>NC_064855.1:105868106-106479653 GCF_024139225.1 Suncus etruscus | reverse complement strand
ATTGAGTAGATATTCAATAGTAAAATTTATGATCAATAGATTATGCTTTATCACTAAAAATTATAAAGACTGTAGAATGTTGCTCAGATATTTTAAGCTTTGTTTCAGAGGATCATTTTTCTCAAATGTTTTAGTTCATGTTAATTTTATTACTTTACATAGACACATTGATTAATATATTGAATATTCTTTCAAATGAATGCTAGAAGTTATTAATATTATAATAAATGATGATTTCATATATCAAATAAATAATTGTTTATTATGTGTAATAAAATAGATAATATGTTCAAATTTTTACAATTATCTTTTCTTTTTATATTTGTTAATAACTTAAGACCTTTCATATTTTCTCTTATTATTAAGCATGTTGAAAATAACACATGTAAAAATAAAGGGAAGATTGATTTCTGTAATATATTCGAAATATATTATTTTTGAAGAACAGATGCTTAAGGATTATAAACATTATAAAAGAGGGAATGAGTAATTTTTAGCTATAAGTGTTACTTGGTAGAATGATACATTATTGATCTAAAACAACTTTAACCAAATTAGAAAGCAAATGTATTAATTCTGGATGCCAGATGTCAGATGATGGAATAATATTAACATTAGATATTTAGAAAAACCATTAGAAACGCACAAGATAGCATATGTCAGGGCTTGTAAATAGCACAAGTAACTTGGGTTCATGTTTTGCATATGAGAGATCCAGGATCAATTCCAGGAAACCCATGGTTCCTTGAGCACTGAAACATGGCAAGATCCTGAGCAATGCTGAATGTGCTCCTTCCTCACATATTATTTCAGGTTTAGGACATTGGCTTACAAAATAATAAAAAGTTATTTTAAAATTTAGCTATGGCTAATCAGTGAATAGCTAAAGTCAACTTGATTTTTAATTTCTTCCCAAAGAACTTCCCAACAGTTTGCTTGTCTTAAAAATTTTTTTGAGGATGGGCCGGGCGGTGGCGCTAAAGGTAAGGTGCCTGCCTTGCCTGCGCTAGCTTGGACGAACTGCGGTTCGATCCCCCGGTGTCCCATATGGTCCCCCAAGCCAGGAGCAACTTCTGAGCGCATAGCCAGGAGTAACCCCTGAGCGTTACCGGGTGTGGCCCAAAAACCAAAAAAAAAAAAAATTTTTTTTGAGGGTGGTTGCATATTTACTAGTACTCGAGACTAAGTCATGGTTCTGTGTCCAGGAATTACTGGCTGGCATGGCTTGGGGACCCATAAGTGATAGAGAGATTAAATTTGGGTTGGCTGCATGCAAGGCCAACTGACCTGCTCTATTATCCTTTTGGTTCATTTCTCCACTTTTTAAAAATTTTTTTATTTAAACAACTTTATTACATACATGATTGTGTTTGTGTTTCAGTCATGTAAAGAACACCACCCATAACCAGTGCAACATTCCCATCACCAATGTCCCAAATCTCCCTCCTCCACACCCAACCCCCGCCTGTACTCTAGACAGGCTTTCTATTTCCCTCATACATTTTCATTATTAGGATAGTTCAAAACATAGTTATTTCTCTAACTAAACTCATCCCTGTTTGTGGTGAGCTTCCTGAGGTGAGCTGTAACGTCCAGCTCTTTTCTCTTTTGTGTCTGAAAGTTATTTTGCAAGAATGTCTTTCATTTTTCTTAAAACCCATAGATGAGTGAGACCATTCTGCATCTTTCTCTCTTCCTCTGACTTATTTCACTCAGCATGATAGATTCCATGTACATTCATGTATAGGAATATTTCATGACTTCATCTCTCCTGACAGCTGCATAATATTCCATTGTGTATATGTACCACAGTTTCTTTAGCCATTCATCTGTTGAAGGGTATCTTGGCTGTTTCAAGAGTCTTGCTATGGTAAATAGTGCTGCAAAGAATATAGGTATAAGGAAGGGATTTTTGTATTGTATTTTTGTGTTACTAAGGTATATTCCTAGGAGTGGTATAGCTGGATCGTATGGGAGCTCAATTTCCAGTTTTTGGAGGAATCTCCATATCGCTTTCCATAAAGGTTGAACTAGACGGCATTCCCACCAGCAGTGGATAAGAGTTCCTTTCTCTCCACATCCCCGCCAAAACTGCTTGTTCTCATTCTTTATGATGTGTGCCAATCTCTGGGGTATGAGGTGGTACCTCATAGTTGTTTTGATTTGCATATCCCTGATGACTAGTGATGTGGATCATTTTTTCATTTGTCTTTTGGCCATTTGTATTTCTTCTTTGTCAAATTGTCTGTCCATTTCTTCTCCCCATTTTTGATGGGATTAGATGTTTTTTTCTTCTAAATTTCTGTCAGTGCCTTGTCTATTTTGGAGATTAGCCCCTTGTCTGATGGGTATTGGGTGAATAATTTCTCCCACTCAGTGGGGGGCTATTTCTTTTCAGGTGCAGAAGTTTCTCAGTTTAATATATTCTCATCTGTTAATCTCTGCTTTCACTGCTTGGAGAGTGCAGTTTCCTCTGTGAAGATGCCTTTAGTCTCGATGTCCTGGAGTGTTTTACCTATGTGTTGTTCTATATATCTTATGGTTTCGGGTCTGATATCAAGGTCTTCATCCATTTGGATTTTACCTTCGTACATGATGTTAGCTGGGGGTCTAAGTTCAATTTTTTGCAAGTGGCTATCCAGTTGTGCCAACACCACTTGTTGAAGAGGCTTTCTTTACTCCATTTAGGATTTCCTGCTCCTTTATCAAAAATTAGATGATTGTATGTCTGGGGAACATTCTCTGAGTATTCAAGCCTATTCCACTGATCTGAGGGCCTGTCTTTATTCCAATACCATGCTGTTTTGATAACTATTTCTTTGTAGTACAGTTTAAAGTTGGGGAAAGTAATTCCTCCCATATTCTTTTTCCCAATAATTGCTTTAGCTATTCGGGGTGTTTATTGTTCCAAACGAATTTCAAAAGTGCCTGATCCACTTCTTTGAAGAATGTCATGGGTATCTTTAGAGGGATCACATTAAATCTGTACAATGCTTTGGGGAGTATTGCCATTTGATTATGTTAATCCTACCAATCCATGAGCAGGTTATGTGTTTCCATTTCTGTGTGTCTTCTCTTATTTCTTGAAGCAGAGTTTTATAGTTTTCTTTGTATAGGTCGTTCACATTTTTAGTCAAGTTGATTCCAAGATATTTGAACTTGTGTTGCACTATTGTGAATGGGGTTGTTTCCTTAATGTCCATTTCTTCCTTATTATTATTAGTGTATAGAAAGGCCATTGATTTTTGTGTGCTAATTTTGTAGCCTGCCACCTTGCCATCTGAGTCTATTGTTTCTAGAAGATTTTTCATAGAGACTTAAGAGTTTTCTAGGTAGAATGTCATGTCAACTGCAAACAGTGAGAGTTTGACTTCTTCCTCTCCTATCTGGATTCCCTTGATATCTTTTTCTTGCTTAATCTCTATAGCAAGTACTCCCAATGCTTTGTTGAATAGGAGTGGTGAGAGAGGACAGCCTTGTCTTTTTCATTCCTAATATGAGTTACCAAGTTTCTCTCCCTCTCTCTCTCTCTCTCTTTCTTTGTTAATTTTGCCAGTGGTCTATATATCTTGTTTGTTTTTTCAAAGAACCTACTTCTGCTTTCCTGGATCTTTTGGATTGTTTTTCAGGTTTCCACTTCATTGATTTCTGCTCTCAACTTTGTTATTTCCTTCTGCCTCCCTATTTTTGGAGTACTTTCTAATTCTATGAGATGCATCATTAAGCTATTCAGGTATGCCCCTTCTTTCCTAATGTGTGCTGGCAAACCTATAAATTTTCCTCTCAGTACCACTTTTGCTGTGTTCCATAGGTTCTGATAGTTTTTGTCTCCATTGTCATTTGTTTCTAGGAAATTTCCTAGATTTCATCTTTCATTTTCATCTTGGACCCACTGGTTTTTCAGTATTAGGCTGTTTAACTTCCAGGTATTAAAGTTTTTTTCTGTGTCCCTTTGTTGTTCACATATAATTTCAGAGCCTTGTAGTTAGCAATGGTAGCCTGCAAAATTTCTATCCTCTTGATATTATGGAGTTATGTTTAATGTGCTAGCATGTATTCTATCCTGGAGAATGTCCCATGTACATTAGAGATGAATGTGTATCCAGGCTTCTGGGGGTGGAGTTTCCTGTATATATATATATATATATATATATATATATATATATATATATACACACACATATACTAGTATATATACTAGGCCTCTTTCCTCCATTTCTCTTTTCAGGTCTAGTATATTCTTGTTGGGTTTCAGTCTGGTTGACCTGTCAAGTGTTGACAATGCGTGTTGAGGTCTCCCACAATTATTGTGTTGTTACTAATATTATTTTTCAGATTTGTCAACAATTTTATTAAATATTTTGCTGGCCTCTCATTCAGTGAATATATGTTCAGGAGAGTGATTTCTTCCTGCTGTACGTATCTCTTGATAAATACAAAATGTCCATCTTTGTTCCTTACAACTTTCCTAAGTATAAAGTTTGCATCATCTGATATTAGTATGGCCACTCCAGCTTTTTTATGGGTGTTGTTTGCTTGGATGATTTTCCTCCAGCCTTTTATTTTGAGTCTATGTTTGTTCTGACTATTCAGGTGTATTTTTGTAGGCAGCAGAATGTTGGATTGAGTTTTTTGATCCATTTAGCCACTCTGTGTCTCTTAACTGGTGCATTTAGTCTATTGACATTGAGAGAAAGAATTGTTCTGGGAGTTAGTGCCATCTTTATATTGAAGTTTGATGTGTCTGTTGGTCAGTTCTGTCTTAAAGTAGGCCGTTCAGTTTTTCTTTTAAGAATGATTTTGAGTCTGTAAAGTTTATGAGCTGTTGTTTGTCTGTGAAACCATATATTGTTCCTTCAAACCTGAAAGTGAGTTTTGCTGGGTGCTGTATTCTAGGCAAAGCATTTATTTCATTGAGTTTTGTCACTATGTTCCACCACTGCCTTCTGGCCTTGAGTGTTTCCGGTGACAGGTCTGCAGTAAGTCTCAAGGATGTTCCCTTGAATGTAATTTCTCTTTTCGATCTTGCTGCTTTCAGAATTCTGTCTCTATCTGTGGGATTCGTCATTGTGACTAGGATGTGTCTTGGGATGTCTTTTCTAGGGTCTCTTTTAGTTGGTACTCTTTGGGCTTGCAGGATTTGATCGCATGTATTCATTAGCTCTAGTAGTTTCTCTTTAATGATGTTCTTGATTGTTGATTCTTCCTGGAGATTTTCTTCCTGGGTCTTTGGGACTCCAATGATTCTTAACTTGCTTCTGTTGAGCTTATCATAGACTTCTATTTTCATCTGTTCCCATTCTTTGAGTAATTTTTCCATTGTTTGATCATTTGCTTTAAGGCTTTTTTTTTCAATTTCTTCTGCTGTAAGGAATTGTTATTCATCTCATCTTCCAGTGTACTAATTCTATCTTCAGCTGCTGTTAACCCGTGGGAAAGCTCAACCATGTTTTTCTTCAATTCATCTACTGAGTTTTTTCAGACATGTTATTTGACCTGAAATTTCAGTTCGGAGTTTTCTGATTTCTATCTTTATATTCTCTTGATTCTTATTAGTGTTCTCTTCTGTACTTTTTTTGAGTTCTTTAACATCTTCCATATTGTGACTCTAAACTCCTTTTCTGAGAGACTGACTAGTTGTTTGGTCATGTTCAAGTCATCAGAGTTGCCATCGTCATTCTTTATGTCTGGTGCTGGCCTGCAATGTTTCCCCATTGTCACACTTGTATTGTAGGTTTTTCTACGTGTTGTGGTTGTATTCATTGGCTAAATAATGTGCACAGCAGGGAAGCAAAGTGGAGAGGCCGTGCTTCTCTGGCTCCACCTTTTCTGGGCTTGTAAACTCACCTCCAGGGAAGGCTCTAGGGAAGGCGAGCCATCCGCAGATGAGCCACACACAGGATGAAATCAGGCTGAAAATGGAGCACAGCACAGAAGACAGGCAGATAGGGGTGCTGGCATCTGAGTTCCAGCAGAGTTCAGTGGCTACCTCTTTCTGGGCATGTATTCTCACCTCCAGGGAAGGTTCCAGGGAAGGCAAGCCATCTGTAGCTGAGCCACACACAGGATGAAATCAGGTCGAAAATGGAGCAAAGCAAAGAAGACAGGCAGATAGGGGTGCTGGCATCTGAGTTCCAGCAGAATTTAGCAGCTTCCCTTTTCTAGGCTTGTAAAGTCAGCCATTTCTTACTCACTAGCTCGCTGGGTACCTTCAGAATGCAGTTTTTTGGGGGTTCGCTTCCCAGGGCTCTGAGGAGAGATTCAAGAATTCAGAAAAGACAGAGAGGCACAGGACAGGGCTCCCTTCAGGTCCTCAGTTTCCTCAGAAGAAGCACAGCAGGGCAGAGACTCCACAGGTAGAGCAATCAGCACTCCACCTGGCAATCCCCACAGTCAGCCATTTCTTACTCACTCACTCACTGGCTGGGTAGCTTCAGAATCAGGCATCACAATGCAGCCACTGACCCACACATGGCTCTCTTCTTTGTTGCTCCTCAGTCTCTTTGCTCTGTCTTTCTCATCTTCATCCATTAGATTTTCTATGCAGTTTTTCCTCGCAGTGGGCCGGGCCATAGAGATGTCCTTCCCGCCGCCTCGGGGAGCCACAGGGAGCCTTGCGCAGGGGGCCGCGGGAAGTCGGGACTGCCATTTCTCCACTTTTTTAACAATAAAGTTTTATTCATTTTAGATTAACTTTTCATATCATAGGAGTATCAGAAGGGCTATTTTACCCTAAATATATGCATGTAACTCACTGAATTCACCATTCATTCTCCCAAATTGATTGACCCTCTCACTCTTGTCATCTTCCCCACTCCCTTCAAAAATTACACTGTTTTATACTATAAGAGTGATTCAATTGTACTTGTCTGTTGTGTTTCTTTATACTACACATATATGACAAATGACAACTAGTAATTGGCTCTCCCTTACTGAATTTTTTCAGTGAGTGTAATTGCCTTAATTGGCACTCTTGTTGTATCAAGTGATATGTCTCATATTTCTAATAGCTGAATAGTATGCCATTAAATATAGATATAACAAATTGTCTATTCATCTGTTGATGTACATTTGCGTCATTTCTATGTCAACTGTTGAATAATTTTGCTATGAGAATGGGTTACTGTTCTCATTTTAAATTAGTTTTGTCATTATCCTTGGATAAATAGGCTAAAGTGGTAAACTGGATCATCTTAATTTTTAGTTTTTGTTTTGAAAGAAGATTCATTCTTTTTCATTAGACACTGGCCCAGTTCACATTCTTACCCACAATATACTGGATTTCCCTTGTTTCACAAACTCTCCTGTATTGATTCCTTATCTTTGTAACATAGAAGATTCTTTCTGGTGTAAAGTGATATTTCAGCATGGTTTTGATTGTATTTCCCAACAATAAGTGAATCAGAATCATTTCACTAACATGTTGGCAATTTCTGTATTTTCTTTGGAAACTTGTTTGTTTAGGGTCTCTGACCATTTTTGATTGGGTTACTTAATGGTTATTAATGTTGTTATTGAGTCAAGTGAGGTCTTATACATTGGAATTTACAGTCTTGTCCAATTCATGATGTGCACATATCTTTTCCATTCACCTAGTTGCCTATTTATTTGTATGAATGTGTGTGTATTTTTCTTGAACAGAACCTTTTTTCTAACTTTTTGTTAATTTTCTTTTGTTTACCTTGCAGTTGTTAAGTTATATCAAAGATGTCTTTATGGTTTTATATTGCTTATTTATATAAATACTGTATATTAATAGAACCTCTATTTTACAAAGTTTTGGCTTAAAACACATCCAAGTATTTAATGCATTAAAATTTTATATTATATTATGATATACTTTTAATTTACACAACGTTTACACACAGATATCCCTAAAGCATATCCCAGATTTCCCGAAAGCATTTCTTTGGTAGACATTTTGTCCTTCATTCATTTTATGGTTTTCTTTAATTTTCTTTATTTTTTCTTTCCTATTTCCTTCCTTTTTATTTGTCTTCCTGTTTTTCTTTCTTTTTTCTTTCCTTTTCTTTCTTCTCTCCTATCTCTTTCTTTCTTTCTTTCTTTCTTTCTTTCTTTCTTTCTTTCTTTCTTTCTTTCTTTCTTTCTTTCTTTCTTTCTTTCTTTCTTTCTTTCTTTCTTTCTTTCTTTCTTTCTTTCTTTCTTTCTTTCTTTCTTTCTTTCTTTCTTTCTTTCTTTCTTTCTTTCTTTCTTTCTTTCTTTCTTTCTTTCTTTCTTTCTTTCTTTCTTTCTTTCTTTCTTTCTTTCTTTCTTTCTTTCTTATCTTTCCCCCATATCTACTACAGAAAATACAAAATCTTGGGACTAATAATATAATGCAGCAAGTAGTTCATTTGCCTGCATGTGACCTGGGTTTGATACATGGCATCCCATGTAATCACCTGACTCTAGTCAGGAGTGATTTCTGAGCACAGAACCAGAAGCAATCCCTCAGTACCATGGGATGTGACACAATCCCCCAAATAATTGCTGAAGTATATTAGGAGAAATTTTGTACTTGGGTATGTATTAAATAATATAATAGCATTCACAAAAATATGCATATATTTAGGTTACTAAATCACCATCATTTTTTGGAAGAGTTGATAGAGAATGTGGGAGAGGAAACAGATAGTTCAAATTGGGATTGTTTTTTTAAAAGAAGGTCATTATGGCTGCAGCAATAAATGTCTAAAAATGAAAAGTTTGCAGGAAAATACCTCAAACTATTTATTTAGCTGGCAGTGAATAAACAAAGTATTTCTTAACTTTACAACAAAATAACACTGAGTGATAAAGATGAATGATTCACTTATAAATGCTCTTATCTCATACATGTCAAATATGCATGCTAACTCAATGAGCCAGAATAAACATGATTTTATATTGATTTGCTAGTATGGGAAAATCAAAATTGTATGTACAACAAGAAAATTGAATAAAACATCTGCTAAGAAAGAAAGAGCTGGATCGAATAGGAACACAAGAATACAATACAAAAACTCCTTCCTCACACCTATATCCATTGCAGTACTATTCACAATAGACAGACATTTGAAACAACCAAGATGCCCTTCAACAGACGAATGGCTAAAGAAACTGTGGTACATTTGCATAATGGAATATTATGCAGCTGTCATGAGAGATGAAGTCATGAAAATTTCCTATACATGAATGTACATGGAATCTATTTTGCTGAGTGAAATAATTCAGAGGGCAAAATAAAGATGAAGAATAGTCTCACTCACCTATGGGTTTTAAGAAAAATAAAAGTCATTTTTGCAACAATCTTCAGAGACAAAGAGAGGAGGGATGGAACTTCCAGCTCACTTCATGAAGCTCACCACAAAGAGTGGTGAATGCAGTTATTATAGAAATAACTGCACTGAGAAATACTATTACCATATGAATGAATGAGGGAACTGGAAATCCTGTCTAGAGTACAGGTGGGGGTGTGGTGAGGTGGAGGAAGATTTGGGAGATTGGCGGTGAGAATGTTGCACTGGTGAAGGGGGGTGTTCTTTACATGACTGAAACTAACCAAAATCATGTGTGTAATCAAGATGTTTAAATAAAGATATTATTAAAAGAATGAACAAACATCCTCTGTTTTGTGGCATATACATATTGATGCATATCTATGTCTTTGAATTGAGAATATAGCTTTATGTCATAACTGTTTGCAAATTTTACGTATAAACAAATACATAATATTAAAAAAATAGAAACCATGGCAGATCTACACAATGGAATACTATGCAGATATTAGAAAAAAATGAAGTCATGAAATTTGTTTAAAAAGAAAGAAAGAAAAAAGAAAGAAAGAAAGAGAGAGAGAAAGAAAGAAAGAGAAAGAAAGAAAGAAAGGAAGGAAGGAAGGAAGGTAGAGAGAGAAAGAAAGAAAGAAAAGCTGGAAGAAGAAAGAAATAAAGAAAAGGAAAGAAAGGAAGGAAGGAAGGAAGGAAAAAAGGAAGGAAGGAAGAAAGGAAGGAAGGAAGGAATGAAGAGCTGGGCCAGAGAGATAGCATGGAGGTATAGGCATTTGCCTTGCATGCAGAAGGTCAGTGGTTCAAATCCCAGCATCCCATATGGTCCCCCGAGCCTACCAGGATTGATTTCTGACCAGAGAACCAGGAATAACCCCTGAGCACTGCCAGGTGTGACCCAAAACCCAAAACCCAAGGGAAAAAAAAAAAGTGTTTAGGAGAAATTTGAAAATAGAATTGTGTACCTCTTGTTAGTCGCCAGGATTTTGAACTATCCACTAAAAAGGAACTTGATGGTAAAAATAAATTGTAACTTAATTAATTCTTTTTATTTTACTTTTTGTTATTTTTATTGCTTTATTTATTTTTGGTTTTCAGGCCACACCCAGTGCTGCTCAGAGGAGAATGGAGAGAACCTCTTCCTGGTAGGGAAAGTACATTCTAACCTACTCTCTCCTGAATCTTTCATCTGACTTTCTATCTGGCCATGTGTCTGTGGTAGAAAATATAAAATGTAAGTTCTTAGGAGTGGTGGGAAGGCTTCTGTTTGTCCTTCTGCGTCTTGGTCTCTGATCAGTGCTTATTAGTAATGAAGCAGATATGTTTTATCTTGAGCATTTTTATTCTTGTGTCTGCCCATATATAGGAAAGGGGGTAGAGAATATTATATATGGATCTACTGACCCAAATTTATACTGTGTTAATTAGAAATGCTTCAGAGGGCTCACTGTCTTCACACCTCCAAATCCAATTCAGACACACACTCTGATCATCTTAACCTAGACCCTGAAAATCAAAGTGAAACTCTGGCATTATGAACCATCTGGGATTTGTTCAGTAGCTGTGTACTAAAAATCCAGCGCCATTTGCTTTGGGCAGCCTGCCAGTTGTTGCTAAGTTCTTCCTCCACCTTTGAGTGAAACAGGTCAGGGTTCTCTAACAGCAGTCTCTGCCCTGGTAACCCAGTGTCAGGCTCTCTAATTGTGTCCCTGATTGATCCATACCAACTCCTGCATTGCAATTTGTACTTTGCACGGAGTATAAATGAAAACTTCCATGTTAGGTGGAGACAAGCTTTTTCTTTGAAGCCAGGAATCACTTTCATTTTAAAGCAAGAAAGTCTTTGTTTTGCGGGATAATAGAAGTGTCATAACATGGAACATTATCAGATCTTTGTGCCAGTGACTTCAAAAGCTAGACCTGCACTACCACATACATTCTGAGGTTGAAAATTCTTGTCTTAAAATAGGATTGATGGCATTCTGAGATGACAGGGATGTACTAACTTCTGAGGAAAAAAATTAAGTAGGCACTTTATTTCTTTTACTTTTTTTCAGAAAACTCTTCCCAAGACTGTCCTATTAACATTATAACCTTCTCTGATATAGTTACTTAGATTATATATTATAGTTAAAATGTGTTGATAAATTGCACAAACCTTATAGAAAAATAATAACTATTCTAGTGCTTGACAGATATTTTAATATATAGCATCATCTATTCTTTGTCTTTTTATAAATGTCTTTTAAAAAGAACTTTTATGGCCTGGATAGATAGTACAATATTTATGGTATTTATTTTGCATGTGGCTGATCTAAGTATGATGCTTAGAATTCCATATGGTATCCTAAACCTGCCAGAAATGATCCCTGAACACAGAGCCAGGAATAAGTTCTCCTAGGTGTGATCATAAAATAAAAAATATGCTTTCAATGCATTAACCAGAGTGTTATTAAATGGGTCTTGAGTGTATTTGAGATACAGGAGAACTTGCATGATGTGGATTTTCATGGTTTATTTCAAAACACTAAACCACCAACTCTTTGCTTTATAAATAGCAGCCTTTACAATAGAATGTCTATCATAGAACAAGGGTATTTTTTTTGGGGGGGGGTTGGTTCACACCCTGTGAAGCTCAGGGATTACTCCTGGCTATGCTCTCAGAAATCGCTCCTGGCTTGGGGGACCATATGGGATGTCGGGGGATTGAACCCCAGTCCATCCTAGGCTAGTGTGGGCAAGGCAGACACCTTACCATTTGTGCCACCACTCTGGCCCCAGAACAAGGGTATTTTTAAATGTGATAACATTCTCTATTGTATGATGAAATCATGAACTCCCAGGGTTGTTTTTCTTTGGAAGGGCATTCCTTTCATCAAATAAAATTCTGATAGTGGTAATAGCTGAAAATACAACAGAAATAAAATAAATTGTCAAAAAAAATGGTCAAAAGTAGAGTGTACCTCAGAGAGAGGCATTCTTTTAAGCTTCACCTTACAGTCCACAGCAATGCTATGAAGTAACTTTTGCTATGAACCTTTCTTCGTTGATAAGGAAACAGAGTTGGAGATGCTCTGGAAGCCATATAGTTGGTTCGTGGTGCACTTGGTTTTTAACTTTCAGGTTGCATTTTTCTGTTGATAGGTCAAATGGTGGAGGCAACTATCAAAAATTTCTTTTCAAAGATATTTTGTGTCTGTACAAGAGAATAGGGGCCAGCAAGGTGGCGCTAGAGGTAAGGTGCCTGGCTTGCAAGTGCTAGCCAAGGAAGGACGGCAGTTTGATCCCCCAGCGTCCCATATGGTCCCCCCAAGTCAGGGGCAATTTCTGAGCGCTTAGCCAGGAGTAACCCCTGAGCATCAAATGTGTGTGGCCTGAAAAACCAAAAAAAAAAAAAAAAAAGAGAGAATATAGTGAACTGTAAAAATATTTCTATAGAATGCCTGCCTACATCATTAGGTGTTTGTTTTCTTTATATGTATTTTTAGATGATTGCTTTCAAAATGGTGTGATTTTGCTTATACTTATAGCTTTTCCTCCCCCAAGTTAATTATTTTTTCCATAATTTTCTTGGACACATAATGTTATTTTTTTCATGTAGGTAGAAGCAACGTATTTACAGAAATAGAATGTGTAGGTTTATCACAGGACAATATCACATCTTGATTTGCAAATGATAATTTCTTAACAGTGACTTTCTTTTGCCTTAGAAAAGTTTTATAAAATAATTGGGCTTCTGTTTAGAATATGTGTGTTATTCAAACTGCTAAGAAAGTATAATGTGATGCCTTTGTGTCTTTTTAGGATACTTTAAATTTTATTATTGAAGTTTGTTTCTAAGAACCACTATACACATTTTTTTCACTATACACATTTTAATCTTTCTTATAACTAATGTTATCTTCTCTGTTTTTCTTTGGGGGTGTGGTGGGGGGTCACAACCAGTGACACTAGGGCTTCTTGGCTCTGCCCTCAAGGATCACTCCTAACAGGGCTTAAGGGATCATAGGTGGTACAGGGGACAAAGCCCAGAATATTCACATTTGAGGTAAGCACCCCACTTAATTCTATACTATTTCCCTGCTCATTGTAGAATATTTAAATTAATAGTCTGTAATATTTTTTCTGGCCCTCTTAGACTATTTTGCCAGATATTTCTTTAGCCTTCTTAGACTATTTTATTTTTTTTAACTTTCTTTCTTTTTTTCTTTTTTCTTTTTTTTAATTTTTGGATCACATTCTGCAGTGCTCAGGGGTTACACCTGGCTCTGCACTCAGAAGTTGCTCCTGGCAGGCACAGAGGACCATATAAGATGCCAGGATTCGAACCACCATCTGTTCTGGATCAGCTGCATGCAAGGCAAACACCCTACCTCTGTGCAATCTCTCTGGCCTCATTCTTAGACTATTTTAACTAATATTATGTACCAGTATCTCTGGCACTCTCAGATTATTTTAATTAATACCTTTTGTACTATTATTACTAGTAATGTGAACAATCCAACATTTATTTTAATAAATAATAAATTTTTTTTGGTTTGGGGGTCATATCCAGCAGTGCTCAGGGGTTACTCCTGGCTCTGTGCCCAAACATTGTGCCTGGCAGGCATGGGGGACCATAATGGATGCCAGGATTTAAACCACCGCCCTTCTTCATGCAAGGCAAATTCCCTACCTTCATGCTATCTCTTCAGCCCTCAATAAATAATTTTAAAAAACTTGTTAAACATGCAGTGAACCCAAACCCAAACCACAGTCATACACAAAATTTGCTTCAATAGAGGTCAGAACTCAGGCAGGTCTCTTTGGTAGAACATTAGATTGGTTAAATAAAGTTTAGTTTACGTTAACTTAAGTTACAGTTAACTTGTTTGTTTCTTATGTTTCAAAAAACATAGCACTGTTGCACCAAAAGAATTACCGTAGGTACAGTATTTATCAGACTCTCTCCTTTTTAAACAAATATGTTAAATCAGTACTATCTTCAGTAGATATAGAAATAATAAAATTTTTGTCTCAGTTAATTCATTCTAAGTGGACAAATTGCTTAGGAATTAAAGCAGGGGCTCAGAAAGGCAACCCTCCTAGTCTGTCAATAAACTATAAAGATTGAAAAACACATGAGTTATTTCCTATTCACTTAAATGCATATCTGGCTCCTTAATTATAAGGCATGAATTTTTAATGTAAAAAACAGTCTTGTTTGAGTTCAGCAAATTGTGAGGTTATTTGTGACTCACAGTTCCCTTCCTAGAGGAGTCTGGACATGGCTGGTTTTCTGGGAAGAAGGAGAAGTTAATGTGGTCCACTTTCCTTTGTTTCTCACCTTTGAGTCAGTCTCATAATGAAGGTAAATTTACCCTTGGCTTCCATAAATAATTAACTTCAGCCAATTTTGCTGATGTAGTTTAGGAGTTCTCTTCACTTTCTGATAGAATTGCATCAACTGACAAAAACTTATGGTTAGTGAAAGATGAAAATTTCCTCTTCCTGATTCTTGAACACTGGAAAATCAAGAGTGGAAGAGACCCTCTTAGTAGTAGAAATGCACTTAACTGGAACCTTGTAGACCTGAGACTTAGTCTTGGGCCTTCTTTAATCAGTTGAATAGTTTGGTGCAAATCACTTACGCTCTTGGGATTTGGGACCTCATTTATCAAAGCAAAGGCTGAAATAGGAAAATAATGAACCGTATCTTTCTTGGTCTCTTCTCTGTTCCTGTTATTCTGATTTGACAAAGATGTCTGTTCTTCCCTGGAGAGGTGAAAGATGAATCAGTTCTGGGAGCCCTGAAGTAAGGAGAAAAGGATTAAGAGGTGTTCCCAAGTGGAAAAAAGTTTTCTGAGGAGTCTATACCATTGTCTTCATAGTTGTATGATTCTGCATAAATGTGGCAAAAATCTTCTTCACCCTTCACAGCGCCACACCTACACAAAATGAATAATTCAAGCTTTTAGAATTGAAGTATCTCATCAGTATTAACATCACATCAGAGAAGGTGAAGGAATTCTCCTCTGAGCACTGCTTTCTTTGGGAATGTTCTATCCATGTTAAAATGCATCCAATATATCCCAAATCATTATTGATTCCCAAATTTACATAACATGGAATTTTTTCAGACAGGTATTTGTTTGCTCTTACTAACTGTGAAAAAGTGAAGGAATTTACATTGATTCAATAATTTCATAACTAAAATATTTTCTGATAAATATCTTGGTGTTCCTAATATAGATGAAATTGCTCCAAAGCAAACTGTGAGATGAGACATTTTATTTTAACCTACCTTCTGCTGGTTTAACTATTCCCAATTGTGCACATTTTTGGAAAATGTGTGCAGACAAAACGCCTCTTTATGTGGAATATTGAAGTCAGGGAAGGTAAGCAAGGAATTCAAGCAAACTTGCTGGGATAAGTCAAATCCCAAGAAGCATCACAGTGTTTCTGTGCTATAGGGAATATAGGTTGGGTTGTCTACAGCCCAAGTAATGAGATATCCACAACACTCAGTCTTTGGTTGAGCTTCTGCCAGAGAGATATAGGGTGGAATTCGTGTTTTTCTAGATCTTCCCATCTTTTCCTCTGACAAAAACTTATAGTTAGTGAGAGATAAAAACTTCCTCTTCCTGATTCTTGAACATTGGAAAATCAAGAGTGGAAGAGACCCCCTTAGTAGGAGAAATGCACTTAACTGGAACCTTGTAGCACTGAGACTTAGTCCTGGGCCTTCTTTGTGGTTCTCCAACAAACAGGACAGATGCTTGCTTAAAGAATGAAAATGAAAGAAATCTGCCAAGAGTTGTGGACATAACGACCTGGTGGCTGTGTGCTGAAGGTCCATGGTTGGACTGTTCAGATTCACTCCGCTGGCAACCATAAAACTGATGGAATATTGTTTGATGAAATTGTTTCCTGTGACGAAACAGTGAGGGCAGTGCCTGCTAATCTGTTTCACAGGTTAGTGCTTGCATGCGCGGAGGTCCAGCAGGAAACAGATGGCATGTCACAAGAAGACATCTGAGTAGAGTTTAACACGGGGGCTGTTTACAAAGGCGAAGGCACAGAACTGAGAACCACCAGGACTCCGACTGGGGGAAGCTGGTTGATATTTCCAGTCCTAAGTTTGAAGGGCAGAGCGGAGGAAGCAAGAAAGGGCTGTGGGAGATCATTGCTCAGGCCTGACTTTCTAAATATGTTGAAGAGTGGCAGACAGTGGACTCCCTTGCTTGTGCTTGATCTTCCAGAAAGGACTTCCAGCTATATTCCTTTTTTAAAAATTTTAACTCTTGTTTGTTGTATATGATTTAAATTTGCATTAACTATATCTGTTTTGTTAAGGGACGATGAATAGATGCATGGTCTTGCCCAATGTTTTTCCTGTATCAGAGCTGATATGATATTTATCTTTGTTTGTCACTAGAATTTTTCTCCTTTATTTTAACTTCTTCCTTTCTTTGTTCTTCTTCTCTTCTTCCTCTTTTTCCTTTTCTTTAGCTTCTTCTTTTTGCTTCTTCCTCTTCTTTCTCTTCCTTGTTCTTTTTCTTCTTTTTTCTCTTTTCTTCTTCCTCTTCATGGTCATCATCATTGTCTTCTTTCTTCTTTTTTCTTATCTTTCTCACCCCCCATTTTATTTTTTATTTATTTTTGCTTTCAGGTACTGTGATTTGTAATATATTGAAGGGCAGTGCTACTTTGAACTTTGTTCTCAAATTTTCTCTCAGCAGACCTTTGGGGGCTATTCAGTGTTGGCTATCAAATCTAGGTCTCCAAAATTCAAAGCAATCACTCAGCATTGAGTTATAGCTACATCTCTAGATCTCTCCCCCCCTTTTTTTTCTAAAAGTATGTGGACTGTGGTAGTACAATGGACAGTTTTAAGGAAAAGGTGAATGACCAAGCTATTCTCAGGTAATTTCTGTTGGGGTTTCTATCTCTCATAGAAAACAGAAACTTGGAACATGGGCCACTTTTTCTCTAGTAAATCAAAGAAAGTTATTGAATTGTTGTCTCCAGGAAAACCACCAAGAGAGGTAATAGAGGGAGCAATGTGGGTATGGAGGGTATAATGATTCTTTGGTTTGTATGTCATGGTACCATTGTACCCCTAAATATAGAAATATTTATGTCCTTATAAATGTTACCTCAAAATTAAATATCATGCTTCCCCTATTATATATAGTACATGAAATTAGTTTTTATGCGATCCCCAGCCACTGCAAATAATCAAAGTGAAAAAAAGGGATGAGGGTACAAGCGCTCATCTGTAACCCCCATCTCTCCTCTCAGACCTGGGCTTTCCTAGTTTTATGCTGGGATGAAGAAACCTGTGCTCTCCTGAGCATATTATTCTCTTTCTTATCCTCTCCCTCCTTTGTACCATAGAATAAAGCATGTTTTTACTTAAATAAAAAACCCAGAGACATGAAATTGTTTGTTAGGTAAAAAATAGCAATAGCCAAAAGTTTGTCCTCATTTAAAATAGTCTAGGGATCAAGCAAAAATACATTTTTTGTATGACCCAGAAAGACTTAGTCCAAGTCAAGGAACACATATATCTAGACTAGCCATCTGCTGCTCAAGATTTCTTCAGGGATCATCTGACTGTTAAATTTAATCATCTAGTAAATTCTCAATCTTCCTTGATTATTTTTTTCCAATCACGTAGCTCAGGCACAAGAATCCTGTGAAGAACTTTTTTTCTGTATTTTTGTTTCATAAGCTACTACTTAGTGTCTTATGCAGCAAATCTAATATCAGGTCAGCTCCACCCCCAGATTCTACTGTACAATTTTGAGAACATAAGGAAGAGGATGACATTTCACCAATTTTCTCTGCTTGCCACATTGTCACTCTGCTTCTATCATTTTTCCAACTATAATTTGAGAAGGTCTTCTTTTATAATTTTTGAAGAGGGCTATTATTTTTCAAAATGTCTATTCAGTGGCCGGAATTGTGTTAAACACTCTGGAAGTGCTGGCTTCCATCATTGTCTCATCTCTGCCAAAATAAGCAAGATCGTCACCAATTCAGATATTAAAAAGCTGAGGCCTCAAGAAATTAAATCATTTACCCAAATTCATAGCCTGGAAATAACAGAAGTGAAAGAAAAAGGTTTTGATGCCTGCTCTAGTATCTAATTTCTCCATTACTCCAGGCTTCCTGCACTCTGCCACTTCCATTTCTGCATTTTGATGGGACAATACCTCCTCGAGTCCTTTTAGCCTATACTGCTTCTGCAAATTATCTCAAAAGCAGCACATTAAAAAACTCTCAAATTGCTCTTTCTATTACTGCAGTTGCTAGAGAAATATTGTGTCCTACCTCTGCTCTTATGAGACTGTTCATTGAGGGATCAGTCTGATTGAATTTGAGAAATGAAAGTACTAATGGTCCCTCATATATTATTTTGTCTATTTATGTGTGCCTGTTGAAACCTCAATAAGATTTAAGGCATTTAATTCACATTTTGTGAAGGCTTTAAAGTGCCACCCATAATTTTGCATGCATTGGATTATTTTGAATTTGATTTGATTTTTGTCTGATTCTTAACATGTAACTACCCACTCGTACAATAAATTTTATTTGTTTCTTGGATTTTCTCTTTTCAGAAGATAGCAACTCTTTGTCATTGCTGTTTCAGTCAAAATTTAGCCTAGCAATTTGGCTTATAAATTTGTCTGTATAAAATACATCTGTTTTATGTTTTCGGGCAATTGCCATTGCTCTAAAAACTCTACTCGTGATTATGTGCCATTGATTTATTGCTTGATAAGTGACAGTCCTAGAACATTCTTTTTATCCCTTTTATAAATTTCAAAACTTTACTGACTTTTGCCTGCTTCACTTTGAAAGCATGATAAAATTGCTTTGTCTACATGATCTCATTTAAAACAAAACCCTGTAGGTTAAATAGAATATTCTATATGAATTAGAAAAAAGAATGCACTGGCTTAAAAGCAAAATATCTTTTTACTGTCTTGAATTTCCAATAGCAAGAAACTTTTAGGCCAGGGTGCCTTTCCACTGTCCTTTTTCTGTCTCTTTGACCCAAGATAAATTTCAATTACATAAACCTTATTTCCTGCTGCTAATCACCTTCACCAGTCAGAATTCTTTAAATAGTCATTAAGACTGGAATGAAATTGCTGTCATTTCTGAAACAAGGGAAAAAAACCTTTGGAATAGCTCATTAACAGGACAGTAAATTCTTAAGTATCCTTAGGATATGTAAAGAAACCCATCAAGATTCAATTAAAGAAGAGTTAACATCTCCTGGGGATATTTATTAAATAAACTTGCCTAAATACACCTGAAAAATGCATCACCTCTCCCTAAATGCTAATTACCAAGATTCATTTATGTAATTAACTGACCCTCAAAAATTCAAAATTTTCTTTTGTACTCCATGAGGATAATGAATTCACTAATAATGAAACTAGGCTGTGAACATGGGAATCCAAGTAGACAACTTATTTGCACATCTTTGGTACATCCTAACTTAGATAAAAAGCAGTAGAGAAGAAAAATTTCCTAATTCTATCCACTAGGACTGAATAAAATACCTTTCCTATACAATTTTTCAAGAAAAATGAAACAAAAGTTATTTACTCCATTGTTGCTGTGGCAATAACAATGAAATAAATACAGACAACAGGTATAAAGCCCCATGAATTGTAGCTCAAAGAGAAAGAAAATTTCAATGTTTTTTGATACAGTAAAAACAATATTATGCCATCATACCAAGCAATATTATATTTATTTCATATAAAAAAGCACAAACACTCAAACAATGTCAGACTTTCATTCATCTTCTTATCAATCTGAGACTAGAGGTTAATAACAACCATGGTAGGCATGTAACATTGCACTGTTCTTTAGTGCCTACAGCCCTGCCTTACTCATTGACCAGTCATCAAAACTGTCTGCAGTAAAATATCTAATTATAAAATGAAGTTTTGGTATCACACAATTGTTCTGTATTGGAATGTAGGCAAATGAAGTTCCAATTTAAGTATATAGACATCAAACTACTAAAAATGCCTTTGATGTTATAGTATTTTCAATTTAATATTTCATTAGCTATTCTTTTTGATAAGAAGGCTTTTATTTTTATCCACCTCAGTCAATCTACATGCATTATACCTGGTAATTTTTTCTGCAAAACTAGTGAGATTTGTCAATGACTTGTTCTCCATGTTAAGTACTCCGACTCTAGCCCCTGGCCTTTTCCTTTAGAAAGCTAAATAACCAGAAGAATTTCTAGAGAATAATAAGACCAAAGACTCTTAACTTTGAAAAAATTGAGTTTGAATGAATCTTTGAGTTTACTAGGTGTGTAATAATGATAATTGTTTAAAACAAGGAAACAGAACCAAAATGGAGTTGTTGACGCTAAGTCTCATATCTCCAAACTGAAACCTAATTACAATTTCATGTCTCCCAGAAATGGAATCTTAAACTAGTCAATGAGGAATCACCAGATCATTACTACTTAGGCATAAACCTCATAAATGTTTGCTGTACCCTAAAGGAAAGTACCTTTGCAATAACCAATCCACAGTTCTGCAAAATATAATTCCCTTGTTTCACTCTCCTCTGCCTATAAAAGTCTTTAATTTTGTATACATATGAATATTTTATAAGCATTCAAATTGTACTGTTGAGTTTCATTGAACATATTTTTATTATAATTTGCTTCTTAATATAACCCCTTATTCAAAATGTCTTATCTAAAAGCACATTGAAATTCTGATATGTTCCTTTCAGTTGGATAGCACTCTAAAACTAAAATGTATTTGCTCCCTCTGCTGGAGAGATGGCTATGAATTTAAAGAGGCAATATGATTCTGACCTCTAGAAAGCAATAATTTTTGAAACCCAAAAAGGGCTCAGTAAGCAAATTTAATAGCATCTAGAAAGGTACATGTAATAAAGTTCATACTACTAAAATATTGAAATAAAAAGAGGAAATTTTGGAAAATAACTTGAAAATGAAGATTTAACTCTTTTTAATGCCTTTTATTCCTTATTGTACAATCTGAATCCCTAGAATTGCCTATTTACTAAGAGAATATGGTTTTTCCTTTAGTAATGATGTAGACTTTTGAATATTAAACTTTTATTCTACTAGTTTTCAAGCAAAATATAACAACACATCTCTCAGGACTGGAACATTTAGAATTTAATAATTGTACCTTTCCTCTTCCATTCATAATTCCATCTAAAATATGCTTATTGTAATAGTCACCTAACAAGTTTGACAGCCTATGAGTTTATAGATATAAAAAAAATAATAATAGGGGCCAGAGCGATGGCACAGCAGTAGGGCGTGTTTGCCTTGCACACGGCCAATCTAGGATTGACCTTGGTTCCATCCCCCTGCCTCTCATATGGTCCCCAGAGCCAGGAGCGATTTCTAAACCCATAGCCAGGAGTAACCCCTGAGTGTCATCAGGTGTGGCCCAAAAAATAAAAAAAGGATAATAATAGCAAACCGTTATTGTGCTCAGACTATGCTATAAATCTGTTATGTTTGTACATTAAGTTATTGATTGATTTCTAATATATAGCTATTAAAAGTAGGCATAAAAAAGTAGCC
This sequence comes from Suncus etruscus, assembly GCF_024139225.1. NCBI lineage: Eukaryota > Metazoa > Chordata > Mammalia > Eulipotyphla > Soricidae > Suncus > Suncus etruscus. Next base: position 106,457,792 of record NC_064855.1, on the reverse strand, counting down.
TTAGTTAACAGATGAAGAAACTATAGAAAAATAGATAATGATTTGTCTATATTGAAATATCTAATAAGTAGCTGAATCAGGATTTAAAACTGGGCAGTTTGCTTAGGTTAATTCCTGTCCATGGATTCAGTATCAGAAAGTCTGAATGACTTCTAGAGTAAAATGTCATATGCAAATTGAATGACTATTTGGAAACCAATAAATGCTTCTCTCTGATGCAATAAAGCAGCCATTTATTTCTGCCAAGCATTATAATGCAAGTTATCCAGTGAATGTAAATTTGTAGGAGGCTCATGTTTTAGCCTAGTGTTGTAAAGGCAAGAATTAATGACTTTATGGGGAAATGTATGGAACCTTAGAACTCTTTGTAAGGTGGTTCTGAGTGCTGTTTTCGAGGTCAAAAGAACAAGGGTCTCTTTAGTTATTTCTTCCTTATGAAATGAGCTTTCTGGGGCAGGAATAGTAGCACAGAGGTAGGGTGTTTGCCTTGCACGCAGCTGACTTGATGGACCTGGCTCAATCTCAGGGTCCCCCTAGCCAGGAGCAATTTCTGAGCACATAACCAGGACTACCCCTGAGCATCACCGGATGTGGCCAAAAAAAATTAAAATGAGCTTTCTGGGGCCTGAAAGATAGTTCAATGTATACTGGGCTCTTGTCATACATTCAGCCAACCTGGCTTTGAAACCCAGCATCCCATACCCTCCTCTGACACTTGCCAGAAATGAACCCTATACTGAGCCAAAAATAAGGCCTGAGCAGCACTAGGAGTGGCCACAAAACCAAACTAAAATCAAAATTTTTTTATTGGTTTGAGATCTACAAAATGTCATTCATACTCTATAGATAAATCTCAGTGGAAAAAGTCTCTCAGCCCTAAGTATGTCTTGATGTGTAGTTATAGCCTTGTACAACACATATAATAATGGAAGAGAAAATTGCATGTACAAGAATATTTATACTTTTAGAAGATGAATCCTTTAAGTTCAAGGATTTTGAGTAGAACATGAACATTTAATTTAATGTTTTGACTATTGACTTGTCACCATTTTAAATGAATTGGAATAATGTACCTGCTGTCTTTTGATAACAAAGTTGTACTAATACAGGACCAACAAATTGATTGCTGCTTAGATGAGTTAATATTTGCTAGATATCTTGTTTTCTAAATAACTTACCTGATAATTGCTATTTAGTTGATTTATTTGATCAATGGTTTATGTAATAATGAACAACTTAACTTATAGGTCATCTAAATGGAAAAAAATAAAAATTTGGAGTTTAACCATGCAACTCATCATTTAAGTAGTGGGAATGATGGCAAAACTGATAAACTATTTATAAAGTATTTGAAATCTATAGTTTTATATATTTAGTTTTGGAGGTTTGGGGGCCTACTCTGGGTTATGTGCTTGGGTATTGTTCTCTGTAAAGCTTAGTGACCATATAGTCATTGAGTAACTGATATTAAACTTGTACCTCTTGGATACAGAGCATGTACTCCAGCCCATTTTGCAATCAAATTTAATTTAAACAATGAGTTGCATAGTTAACCTCCAAATTTCTATGTTTTTTCCATATAGATGACCTACGAGTTGCTCATTATTACATACAGAATTGATCAAATCAGTCAACTAAATAGCAATAATTAGGTAAGATTTTTTTGGGGGGGGAAGTCACATCTGGCAGCGCTCAGGGGTTCCTCCTGGCTCTACACTCAGAAATAGCTCCTGGTAGGCTCAGGGGACCATATGGGATGCCAGGATTTGAACCACCGTCCATCTGCATGCAAGGCAAATGTCCTACCTCCATGCTATTTCTCCGGCCCCTCAGGTAAGATTTTATTATGACTTTATACTTTTTAACTTTATACTGTTAAAGTTAACTGAGTCACTGCTAGTTGTGATAGTGGCATGTTAAAATCTCCTACTACTATCACATTTCCATTCATATGTTTCTCCAGGATTGCAAGTTAATGCCTTACATATTTTGCTGACTGCATTTGGTGCATAAATGTTGATCAGAGTTAGTACTTCTTGCTCTTTTGTTCTCCTGATAAGTAACTAGTGACCTTTTTTGTATCTGATCACTTTCTTAAGGTTGAATACATTTTGGTCTGATATCCCTGATTCAATACCACTATGTACCAGAAATATTACTGTGAAATACTTGTAATTCACATTGGTCACAATAAAAATTATTTGCAAAAATTAAGTTATCTGAGTCACAAGAATTGGTCACTAAAATTATTACTCCATGGACACAGCCTCCAAAATATAAGCCATATTTTTAATGAGAAAACAATAATTCAATTTTTTAAATGTTTTATATTTCCCCTTAATATTTTGTTCCTTTTTTGGGGGGGTTGAGCATCACCTGGTGATGCTCAGGAGTTACTCCTGGCTATGTGCTCAGAAATCACTCCTGGCTTGAGGGATCATATGGGATGCCAGGAATTGAACTGAGGTCCATCCTTGGTCAGCTGCGTGCAAGGCAAATGCCCTATTACTGTGCTCTCCTCCAGCCCCAATATTTTGTTACTATTTTTATGACTTTGCTCTTACTCTTAGTTTTAGTCATACACTTGGTGCTTAAGGACTCAGCTTTGATGCTTACTTGGGTTTGCTCTTTTTGTAGTGCTTGCTTAAATGATAAGTAAATGTTTCATTGAAGTTCAAATTCAAGCTGACACTCAGGTAGATTCCATAGCTCACAAACATTGGAGCCATATTCAGCCTGTGAGATGCACAGAGAATTCATTTCAGATCTCAGGATAGCGAGTTAGAAACTTTATATATTTATGATATATATTTATGTATATATATTTTTAAATATAATTTTTATTTTGATCATAGTGGTTTACATGTTGTTGACAATAATATTTTAGTTAAATATTTACATAACATCTGGGGGGGTTCCCATCACCAAATTTTCCTCCCTACACCTCCGTTTTTGTCCTATCTCCCGTATCCTCTTCCCTCACCCATAGGGCTGCTAGATTGTGTGGTCCCCTATGTACCTATCCTACTACATAGTAGTCTTGCATCTGATTGGTCTAGGTGCCTCCCTAATTTCCCCCTCTAACTGGGAGGCAGGCCTAGCTAGTTAAATTTGCGTGGTTTGGTTTGAAGAAGAGAAAAGTAGTAAACTGGTGTAAAAGTCTAATACTCCGAAAGTGGGCAGAGTCCTTCTAGAGGCTCTTACATTGATTTGAAGGGTGAAAGAGGAAAAAGAAAATGAAACATTCCGTCAGTACAAAAAAAAAAAAAAAAAAGAAAAAAAAGAAAAAAAGAAAAAAAAACAGAACAAACACAACAAACAAAAAAAACAAAAAAACAAAAAACAAAAAAAAAAAACCCAAAAAACAAAAAACAAAAACTGCCAGGGTCTTGAGATAAGAAACATGACATAGCCCATAAAGAAAGAAAAGAAGGGCTGGAGAGATAGCATGGAGGTAAGGCGTTTGCCTTTCATGCAAGAGGTCATCGGTTCGAATCCCAGCGTCCCATATGGTCCCCCGTGCCTGCCAGGAGCAATTTCTGAGCATGGAGCCAGGAGTAACCCCTGAGCACTGCCGGGTGTGACCCAAAAACCACAAAAAAAAAAAAAAAAAAAAAAAAAAGAAAGAAAAGAAAAGAAGAGAAAATAATAGGTATATCTGGGGACAATAGCTTCAATAACCACACCCAAACAGAGAAATCGACCAAAAATAGTTAGGTAAGTAAAAAAAAATAATAATAAATGAAGGTAAAAAAATAATATATAAAAAGTAAACCATGTTTTGTGCTATTTTTTTCCCTCCTGCCCTGGCACAGTAAATATTGGGGTGATTCGAGAAGGAATTCACTTGGCCTAAGAGTTATGGGTTTCTCCGTCCTTGGAGTATATTGTCATGGGATCAACTATAGACTCTGTTCAGGATCATTTACTCTCCCGGTGGTCTTTTGTCGTGTTTGGGAGACTTCTGTTCTGTATTTATATACACATATATGTATAAATATATATTTAATATATATTATTTCATATAATATATTTACAATATAATTATTATATATGGTATATAAACCATATTATATAATTATAATATATACTGTATATAAATATATTCTTTATATATACTTTATATACTTTCATTTTATTTATAATTTATATAAAACATATATATACCCATTTACATATGGGTATATACATAATACCCAACATTCTCCAACCTAATGGTATATCATTTTACAGGAAAATGTCTTCAGGAGAAATTGTTTCAGGGAGTAGAGTTAATACTGAAGTCAGTGTTTTTGCCTGAATAAGACTAATTTGGTCTCAATTTCCATCATCCCTGTGTTCTCTCAAGCTTTATCAGAAAAGAACCCTAGTGCAGAGCCAAGAGTAAGCCCTGATCACTGCTGGTTGGGGCCCCCAAACAAACAAACAAACAAAAGTTGCTCTGGAAAAATTAAAGATTCTTCAAATGATTTAGAAATCATTAGATTTATCTGTTGAATTACTTTGTGAAGCTGAAGTTGGAAAAGAAAACTATAGTTTTTGCCACAACATTGCAGAGAGATTTATGAATAGCTATAAGTAACATGTCATTAAGAAATGTGTGTGGGGAGTAGTATGGAATTCCCATATTAGAGGCTATTATCAGACGAGGAAATAATTTATTATGCTTTCAATGATTATATTTAAAATGTGTAATTAGACAAAATATAAATGTACTTGTAGACTTTCCATTGTGTATAAATAACCTGAGTTTCAGTGGCCGGAGTGAATAGCACAGCTATAGAGCATTTTCCTTGCATGCGGCTAACAGAACAACTTGGGTTTGATCACCGGCATCTCATAGGGTTCCCTGAGCCTGTCAGGAGTGATTTCTGAGCTAGATCCAGGAGTAACCCCTGAGGGTCATCGGGTATGGTTCTAAAACCAAAATCCAAAACCAACAACCCAACAAAACCCCGAAGTTTCAAAGAAAGTAGCAAAATTTGCAATTACAGCACCATTTTAGGAAAAATAATATACAAAAAGATTTTTAAACTTTATTTATTGATTGATCGATTGATTGGTGTCTGGGACCACCCAGCTGCGCACAGTGGTTACTCCTGGCTCTGCACTCAGAAATTGCCCCGGGCAGGCTGGGGGACCCTATGGGATGCAGTAATCCAACCGGGTCCCTCCGAGGTTTTGTCATGCAAGGCAAACACCATACTGCTGTGCTTTCGCTCTGGTCTCAACATTTTGAGGAAAACATTTCTTAATGTTGGCATCATTGAAAGTCATCTTAAATTACAAGAGACTAATAAACTTTAAAGAAGAAATGTTCATTAAGTATTGAAGATCTTGGCAGGCCCACCTTCATTCTCTGCTTTTCCACCATTCTACAGGAGATTGACATACGGGCCTCTATAACATCTGCTCAATCAACAGGTTCACTTCCACAGCTTGTGGATCACTATACTGATATCTCAATCTTATGCTACTCATACAATAACCTCCTGTTATTTGGCAAAGGCAGGTAAAAAAAAAAAAAAGAAGCAACACCAAACTTATCCCTTAGAGAACCCCAAAGGGGTAACTACAAAGATTCATTCTTAGCACAACAGGAAATGACAGACATCAAGGCTATGAAAGGTGAAGTTAAAATCTTATTAGAGGGGGCTAGAGTGATAGCACAGTGGGTAGGATGTTTGCCTTGCACATGGTCAACCCAGGACTGACCTGTGTTTGATCCCCAGTGTCCCATATGGTCCCCTGAGCCAGCCAGGAGCGATTTCTGAGCACAAATCTAGGAGTAACCTCTGAGTATCACTGGGTGTGCCCCCACCAAAAAAAAAACCAACCTGGATAGAAGGTTTGATTATCAAAATAAAAGCAGCTGAGAAAAAGATTGAGGTACTCCAAGATGAGATGTAGGTAACTTCTAGAAAATAACATAAATATAAAAATCAAAAAGCCTGATTAATTGAGAAGCATACACAGAGAACTATGGAATGTACTCTTGAGGAACAATCTAAGAATCAGTGGAATTTCTGAAAAAGAAGACAAAATTGGATGAAGAAACACTAGTGGAGTAAATCATAGATACAAGTTTCAGAGGATTAAAGAGTGCAAGCACCCAGATCCAAGAAGTCTACAGGTGACAGTAAAAAATGGAGCCAGATAAAAAACACTTCAAGAAATGTTATAATTAGAATGGCAAAACAAAACAAAAATAGAGACAGAAAATAGAAAGCAGGAAGATCACTAAAAGGATAAAGGAAAGGACATAAAATTGATGGAAGACTTATCAAGAGTCTATGAGTCAGAAGAGAATGGTAGGACATCATAACACAAAACTCTCAATAAAATGAGTACCTCAGAAAAAATACTCTACCCAGTTAGATTATCTTTTATATTTGGAGTAACAATTCAGAACTTTCTGGACAGGCTTACTAGATTAAGAAATGTCTGTTTATTACATTTTTCTAAAGGATTTTTATCAATGCTTGCTTCATTTCTATTGAATGCTTTATTTGTGATCTGTTATTTTTTATCACAAACTCTGATATAGAAATTCATATACTTAATCACCTATAAAATAATGTAACTTATAAAATGATAAAATGTATATTATAAAAGCAATATTACACTTTTTAGGATAATTTTCCTTTATATTTTATAGACCTATTCATATTTTCTCCTTAAAATTTTCTTAATTCTCCTCACTCTTATTAAATTGTATATTTGTAAAATTGAATTATTGAGGTATATTTAATATGTATTAGCTTAGCATAAGAGTGTTCCTATTATTGATTTTTAAAATATATATACCAATGGAAGAGAAAAAGATACAGTTTCTAAAGAAAAGTTATTTTTCTCAACTTATCTTTGATTTCCAGGTTTGTGCAGCTTCAGTATTTAGTTTTATTTATCTACATGTATGTAGGTGTCTCCATCCTACAAAAACAAAATCCCTCATATATGGAATATACAGTAACATAGTAAGGGTGTATGTAGGTGTCTCCATGCTACAAAAACAAAATCCCTCATATATGGGATATATAGTAACATAGTAAAGGAATAAGAAATGGTCAAAGTCACAAAAATTGAGAATTTTCTCTATAAATCTGAGTTTATGTGAGGGTAGGGAGGACTGGGAGGGGCTTTTTGGACACTGGTGGAAGAAAGAAAGTTGATAGAAATGATGTGGGAGCGATGTGTGCATCAAAAGTAACAGTATTCTGAATCCTGCTACTTCAGTAAAAATGGCAGAAAAAAAGAAAAGAAGGGGAAAAAAGGAACTGATTCAATATATCCTAGTATATTCAACTATAGAATGCTATGCAACTGTTAAATAGAATGTGACAGGTACATTAAAGAAAGTGTAGGTAAATCAAAATGTAATTTTATTTCTATTCAGGTAACCTAGCTGTAGACAGAAAAAAAGGAAACAGGCCGGAGAAGAAGAAGAATAGCAGTTAGAATGCTTTCATTACATGTGGCCTCTCTTGATTCAATCCCCAGTAACTACATTGTTCCCCAAGTCATCCAAGAGTGGTCCAACGAGCACAAAGTCAAGACAAAGTCCTGGACATCACTGGGTATGGCACCAAAACGACACCAAACAAACAAAAAAAGTAGAAAACATCATAAAGCAAACTAAAACAAAATAATAAAATAGTAGACAAGCCTTATTGTACCATAGCAAATATTTAACTAATTTTAAATGATGTAAGTAAACAAAAAATTGTGCTTGACAAAGAAAGATGCTATCCTAGGTGCCACCCTAGGATCAGGGCAAAGACCAAGATCACCAACCACAGAAGATGGTTTAAAATGATACGGAGGTAACAGAACCTCTAGAACCACAAAGACTGACTTCATCATAAGTCCCACCTCAGGAGCTGTGCAGATACTGAGACCTCTAAACACAGAACAGAAGTCTTCCACACACCAAAAAAAAAAAAAAAAAAAACCCACCACCGGGAGAGTAAAGGCTCCTGAGCAAAGTCTAGTGTTGATCCCATGACAGTATGCTCCAAGGACGGAGAAACCCCATATCTCTTAGGCCAAGTGAATTCCTTTTCGAATGACCCCAATATTTACTGTGCCAGGGCAGGAGGGAAAAAATAAAAATACAAAAAGCACAAAACCTTGGTTATTATCTATATATTTTTACCTCCATTTATTATTGTTGTTATTATTTTTATTCACCTATCTATTTTGGTCGATTTCTCTGTTTGGGAGTGATTATTGAAACTGTCCCCAACCATACTTATATTTTCTCTTCCTTTCTTTTCTTTCGTTATGTGCTATGCCATGTTTCTCATTTCAAGACCATGGTGTGTTTTTTTTGTTTGTTTGTTTTTGCTTGTTTTGCTTTTTGTTGTTTGTTTGTTTGCCTGTTTTTTTTTTTTTTGTGGTGCTTATCGATACAGCTCAAGCCCTCACTAGATATTTGACACTTCTTTTGGTACTGGTGGAGTGTTTCACCTTCTTTTTCTCCATCTCTCAAAACGATGATGAGAGCCTCTAGAAGGATTCCGCCCAGTTTCGGGGTATTAGATCCTTACCCCAGTTTATTACTTTTCTCTTTTTCAAACAAAACCACGCAACTTGAACTAGCTAGTCCTGCCTCCAGTTAGAGGGGGAACTAAGGGAGGCATCAAGACCAAACAGGTGCAAGACTACTAAGTTGTGGGTTAGATAAAGAGGGGACCACATATTCAAGCCGACCTGGGATGAGGGAAGAGGAAATGGGAGGTAGGACAGAAATGGAGGTGTAGGGAGGACAATTTGGTGATGGGAATCCCCCCTGATTTTATGTAAATATGTACCTAAAATATTATTGTCAACACTATGTAAACCATTATGATCAAAATAAAAATTAAAAAAAAATTGTGCTTGATAGGATGAACTATTTATTGAACATTATTGTGCTTCTTGGAGATACACTTAAGTATATTGCTATAGCTGATTGATATACTGATATATAATGATATAGTTAACACGAGCTAAATTAGGACAGACTGCGCTTCAATACCCTGGAGTCCTCAAGCCAGGAGTGATTTCTGAGTGCATAGGCAGGAGTAATTCCTGAGTGTCAGTGGGTGTGACCCAAAAAGCAAAAAAAGAATAAAAGTAAAAATATGTTACATACAAACATTAATGATAAGAAGGCAGGGAGTGTCTATGTTAGAAGTAGGTAAGATAGACTTTGGAATGAAGAAAATGACTAAAGGAAGGAAAGAACTGAACAAAGAGATAAAAAGTAAATATAAATGTATTCACCAAGCAATCAGCCTTCTATCCAAAGATTCATATCTGGTTGATAGTGATTGTCTTTCTATAAGAAAAAATAAAAGCTATTTGGTACATATTAATAATCATCAATTTTATATTATACAAATGTGATATCAATTTTGTTTGCTTTGAAATCACAAGTACTTGCAAGTCAATATTTTCCCATCACAGAACAATTTTACAAATACTCCCCTGGTGTAGTAGAGTCATTATATTGAACAAGTGTAGCTTTCAGGGTTTTTTTTTGTTTGTTTGTTTGTTTTTTGTTTTGGATCACACCCAGCAGCACTCAGGAGTTACTCCTGGCTCTGCGCTCAGAAATTGCTCCTGCCAGGCCAGACTTGGGGACCATATGGGATGCCAAGATTCGAACCACTGTCCTTCTACATGTGAGGCAAATGCCATACCTCCATGCTATCTCTCCAGCCCCAGCTTTCAGTTTTATTAAAAGTATGTTAAGTGGTTTTAATTACTAGAATATATAAAGGAAGATAGATTATTTTAATATATAAATAAAAGATTTATTTGCAATTGCTTTGGTCAGCTAACAGATAACTATGGAGAATTAACCCAGTATTTGATAACTAAAGCTATAATTAGGTTTCTGCAAAGACCTTTTGTGCCAATAGACTTGAAGATTTTGGTCTAATTCACATGAGGAACTGTTTATTTAGTCTGGTACACCTTAAGTCATTTAAGGCCTATTGGGTTCTGGAGGTGACTTGATCATGTGGCTTACATCTTCCTTGGATTAAATAGACCAAGATATAATGTTCTTTGCTTGGAAATGTCAGAAACATAAAACAACAAGAGAAAAGTGTGGTTTGTTAAGATTAGACTGGGACTTTTCTTTTTCTCCGTCTGGCTAGATATTCCAAGGCAAAACATTTGAGGGTAAGTGAATTCACTCCACTTCTAGTAGAATTGTGAACTTCTTTAGAAAGCTAGTAACTATAGGGAAGCTATAATAATTGGGGACTGTGTCAACAGTCAACTGTGACTTTAGATTTGCTACAAACACTCTAACACCCCAAAATACATATAGATGCATGCACACATACATTTGAAGTTGTCTAAGTAAATTTGAATATATTTTATTTACCTACATTTTTGTTTGTTTGTGTTTTGGGTTTGGGGGCCATACCTGATGACACTATGTGCTCAAAAATCGCTCCTGGTTTGGGAGAACTTCACCGTTCCTCTTCCAACTGGTACATGGGGGGTCACTGAGCAGGGGAACTAGCCGAGAGGCCCCCTGTACTGAATCCTAGTGCAGAGGTATGGGACCCACAAGACAAACCAGGTCTTCAGGGCAAGGCCAGGTAGCTGGGTCTTGGGGTATGGATGCAGGGGAGCCAAACCCTCCTTAATGCATAAAAACGGGGTTAGGCTGGTGACTGGCTCAGGTGGGGCATGGGAGTAACTTGTGACAGGTAACTTGTACCTCTGACCTGGCCACATTTCCTGAGGGATCTGTGTCCTTGGGACTCTGGGTGGGATTGGGAACCCTGAAGAGGGTTGGACAGGCCTGTGCCAGAAGCAGGTGCCTCTGAGGGTGATAGTGTGTTTACGGGGACAATGGGGGCTCAGACAGAGGTGGCCTGGGTCACCCTGAATCCCTGAAGTTCAGAAGCCCTCCTCCCTACAAAGAAGACAGTGTACCTCAGAAGAGGTATGAAGGAGAATAAGTTGAGGCACCTGACGACTAGGTAAATATTCTCCTCCTTCTGCATCAATTCAGGGCCTGGGGCTGCCTGTCCTACAACCAGGCTGGGAGTCATGGAGATGGGGTGCGGGAGGGTGAGGACTGGGGCAGTTGGGGGTGTTTTGATGTCATGGACTCGAGGCTGGGAGAGGGAAGGGGAGCCTAAGCCTCCAGGTCGTGTTAGGGGCCTCTGTCATAGGTTCCAAGCCTTCTTACAAGAAGAACTCAGACATTTATTTCAGAGGGCACAATATTCTTAAGACCCCTTTGCTTTAAACACCCGATGGCAGTTGCGGTCTCCTTCCAAAATGAAATTAATAAAATGTCTTTGGAAGCGTTGCTGCAGATGCTAGCAAGAGGAGGAGAATGAAGTTAATCCCACATAGGTGGAGGCTAATGGTGAATAAAAAAACCTATTCTCTTTCTGTGCTGGCTTACCTATCACTGTGGGGTGGGGTCAGGGAAGATGGGAGATGAAACAGCTCAGAGTGCCACCATGTTCCCTGGAACACCTTGGTTAGCAAATACCTAGTGCCCCCCTTCTTCCTGAGGAAGTTTGGGAGTGATCTGAGCTTTTAGGAAAGGGCCTGTTTACCAATGTCCTAAAGCCTTTGCTGGAAAAAGAACCAAGGGTGCATGTAGATGGCCCTGGAAGCAGGTGTGATCTGATTAAAGTGAAGTTGGGGAGAAGAGTGGATATGGGGGTGCATGTGACTGTCTCTAGGTGCTGGAGGGCAGTTTTTTATATTTTCCCAACTTTTTCTGTGTCTATGCAAAATATTCTAACTTTTGTTTTTTAGAGTTATCTGCCCTTTCTTAGAACCATGGGATATGAATTACTTGGTTTTTCTAGAGTCACTAAGAGGGAGATGTTGGGTTACTGGTTGCAGTATTCATGCTCCACCCAATGGTGTGATCTGGTGATGGTATTACTAAATTTTTCCCTACTTGGTATTCCTTCTCTACCCTTTAATAGAAAAGCCTGGGTTTCAGGAAGGAAAGGGCTCATTCTTCAGACTTCCTCCACTAGGCTGCTTTCCTTTTAAGGAGAAGAAGGCTTGAGTGTTAGAATTCCTGAACCGGTTCTTGCATCCTTTTACTGTGTGGATTATTTCCTACAATGGTGGCTTCCAGGCCCACATCCCTCCAGGTTCTAGTTTTGGAGCTTGAGGCTATGTTTTTTAAGAATTATGTATATAGCAAAAATTCTAATTAGGTTATTGTGGTTATAAGTTAGCTATTAAAAATGGATATAAGAAAAAGATGTGAAGAAGTGACTTCTCCAAAACAATTGCTTATATTCATTGTTGAATGACTGTTCTTTGAGAAAGGCATCAACTATTTAAGAGAACATAGTGTATTCTTATATTTCCTGAAGTAAAATTATTTATACATTTTTAAACTATAGGAAGGAAAACACATGCTCATTCATGTGAATATTTACTTTACTAAAATACCTTTTTCTAAATTTAAGCTTAAACTTTATACACTCATTTATTATTGTTTTATAAAAGTAGTTAAATATTCAAGAAAAATATAATGATCCAGACTTTTACTCAGAAACTGTTTCCGGACATATTATATTTGGCAATTGGTAGTAGCAAAATAAATTCTTTTACTTTATAAACTTTGAACAGGAAAATATCTAGGTATTATTATAATGGCATTTTTACAAATTGCTAACACTTTTTTTTTACCAATTCTAAGATATTTGAAGATTATTTGTAAAATAATACCAAACCAAGTGATAGAATTTAACTAATTTTCATTGTTGTTATTGTGTTCTTCTATTAAACATTAAGTCAATCATTTTGTATGCATTCATTTCTTATTGCTAATAGGGTTTGACACTATTTGAAACTAAGAACTATATAGTGGTATTAAAACCATCATATATTACATTAAAAAGTCACATTGAGTGGTAGGGTGTTTGCCTTGCACGCGACTTCCCAGGATGGATCTGGATTCGATCCCCAGCATCCTATATAGTCCCCAAACCAGGAGTGATTTCTGAACACATAGCTAAGTAGTATCCTCTGAGCATCACCGTGTGTGGCCCCAAAACAAACAAAAATAAGTCACATTGAGTCTATCAGATGACATTTAAAGTAATATTTCAATAAAAAGATAAGACAAACATATACTTATGTCAGAAAGTAGCCTATACTAGAAATTAAAAGTTAATATGTAAAATGTTATGATATGCTTATATATCATTTATTTTTTATTTTGAATGAAAATAAAATAAAAATAACTATTGAGTACAATTTTATTTTACTTTAATTTTTGGTTTTGGGGCCATACCCAGTGACAGACACTCAGAGGTTACTCCTGGCTATGCACTCAAAAATCACTCCTGACTTGGTGGACCATATGGGATGCTGGGAATTGAACTGATGTCTGTCCTGGATCTGCTGCATAAAAGGCAAATGTCCTACCACTACACTGTCACTCTGACTCCAATTTTATTATTTTTAATTTGAGTTAACTGTGTCAATATATTTATATGTTTAATAATTTAAAACCTTGAGAATAATTTTAGGTTTTATTATAACCTATGAAGATGTGATTACATGGTACAACTAAGAAAATTCTTAATACTATGAATTATATGGGGCATATTGATAGTATAGCTTGTCTGGCACCCATATTTGATGTCCTCCAGGTGTGAACCCTGCATGCAGAGCCTGGAATAATTCGTGAGTACTTCAGGTATGGCCCTTACTTCTTCAAAAGATAAATAAAATACTATGCAAGCTGAAATTATGAAATATTTTCAAATATAGAAAATAAATCAACAATATCGTTTTAAAAGTTTATCTTCAATGAACAATATTTGGAAGAAAATAATATATATTCATTTTTAATTTAAATTTATATATATAATATATATATTTATATAATTTAAAATTTTCCATCATGAACTACAAAATGTTGAATAACTATTAGGTGAAAAGTTCTGCCTCACAAACTGAAGGGGAAATAATGGAGGGTACCAAGACCAGACAGTCATATGAACATTAATTAGAAATAAAAAAATGATCAGACTTAAACACTAAATCCGAAGTCAACGGCAACAGAATTGACACCCAATCTATAACATTCTAGACACAGAGGGAACCATTTATACTAGCAACCCGGGGGTGTAAAGGAAGGGGATATGCGATGTATTATGGGAACAGGGGTGGAGGGGAGGACAAAATTATTGGTGGGAATGCCCCTGATATAATGTCACTATGTACCTAAAAAATACTGTGAAAGATTTGTAATCAACTTTGGTCAAAATAAAAATTAAAAAAATTGCTTTGTAATATTTTATAAATCACCATTAATTACCAATTTAAACTTTTATTCATGATTTAATTTCAGTCTGGCTATATTCCAGTACCAATTCCTTCTCCCATTTATCCTTTCTTCACCAGCTTCCTTCCAACCCACTGATCTGCCTTGATGATAGAAATTTTTTTATCTTTTTTTCCATTAAAACAGGGTGGAACAGTAATTTTTTTTATAAATAAGAGAAAATGAAATATTTCCAATGTCATACTTAAATTATTTTCTGAAGTTCATGTTGCTAGATATTTTGATGTTTATATTATAATGCAGTTTAGTAGAATTTAATGGTTTACATATGCATAAAATAATAAGTTCATGCTAGTTACTTGTTATGTGGTTTTTAAAAAATTACCATCCACTATTCTGTATTCTATTATGTCTGCAGATCATTCTCCTATGCTCACCAGCATCAAGTGTGTTTTACCAGTAGGTTGTAAAAGCAGCATTTCAGAGTGTTAGAACATATGCTAATATATGAGACTATTTGGTTATGGCTGTATTGTCCTCCTTTAAAGTCCCAAAATATACAAATGATTTTAGATTGTAATTGCAAAAAGATAAGTAAAACCTCTCAACTATATAAAATGACTCAGATATATAAAAAATTAAGGAGATTGTCTTTTATTAGGGGGTGGGGGTGTGAAAAATACATATCCAGAAGTGCTCATGATAAACTTGGCCTTTATTAAATCCTTGTTCATAAAGCAATCTATCCAACTCTAATCTTCTCTTTTCTTTATATAGTTTCAAACCACCAACCAATAAGTTTCAGAATAAGTTGCAAATGCCCATTCACCCAGAGAGTAATAATTAGGAGATATTTATGACTTTCTTGGCACTTGAAAGTGATCACAAAGCCAGGAATAAGTCCTGTCCAGGTGTGGCCCAAATGCCCCAAATAGAAAATAAATGAACCTCTAATATACTATGAATTTTTAAGTGATTTATATTCATTTCTCTGGAATTTTTTTAATATTCAACTATATTCAATAATATTTGTTTTGCATTCATTTTAAAGTTAAAATGTTATAATACATTTATAAAAGAAATTAAGGCATTATTAATGACAAAACAAATTTACTTAATAAAATGGATTTATTTTATTCACTGACATAAAATTAGAACACATATTTGCTTCAGATGTGTAATATAAAAATAAGAATTATAAGCAAATGATTGCCAGAAAATAAGAAAACTTGGAAAAATTCCATTATGCATTCTGATAGCATTAAAGGAAATAATCATAGTGCTTATTATATTCCCATGGATTATTTATTTTGAAATTAAAAGTTTTTGCCTAAAAAAAAAGATTTTGCCTAGAATGAAGCTATTTATTGACTTTGAATCTTTGAATTTGAAATGTGTGAATAATTTGTACTTTAAAGAATACATAATTGTAATTGTTAACTAATATTTGATCACTGTTAAATATGTCACCATTCCATTCCATTTTTCCCCAACATTATCTATGGATATCTTAAGATATTTTATATGCCAGTAGGTGACCAGTGTATAGTAATTATTCATTTTGCAAAGAAATATAATGACAACAATTCCAATGTTCCAAATGTCTAATTTAATAATAAAATTCTATTATTTTGACCTAAATGATACAATATCCCTAAAATACTGTTGAAAGTTAACATTTCATCATTAAAACATGATTGCTTCTATATATACATTGTACCAAGACTATAAATGAAACCTACAGGACCTCAACTAGAAGAATAACAAATTGAGAATTACTAAAAGGAATAGAGCATAGCAATTTGGAAAAGAAAAATGCCATAAAAATAGCAAAACATTTTTTGAGTATTTTAAAAGTTATTTTTTTCTATTAATGTTCTATGACTTACAACAGTGTTATTGTTTTCTCACAAATTTTAATATCATGCTCATCACCAGTATAACTTCCTCCTTCCTTTAAGGATCACATTGCCTCTACATTCTAGGCTTCTGCCAGCTTCATTGTGTAGATCAGTGCTTCCATTTCTTCCATTAAGTAAGAAAGTGTAAATTTCTTAAAATTGTATGAGTATTAACCTGAAAAGTGTACATTCCTTATCATGAAACTTATGTTTTGAAGAAGGTGAATCCTAAGCAGTGCTAAGGGGACCTAAGGAATAACACCTTAGAATATACAGTCTATTATGTGTTAGTTTCCATGCTAAGGTCTGAGAATGTGGTGCTATATGAACCCTGTAGAGCCTGGGGTCAGAAGCCACTCTGACAGTGCTCTAGAGTCTGAGGAACTCATAGAATGGGGTCTTCAGTCGATGGCTATCTGGGGTTGTTCATTAATCTACAGGTGACCAAGAATCTAATCTAAGTTGGCCACAAATAGACTTCACTTTGTGCTATCTCTATGGCCTAGAGAATTTTTTTTTTTGGTGAAGGGCGCTACACCCGTTGACGCTCAGGGGTTACTTCTGGCTATGTGCACAGAAATTTTTCCTCTCTTAGGGGAACATATGGGACACCAGGATTTGAACCGAGGTCCATCCTAGGTCAGTGTGGGCAAGACAAATGCCCTACCGCTTGCACCATCGCTTTGGCCCCAAGAATTTATTTTTTTTACATTGTTTTGTTTTGGAGACACACTCATTGATGCTCTGGGGTTATTCCTATCTATGCATTTAGAAATTACTCCTGGAAAACTCAGGGTACCATATAGGATGCCAGAGATCAAACCTAACCTGAATTGGCCTGTGCAAGGCAAATACTCTAACACTGAACAGTCATATCAGTTCCAAATAAATTCATATTTCTAATTAAAAAAATCATAATTCTGTAGTTGTAGTTTCATATATGAATCTAAAACCCCAAAGATTTTCTCAGCATTTTTTACTATTTAAAAGATTGGAAGGTTGGGGTCAGAGCGATATCACAGCATAGGATGTTTGCCTTGCACACAGTTGATCTATGACAAACCTGGGTTTAATCCTTGGCATCTCATATGGTCTCCCAAGCCAGGAGCAATTTCTGAGTGCATATCCCTATATATATATATGTATATATATATGTATAGGAAGGTTATTTTTCAATAATTTAATATATTCAATTATTTCACTTTTTGTGATAGAATATATCATAAACTATCATTCAAAGATAAGGGCTCAGAACCGTTTTTGCTTATAAATCTCTGTAAATTTTGCAGTAAATTAAGCTAACTATCCTCACAACAAGATCTTGAACCTAACAGATATCTCTACTATTCAACACTTCATGATGAGTAAATTATAGCAACTGTAAATTTTCTTCTTACTTCCAATTTCAGATGAAGTGGAGAAAGCTACTCTATATAATGAAATATAATGAAATAGGATGCCTCATTACTAAGTAACCCAACTACTTGTATTTTTTTTTATTCAAGTAGCTTATAATCAAACCATACCTAAAACGTCATGTTTCTTACCCAATAAAGGGTTCCACTGTCTGCCTTTTAGTCCTTGCATACATGAAAGAGATGGGACATTCTTCCTTCTCATTAAAGGGATTTTTTCCCAATATTTTCACAGCATCATGCCTCTTGTTCAAAGTGTATGGCAAAATCATAACATTTAGAAGATGTGGAGAAAGAAGTTTCATTTTTAATGGGAGAGCTACAAAGTCATTTAAGACTTGTATGTATGGTAATATTAAAGTCATGTCTAAAACTTTACTGAACTGGTTGTTATAGTCGAGCCTTCTGTGCTATTCTGAAATATAACAAATTTTGCAACATTTTTAACTGAGAAGATTTTTAATAATTTTATTTGGTATTTTTTTGTAACAAGCAATAAAAATGAATTCAGTTGGGGCTGCTAAAGAGGCAGGATTGAAGTGGTGAAGAATGGAGCAATCGTAAATTTAGGGTCACATTGGTGGCAGGACTGATGTTGGAATAATGAATGCCCAAAACAATTCTATGATGGACATCTTTGTAAACCATGGTGTTTAAATAAAATTGAGAAAAAAGGAAATGATGAAACTAGAAAAATAATTGAAAGTACAGAGCCAGAAAAATAGCACAGTAGGTATCGCAACTTACCTTGCATGCAATTGACCCAGAATTTATCCCTGGCAAATCATATGGCATCTGGATCCCTGCTGGGAATATTACCTGGTTCCAGAGTCAGTAAGAAGCCCTGAGCATTACTGGGCATGTCTCAAAAACGACAACAACAACAACAACAACAACAACAGAATTGAATATATGAAAAAGGGTGATTTAACTGTCATTCTATCACAATTTATGGCTGAAAAACTTTTGAGAAAAGCCAAAGCTGTGATGATCAATTTTATATATAAAATTATATATATATATTATATATTTATCTACCAATGGAAAATAAAAGTAACTGCTTTTAATTTTTAGCAATTGAATTACAAATTTCACATTAATGAATCAATGTATTTAAGAGTCATGCCTCCCTAATTTTTCTCCCAAGATAGAATTCTAAAATTCACTAATTTTTAAGAAAGTAGCTGCAAAACTCTTTTTTTGATACATTTAAGTCAGTAAACAGCATACATTAAAACTGATGTCAGAATATTGTTAATTGTGACTCAGGAGACTTTGCTCTAATCAAACTTCCTTTCAGGGCCATTCAACATATTCCTTAATAGACTGCCCTTTGCTGTTTGTGACACAGGTTTTCATACCATTGAACTGACAGCATCTTATAATGAACTTTGATTCTGAGCTTTGGGAAAAATAACAAGACCTAAAACCTTCACTGAGCAATTTTCTTACTGGGTAACATGCAGCACTTACAGCCAGAACCAAGGAGACAATTTTCTGACTGGTTTGAAATGCTATCAGAAAGAAAAAATCTGAAGAAACAGCACATCTTCACAAATTCTTTCCTAATTGACTGTATACAGTTTAACTTCAATAAAATGACTGAATATTTCAAAATTCTATGCCTCAGCAGTGATAGTTATTTTTGGAAAAAAGTGAAATGCTATTTGTTCAAACTCGCCAAGTAATATGTATATAAACATTTTACATTCCTGTACAATATACAATTTCTTGTAATTTGGCTGTGATAATCTTGTATATTTTATGCATAAAGAATTTTTCTGGTCGGCAAACCCCACATACCAGAATTTCACCATTTCTCTTCCAAATGGTATGTGGGGGTCACTGAGCAGGGGAGCTAGCCAACAGGCCTGCTATATGAACACTAGTGCAGGTGGAAAGATCCCCAAGTCAGCCCAGGCCTTCAGAGCAAGGCTGGGCAGCTGGATCCCTGGGGGTGTGGGGGCCATAAGACCCTCTTATGGCCATAAATGGAGCTATGCAAAGAACCCCTTTGCTGGTGGGTCCTTTCTCATTAGTCCTCATTCCACAGTGCTCATAATTTTAGATTGTTCCTAGGAAAGGGAATGGAATGCCCAAGACCGGAGGATAAAACTCGGATAGATCTCTAAAGTCTGTCTATATGTGGGCGTGAGTTTCTATACAATGGTCTTCTCTTTGATTGCCAAAGCTGAACTGTAAACAATCCATGTCTATAGTGTACATAGGCCCTCTTATAGATTACCCTTCCCCCCACTTCAGGATCCCTTCTTCCTCTCATCCCCTAATCCTGATCCATTATATATCCTTATTTAATCCTCTTTATCCTTAGTTCTTAGCTCATTAGTCACCAAAACCGATCTCCTGCCCCAATAAACCACCACCCAACTCCTAAACAAAAAGACACCCTCTCAGTCCCACATCTTGTGCCCTGGCAAAAAACTACAACAACAAACCTGCTGACTCATAATATGTGGCCCTTCTCATCCCACTCAAAATGTGGACTCTTGCATGCTACTGGATTCAGCTTCAGAAAGACCCCCAGCTCAAGGACACTACCTGATTTCGTAATACTGCAAATCGTGTCTCAAACTCAAGACCAAACTGTGTGATAAAAAAGTGCCTTGGATTTCATCCTCCACAAGAATATATCAAAAGATTTAATTGGGAGGCCTATATTGCTGTTGTATGTTTAATATCTTAATAATAATGCATCATAGGGTGTTTGTTCCCAAATATAAAGGTAGACTCCTCCATCACATTTTTCTTCAATTACTTTTTTAATTCAGTTTTATTTGTTCTAGTTTAGAGCACAGAGACTGTATAGTCTGTGATTCTTACCCACAATAGCACCAGAATACAATATGACACCATACACTTTTTGTATAGACACAGTAAAAAAGAGGAAACTATATACACAGAAGCAAGATATTATCTTCTAGGGATAAGAACTCAGACTTTTTAATAACACAGGGGCACCTCCAACCCTGAAAAGGTGTCATGTGAACACAACTCAGTCTCCAGATTGTGTGTCCAACCCTGAACCCCAGATTCCAGATCCCAGATGTAGAACTGATATAGTTTTCTGCAACAACACCAGGAACCAAACTCCACTGGGAAATTTCTAACACCGCTTTGGCACCAACTTGTGCCAGTTCTGATATGACATCCCGACAATGAGGAAAGGATATCTTGATCCAAGAGCATGTTGTCCTATCACATCAGCTAACTGTAAGAGGAAATCAGAAGATATGTTGTCCTTTGATCTCTGCAAAATCCAAGAATGCTAACTACAGCATACTGACTTTGACAACCATGACTGGGCAGAACTTATCCTGGGACCAATAAGAAAAGCCCTACCCTAGGTTGTAGCCTAGGACTTGTACAAAAATCAAGATCTCTAATTACAGAAGCTCGACTTTGACAATGGAGACTTAGCAGAACTTTTGGAACCATAATGAGGACTCTGTCATAGGCTTTGGCCTAGGATCTGAGCAAAAACCAAGACCACTTATTACAGAAGACTGATTACAACAACAATTATGGAAAAGAACTTCTAGAACAGTAAAGACTCTATCCTAGACCTTGTCCTATGACCTGTTCAAATAACAAGATCTCTAACCTAAGAGGCCTGATTTTATTATCCATAACTGAGTGGAAAGTTTCCACAAAAAAGACCTGGGGGTGTGGTAATGAGCATGTACAGAGCCAGTTGTTGTTCCCATGGCAGTGTGCTTCAAGGACAAAGAAACCCTGACTCTCTGAGGCCAAGGCTTTCTTTTTCTTATTTCCCCAATATTTACTGTGTGCCTATGCAAAAAAAAAAAGGAGGGGAGCACAAAACCTTGCTACACCAGCACTCCTTCTTTTGTTTTTTTGTTTGTTTGTTTATTTTCTTCTTTTTTTTACTTTTTCTTTTTTCTTCTCTTTTTCTTTCTTTTACACTCTTGTGCTTATTATTTGGTGATATTTTTTGCTGCTGGGTGTTTTTTAATTTTTTTGGTAGTTGCTACTTTTTTCTTTGTATTCTTGAACCAAACAACTTGAATCATTTTGTTTTGCCTCATGAATTGAGGGGGAAAATAAAAATGAATGGTACCAGGACCAAACAGCCTATGGACATTGAGTGGAATAAAAAAAAGATCATAATTAAACATAAAACCTAAAGTCAACAAAAGAATCAATACCCTAGCTACAACAAGCTATACACAGAGGGCAACAGTTACACTAGCACTCTGGGGACAAAGGGGTGGAGGTAGGACAACCCTGGTATTGGGAATGGCTCTGATTCATTGTCACTATGTACCTTAAATATTACTGTGAAAGATTTGTTATTCACTCTTTTGTCACAATAAAAATTATTATTAAAAAAAAAGAAATTGTTCCTGGCTTGGGGGACCATATGGGACACCGGTGATCAAACTGAAGTCTGTCCTGGTTCATCCACATGCAAGGCAAACACCCTATTGCTGTGCTATCTCTCCAGCCTTATCTACATATCTACTTTTTAAAGGCATTTTTATGTTATTCCAAAGGACTTTCACATATATAGTATCTGTAAATAAAAATTATGAAGGATATTAATCCCCTTACTAGTCTTCCACTGACCTCAACAAGAGTTTTCTAGCATTTTTGTTGTGTTTTTGTTTGTGTATTTTTTTGTTTTTGTTTTTGTTTTTGGGTCAGCGCTCAGGGGTTACTCCTGGATCTGCACTCAGAAATTACTCCTATCAGGCTCAGGGGACCAAATGGGATACTGGGAATCGAACTCGAGTCTGTCCTGAGTCAGCCACATCCAGGGCAAATGCCCTACTACTGTGCTATCACTGCAGCCCCAAGGGGGCTATACCTGGAATCCTATGGATTTAACTCATGGCTCTGTGCTCTGAGACCAATTCTGACAGGGTTTGAGTAAATCTAGTCCAAATTCAATATTGACTCTTCTTTCAGAATATTCACATGCAGAATATTGAGGCTTTTATATATGTTATAATTAACTTTATTTTTTAACTTCAACTCTACTACCTTTAATCAGTACTAAACGAGTTCATTTCTTGAAAGTAAAACAAAGTGGAAGTGATGGCTTGTGACTTCTGATGCAAAAAGCATTATTCTTCATGATTCTTTTTGCTCTCTTACTTTACTCACACTGGCTGAAAGAATTACCATTCTATGAAGAATTTTAAGGCAGTTTCTAGAGTTGTTCACATAGCAAGTAAATGAGAATTTCCTTTAAAAGGCAGCACAGAATTCTGACATCATTTTGCTAACAATCTGGAGAAAGTAATAGAAGATTTCCCTAATACCAATCCTGAATTAATTGTTAGACTACTAGACCTGTTAAAAATTATAGTCACAGGAGCAGATGAACAAGACCATTCAGTAAAGCTACTCCAAAATCATCCCTAGCAAAAACTTTAAGATACAAATATTTTATCACTTTAACTGGGTACTGAAAGAAGATAACATGATTTGTTACCCCACCTTCATTTTTCATGTAACCTTACCTACAAGAAAGACCCTTTCATTTCTGGGAGGGGTCTTGGAGAGGTTACAAAAGGTTTGATCTCAGGGGCAAAAGGGAATTTTATATGGATGGAGTTGGAGGAGGTGCAGGAGGAGACATGGCTGAAAGACAGGTTAAAATGCTGGGCTGAATAAGTATTCAGCATAAATGGTTATGATAGGTCAGACAGACATGTTGGCCAGGACAAATAAAGATGTTATCTTCTGAAGAAGCCTGCCTGTGAGTTTTCTACCCTCTGATCCCTAAACTCAGATACCCCGCGGCTGGAGGGGATTGGAGTCACGTGGCCTGGGAGGGCAGAGAAAGGTCTCTTCATTTATCCCATCACCATCCAGCTCCATCCAAAGGGCCTTTTTTTTTTTTTTTTTTTTTTTTTGGTTTTTGGCCCACCCCATCGATGCTCAGAGGTTACTCCTGACTGTCTGGTCAGAAATAGCTTCTGGCAGGCATGGTGGACCATATGGGACACCTGGATTCGAACCAACCACCTTTGGTCCTGGATTGGCTGCTTGCAAGTCAAACGCTGCTGTGCTATCTCTCTGAGACCCCAAAGAACCTTTTTATTATTTTATGCAACAATACCTCTTCAGTAAAAAAAATTGCAGAGAGAGTGAGAGAGAGCAGAGGGAATGAGAAGGAGAGAGAGAGAGAGAGAGAGAGAGAGAGAGAGAGAGAGAGAGAGAGGACCTCCCTCCCTATTCATTGTCATTCATGTCTGAAGCTAGATTCCAATTCTTAAACCAGAATTGGGAGTGGGGGTGTGGTGGGGGTTCAATGGGGGTGTTGACGGTGTATAGAGGGAGGGAGAGAGAGAAAGAGAGAGGGAGAGAGAGAGGGGAGAGAGAGAGAAGAAGAAAATGTCTCCCTGAGGCAAGCAGGGTTGAGGGCAGAGACTCGAAACTGGGGAAATTGGTGAAATTGGTGGCAGAATATGTGCACTGGTAAAGGGTGGTGTATATATATTATATGACTGAAAAATGATGCAACTGAAAAAAGCCACTGCATTATGAATAATAAGTAATTTAAAATACATTAAACTCTAAAACAAGTATATGCCACTTCAAGTTGCAAAAGTCGGGCACTTGGTAAATCAGTAATAGGTAACTAATACATGTGTTTTCTTACCTGGCTTTCTCATTTGTCAAAGAACCTCCTCACTTTCATTTAGGGAAGTGTTCTGATAGATTGCATTTTAGATTTTTGAAAGTCAATGAAAAGAGTTCTATTTTATTTCCCCCCTCATGTGATACTAACCCAAGATAGAAACGTCCACTTCTGTTAGTATCTAAGAATTCATTGCAAGTACGACAAAATTCTCAGCTCTATCTGAAGCTTTAACTGAAAGGGTAATTTCCCATGGAAAATTCTGTGCTTTACTTAACATTCAAATCTCAGAGCTGACTTAAACCTTTTCTACTCTTCTATATTCCAAAGAGTGTCTGCTGCAGATAGAAGAGTACATTTTCTGCAGAGAAATGTTCCAAAGACAAAGTAAGAAAAATGAGGGCAGGGTTGTTGAACTGTTCCAGGTGAGTGAAACCACCGTGCTAGTGGATGCAAATGAATTTGCTCAGAGACTTTGCTGAGAGGAACAGAAAAGATAAATTCTTCATGGGGAACGATAACCCTAACCAAGTTCCAAGGGGCTTACTATTGACAGCGAGTTAATCAATGCTCCTTCTGTCCATTTCTATACAGAAGAGCATAGGAACAGAGATGTTAATCAAGTTGGACTGCTTTTCGTAATGATACTGCAAAAGTTCTGTCTAAGTAAAGAGAAAATATCAGTCATGGTTGAAGCTAAAAGTATAATTCTTGATGGTTTTCGAAATAACTTTTTTCCATTTGGATGTCTTTTCATGCAGCAGGTACCCTTACCTTTTTTTCTATCTCCCTTGCTTATATTTTACCCATGCATTTCACTTTTGAAAGTTTAGAGCTGATTAAGCCATACTAGATTTTTTATCCTTGCATATTAGAAATTACTCTAGAAGACTTTTATTTTTTTTTTACAAACTTATCTACTTTCAAGACAGAGACTTCCTGTGCTATTGGTGTTTCAGAGTCCAAACTGAAGTCAACTAATATATGTTCTACCCTAGACAGAGCAAATGCCTGTTAGTTTAATTAAATTCATATTAAATTGTAATGTCTGTGGCCTAACAATATAAATTTAACAAGGCCTGGTTATAATTTATCAAGTACACTGAAGTAGGTAAATAACAGCATGGAGCCTCCCGCATCTGAGTTGGAAGTATAATGAAATCAGTAGGAAAGCCCTCCATAAAATTAGTTGGGGCGTAGGAGAAGCCAGACATAGCAATTATACTTAGCAAGAAGAAGCGGTTCTAGGGAGTGGGAAGCAATTAGTCAGATTTACAATCTCAAAGTAGAGAAGAGAAAATTACCTAAGTTAAACTAAGAAGCACCCTAAATCATCATTACATCCTATTGATCTCAGTTGGAAGAGATTGGCTAGAAATGCATGGGTTATCTTTACCATTAAATGTTTCCATAGTAGCCCCAAGAATATATGTCCAGTATTTGAACCACAGTAAATTATAAGCACATAAGCTTTTGTCTTTTGGAAGAAGACTAAGAACATTTAGTAGATCCAAGGTTGATCTATATGCTAGTTGTATTTTTTAACATTCCTGCCAATACATCACTATAAAGGATTGGGAAACACATTTCAAAGATATGAAGAAGAAATGTGCATTGTGGTGGCCTTAAGTGAGATATAGGCTGCACTATTTGAACTGGTTTTTACATAAAAATATATCATTGTACATTTACTTATAGAACCGTTCTGTATATTTCTGACCCAGATCATTTTCCAGAAAGATTTAAAGTAAAATAGATTTTTAAATATGCATTTATATGTTCCAACATCTACTATATACTAAATACAACAACTGGAAAATATTATGTACTGATTTGTAGGAATACACTTTAGACATGTCAAATTGAATATATTGGAGGCATTTGACCCATTCAATTAAAATTTTAGATGGTGCAGAGGAATGTAAAATCACTTCTGCTTGCAAGAAATCTACCCTTGAATTTGTCTTAGCACTGTTTGGAAAATTAAGTACTCAATGTCATCTGTATATTTTTAGCAAAGGACACAAAATTAGAGATAATAATTTTTCTCAAAGAGAGGAACATGCCAATTATTTCTAATTCTCTATTGAGCTCTTGACTTAAAGAGAAAATAAAAAGATCATATGAAATGGTTTAATAATATCAGTTGGCAGATGGTGTGACATGTGTGCATGTGTGTAGAGTGTGTGTCTTCTCACGCGCACTTTTCTTAAGATAGTATTATTGTCTGGTGTCAGAGAAATACTACAACATGTATATGGTGTTAGCCTTGTGCTTTCCTGCCTGACTTCCATCTCCTACACCTCATAGATGTCAAGCTTGCCAGATATAATGTTGATCAGAGCTAACAATAAGTCTTGAGCACTGGCAGGTTGGCTCAAATCCCCTTCCACCATCCTCAAAAGTAGATCTTATAGGTTTAAGAATTGGTCAACGAAATGCACATATATAGAATGGCTTTACTAATAAAAATATTAACCAGTATATTTTTTTGTTCCACAATTACCTGTTTAACTATTTAAAAGAAGATTAAGATAACAAATCTGTACATTATGAGAAGCTCTGATGGTCATTTTGAAAAAGACATGTCAATGTATAATATCTCCCAAATTATGAATTGAACAATATAGAACTTTTTTTTTGGTTTTTGGGTCATACCCGGCTGTGCTCAGGGGTTACTCCTGGCTGTCTGCTCAGAAATAGCTCCTGGCAGGCACGGGGGACCATATGGGACACTGGGATTCGAACCAACCACCTTTGGTCCTGGATTGGCTGCTTGCAAGGCAAACACCGCTGTGCTATCTCTCCGGGCCCCACAATATAGAACTTTTAGCCTTATCGTTTTCATTACAGTTATAGCTAGCTGGTGGGTAAGATGTGACTTCCGGAAAACAAAAAACCTGGTTCTTTAGATGGCTAAAAGTGGATGTTAGGTTATATGCATCCTTTGCTTAGTAGATTTGATCCTCATTAATGGGAAACAAGTTAATTCATTACTTGTGGGAAAAATGGCACCAGGAATAATTAAAATACCATATTTGCCGACGTATAAGATGACCCTTCAACCCATGAAAAACTTCCTAAAAGTCTTAAAAGTAAGTTACTTCTTAAAAGTAAGAGGGGTGCGGATCACTCGTCCCTGAAGCTGGAACAAGTTTCAGCATGCTCTATACCAGCATACAATATGACTCCCGACTTTTAGAAAGTTTTTCATGGTTTGAAGGGTTGTTTATACACCGGCAAATACGAGTAAGTTATTTTTCTTATGCACATTGATCCAAAATCCTTGAAGTCAATGCAATAAAATTCTGAAACACATGAAAAACAATACACTCTTGCAATTTAGTGTCTCTTCAGAAATCTAAGGATGGTTTGATTGTAGATAGTTTTATTCTTTTACTATACTAACAGACCAAATATTGAGATATCTTTATGTAAATTCAACATTCATTCTTCTCACTGGAATACTCTAATACCAATTTTGTTTGTGCTTTGGGTCACAATCAGCACTGCTTGGAGACGAGACCTGGCTCTTTACTTGGGTTAATATTTACGGAAAATTGCCTAGTGGTGCTTAGAAAGACATGCAGTATTGAAGGTTGAATTTCAGTCTCTTGCACTCTTCCACCATTTTTTGTGGTGGAATAATTTTCTTATTTGGCTCACTCTCTAACTTGCTCTGCATCTGTTCCAGGAGGTTCACAGGTATGCCCCATCAAAAAAAGGTTTCATTCTCTAGTCTAATGGGGCTCATTTGACTAAGAGATTTATTTTGTATAGTGAGAGTACAGAATATTTAGCTTCTGCTGTCCTCTCTAAAACATTTTATTCATTGGGTAAGTTGTAACTGTTAACATTTGGTACCCTAAAATCTTTTGATTATTATGGTTTTGAGAACTGAGACAGATTCTTCTGTTAATATTGTGCCTCTATTACTCTTTACACTTTCCTAAATTTTCTGAGTTTTGATGGTACACAATGGTTTGCTAAAATTGTTATGTTTAAAATTATTGTTGTTTTATGGTCCTTATTATAAAACATTTATATCTCATTTAACATTTTGTATGAATTAAAATTTCTCAACATCAACAACCCAAGATTCTTGATACTGATCATTTTTTAATTTTTTCACTTTTTGTAAATACTTTTTATTAATTAACTCATCTTAGAGCTTTAAATTATTTTTTACTAAAACACCTGGCTTCTGCTCTACATTCATAAATATTATATTATTGAATTGTACTCACTAGAATTTAATTATTTTTAATGCTTTAATACATAAAATCTATTTTCGTTAAAGTTATGTTTCATTATAAGCATGCATAAGGTTTCTGGTTGTTCTTATTGCTAAGTTTATGGTTTTATTTTTTTCTTTAGAACTTTTTTGATTTTTATGTTTGAATGGAAAACTGCTTTGTGAAAAGTAAATAGTGAAGTTTGTACAGTGTATTTATTATCTATTGCCATGAAAACATTGCTTAACTACCTATCTTAACAGTTACTCATTTGAAACAAAAAGCATATTTGTGATTTTAAAAAAGGTAACAGTTTTTATTTTGGACTGGCCTCTATTGAACAAGTGAATGACAGCAGGTCAACTGTTCTAGGATAGTCTCAACTGACACAACTGGGAAAATAACCCTGGTAAAATGATTTAACATTGAGCAGGACCAAAAAATTGTTATATAAAACCTACACGAATTCTATCACCTTGAGAGCTTGTAATTAATATTCTCTCATTTCTATCACTGTACATTTGTCAAAGCCAGTTACAGAATTATTTTTATTCAGTGAGATTAGAAATAATATCATTTTATTGGGATATTAAATGCTGAGAGTGTTAGAGGGCTGCATTGATTAGTTCAATCTAATAAAAGCACCCCTAATAAACATATTGATTCACATTCTTCACACATACAAAATATAATCATCTGCATTTCAAATTTTGGCCCTGCATTTTTATGAAAAGCTACCTTCAACTTGAATATCACGCCCAAACCCAAGTTTATATTTTACATAATACATATAAAATGGAAGGGGATTAATTCATTGAAACTAGTATTTGACTAAATGTAACACTAATATTTTACCTCATTCATGCTCCGTAAAGTTCAATAGTTCCTCAGTACTTTATCTTCCATACTATCACAGAAAGCAGTGTTATCATTTAGTTTGTCATATATCTACATTCCTGGATGTTTAGAACTAATAATCAGCTTTAATCATGCCCAATATCTATCTTTTTTAGCAGATGAATCATAAAATTTTATGTTAGTGCTTAACCTATTTTATTGATCACATCAATTCAAATCTTATACTTAATATTATTTTCTTCTTAAATTTGGGGGGTCTCACAAGTAATACTCACAAGTAATTCTCCAGGTGGTCTTGGCAACACTCCTAGTGATATTTTTATTAAGGTAAATGTTCCTTTTTCAGGTCTGGTGATTTGATGATAATTGAGCCCAGTAGAACTGGGGGCTACCAGGACCTTTCCATTGTGCTTGGGGTGCCCCAGGAGTACACTGCATTCTTTATCTAAATTTTTCATAGCTTATTCTTCATCTTGTATGACATAATTTGGGGGATAGAGCAATAATTTAAGAGTATTTTAGGTTCACAAAATTAAAGTAAAATAGAGATCTCCTGTATGCCTTTTGCTCTCACACATGCATCTTTTATCAACATCTCCTATAAAATAGCACATTTCTTGCACTTATTACATACACAGACTTACCCAAATGACCCAAACTCTTGGTTTACCTGAGAGTTTCCCCTTGTAGTTGGCATTGCATCGATGAGGGAAAATGTATTTAATGCTATGTCAAAGTATAAAATAATATAAAGCATATGTATCACATGTATATGTATTCATCTTATTAAATATTATATATCATGTGTGCTATTTTATTATTCAAAATATATTATATAATATACATTATATGATGCATGTACATATGTATACACAATATATATGTACATGGGATATATGTATCTATACACATAATGTATCAATCATACATATGATATAACATATCTACTATATACAATATATTATATATTTTATATAATATATTTTAATGTAATACTATATTGTATAATATGTAGTATGTTACATTATATTATACATTATATAGATTAGAATATATATATACATTAGAATGTATATATTAGATGAGTGTACAAACTATCAGAAAAATTACCATTTTGCTTTTTTTTTTTTGGTTTTTGGGCTACACCTGGTGATGCTCAAAGGTTACTCCTGGCTATGCACTCAGATAGCGCTCCTGGCTTGGGGGTTCATATGGGACACAGGGATTGAACCCAGATCCATTCCTGTGCACAGCGGTGTTTGCCTTGCAAGCAGCCGATCCAGGACCAAAAGGTGGTTGGTTCGAATCCCGGTGTCCCATATGGTCCCCCGTGCCTGCCAGGAGCTATTTCTGAGCAGACAGCCAGGAGTCACCCCTGAGCACCGCCGGGTGTGACCCAAAAAACAAAAAACAAAACAAAACAAAAAAGAAATATTTATCTCAGGAGAAGAAACACAGTATGGTTATTGAATATTTGTAGACATAGAAACAGTATTGAGGGTCCAGAGAGATAGCATGGAGGTAGGGTTTGCCTTGCATGCAGAGGGATGGTGGTTCAAATCCCGGTATCCCTATATAATCCCCCATGGCTGCCAGGAGAAATTTCTGAGAGTAGAGCCAGGAGTGGTCCTGGGAATTGCCGGGTATGACCCCAAAACCAAACCAAAACAAAACAAAAAAAATAGTATTGAGGATTCTTACTAAACTCAGAATAAAACTTCCATATGACTCAGTAATTTTGCTTTTGGGTATCTATACTCATGCAAAGAAACATTCATCCAAAAGGATATATGCACATTGCATCACAGCACCCAGTAAATTAGCTAAGAGTTGAAATAAACCTAGATGTCCAACAATAGAAATGTTATTTATGAAAAATGTGGTACACACAATGGAATACTGCATAACTATAAAGATTGATGTAATCATGTAATTCACTGCAATATAGATGTTATATGAAGTAACCCAGAAGAAGAAGGATCAATACAGGATGATACCACTTACATGTGGTATTTAGTATTATTGCATGAAGAAATGCAATTTTTTCAAAGGTGGTTGTTTTGAGTACTCTAGGCCCAGGAATATAGTGAGGAGAAGCCAAGGTATCTCAGGTAGCATTAGGGGTATTAAGAAATGACAAAACTAAATATCTAAGCTAGAGTCAACAACAATGAAACAATGATACCCAAACATTAACAACCAATCTTAAGTAGTACTTATTATGATGGCATACTGGAGTGGCTGGGGAGGAGGGGGGGTTGAGGGAAAGTTGATGGACTCTGGGAACATTGGGGAAAGTTCAGATTGATGGTGGGACTGATCCTAAAACATTGTATATCTAAATCCAGCTATGAATAACTTTTTAAATACAATGATTTAAATAAAAATTAAAAAATTTGGGAGAACTTGATCTATGCTCTGTTTGGGAAGAATTTGATCTGGATCTGTGCTCAGAAATTGCTCCTGATTTGGGGAACCATATGAGATGCTGGGGATCGAACTGAATCTGTCCTAGCTCAGCCACATGCAAGGCAAACGCCCTACCACTGTACTACCACTTTTGCCTCCATTTAAAATATTTTTGTTTCACATTTTTAGAAGTTAAATTTTTATTATGATGACACATGATAGAATATATTTGATGCTATACAAATGCATTACAAATTTAATGCTATAAAATCTTAATTTATACAATTTTTATTTTTAGGAAAAATTGTTGATTAACTAAAAAAATACCCCTAAGATATCCTTAAAATATTGTTTTAGGACACTATGAAGTTTCTGGTTATAAAGGAAAAAAGAAAAAGTTATAGTGATTCATTATGATTCATTTGGAATACTGTTTTGCATTTTAAGTGTTGTTTGGTAAAATCAGCTGTAACAATAATGAAATGATTTAATTTGAAGAGGGATTTTAGACATGCTGAAGGACTGTCATAAATCAGTTTTGTAGAAAATAAAGAGAGGAATATCACTGTTTTAACTGCAGGCCATTCAAAACGAGTTAAGACTTTGTTTTACCTCAGAAAGAAATGTTTAATTCATTAGAATAGGTAGGAAAAAACATGTTTACTCTTTTTCTTCTTTTTACTTGAAGATTAATCTTTTTTTTACCCTTAGATCTGCACAAAAACAAATTTATTTGAAAGGAATTAACTGTCATGCAGTGTGTGGGTTTTGGTTTTCTAAAGTGAATAGGAAATGGCTGTGGCTTAAACAATTTTTCAGTTGGAGTGTAATGTGTTTTCTGGTTTCTACCCTGTCAGATTATCACCCTGGTCTCAAGAGAAATGAGAAGAAATTGCCTATTTGACATATTTTGCTTAAAGCAAATCCTGAAACTAGGATTCATATTGTTTATCTGACTGCTGATTTCTATAGATTTGCCAAAGGTCAGCAGCATACAAATCTATTTTCTTAAAAAGTTTAATGTTTCTCTCTTACAAATGAAGTTGCATTTTGTTCCAAATTAAGAGGGGAAAAAAGAGGAAGTGCTGAATGCTTGGCTCTGAAACAAACTTTTATTTTGTACCTTAAACAACAAAATGGCTTAACTCACCTTAATCTTGCTAAACCAATTATTTCTAAGAATTTGAGTAGACTTAAGACTCCTGAACAACCCCTTTCTAACCATAGGTGAAAAGAAAAATAAACCTATGGATGGCATAGCTTCATTTGTAGTATTCAACTTCATTGTGTTCCACAGATATTGTGTGTGTGAGTGTGTGTGTGTGTGTGTGTGTGTCTGTTTAACATCCTAAAATCTTTCTAAAATGTTTTGCAGTAATCTTGGCTCAGTGTCATTTTCTACCAGCATTTACTCCAATTGAGCTTCTGTGCGAAAATCAATTAATAAATTTTATTCTTTAAAATTTATTTTTTAAAGAATGGAATTTAGACATAGAAGGGACCACTTATACTATCAGCCCTGGTGGGGGAGGCAAAGGAGGGCAATATGGGATGCATGCTGGAAACAAGGGTGGAGGGAGGGCAACATTGGTGGTGGGAATGCCCCTTATTCAATGACATTGAATACTACTGTGAATGATATGTAATCCAGTTTGGTCAAAATAAAAATCATTAATGAAGAAAATAAAAAATATTTTGCACACTTCATATACTATAATATACAGTAAATATAGATTTTATGAGCATTGAAATATATCTTGTGTGACTTACATGTTTGTGACTGCATTTTGCTTATTTATGTATATTATAGGCACCTGAATCTTTGTTTTAATGTTCTAGACAGAAACTGAAACTTGAAATATATGGGTAAGATATACTGGTATAAAAATAATTTATACATAAAGTAGTTCTGCCTCGTTATTTGTATGTTGATAGTCAGATGCAGAATTAGCTTGATAAGGTAAATAAAATATGGTTTATCTATCTCTCTATCCACTTGGGCTAATTTCCCTTGATAAAAATCATACACTGAAATTACAGACAGGCTTTATTTGTGGGCTCAATAAAGATTAATGAGAATATTGAAGTCTTTGTAGAATAAAATAATATATAAATGCATTTTGTTCAATGATGAAGCTTTCTTATCTAAACATAGTAAGAATATGAATAGGCTATCTTTCTGTTCTTCAAAGTAAGGAGTAATATAAAAAATTTCTATGAACTAAAGGAAAATTTCTTTCTCTAGAATTAGGTGGAGACAAAAATTAGTTCCCTAAGCCCTAGTATTTATTTGTGGTTAAGACAAGAATTATTGTTACATTATTTATTCTCTAGTGCCTAGTCATAACGTTGAATTTTTCTATAATGATGGCTACAACTTTAATTTGTATTTCAATGATTGAATCACATCATAATCTTTTCAACAACTCCCTAGTCTGTTCCTTGACCCGGATTTCTCACATTTGTTAACATCGTTATTCATAGACTATACTTGACAAACTGAAAACTATTTATGACATTTCTTATGTTCAGTTTCAGCTTTATATTTTAAAATGCCAAATTCTGGATATTCTTTCTTTGTCAAATCTTCTCAATTCATCTTATGCGCTCCTAAGTTTATTGTCATTACTGATGTGAAACCCCTATTACTAATTCAGATTATTCCTTTTTTGTTTATTTTGGTTTTGTTTCTGCCTTGGGGTCACACCTTGCAGCTCTTAGGGGTTATTTCTAACTTTGCACTCAAAAATTACTCCTAGCAGTGCTCAGGAGACCTTAGGGAATGTCAGGGATCGAACCTGGGTGAGCCATGTGTAAAGCAAATGCTCTACCCTTTGTGCTATCACTCAAGTCCCAATTCAGATTATTCTTGATAATTGGGGGTGGGGGCTATACTTGGTGGTGCTTAGGGTCTACTCCATAGTCTGGTTGGGATTGCTACCAGAAGTGCTCCTGGGACCATGAGGGTTTCAGCCCCAACTTCCAGGATTAAAATCATGTGTTCCGGTCTTGTAAACTATCTCCCCAGCCCCTTAAACCATTCCCAAAGGGGAAAAATAGCTTATTTCAGAATTTAAACATCTCACTTTCACTAACCAATGCATCTAAATTATCAGCTCACTCAGGTTTAGGATTAAAACCTTCCTGCCTTAGAGCAAAGTTAATGTTATTTACTGAAGTGGTTCAAATAAGCCACCAGAAACAACAATTGAAAGGAAATAGTAAAGAGGATTTTTGTATGGCAATTACAAAGAAGGCAAGGAGAGCAGGAAGGGAAAAACTTTGCAGGATGAATTCATCCTGATCTAAAGAGATTCAAGGATGAGGAAAAATATGTCTCCCCTCTCTTTGCCTAATTCAGGTTCTTGTTTTGCTCTTCTTTTTAAAATTTGTTTTTGAGCCACAGCCAATAATATTCAGGAACTCACTCCTGGTTCTCTCATCAGTGACTACTCCAAGTAGTGCTCTAGGTACCATATAATTGAATTCAGGTCAAGCCTATGCAAAGGAAGTGCCTTAACATCTGTGCTATTTCTCTTAAACTCATATTAGATTTAATTCTATTTATATTGGTATGTGGTATCTTCCTTTCATCCTTACCTTCAAGGACTAGATGTTACTCTCCCTGTCCTAGTCCCCAATTATAGAATTTCACTTGGTTTTCACTGAATAACTTCAGAATACCCTTAGTGAGACCTGGTTACCTGCTAGTTTTTTCAACTTCCATATATACACGGAAAATTAATGAATTAAATAAACTAGACACACCTCAATTTCATGATGTCTATTTTTAAAACTAGAATTATATGTAAGACTTAGAGACATCTCTGATCATCTCTGAATTACCTCTTCTGCTCTATTTTATAAGATACATTAATTAAAAAGTCACATTATGTCTCATCAAAAGAATACATGTCAAAGATTTTATTTAATTTTTGAATTTATAAGGTAACACATTATAGGTTATAGCCAGTTCAAAGGATAATTTGAAAACCACAGACTTAGAGGCCGTGGGGTGATTTTAACAGAAACAAAATTGACTTTATGCCCACAGGGACGGAGGAACGTGTTATTCAAAGAAGAATAGAATCTTCAACACACAGAAATTCTTTACAAACAAATAGACATGGATCATGTGATGTGTGACCAGTTTTCTGCAAGGTACAGAGTAAAAAAATCCACAAAGAGGAACAAATTCTCAAGATGTAGAAGTTGGTAGGATGTTTTTAAATATGGACTTTGTGTTTTGTCATTTTTTATTTATATTTTTAAAGTAATTTTATTGAAATCAATGTGAATTACAAAGTCTTTCACAGTTGTATTTATATTATTTAGTGATAGAGAATTAGGGCAATTCTCAATACCATTGTGGACTTCCCTCTGCCACTGGTCCCAGCATATAACCCTTACCTTCACCCTTAGCACTCTGGACTACTAATATTACAGGTCCCTTCTGTGTATAGCTTATTGTAGTTTGAATCTCTTGATTCTATTGTCATTGACTTTGGGTTGGGTATTTACATCTGATCATTTATTAATTAAAGCTCATGAGAATGCTTTGCCCTGGTACCAGCCACTTATTTTTCCTTCAGTTTGTAAAAATATGAGGCAGAACAAGATGATTCATGTTCTCTGTTTCTGTTAAAAAATAAAGAAGAGGGTGGGAACCCCCTGTATAGAAGCTATAAATATAAAAAAAAATAAAATAAAAAGGAAGAAAACTAAAAATATATATAAAAAATAAATAAGGGGGCTGGTGTTGCAAGGTTTTTTTTGTTTTGTTTTGTTTTTTTTTTTTTTTACCATCTGCCCTTAGGTCAAGTTGTTGCTATTTTATCATCATCAGGATGTCTTATGAGCCTAGCCTGGTGCAAGTTGGTACCAGAGTGTAATTAGGGAATCCCCCAGGGTGGAAGGGTGATTTTTATTCCTGTTTTTTCTGAAGGTAACCTTGCCAGTTCTAAAATTGGGATCTGGGGTTTGGGGTTAGATGGTCAATATCTGATCCCATGAGCTGTAATTGAATCCCCATGTCATTGCTTATATTTTTCAACCATATTTTACAGTTCTTAGTGCTCACAGCTTTGTGCTCAGGAAAAAATATAGTTGTGTCATGAGTGTAATACAATAGAATATAAGTAAGGAAAGGGCCTTATCCTCTGTAAAGTTATTTTGGCCCTATGCATCTGGGCCATTTCTTTTTCTTAGGTACCCAATAGTAAATTTTGGACAAATATGGTTATTCACATAGTGTTCAGGGATCCTGGAGCTTACATCAAGAGATTCTCAAGCTGGGCTATTAATTCAATGGTAAGATATGGAGACATGGTGCAACTGTGTTCTGCAGTGCTGAAACCCTGGGCTTCCCTTTTTCAATTCAGAAAACCTCAATAGCCTAAAAGTCTCCTGTATTCAAAACCTCCTGACTCCTGTATCTGATGGTGCTCAGAAAAGATTGTAATTAAGGTACCAGGTCTACAATGTATGAACTTTGTGCCCCAATCCCTGAATTCTGTCTCTGGTCTGAAAGTAATTACCTTAAGCTTTATGGACTATAAATCGTCTCTTTTATACCTAGCTTTGTTTTATTTTATATTGTTTTAATACCTTAAGCCAGAAATTTTCCATTCTCTATTCAGAAATGAATAAAAAACATCAAGAAAAAAACTAGCCTTTTCCCCATCGATCTTGCTATGCTTTTATTTTTTTCTCTATGTGTAGTTTACAATCAAAAGCACCCTGTAACCTTTATCTCTATTTCTAATTCTTCCACATTTTTACCCCTGAGAGGTCTCTGGATTTAACCTTTATTTTGTCACAACATAATTCTTTGAAGAGATTAATTGTACAAAGCCATTTTTTCTCACCCAGTTGAAAATAGATGTGAAAGAACCAAGTATATATAGTCCTCTTACACCTTTTTTAGAATACTCCTATGGCCTCTTCAACTGCTGCATAACTTATTCCCTAGTGTATTCTTCATAAAGACCCCTTACTCTTCCTTAAATAAAGCATGTTTTCAGAACCTTATATGTTCTCATGTTTCCCCTGTTACTCAAAATTCTTTTGAAATTACAGCCTTCTGAAGAGGGCTCTTTCTACAGTATCATACCCAACCTCTATGCAGAGAGAGAGAGCAT
The DNA here is from genome assembly GCF_024139225.1 of Suncus etruscus. Lineage (NCBI taxonomy): Eukaryota > Metazoa > Chordata > Mammalia > Eulipotyphla > Soricidae > Suncus > Suncus etruscus. The sequence goes on along the minus strand of NC_064855.1, from coordinate 106,419,916 downwards.
CTTCCCATTGGCATGGGCCATGCTGATCTTATTTTCCCCTCAACTGTCCTTTCCTCTATTACTGCTGGTGTATGTTTGGTTTAGTATTTTCAAGTAACAGAACTAACAGTGGGTAAATGACTTGAAAAAACAGAACAACTGAAGTTATTTCTTACATTTCTGGAGACAGAACATCTAAGATTAAGACAAAAACATTAGGTATCTGATTCCGCTTTTTCTTTCATATTCACCATATTTCTACTGTAATTTTAGCTTCTGGAAGGAGCAAAGACAGCCTTCTGCTCTCTGCTGTCATATGAACTTTACAACCCATTCATGAGAGTTCACTCATGACCTAGTAACCTACAAGATGTTCTACTTCCAATGATCATTACACTGGGAAATAGCACATAATGTGAATGTTAGCTTTCAAATGCAATGTAAATAGTACTTCCTATTCCTTATTAACTTTGTTTTATTTAGTTTATCCAAGTCTATCAAAAATCTGATAGGTGGACTGGAGAAATAGTACAGTGGGTAGGGTATTTGTTTGCCTTTCCTATGGCTGACCCAGATTCTATCCCTGGCATTGCATATGGTTAACAGAGCCTGTCAGGAGTAATTTATGAGTACAGAGCCAGGAATAACTACCCCCCCAAAGAAAGATTAGGTAAGTGCTCACCACTTTGACTGAAATCTTTTGCTTATATTTTCTGCTGGTTCTTTCCATCATTTTTGATCCACAAGGCTAATGCTTTTTATTGACTTACTGAAACAACTAAGAATATCTGTTCTCTTTACATCGTAGACAGACTATTATCTATAGGAAATCCTTGAATGTTCTTGTATTAGTTCTACATTGCATACCACATTATCCTAAAATGCATTGGTTCATAACAAACACATATGTTTTAATGAACTTTCTGTACGGGATGCCTCCATGTGCCTATGGGTCTGTGGTCACTAACAGTTCTGTCAATATAAATCTATTTTCTCAGATTTCAGCTAAAGAAAGAGCTTCTTTCAAGCTCATTTGCATAATACTGAAAGAATTGTTTCCTGTGTTTGTAGAGCTGAGGGCATTTTTTTTTTCTCACTGGTTACTGCTCAGAAATTTCCTTCTGTTTTTCATTGCTTCTCCATAGGGCAGCTCACATCCTGGTGACTTGCTTCATCAAAGTGATCAGTTGAGAACAGCCAGAGGGAAATGGAGAGAAGAAAAATGTCAAGTTTCTCTGTAAGTCAATCTCAAATGCTATTGCATACATTTTGCAATACTCTACATGTTAGTAGCAAATCTTTAGGACTAACCAGAGTCAAAAGAAGATTTTAGACAAGAGAATGGCTACCAGAAAGTGGGTTTTCTTGGTGGGGGGGTCATTTTAGAGTCAGCCAGTTGGAATTCTCTAGCTTGTATTATTATTATTATTATTATTATTATTATTATTATTATTATTATTATTATTATTATTTGGTTTATGAGCCATGCATGGCTGCGCTCTGTGGTTACTCCTGGCTCTTCACTCAGAAATCATTCCTGGCAGACTCAGGTGACCTTACTGTATGTTGGAGATAGAACCCCAGAATGTCCCGGGTTGTCTGAATGCAAGGCAATTGCCCTATCTCTGTGCTATCTCTCTGGCCTCTCGAGCTTTCATTCTTAAAGTTGTGCAGATAATTATAATGTTGAATCATTTAGACTCAGAAAATTGCAAGATTGAAATGCTATTATAAACTCACAATGCTACAGAAATATCTACAGCGATCTCTAAATGTAGGAACACGTTGGGAAACCTGTCAAAAAATGGAACAAGTGGTTATATAGATCATCTTTATGAACAACATGCAAATGAATCTTAAAAATATTTTGTCTACTGAAAATTCTATTGATATTCTGACTATGGATTATCTTCTCTGCTAAGTTTTTGTTGGGTTTTGGTAGTTCAAACATCTTAAAACTTGTCTCTTATGGTGTTTGGATATTCAAAACAAACAAGCTTGCATTTTGGGGGGCTGGTGTGGTGGCACAGTGATTGGGCATGTGCCTTGCATGTGACTGACCCAGGATGGATGCTGGTTCGATCCTCAGCATCCCATCTGGTCCCCTGAGCCAGGAGGTATTTCTGAGCGCCACCAGGAGTGGCCCCTCAAAATAAATAAATAAAAGCTTTCATTTGTTTTGTTTTGTTTTGCTTGGGGCAAAACTTGGCAGTATTAAGGGCTTACTCCTGACTGTGTTCAGCGTCATTGCTAAAGATGTATAGGGAGCTTGGTAGAGAACCCCATTGGCCATATGCAACGCAAGTTCATTGTATTTGCCCACTATCATATTTCTCAGGTCCTCAATATTCCGATTTAAAAAGAGCTATTAGAAAAAATGGTAATTTTACTTCAAAGAAAAGGTCTCAGGTATGTGTGAAGGTAGATAAATATGAAAAATATTTTCCATATAATTTTTTATCTTTTTATTTTTGTTTTTTTTTGGGGGCACACCCAGTGAAGTTCAGGGGTTACTCCTGGCTATGCGCTCAGAAATAGCTCCTGGTTTGGGGTACCACATGGGACGCCAGGGGATTGAACCGAGGTTCATCCTAGGCCAGCTGCGTGCAAGGCAAACCTCCTACCACAGCACCACCGCTCTGGCCTCTTTTTTTTAATAATTTTTAGGAAAATATATTTACTCTGTCTCCATATGTATGAGAAATCATATCTACTATATCTTGGCATTTTCGTTTAATCACCATTGTTCCAGTTCTTATTTCTGTACATTTCTGTGTGTGTGTCTGCAGTATATCTTTGTTCCAGTAGATGGCAGAAGTAAACTATGCACATTGTTGGAATAAGTTTGAAAACTTGTATATTGAAGGCACGAACAAATGGTCTCAACCAGTTTTTAAAATAAGTCTTTGTTGTGTTTGGGACACGGTGGATGTAAAGGGAATTGTAGTATTTTATCACAGACACCTCTGATTCCTTCAGGCTTGGCTGTTATTCTAGAGAATTAAAGGAAATAGTGCATAGAAACTGGTGATCTCGTGCGAAATTAAATCATGTCTGTGTGTTAATACACTTTAGTCAGGATTTTTCTTTTCTAAAATTGTAATGACACTAGATAGATGTAATATGGAAATCATTGTAATGAAAATGAGTTCATATAGTATTTTGCAATGTAAGCTGTGAAGATCAATATTTTAGATAGTGGGGTCTTGCAGAAAAAGTTAAAAGACACATGAAGCCATAAGACATTTACATTCAATACTGTGTCTCACTAATGCTATTATCAGTATTTCTCCCAGAAAGTACATATTGCACACGATGTAATTTAGAAAGCATATAGGCTTAACAATCCCATTGAGATTCTTGTATGTTTATATTCCTGCTAATTTGACAATATGGCAACTTAAATCTACATTATCTGATAATGTTATTACAAGCACCCAATAAGAAAAATAGTGAAGTTTATATATATATTTCAAAATAAACATACATTATGCAAACCTCAGTCTATTTTCTTGGCACTGAAATGACATGGGAAAAATTGGTTAGGTAACCTAATAACACTATGGTAAATCTTAACTTTTTTTTTATTTACATAAAATGAGAGTAGTATTCTCACTAAACTAAAATAAGAGCTGAGCTGGACAGATGACAAAACTGGTGATTTAAATGCAGGTGTTCCAGACTGGATCCCAGGCACATTATGGAGTCTAGAAGCACCAACCCTGGAAAAATATTAAGAATCATTGTTTGGGGGCAGGAGCTGTGGCACAGAGGTAGGGCATTTGCTATGCATGCAGCTGACCTAGGATGGACTGTGGTTCGATCCCCCCTGAGTCCCATATGGTCTCCCAAGCCAGGAGTGATTTCTGAGCTTAGATCCAGGAGAAACACCCCTGCGCGCTGCTGGGTATGACCCAAAAACCAAAAAAAAAAAAAAAAAAAAAAAAAAAAAAGAGGAAAAAGAAAAAGAAAAAGAAAGAAAGAAATACCATTGTTTATTAAATATGTTGTCAATAATGCCCTTTTGGCATCAGAAAACACTCTGTCCAGTCCTTCCTATGAGGCATGCTGCACATAGCATGTTGTTGCGGGTGATTTTGGGAAAGGGGATGCCAGAAGAGGTATGAGAAAATTTGCTGGTGAGGCTTTGCAGTGGGCTGTAATGGGCTATAAGCAGAACCTAACTCAGTCTGTCAAATCTGAGAACTGAAGTAGCAGCATAAAGGGAAATGAATACTGAGGTTCATAGCTGAGAAATTAGAACAAGGCTGGATGAGCTGTGAGATTGATTTGGGCAGTTGTGGAATTAGTTTTGAACAGAAGCTATATGCCTGAGTACTTTCCTCACTGTGGCCTTTGGGAAGATGCTCTGTTTAAAGGCACTACTAAAAGGAGCACATTACATGCATGCCTGTAGGGAGTGTCAATCTCTGAAGTCTTTGACTGTTTCCTGAATTTTGCTGATAGCTCAGATCCAATTAGATTTTAAATGGAATTTGGATTACTCTTTGGGTAATACATTATCTTACGTATGCATAAAGCTTTGATGTCACTTTTTTCTATCCACTGTAGACATCTTTCGGGATGAATCCATTTGACTGGACATCTTATTATATTAAAGGGCTTGATTTTAAATTTCACTTCCAGAGAATTTGTTCTATCACTTTTTTTTCTACAGCAGTTAAACCCTGACTCTATTTTAGTCTTAATCCTTGAAGAATCATATTGTTCTTTTCAACAAAGTAATGTTGATTTCTTCAAAAGTAATGTTGAATTCCTTTTATACATAGTGTTAAGTATTTGAGATATTTATTTCTTTTTCAATCCCAAAGAGATTTTTAAATAGCCATGACAGCAGATTTATTCATGATTTTTGGATAACAGTAATAAAATATGATTGCTCATCTATTTCTGTTTATGTGCATATTTTCTTTCATGGTAGGCATTTTCTTCATACTATACTAAATCATTTTGCAAGGGTGTAATTGGATTTTGTATACAAATTAACCTAAAATAAGGGTAGCTGAGAATTAAAATCATGAAAAATTTAGCTAGAAAAAAAGCAGGGTTGAAGATCTTAAGACCTTGTAGAGAAAATGGCCTTGCATAACTTTTTTACAAGGTCCTTCATATCAACGATGATCAGAAAACACAATTGCAATATTTATTTCAATTTACTCCATCTTAAACATTAAAAAATGTCTTAGGAACTTTCTATGTCAGTTCTATCTCATTAATAAATTACTTTTTTACTAAATGAGTTTCTGTGGTTTAAAAAATTTCTGACTATGTTTTCTTCATAGCACTCAGCAGATAACTCTTTGTGTCTTTGACTTAGACATGTTAATTTTCCTTTGTTATGTAGAGATTCGGACAGCACAGTTCTAATACTGATTTCTACTCCTGACTAATCATTTGCCATTTTTCTAATGATATCATTACTTAGGATATAAATTTTAGATAGTGATTTTCCTCCTACTTACTAATAAGGCATTTTTTCTTTTATTTTTACCCTTATCTAGCCTTTACATTCTTATCATATTTGATGTTAAAACATGTGTTATCAGCCCTTCTTATGCAAATTTTCCCTATATCACACATCAAAGTAGAATTCCTAAGCACAGCTTGATAGTCTTTTACCTTTATTTATGCTTTCTGGTAGATTTATTGAAAAATCATTCCTCATTTCTCTAAGACTCATGTTAGCATCTCTTTTAACTTCTGAATGCCACTTGCCTCTATATTTATCATTAATAAAACTTTATTTAATAATCATGTAAATATTTAATTTATACATATCTACACTGAAAACATATCAGGGAAATATGATAGAATCCATATTCAGAACAAACTTTAAATAAGAAAACAGACTTATGATATTAGAGACAAGACTGAAGTTATATTTTAGGAGGAATGACACTTATTTACTTATTTACTTTACATGCAACATTGCATATGTTCCCTAGAACATGATGCATGTGGTACTCCTGAACATAACTCCTGATCACTGTTGGCTGTGACCCAGCCACTCAGGCTTCCCAAAGAGATACTAGGGACCTAAGGAGATCCATCCCTATGTAGACAGAACATAGGAGAACACAGAGAACAAAAGGAGGCAACTCTTTCAATTACTAGAGAAATACAAATACATTTCAAAACTGTGCATCAAACACACTTTATTATGATCACAGATTGAGTGAGTCAAGCTTTCAAATACAGCTGAGTGGTCTCTGGTAATGACTGATTCTGTTGACACAACTGGAGAGATGGAAATCTAGAGGCTGGAATCATCTGACTACCATATAATATTATTTCAAGTACTTGCTATTAGCTGTTGCCAAAATGTTAGTTAGGGCAGCTGATTAGAATGCTACATACAGTTTTGTACCTACTGCTGTGCTATCACTGTGGCCCCAGAAAATAAATTCTTACAATTAGAATAGAATTAGAGGCAAAGCCCTGGGAAAACATTTGACATGATGAATATTGTTGTATTTTGACCTGTTTTTAAAAGACAGGTGGGTAACCTATGGGTAACTTTGAAAAGGTGACATCTAAATTGAAGCTAGTTAAAAGAAATTAAATATGAAAAACATTACTATTAGAGGAAGTAGTCTGAATAAAGATGATAGGATAGGAAAACAAGTGGGTTCATTAAGAAAATGTGATCCAGTTGGAATGGATAATGTGGAAAATGGCTGGATATAAAACTGGAAGGTTAGGAAAAGGTAAAACTTTGTAGGCCTTAGTAGAAAGTTTAAAATTCAAGCAAAGCCTTATAGATCATGTCCTCATCATACATACCTACAAAATACATACCTCATCACAAAGATAGTAGGAAACAATGGGCAGGTTACAATTAAGGAATATATAATGCTATAAATAACATGTTAGATAGAATGTAATAGATATTAAATGCATGGCTGTTGTGTATGTAAATATTTTAGGGGATTAGTATGTTACTGACCCTACCCTGATCGGTGATTGTGCCCTACTCTAGGGTGTCACTTGGCATTCTGTCCCCACCCTAGGGTGGTACCTGATTCTGCTTCCACCATTGGTTGGTATCTGATTCCACCATTGGGTGGTACATGATTCTGGGGGATAAAAACAAGGGTCTGTGGAAGGCAAGGGTTTTGCTGGAACTGAGGCTGAGTCTTTGGACTTCAGTCTTGTCCACCGAATAAAGCTAATATTTCCACAAGCCTGACTGCGAGCTGTTTCACCTCAGAACCGTCAGCTAGACAGGGTGGCAGAGGCGTGCTCAGAGCTGGAAGAGAAAGGCCTCATCCTCCATCCCTCCATCAGTCAACCTCTTCAAGGGCTGACTTGCAACACATGGCTTTGTACATTGCATGTGGACATTGAAGGGGACAGATAAGTGCATTGCCTGATTCAGACAAAGAACAAAGTGAGGCCAGAATGATATGATAATGGGAATGGCCTTAACCTTGCAAGTGGCTAACCTAGTTTTGATCCCGGTACTTCAAATGGTCCCTAGAATCAGTCTGGAATGATTCTTGAGTGGAGAGCCAAAAGAAATGTCTGAGCACCAATAGGTATGGCCCCCAAACAAAAATAAACATAAAAAATTTAAAATGATTTGAATTCAGAATATGGATCTCTGTGAGAGTGGAGTAGATCCTTTTGAGATCCATTTTGTTGGTTTAGACAATATCTAGGAAATCATTCACTGTAAAGAAAGGGAAAGTACAATCCTGATGTGTTCTACTAACAACTATATATGAGAAACCAGAACAGCAGGAACAGATTTTGTCGGAAGGAATTTTTGAATCTAGGCTTTAACGTTGAGAATTTGAAGGTAAAGGTCCAGTGCTATAACTAATGGTAATGGGAAGGTTTGACTATCAGGAAGGATGGCATAACATGAACAAGTCACCAGTATGTAGATGGCTCTACCATAATAGACTGAAGGAGAAAATAGTATATCAAAGAGAAACAATTTATTGGTTTATATTATATGAAAAATTAGCAGAGTTTTATCAGTAAAAATATAAGTAAGTGGTTGGGGAAAAGGAATTTGATCTTGATTTTATTTGAAACTTCTTTAGGCCAAGGTCATATCTGTATAAAATGGAATGAAATAAAATTAGTTGTAGAACTATTAGAATTTTGGAAATATTTTGACTGTAAGTAATTCTTTGCAGGAATCAGTTTCAATTAGTGAATAACAATTGTCTGTGTGTGTAGGTGTGTGTTTGAGGGTCACAACTGTAGGTTCTCAACATTTACTGCAGTCTCTGCTCTCAGGAATTACTTCTGGTAGTATTTACAGGAATATATATGATGCTTGGGATTGAACCTGCAAGGCAAAAATCCTATTCACAATACTATTACTCCAGCCCCTAAATTAGCACATTGAAGTATCCATAGACACGATTCTGGAAACTGATGTATCATTTAATCATCAGTGATAATATTTTAAATGAAAGAAAAATAGTTTTGCACATTTTATATGTGTTGAAAACTAAGACAGTAAAAAAATTAAAATCAGTATTTAATTGTGAGCAAATCACATTAAGTTGTACAAAGTTTTCAGTTCTGAAATTATATTCTTGGAGAGTTTTCAGGTAAATGCATTTTCTACAGGAGTAAATATTTTCTATGATCTGCGATAAAGAAATGTTTCAAAAATATGTGCCCAGAGCTCTAAAGTTCATTTCTATCTCTTTGAGTAAAAACAGGGAAGACCAGAAAAATTTGGGTATATAACGTATTAATAATAGAAAAGTCATGATTGGCCACATTCAATGAACTAACAGTTGGAAATGGTATGCAAGCCTTCACGTAAATCTGTAATAATATATAAACATACAAATAAATAAATAAATCAATAAATAAAAGACCATCTAGTTTTCAACCTAATTATTTTAATGATCTAAGAAAATATCTAAATAAAAACAAACTTTGGGTGATGTATTTTTTTCTTTCTAATTTTAGCCTGTGGCTGCCAAGTAGCTGACTGTCATGAAGATAATTGACTTAATTATAAATGATAACCCTGTTAATAATGTTTCAACCCAAAGAATCTTAAAATGTTGCATTTTTCTCTGAAAATGCAGACTAAACAATTTGACTAATAACATTATTAGTCTCATTATTATCTAATGAGGCTGAGATTAATATTTTCCCTCCTGCATCAGAATAGAAATACTTTTATAACATGATTTATTATAGAAGTATTTACTCATATACTTCAATATTAGTCAAATGCAATTGAAACGATAATTTTCTTTCAGGTTCACTTGTTTTTTCATTTAATGTAGGGTGTATCTACAACCTGTTAATTATGACTGTAGAGACTCTTGAAGGTAAGGGAATGGACATAATAATTGCCAATGAGGGGAACACAGTCAAATGAAAGATTAGTAAATTGCAGAAAACCCTGTTATATATTTAAGGGTATTTTGCAAATACAGTGAACTGGGGCTGGTGCAGTGGTGCTAGAGGTAAGGTGTCTGTCTGCCTTGCCAACGCTAGCTTAGGATGGACCGTGGTTTGACCCCCCCGGTGTCCCATATGGTCCCCAAGTCAGGAGCGACTTCTGAGTGCATAGCTAGGAGAACCCCCGAGCATTACCTAGTGTGGCCCAAAAACAGAAACAAAAACAAAAAAAACAAATACAGTGAACTGTTTCCTAATTAGAAGCTTTTTTGCTGCCCCTGATCTAACAAAGGTGGTTGACTTGAATTAAGTCCTGAACAAAATACTAAAAGTTACTATTTCTAGTAATTTTATTTTAAGGTTGAAACCATTTCAGAAAGAGCTAATAGGATTATCTAAAGCAAATATATAAATACTTACTTTTCTTCATACTGAGTTGTCTGGATACTCCATAGTATAAATAGATACAGCAGGATACTTGATAGAATAAAATGTCTGGTAGCAACACAAGATCATTATTCTCCTGGGTCTAATTTTCCATTGCTAGATTCTATACTATACAAGGCATTTCATTTTAGTGCCTGACACAATGCATCCAGTGGGGATCTGAATGACCATGTGGATGCTGTTTTTATAGAAATCAGGGTTTGCATTGAAACGAAAGAATTTCTATTTCTAACCTTTTCCGTAGTAGCATTGCAGCTCAGCTGCTGATATCACAACCACACTTTGAGAATAATTGTGTAGTGTTTAACCTTGTTCTCAATAGATTTGCAGGCAAGTGGGGGACAGCAGTTAAGTGGGCAAGTATTCCTACTATTATAAAGGTAGAATGGTGAAGGAAGATTTGGGCTGAGATTGATTTCTTAGGATTGCCAACACTCCCAGCATCCTGTCAAGTAGTCATTTGTAGATTTACAAAGTGAAGTAAATATTGATGAAATTATTAAGATACTTAGTTAACAAAGCCCCACAAAATAAACCTTTATTAAGAAAAAAGTATTGACAGTGTTGTCTTGATTACTTGTCTGTTTTGATCAGATTTGCTAGTTATGTGCTTTCCTTGGCAATTCACGTCATCTTTGTAGATTTAACTTTATGCCATTTGGGAACTACTTTTCTCTCCAGTGTTATCAGATAAGTAGAGGTTATGTTTGTGGTTTTGACAGCTCTATTTATATTTTATACATTGGGGTTTGGCTTTCTTCTTTTATAGTTGAAAATATATGAAATATGAAAGTATCTACATAGACTCCTTTGGGTGAAGGCAAGATTCATCTTGGGATAATTTAATATTTTCAAATGTTACTAAAATATTATATGATTATCAATTTGATATCATCAGCTAAGAAATTATATTATTCAATGGAAAGAAGAAACATGCCTAAACATTTGCAGACATTACAAGCTCACTTGAAATAGTTTGTAATCAGTTTACTTGAAGTGTCAGATAGGCAGGGTGTGTGTATTATCTCTCAAATTTCTTCATAGTAAGAGACAGAAATCCAATTTCTTATTCCCTGCTCTGAGATCTCAACATCTAAGAGATAGTTTTCTTAATGTAATTCTCTTAAGGTACTTGATGATGATCCAATGTTAAGAACAAAGCTTTCTAAAAGCATATTTTAAAAATGAATGAATGCTAGTTTTGCTTCATATTTATTATTTTTTGAGGAAAAAGAGTGTATAACACATTCTAGGGTTTTATTTTATTTTATTTTTTTACATTTGATCATTTATTTTTATATAAATATTTAAGCACCATGATTACAAGTATGTTTGTAGTTGGGTTTCATTGCTTCATATTTGTAACTTCTGATTTACTTTAATATATTATTCTTGTCCTCTCTATTCTTCCCCTAACCTCCTTTTATTTTTGAGACACTTTTGCACAGAGAAGAGAAATATTAATGTCTCTGGACTATTTATGGAGTCTAATACTCAATCTTTCTCATCTTTTCCTCTTACATAACTTATGCCTTGACCTACTTGTCCAATGTCTGTCTTTTGTCTTTCCTGTGATTTTATGTTCTACCCATGCATACTATGGTATAGAAAACAGGGTTCCTTTTTATTTAAGGGTTTGTTTTAGGACTACTCTTAGTGATGTTCAGGGCTTACTCCTGAACATACTCAGGGACAATTCCTGGTGGGCTTGGGGGAGATTTGGGGATGCTGAGGATCTAACCTGGTCCAAAGCAAATGCACAACCAACAATCTGACCCCAGTAAGATTCCAATTTTGATGTACTTTTAATTCCTAACTTTAAGTCAGGAATTAATTTTGGGGAGGCCCCATACCAGAGCCTTTTCTCCCTAGCCTGGGGAGTGCTGGGAAGCTTGGCAGACCCCCAGCCGTCCTTGTCTTTTTCCCCTGACTCCAGGCCTTCCCTGGGTACCAGCTCAGATGGCCAGAAGTGAGTTCAGGTGGATTCTTAGTGATCCTCAGGTTCCCCCCCTCCCTCCGTACTTTAGGGGGGAGGTGCATGAAGAGGAGGGCGGGCAGACATCTGGCTTCCGGTTTCCTCTTTGATTCTGGAGACCAGCTCTTGCCAGGTATGGGGTTTGGAGAGGCCCCATACCAGAGCCTTTTCTCTCTAGCCTAGGGAATGCTGGGAGGCTTGGCAGGCCCCCAGCCATCCTTATCTTTTTCCCCTGACTCCAGGCCTTCCCTGAGTGCCAGCTCAGATGGCCAGAAGTGGGTTCAGGTGGACTCTTAGTGGTCCTCAGGTTCCCCCCTCCCTCCATACTCCAGGGGGAAGGTGCATGGGGAGGAGGGCGGGCAGACATTTGGCTTCCGGTTTCCTCCTTGATTCTGGAGACCAGCTCTTGCTGGTCCCCTGGACTTCAGTCTTTCCCTGGGCACCGGTCTAGGTGGACTCTATAGGGGTCAACAGGCTTTCCCCCTATCTCTCCCTACACTAATGGGAATGTGCTCTGAGAGGAGGGCAGGCTGTTCTAGCACTGGTTTATGTTGGGACAGTCAGTGGAAATGTTTTTCTCTTTGTTTTCATATTGATAGTATTGTGTGCATATATTCTATATATCCATGATATCCATCTTGTATTGGGATCTTGATACTGCCGTACAAAGCTCATTTCTAATATTTTACTGCCTCAGTCCCAACCCTTACTTCCCCCCATCCTCCCATGTAGGTGCAGCTAATGACATGAAGCTCACCACATAGAGTGATAAGTGCAGTTAGAGAAATAACTACACTGAAAACTATCATAACAATGTGAATGAATGAGGGAAAAAGAAAGCCTGTCTCGAGTACAGGTGTGGGTGGGGTGGGGAGTAGGTAGATCTGGGAAATTGGTGGTGGGAATCCTGCACTGGTGAAGGGGGATGTTCTTTACATGACTGTAATTATACAACTACAATTATATTTGTAATCACGGTGTTTAAATAAAGATAATTAAAAAATTAAAAAAAGAAAGTCAAAATAATTTAAAGACATGTATGGATTAGAAAAATTAACGAACAGTAATAGAAACTCATAAAAATGTATTAGAGTGCTGACTTTGTCACCAGTTTTGTAATCTGAGCGAGACTGCTTTTATAAGGTTTTTTTTCATCCACTTGATTCAAGAATCTTTCTCTCTACCTCTATATCTCTTCATATCTATCTTAATCTCTGTCTCTATATCCATCATTTATGTTTAGATATTTATTTTGTCAAAATTTTTGTTTGATTTTTTTATTTATCCTCCCCAATTGTAATTACAAGTTGGGACAGAGAGCCTGGAAATGTGGGTCTGAGGATTATGGCTTTGTGCTTCTGCAGCTCATTGCTAAGGGCCACTAGGATCAGACCTCATGGTGCTAGGTGCTGAGCTTGTGGTCCCAGGGATTTAACTTGAAGTCTTAAGTGTAAAAAATGAGCTTCATCTGTTTGAATCTCACTTGCTTTTCTCATCTCTCAACTCTCTTTTTTCCTCACTCTATCTCTATATACATGTATATAGTTAATAGAGGTCACTTTGGGTAGTAGTGAGAGATGGGCTATGTGTTGTTGGGGATTGAACCTGAGGACCCATACATGAAAGGCTTATACATTGCCACTTGAGTAAATCAATCACCAAGTGCTACCCAATATATTTTCAGTTAGATCTAAAATTAAGCTGCTTGTACATTAACCTGTATTGAATTGCTTTTACTCTCAGCCTTTTTCTCTAATGCTTTTGCATTTGTGTTAGTACTTTGCTTTTCTCTGTCTATATTCAATGAAATATCTTGGACCAAAGCAAATCACCAGATACTTTTATACTAGAATTTAATTTAGTGCCTTAAGCAGTATATATTTTTGTTTCACATGCTGCAACTACATCTCTAAGTTTTATTTTATTTGGATCTTATCTAGATGCCACCAGACTATAGAGAATCACGTATTTACCACAATGTACTCTAATTAAATGTTATATATATTCTGTCTTCTGTCTTGACTACATTCTTAAAATCATAGGCTTGTGCATATCTTGGATAATCTGTTTCCTGTAAATACCTCTTTGTTGGGAGCCAGATCCTTTGAAATATAGCTTAGCATAAGTACAGCCATTTTGCCTCGGACAGACATTTTGTCTCAGCATTGCCCTTAATCTGAACTTAAGATGTGTACCTGCCAAATGGGCAGCAGTTAATGCAGACTGCCCTGCAAGAATTTGACCACACAGGAAGGCTTGTTATATAATTAACATGTATGTACTTGCAGGAGGTATGCTGGCAGAGCATTGTGAGTTTTGTGAATACACCTAGAGAGCGTGTCGTTCATATAACCACTCGTTATGAAATCTCCCACTATTGTTCACTTCCTATATAAGCCCTGCTTGCTTGAAATAAAATTGTCACCTTGATTAGCATCCTTGTCTTGATGTCCCCTTTTCTCCCACCCTTCTTTCTTTCAGGTAAAAGTCTTTTCCATGTCTATGAATAGCTGAGAGCCGCAGGATTAATTTATATTTTTGAGACATCATAGATTGCACTATCTTTTTTTGGCCACACCCATTTGATGCTCAGGAGTTACTCCTGGCTAAGTGCTCAGAAATTGCCCCTGGCTTTGGGGGACTATATGGGATGCCGGGGGATCGAACCGTGGTCCTTCCTTGGCTAGCGCTTGCAAGGCAGACACCTTACCTCTAGTGCTACCTCACTGGCCCCAGATTGCACTATCTTAATCCTTATTTAGGATTCCTTAATCAAAAAGGGAAATTACTATGAAGAAATATAATCAGATATAGGGATCATTATTAAAAAAAGGCTTTTTTCTCATCTAGAACTATATTTATTCTTTAAAATTTATTTTTAAAATATTAAATGGGCTAATTAAATCTTTATTGATGAAGATGTTTTGTTTTGTTCCCCATGTAATTGTTAATTCCATATTTCAGTATCTCCTTCAGTGAGGGGGAGGAATTTCTGACCATTTGTAACTTTTATGAGATCACAGGGGAAATCCAAGCACATTTTTGTCTTTTTAAAATCATTTCATAGTATTTATCTATAGTTTATGTCAAAATGACCTCTACCAAATAGATTAGACTAAATAATGCTGGGGCTGGAGAGATAGGACAGCTGTAAGGAATTTGCCTTGTATGTGGCAGACTCACGACATACCCGGTTTAATTCCTGGCATTCCATATGGTCCCATGAGCTTGTCAGGAGTGATTTCTGAGAGCAAAGCCAGAACATCGCCGGGTGTGGCCAAAAACCTTTCATTTAATAAATAAAATGAATAAACTGCTAAAAAAAGAATAAATAATGCTTAAATGTCAGAAAACCACATTAGAAATAGAAGTGGCTATCTGAAAACACTTCTGAAAACATTAAAATTCAGAAACTTGATACAACAATTATTATTTCAAATATTTCAAAAAAAACTGACAGTGGCTGCCTATTTTCCCCTGATATTGAGAATAAATTCAAGTGCTCAATTTAAGTAGCAGTTTGTAGGTTAATAAATAATATCAAGACCTATGTGAGTTCAGTTATCTGTCAGGCTAAATAACAATCAATGACTATCAAAAACCTCAAGTATAGCAGGAAATAAACTTTGTATAAGATACTTTTTAAAACTAGTACCTCTTAATTGGTTAGTGAAAGTGTTATGATAATGCCATTTTTAATGGAAAGATGAGATCCTTGCAAAAAGATTAGTGCCCTTTAAGAAGAGGCACAAGAACTTGATTCTATGTATAGATGCACACAATAGTACTTATATGAGTGAAAAGTCAGAAACTGTAAAATCCTGAAGTATTAATTTGCAAATTGGTCAGTATTTTGATATTGATTCTGGATTCTGGGTATGTGAAAAGTAAATATGTTTGGCATATGGTATTTGATTATGAAAGCCTAATCTGATTAGGTAATATTCATTTTAAATTTAGCTGTTTTATTTTATTAAAGGAATCCCCAGTTTTTTTAAAATCTTTTTTTTGGTGGGTGGGGGAGGCACACTCGGCGACACTCAGGAATTACTCCTGTCTGTGTTCAGAAATTTCTCCTGGTGCAGGAACCATATGAGACACTGGGAATCAAACCCAGATCCATCCTGGGTCAGCAGCATGCAAGGCAAATGCCCTACCACTGTGCTACCTCGCTGGCCCCAGGAATTCCTTAGTTAACAGAACCAGTGTATTAAACTGATATACCTGTCAAAATAAGCACCCCTCATAATCTAAGTAGCCTTGAACAGAAAAATAGCACATCACAAAACACAGTACATTACTGTTGAAGTAACTGCAAGGGAACTTTCTGGTGGGATAAAGATGGATAAAGTACAATTATCCAGGGATTTTGTTTCATAACATCTGGTTATATGGCTGGTCAAGTTCTGCTCATAGTCATGGGTTGCTAAGACTTGTTAGTTCATAAGGTTCCAGGTAAGTTTTTTATGAAGGATGTAGGTTTCATATTTATTCTTGACTCCCTTGGGCAGAGATTGGCAAGCACTTTATATAAAGGATTATACAGTCTCTTTGGCAACCCACCAACTCTGCCCTTAGCACAGCTATAGACAACATTCAAGTGAATGGAGATGGCTCTATTCCAGTGGAACTTTCTTTTAAAAAGAAGTCACAGACCATAGACAGAATTTGGCTCACTGACCATGATTCTCTGCCTTTATTTTTATCCCCCCTTCAAATTGTCATTTTATAAATCTTAAAGTATCAGGAAAGATAGGCAAAACTAATTTTTTTCACTGATCCCTCAGTGGGAACTCATTAGCTCATAAATAACCTCATAATTAAGGGTTCAAAATTATGACTTGTCTTTTCTAAGAAAATGACAGTTTTATTTCAATATCCTTAAATTAGGGTCTATTTATTAAAATATATTCTCTATATATTATCTTCTCTATATTCTCCATTGCTGGAGGAAAGATGCATCATTGCAGCCATCTATTGACTATTTATATTTAGTTGCTATTTCCTCAGTCATTTGGATAGAATTCACATTCCTCTTCCAAGTTCAGGAATCAATCGAACATAAGATTTCTGCTTTGTGATGAACATTGTGAAAATAAATGTGATAGTGTTCCTATTTTCTACTGATGCCTCATTATCCCAAATCTTCAGTGAAAGAAGTGTTCCATCTGGCTGATTTCCCAATCATGAAAGCTTATTGCTTTAAGCACCAAGACTCTAGTTTATTAAAGCCATTTTGAATTAAAGTTTGAAAAAAAAAACCGACACACTTTCTCATTATTTTAAACAGTCTACTGACCAGAACTGTAGCATTTTAATGCCTTGGAAGTATGAAATGAACCAATACAGTGAACTGTAATTCTGTTATACTCTGAGGACGTGGTGAGCTATAGGAGGATATTTTCTTTTAGGCAAAGCGACCCAAGGGAGCTATGTTTTTAGGCTTCACATCATTTCTGACACTCAGATGAGTTGTTCCTCAGTTCAACTGCCCTAGGTATTAAACCAAACTTTAGATCTATGGAAAATTATGGTGTGTGTGAAAAATCACTATAGCATATCTGTATACAGCAATGATTATTTCCATTTAAAATCTCTACGTGAAGGGCTGGAGCGGTGGCACTAGTAATAAGGTGTCTGCCTTGCCTGAGCTAGCCTAGGACAGACCGTGGTTCAATCTCCTGGCGTCCCATATGGTCCCCCAAGCCAGGGGCAATTTCTGAGTGCATAGCCAGGAGTAACCCCTGAGCGTCACCGTGTATGGCCCAAAATCCAAAAATAAAATAAAATGGCCTTTGTTCACTCTGAGGACTTCAAGGGAAACTTCCCCTGACTGTGCCTGTCTGCCTGTGTTTCTGAATCCCTGAAGATTTCCTCAGAGGCCTAGGGATCGCAACCCCAAAAAACTGCACTTTGAAGCTTCCCAGTAAGTACATTCTAGCTTTGGGGGTCGCTGTCCAATAAGCTGAGGTCTCTGGCCTGTGGAAACTCCACCATGCTGTGCCTTTTTTCACTCTGAGGACTGTCAACTAGAGGCAGCACTCTTTCTAATCAATGAACCCTACCACAACATGCAGGAAAAACCACATTACAAGTGTGACAATGGGGAAACCTCACAGGCACCATCCACAGAGAATGAAGATGAAAGCTCGGATGATCTAATAAATTTCAACCACCTGATTAACCCCTCAGATAAGGAGTTTAGAATAGAAATGTGGAAGATGTTCATAGAACTCAAAAAAGGCATAGATCGATCTGAACAGAACACAAAGACAGAAATCAGAATAATCCAAACTGAAATTACAGATCTGAAAAACATGGTTGCTCAACTGAAAACCTCAATGGATAGCCTCGCCAACAGGGTATCAGCAGCTGAGGAGAGAATCGGAGTACTGGAAGATGTGATGCAGAAAAACTCTACACAACAGAAGAAATTGGAAAAGAACCTTAAGACAAACGAACAAGCAATGGAAAAAGTACTCAAGGCATGTGAACAGATGAAAATAGAAGTCTTTGATAAACTCAACAGAAACAACATAATCATTGGAGTCCCAGAAACCCAGGAAAAAGAACTCCAGGAAGAATCAACTGTCAAAGACATCATCAAAGAGATACTCCCAGAGTTAAAGACTACATGCAATCAAATCCTGCATGCCCGAAGAGTACCAGCTAAAAGAGACCCAAAGAAAAACACCCCAAGACACATCCTCCTTACAATGACAAATCCCATAGATAGAGATAGAATACTGAAAGCAGCAAGATCAAAAAGGGAAATTACATTCAAAGGAGCACCCCTAAGACTTACAGCAGACATGTCACAAGAAACTCTCAAGGACAGAAGACAGTGGTGGAATATTTGACAAGACTGAATGAAATGAATGCCTCACTGAGAATACTGCACCCACCCCGACTCACTTTCAGGTTTGAAGGAAGAATACATAGCTTCATGGATAAATAAAAGCTCAAAAAATT
The DNA here is from genome assembly GCF_024139225.1 of Suncus etruscus. Classification (NCBI taxonomy): domain Eukaryota; kingdom Metazoa; phylum Chordata; class Mammalia; order Eulipotyphla; family Soricidae; genus Suncus; species Suncus etruscus. Next base: position 106,401,138 of record NC_064855.1, on the reverse strand, counting down.
CACAGATGATAAACCAGCCTTAAAGGAAAAACTGACAGGTCTACTCTAAGATAAAAGAGACCAACAAACACAGCAAACTTATCTACAAAAATGACATTAAATCCTATGACAATCATCTCCCTCAATGTCAATAGACTAAATTCACCAATTAAAAGACACAGAGTGGCAAAATGGGTCAAAAAGATGAATCCAACCTTCTGCTGCCTACAAGAAACACATCTGAATAGTCAGAACAAACATAGACTCAAAATCAAAGGCTGGAGGAAAATCATTCAAGCAAAAACACCCTCAAAAAAGCTGGGGTGGCCATATTAATATCTGATGACACCAACTTTATACTCAGAAAAGTGGCAAGGGACAAAAATGGACACTATGTACTAATCAAGGGATATGTGCATAGGAAGAAATCAGACTATTAAACATATATGAACCCAATGAGAGACCAGGAAATTATTTAATACAATTACTGACAAATCTGAAAGAAGAAATCAATAATAACACAATCATTGTGGAAGACATCAACACGGTCCTATCAACACTTGATAGGTCAACCAGATTGAAACCCAAAAAAAACATACTAGCCCTGAAAAGAGTTATGGAAGAAAGAGGACTAGTAAATATATACAGGACACTCAATCCCAAAAAACCTGGATACACATTCTTTTCCAATGTACATGGGCCATTAACCAGAATAGACTACATGCTGACACATAAAACATACCTCCATAAAATCAAGAGGATAGAAAATTTCAGGCTACCTTTGCTGACCACAAGTCTCTGAAATTAGTTGTGAACTACAAAGCCACACAGAAGAAAAACTTTAACAATTGGAAATTAAACACCCTGCTACTGATCAACCAGTGAGTCCGAGATGAAATCAAAATGGAAATAAAAACTTTCCTGGAAACAAATGATAATGAAGACACAAACTGCCAGAATCTATGGGACACAGCAAAAGTGGTCCTGAGAGGAAAATCTATAGCTCTACAAGCACACATCAGGAAGGAAGAAGGGACATACCTGATTAACTTAATGACACAGCTCAAAAATTAGAAAATGACCAACAAAAGAAACCAAAAGTAGGGAAACAGAAGGAAATAACAAAGCTGAAAGCAGAACTCAATGAAGTGGAAAACCAAAAAACAATCCAAAAGATCAATGAAAGCAGAAGTTGGTTCTTTGAAAAAATAAACAAGATTGATAGACCATTGGCAAAACTCACAAAAAAAGAGAGAGAAATCTGATAACCCGTATTAGAAATGAAAAGGGGGAGATCACGACAGATATTGCAGAGATCCAAAGGGTAATCAGAGACTACTTTAAGAAACTTTATGCTATTAATCATGAGAACCTAGAAGAAATGGAAAAATTCTTGGACACTTATAAACTGCCACATTTAAGTAAATAGGATGTAGCTCATCTAAACACCCCCATCACTACTGAAGAAATTAAAACTGTAATCAAACATCTGCCCCCCCCCAAAAAAAAAGCCCAGGCCCAGATGGATTTCCTAATGAATTTTTCAAATCTTTCAAGAGGAGCTACTACCAATCCTAGCCAAGCTCTTCCATGAAATTGAAAAAACGGGAACACTCCCAAACAGCTTTTATGAAGCCAACATAACCTTGATACCAAAACCAGACAGAGATGCTGCCAAAAAAGAAAATTACAGACCAATATCCCTGATGAATGCTGATGCAAAAATCTTCAACAAAATCCTGGCAAATAGAACCCAATGCATCATCAAGAAGATCATACACTACGACCAAGTAGGTTTCGTCCCAGGAATGCAAGAATAGTTTAACTTCCGTAAATCTATCAACATCATACACAACATCAACAACAAGAAAAATAGAAATCACATGATCATATCAATAGACGCAGAGAATGCATTTGATAAGGTCCAACACCCATTCTTGATCAAAACTCTCAGCAAGATGGGAATGGAAGGAACTTTTCTCAATCTAGTTGAAGCCATCTACCACAAGCCAATGGTAAATTATCCTCAATGGAGAAAAATGAAAGACTTTCCTATAAATTCTGGTACAACACAAGGCTGTCCACTCTCACCACTCCTCTTCAAAATAGTACTGGAATTTCTTGCTATAGCAGTTAGGCAAGAAAAAGATATCAAGGGAATCCAGATAGGAAAGGAAGAAGTCAAGCTCTCATTGTTTGCAGACGACATGATACTCTACTTAGAAAATCCTAAAGAGTCTACCAAAAAGCTTCTGGAAACAATAGACTCATATAGCAAGGTAGCAGGCTACAAAATCAACTTACAGAAATCAATGGCTTTTTTATACACCAATAATGATAGGGAAGAGATGGAAGTCAGGAAGGCAATCCCATTCTCAATAGTGCCACACAAACTCAAATATCTTAAAGTCAACTTGACCAAAGATGTGAAGGACCTATACAGAGAAAACTATAAAGCCCTGCTCCAGGAAATAAGAGAGGACACATGGAAATGGAAACACATACTGTGCTCTTGAATTGGCAGGATTAACATCATTAAAATGGCAATACTCCCCAAAGCATTATACAGATTTAATGTGATCCCCTTATAAATACCCATGACAGTTTTTAAAGAAGTGGATCAAACACTTATGAAGTTCATATGGAACAATAAACACCCTTGAATAGCTAAAGCACTCCTAGGGAAAAGAAAAATGGGAGGCATTACTTTCCCCAACTTTAAACTGTACTACAAAACAATAGTTATCAAAACAGCATAGTATTGGAATAAAGACAGACCCTCAGATCAGTGGAATAGGCTTGAGTTCTCAGAGAACGTTCCCCAGACATACAAGCACCTAATTTTTGACAAAGGGGCAAGAAATCCTAAGTGGAGCAGGGAAAATCTCTTCAACAAGTGGTGCTGGCAGAACAGGTTAGCCACTTGCAAAAAAGCGAACATAGACCCCCAGTTAACATCATGTATGAAGGCAAAATCCAAATGGATTAAAGACCTTGATATCAGACCTGATACCATAAGGTATATAGAACAACACGTCAGTAAATCACTGTGACATTGAGACTAAAGGCATCTTCAAGGAGGAAACTGCACTTTCCAAAAAAGTAGAAGCAGAGATCAACAGATGGGAATAAATTAAGGTGAGAAACTTCTGTACCTCAAAAGAAATAGTGCCCAGGATACAAGAGTCACCCACCGAGTGGGAGAAACTATTCACCCAACACCCTTCAGATAAGGGGTTAATATCCAAAATATACAGGGCACTGACAGAAATTTACAAGAAAAAACATCTATTCCCATCAAAAAATGGGGAGAAGAAATGAACAGACACTTTGATTAAAAAGAAATACAAATGACCAAAAGGCATATGAAAAAATGCTTCTCATCACTAATCATCAGGGAGATGCAAATCAAAACAATGATGAGATACCACCTCACACCACAGAGATTGGCATACATCACAAAGAATGAGAACAATCAGTGCTGGCGGGGATGTGGACAGAAAGCAACTCTTATCCACTGCTGGTGGGAATGCCGTCTAGTCCAACTTCTATGGAAAGCGATATGGAGATTCCTTCAAAATCTGGAAATTGAGCTCCCATTTGACCTAGCTATTCCACTCCTAGGGACATACTGTAAGAACACAAGAATACAATACAAAAATCCCTTCCTGACATCTGTATTTATTGCAGCACTATTAACAATAGCCAGGCTCTGGAAACAACCAAGATGCCCTTCAACAGATGAATGGCTAAAGAAACTGTGGTACATATACACAATGGAATATTATGCAGCCATTAGGAGAGATGAAGTCATGAAATTTTCCTATACATGGATGTACATGGAATCTATCATGCTGAGTGAAATAAGTCAGAGGGAGAGAGAGAGACGCAGAATAGTCTAACTCATCTATGGGTTTTAAGAAAAATAAAAGTCATTTTTGTAACAATCCTCAGAGACAATGAAAGGAGGGCTGGAACACCAACTCACTTCATTAAGCTCACCACAAAGATTGGAGAATACGCTATAGAAATAACTACACAGAGAACTACCATAATCATGTATATGAGTGAGGGAACTGGAAAGCCTTTCTGGAGTACAGGTGGGGGTGGTTGGGATGGAGGGAGATTAGGGACATTGGTGGTGGGAATGTTGCACTGGTAAAGGGGGTTTCTTTACATGACTAAAACCTAATCACAATCATTATGTAATCAAGATGTTTAAATAAAGAAAAAAATGGAAAATAAAAAAATAAAATAAAATCTCTATGTGAGACTCAAAGATGCAATCTTGGGGTTATCTGAGTTTATTAGAAAGGTAGTAAAATACCTTTTTCTCCTTCAGTAAATAACTGATAATTATTTTTTTGGGATCCAGACTGTTTATAACAGGTGAACTATTAGCATACTTGAAGACTGTATTATTTCTTTTCATGACAGTGCCAGAGCCAGCACAAGTTCTCACAGTAAGTTCATTTAGTGCCAGTGGAACAACTTAAGTGGAGTTGTGCTGATCAGTGCTGATCCACTGATATATAGGCAGGAAGATCACAGCAATAATTATAGAAAAATCCTAGAAGGAATCACTGACTTGAAAGGCAGGTTGAAGGCCTTTCTAATACATTATATTTGAAATTTGAAGCTACAGCAAATGGATAAATGAATGGCATCTTACGATAGTTAGTTTTAGAGGTTTTATTGCCAGGAGTACATGGAAGATACAGATGAACCTCCTGGGAAGGTTGGCTAGAGGCCCCACAGAATAAATGAGTACTGCAGTGAGTGGTATATGGATAATGCATTGAGTTTAATTTATGTTACAGGTCTTTGAACACCAGATTCCAAATTCAAAGACAGATATTAAAAGATTACCTTGCCTTTTAGAGATTAAATTAAGAAATACACACAGAGAATTCTGAATAGTTGCTTTGCACATTTTGCCAACGTGTTTCAGCCTCTGTCTAGTTAACTTAAGTGGAATATTCTCAGTAGAGTAAAATCAATTAAAATCAAATTGTTTCCAACAGGTGTATGACCATTCTTAACATCCTGGATATGCAAAAATGCTTTGAAAGTAAGTTTTTTTTTTTATCTCAGAACAGAAGCTACTGTTGAAGGCTTATCCAATGAAGTGTATCCACTTAAGCATTCTGTCTTCTCCTTTCCTTATATATTTCTCAGTCAGAATCATCCAAACAGGGGCTGGAGATATAGCATGGAGGTAAGGGGTTTGCCTTGCATGCAGAAGGATGGAGATTTGAATCCCTGCATCCCATATGGTCCCTCGAGCTTGCCAGGTGCGATTTCTGAGCATGGAGCCAGGAGTAACCTCTGAGCGCTGCGGGGTCTGACCTAAAAATCAAAAAAAAAAAAAAAAAAAAAGAATCATCCAAACTGAAATGATGCCATAGATTTCAGCACAAAAGTTCCCATGCTTATCTGGATTTTACAGAAAAAGATAATAGTCTTTCAGTATCCTGCTTCAGCATAAATTTAAATCCTTAAATTTACTTTCTTTAAGAAAATAAATAGAAAATAACACCAACCTAAACGAATTTGAAAGAAATCCAGATTGTGCCAATGTCTTTCAATGGGTCATGGTATTGCCTACTCTGAGATTTGCCTCTGAGATGCATACAGTCTTTCTTCTTGTTTTTCCTTTATCAGTTTTTGCTTGTTTGCTTCAACTCCCACATTTGCTGAGAACAGAATTGCTGGGCACATTCACAATACATGCCAAGAACGAAACAAATGAGCATAAATAGTATGTTAAATCTATACTACAAAGAAATAAATCTCTTCAAATCTGCCTCGGAACTTTCAAAGGACTACCCATACATAGCCAGTCAGTTCTTATCATGTGTTAAATGGTTTAATTCTTCTCTAATTACCCTGAATACACATTTGATCCCTTTATGAATCAGAAAGAAATTCAGACATCATGATTTCTTTACTTTTGGGTCCCAAACTGAAGGATTGAAGTAATTATTCTAGCAAAAATTCAAACCCTTAACCAAGAAATGTTATATTTAGTGTCTGTCAGAGAAGAGGGAATGATAGGGAGGTTAATGCTTCCATTGACAAATACTTGTTCAATTCCCTTCTACTTTTTCAGTGCAGGGAATCAATAATAACACTTACTAGAGCTGTATTTAAAATAAAAGTAGATAGGAACTAGGAAAGGAAGTAAGTCAAAAGTTGGCAACTTTTTTTTGGTAGAGTGTTAGGTAATAAATATTTTAGACTCTAGGTCCATATGTTTTCTGGTGCAATGACTCAAGTCTGTCAGTGGAGTTTGAAATCACTCACAAATATATTCAAATGAACATATAATAAAAGTTTTACACATAACAGGTGTGTCTTTCCGGTCAAAATTTGCTTAATCTTTGTTTAAGGATCTGTTTTGTTCATTTGCTTTTAGTTAAGAGATTCTAGAATTTACTATCTGGGATGACATGATTTATTTATAGACAATTCTGATAACTTTGCCTCCATTGTTTCAGTAAGACAAGTTGATTTTCATTTAAAAAAAGACAGCCAGTTATGAAATAATAAAACAGTATTAAATTAAACCTATACATGTTTTCTCATATAAAACACAATATAATCATTCTTGACTTTAGTGTTTTCTGTACTTATAATGCTTATGCATGATCTATATACTTTTTATGTATCATATATTCATCTGATGCTATTTCATCTGAGGTAAATATTTTAGAAATAAGCATTTTCTCTCACAAAATAAACTCTGAAAGTTAATTTTGGAGGGTTGGTGTTGGGAAGATATTAAGACTGGTATATGTGTTTGTGCAATGTGTGTGTGTGTGTGTGTGTGTGTGTATGTGTGTGTGTGTTCAAATTCTACTGAATGGGATTCTTTGTCCCTTCATGCCTGAGTGTGGGTCTACTTGCTTCTCTCTCCATGGTACTGAAGCTTTCAGAACAGCAGATCTCCGAGCCTTAAAGGAAGTCTGAGTCTTGAGTTTTGTATCAGTTTAAAAGTCTTCTTTTAATCTATCTCCTAGAGGACCTTAAAAGGATTCCTCAGACACCATGCATTATGAGAAAAGAAAATGTGATGGAAAGTCATGAAATAAACAAGAGGGCTTCTTTTTTCCATCTTTGTTGAATCTGTTAGAAAATTCAAACACACTTCAAATTCAAAGTGAGTTTGAACCTCTAGTATACTTACCCCAAAGATTTTACCATCCTGTGGTCACTCCTCCACTATATTTTTTATATTATATCAGAAACACAAAAAAAGATCTTCATAGAGAATCATAAAACTCTCAAACTTCCAGGATCAAAAAGTATGTGGGTTAACATTTGTACTTTTGAGTATCTGGCACCAGAATGATGAAAACTCAAGTTTCTTTTTTAGAAAAGAGTCTCAAAACTATTTTGATATTTTGGATTTTAAGCATATTTTTAATTTTTGCACTTAACTTAGTTATTTGTTAATGTGCCATTATTTGCAGTAATTTTCTTTTCTTCTCTGTGAAATATTGACACATCATTAACTTCAATCTTTACCACATTTTTTCCAATATTTTTTCCAATATTTTTCCAGTCTACAGAAGAATTTCACTTCTTAAGTTTGGATATTATTGCCTTCAAGAAAATTAACTTATGCTTATAATATAACTAAAACTAAACTTAGTTCATCTTTATCTTTCCTGTGAAGTTATATCAAAATTGCAATCTCTTATCCACTTATACTGACCACCTGTCTTCCTAGCTTGTGATCTCCAACATCTTCTTAATATTCTTGGAGTTTATCTCGAGAATGTGGATTAACTATATTGATGATATGGTGGGCAAGTAAAATAAAAACTAGCAGGAATTCTTGACTCTATATGGTAAATGTGGATTTCTGTTCATTTTTGTCATGACATATTATAACAATTTCACTATGCATTTTCTTCCAAAGATTAGCTCATTACAGACATATCATAAAAAGATTATGATCATAATTTAATCTTGAAAGAACTGTTAAAAACTGCTTTGTCTCTAAATAAGTTAACCCTCATCTGAAATTTGAATGGGATAGTTGAGAACACTTTCTTGTATCAAAACTGGGAGCCAGAATTAAACTTGATTGTTTTTTGCCACACACACAGCTGTGCTTTAGGCTTATTTTTGGCTGTATGCTCAAGAAAAGCTCCTGGCATGCTTATGGAACCATATGGGGTGATGGGAATTGAACCCAGGTTGGCTGTCTGCAAGGCAAGCACTTTACCCTTTGTACTTTCACTCCAGACCAAGTGAAAATTTTAATTTGACCTTGATTAATTTCTCATAGCATTACAAAAACCAAAAATTCACATGTCATTTTATTTTCCTTGAATTGTCCTTTAATTTTCTCTTATTTTTTCTGTTTATCTCTATATTGTCATAATAAATACCTATTATTACAGTATTATGCTATAAAAGTCAAAGTCATTTCAAAATTAAATACATATTTATATTGTAGAAAAATGAATCCATTTCACAAGCAATAGATTTGTTTTCTTGAGACCAATATTTTTGTATTGTTGTTTTGAAGAAGTTTATGGATAAGTAATGTATGTTATTTCCTTGCTTAAATAACTAAAATCACCGATTGTTAATAATAAAGTAGGAATACTACTTGCTAAAATGGCAAAACTTTTAAGTACACTTATTCATGTAAAATATTCATCCGAGTGCTTCCAGGACATTTCAATTTTTTTCCCCACATATCATCTCGTGTCCAAAAGCTTTATTCCTTAGTTCAATTATAGGCACTCACCAAGGCACTCCAGATTTTAGTTTCATAATCCCGACTTGACAGTTTTTAATCAACATCTCCTCAGTAGCATTCTCTGCCTGAGAAATAATAGGAAAAGTCAGTGGTTGAACCCTGCTGAGCCACGTGGTCATTTTTGCCATAATCATTGTGATTTAGAGGAGTTCTGATTGGATACATACATCTGCTGTTACTAGTCTTTGGTTGCTGGAGAGAAGGCAAAGTAGTTCCCATGAAGTGAAACCTACAATTTTATGTAGATGAGGTAATAGATGTCAATCAGGAATAGTTTTAAGGACAATCTGTGCTCAAGAAAGCAACTTGGAAATGCCTTAATGCCTCAGAAATAATGCAGAAGTAGAAAGTCACAAATGAAACTGTCAAAATGGTGTCGTAGAAGCATGAAGAATCTTGGACATTTCTATTTAAAAGCTTCGCTGCTTTCGGCAAGTCACTAAAATGGTCTCTTTGTGTCTCTGTGAAATGAGCAGAAATAACCACATTATAGTTTTATTTTAAAGATGGGAAGCTGGAAAACAAGTCTCTGTACTGCCTCAAGTCTCCAGGACACAGCCTGAATTCTTACATGATCAGAACCAAGACTGTTTTTTGTTGTTTCTACAGATCTTTAGTTTATTAACTTATTTTATGAGGACATAGTGATTAAAAACGTCATTAGTAGTTGAGTTTCAGCTATATGATGTTATAGATCTTGTCTCACCAGTAGTGTAGACTTCCCTCCAGCAGGGAATTTAGTGTCTGTACCTTCTCTCTTAGTGTTACTCCTTCCTTAATTCTTGCCTGTCTCCTTGCCATGCACGTTTTTTAAATTTGGTTGCTGTGATTTAGATCTCTGACTTTCAGGGCTGTTGACTTAATGGTCTGAATATATGTAGTTATACCACTCTTCTAGACTACCGATGTACCCAAGGCCCTTGAATCCTGTCCCTTTATATTGATTAACTACCCCCATTTCTAGGTCCCCTTTCCTCCTATATACTGGGATAAAGTATGATTAAGGGATCCCCCTTTAATATCTTGCATTCTCTTGTCCAATTATTCAATATACCATATATAAGTGATATTATCTTGTATATTGATTGTAATCTGTCTTACTTTGTTTAGTAAAATATTTTCCATTTCTATACAAGTTACAGAAAATGCATTACTGTTAAATAGCATTACATTTATATATCTCTCTCATTTTTCATAATCCAATCCTATATCATTGGACATCTAGATTGATTCCAGATCTCAGCCATTGTACTCAGTGATGCAATGAGAAATAGTGTGCTGTTTTTTTTTTTTTGAATGAATGTTTTTGTATCCTGGAGTTTGATACTTTGAAGTGGGATTGCTGATTATTTTAGCAGCTTAATCTTTATATAGTTGTCTCCATAAAATTTTACATGTATTGTATCTGAAAATATTCCCATGAGTGAGTGAGAGTTCTTTTTCTCATATTCCTGCCATCACAGTATTTTTGATATGTACCTTTCTCATTGGTGTGAGATGATATGCCACTGTCATCTTGATTAAGATTTCCCTAATAATTGGTGATATTAGCTACATTTTTTTCAATAACTCCTTGGTAGTAACTTTTATAGCTCGAGAGCAACACTATAATATCAACAAGACCTTTATCTAAAAGTACCTGTAATAACACTCAATTTTTCTCTTTATTTTTATAAAAATGCAGTGATCCTTTTAATATTTCCTCTAGAGGTGAATTATCTCTGTTTGGCTAGGTGTGTACCACTTTTTAAAATTTTATTATAACACCCTGATTTACCAAGTTGCTTATAGTACATTATTTCAGACATTAAATGTTCCAGCACAGATCTCACTACTAGTGTGACCTTCCTTATAACAATTTCCCTAGTGTCCCACCCACCACTCACTAGCCTGTCCCCTTAGATTACAAATAATGAAAATTCATCTTGGAAATCTATTTCTCTACTATATGAGAAGAAAGTGTGGATAATTATATCTATTCTGAACAGGAAGGCTTGCCTCTAAATAATACTGACATGTTACTGCAGAAATGAGAAAAATTGGCTTCAAAGAAAATTGTAAGTATATTTTGTGAGATGAATCCTCAACAAAGTGGAACTTGAACAAGATTTAAGATCCAGAATTTACAACTCTGAGAATGTGTGTATTGATAAACTAAAACCTTTCCACTGTGCTTTTCATATTTGGATTGCATTAGCATATGTCTAAAGCATCTTCCTCTTCAATAAGTAAAATCTATTTAGAAATGCAAATTCATATTAAAATATAATTAGAAAAGTAATCCTCTCCTCATACTACTGCATTTTAAATTCAGTGCACAAATTTTGGTACATTACTGGTCATTAGTGTATGTAAACAATTCATTTTTCTGGCAAGACACATTGGTGGACCAGATCAATATGTCAACCAAGAACTCTATAATATCCCTCTGGAATATCTTTCTTACCTTATGCAGTTCTGAACTTTTATGTATTCAAATGTATGTCATTATTTTCAGCATGGAAATCCTCTTCACTAAAAGGCATTTATGCAATTCTCTTAGAAATGTAAGATGTTGGTATAAAAATTACCCACATTGTGGAATTGAGAATGCTTGACAGTGATTTATGCATTTATAATACTTCAAGACTTTGCCATTAACAAGTGTCATCCATGTCAAAACATAAAAAGGTAATTACTTTGTGGAAAGAGATGTTATTCAAGTAATTCCATAGAAGTTTATGTTACTTCCAGTAGAATTGAAATTGCATGCCATCGCCAATGAGAGCATTTCTTACAGTCATCAGTGCATAATCTTAATCTTAATGAGTTCCCAATCACATTTGGCTGTCATAGATTTTCAAACATCTCCTAGGTCTGTTACTTGGTTCAATTAATTAGCATGTATATTTTTCAGGAACCTAAAATAGATATCATATTAAGTGAAAAATAAAGAGTTGTGCTCTTGATGTCTTATTTGGTTTTATAGGATTCATAGAAAAAAGAATCCTATGAATTAGTGAAACAACATTTCCTAATCTAGTAAATAAAGGACAGCCAGACATGATCGTCATGTTGAATCTGGTCAGCTCTATAGACTCACTCTATTCTCAAAAGATATGTTAACCAAATTATAAAAGACATGGGCATACTGGTTTTGCACCTGATAACTCACACTTGCAAGAGAAGTAGTGGACCAAGTCCCACCCTATGGAAACCTTCTTAGCTGCACTCACCATTAAACAACTGCCAATCTGCCAGTGGCCCAACCTCACCACTAACCACTGTTCTCTGCAGAGACTCCTCCCTGACCAAAAGTCCAGGTATATCAGTATTTGGACTCACATCACCAGGACTTTGTCAGAGTGATTGTGGGCCTGTGAGGCCATGTAAATGGCTGCACAACAACTCCAATTGTTTTAATACTGTCATTCCAGCAGGAACATACCAATTAAGTGGTATTTTAATTACCACTTAATTAATTAGGTTCATTACACATCAATGTGGAATCAAATCCATCTAATGTTCAAAAACAAAATAAATAATAGAAAAATCAACTAGCAGTAAATTGCTTAGGAAACCTACTAACAGTGACTTAATGACCTCATTGGAAGATACAATAATTTTCACAAATTTTCTTTTTGCTGAACTTTTTAAAAATAATTTTATTATGCTGACCTGTAAGTAAGCAACCTAAAATGGATTATTTTGTGTTTGCTAAGGTGCATAATTGGTGTGAATACAGAGACAATAGAATTTTACATTGGTGGTGGGTTGGAATATAAAGTGGCAGAAAGAAATGTATTATGAGTGACTGTAAATCATGGTTTTTAAATAAAGTAAATTATAAAAATGGAGAATATATATATAATCATTTAGTAGCTTTACAAGATAACCCAACTAGCAACATTTTTAAAAATTTAATATGTTAATAAAAATAAAAATATTTACAATGGGTACAATTGGAGAAATATTTGAGGAAAGCTGGTGATGGATTCTTTCATTAATGAATTTATGAATTCTTTGGGTGATGTGACAGGAATTCTAATAAGCTATATTATGTGCTGTATAAAGTTCCCTAAATTTAATATGTCACAGCCTTGACTCTCAGTGTGATGATATTTGAATTTGTGCCATTTTCCCCATTGAGGATGATATTTCAAGTGGGCTTTTAAATGATTTAACTATGTTAAAGTTAAACTATGTTCAACTCCTATTTTATTGGGAACCTGTTCCATGGTTGTTGGAACTTATCAAATTATGTCTGTGTCTATAATACTTATATCTTCTTGTATTTATATGATGCATCATGATAATTTATTTGTATATGTAAGACAACCTGCATTCTTGGAATGAGTATTATTTAGTCATGGTAGTATATATTTTTTATTAGTATGTTTTTGGGATACACCCAGTGGCGCTCAAGGCTTACTACTGGGTCTGCTCTCAGAAACTAATTTTGGATGATTCCAGGGACCATGTTGGATGCCAGGGATCAAATCTGGGCTAGCTGCATAAAAGGCAAATGCCCTACTATGCTATTGCTCTGGTCTCTAATATATGATCTTTTTTATATATGGTTGGAGTAAGTTTGCTAATATTTTGTTGAGAATCTTTGCATCTATGTCCATCAGTGAAAGAGGTCTATATTTTTCTTCTTTTATGATATCTCTGTCTGCTTTTGGTGTTTTCCTTATGAAAAATATTTGGGAGCATACCTATTTCTTCACCTTTCTTAAAGAATCTGAAAAAAATTGAAGTGTTTCTTCTTTATTATTTTAATTTTTAATTTTTTTATTGCTGCCAAGTAAATTACAAATCTTTCACAGTGATATTTAAGGTACATAGTGACAATAAATGAGGGGCAAGAGCACCATCAGTGTTGTCCTCCCTCAACCCCTGTTCCCAGCATGAATCCCATATCTCCCTCCTTTGCCCCCCCCCCTCAGAATTATAGAGTAAGTGATCCCCATTTGTACAGAGTGGTTCTTTTTTTAAGGTTTAAAAGAGAAACCAACCTGAAAGCTAGTATGGATGTAGGGTGTTTGCCACACATACAGTTTGACCCACAAAATTTCATACGGTCCCGATATCCTGTTAGGATAGATTTCTAAGCACAGAGCCAAGAGAAAAACCTGAGCACCTCTGGGTGTGGGCCAACAATGACAATAACAAAATAACATCTGATTTATTAGATCTATACTGTTGGAAACACTTTAAACAGGCAAACAGGCAAACAACTTCCTCTGGCTTTTTAAGTTATCTTCTTCTTGAGGTGGGATGAAGAAAAAGGCCACCCATTTTGTAGAAGGTAGAGATGCTGGCAGCAGGGAATACCAAACCAACTGGTTGATTAAACGGATGAACTAAGGTACCTACCATATTTTTGTAATCTGGTCACTTGATAAACAATTGCTTTCAAACTGGAAAGAAAAAGAAGAAAAACCAAACTCACAAGTAAAATTGTTTGAATTTCAATTGGTTTTTGAGACACACTAGTTTAGGGCTTCTGAAGACCTGGTTCTCTGCTCAGAGATCAGCCCTGAAGAGGCTTAAAGGACCACAAGTGCTGCTGAGGACCAAAACTTAAAATTCACTTAAGGCAAATACCTTAACTGTTGTCCTATGTCTTTGGCCCCACAGCTTAATTAAAGCACACAAATGCTTAAAGCTTGTGGATATTATTTAATTTGAATGATTATGTAACAGAATACAGTATTAATTCCTCTAGGAAATAGCAGTACATTCCATATAGTAATATATCTATATGTCATTTAGGGTTTGAGGAATAAATAAACTTTCTTAAAAAATGTCTGTTTCTATTTCTTTTTGTTCATGTGTCTTGGACTGTTATGGAAAATGTTATCTTACTGGGAAGAAATTACCCAAGAATAAAGATAAAAGGCTTTGTTATTAACATTATCTAATATCAGCATAGATCATTTAAGTTTTTTCTGCCTTTGGGAGAATCTTATCAAATAAAAGTTATGTTCTGCACAGTAAGTCAGAAAATTGAATTTGTTCACAAATATGCGTGCAGGCAGGTATGCAATGCATATTCATAGATTCTCTTATATATGTGCGTATACATATGTGTGCTGGCACCATATATACATTCACACCTAATATACATTTCCCATTACAACTGAGAAATTGAATGCATATAATGGGGTGAAAGGCAGAAAATATTTCTATATTCTTGACTGTTAATGCTGAGAAATGGTTTGAAGATAAATCAGGCAACTTTGTGACTTGGACTTTAATTGCAAGCATAAATATGCTGTTTGGTTTTACTTTTTCTGATTAATATTTTTTGTTTGTTTTGGGGCCACACCCTGTGACACTCAGTGATTACTTATTCCTGACTATGTGCTCAAAATCGCTCCTGACTTGGGGGAACCGTATGGGACGCTGGGGATCGAACCGAGGTCAGTTCTGGGTCAGCTGTATGCAAGGCAAACACCCTACCGCTGCGCTATCACACCGGCCTCTACTGATTACTATTGTGTATAATATTCCCATTAACTTTTGCCATGCTGCTTTTTGTTCTAGAGTAAAAGCTAGAAGAAATGGAGAAATTGGAGAGGTAAAATTGATAGAAAAGATAGTTTACATTAGTCAAAATTACAACACATAGAAAACAATGGAAAGTGAGAGTATTGACAGGGTTATATACCTATTAATAGAAAATTTAATGCTTTTAAATCACTGAATTATGAGCAATTTGTATTGACAAACTAATAATATATATATCATCAAAAGAAACCATACATTTCTGATGCAAAAATTTCTGAGATAATCTTCAGTTCTCAAAACTAACCAGTAGGTGGGGCCAAAGACCTAGAAGAATTGGCTGTTGTCGCTTGGAGTAATAATGAGGGGGTAGACATTATGAAAATAAAGATTGGAGCAATTAATCCGTGTAGAATATTTATAACCCTAGAAAAGACTAATTTTCTTGCTCAACTTGATGCACCAGACTTTTTTTTTCCTTTCCTCCATCTAACTTGTTATCTTTGGTCATGTTTTAAAACATTAAAATCATGAAAATATTTTGTTATTAGTTCCACTATGAAGACATGCAAATTGTAAAAGGTAGATCCTCTCTTCAATTGAAATTAAGATTTCAAGGTTTCAGAGCAAATGAAAACATGATTGCATCCTTGGTTTTTATATTTGAAGTGTTCTTTGGCATTGACAACCCATGTTGGAGCAAAATGGTCAATCATCTGGTATTCTTACTGCAAAAGAGAAAAGAATGCAATTAAACAAACCAGAAAGAAACAAGTTGTTCAAATGTATAACACATATTTTTAACTGCTTTTTAAAACATTTTAAGATGCACTAAAATAGAACTTTATTATGTGAAAAGGATTCTGCACTTTCTGAACAAAAATAATTATGCACTTTTTTCATATTGAAGTATAGTATAGGAAGTTAATTCCAAGTCTTTTTAGGATATTGTGCAGCTATCATTTTTGACATTAAGCATCCGATTAATCCAAAAATAGTTTTCTTTAGATGTGATCTTCTCAAATATGTATTAACATTAGCATATAAATGATGAGTAGTTGCATTTATTATTAGTAAATGGAACTCTTACTATTACACGTAGTTACCTCTTCTCCTGAAATTTGATCTATTTTGAATGTATTCTTTAACATAATTATATAAAGACAAACTTAATCTTAATATGTCAGAAAGTATTATCATCTTGCAAGCAGTACTCCAAGGTTAATAATGTCTGGGAATATAAAGTGTTTTTGCTGTAAGATTAGTCTTCTTATTTGAAAAAGGCTTTAAATTTCATTTCAAAGGAGATTTCACGCCCCATGAAATTTAAACTATGACATTTAGAAAACATTCACTTTATTATAATGCACTGAAAAATTATAGTGCAAATGCTTCTTGTTCCTATCCATCAAAACTGTTGTTAGAAATATAAAGGAATATTTTCTTTGGTGAAAATATGAGATATTTGGGGGGGAAAATGATACCTCCTACAAATCCTCCTGAAGTCAGGTAATTACTACTTCAATTATGGTATAGAATGCTTTGAAATTATGTCCCACAGCTCTTTTCATTAGAGTTTATGTTTAGATAACCTTTTGTTCATTCAATTTTCCATTTATTCAAAAGTTTATGAAATGCTCTCTGTGTCTTGAAAACAAGTTTTGAGAAAATCTTTGTTCTTTGTTATAACTTCATATCACAAAGTAATAGTGGATTATATGGAACAAAAATGTGACATCTCTTTGTTAATATTTATCCTGTTTTGGTGTCACACCAAGCAATGCTCAGGAATTACTCCTGATTCTGCATTCATGAATTACTCCTGTTAGTGGTAATAAAATGCTGTGGATCAAATCTGGGACAACCATGTGCAAAGCAAGCACCTTAACCACTTACTCCCCCCTCTCAGGAGTCATACTGTGAAATTTTAAATAGTAATGTGAACACTACATTTCAATTATCATAAACTATACTTTAAATGCCTTTGTTAGGCTCCAGTTTGATTTGACAGTACTTTTATTATTAAATGTACTTTTTATTTTCAAAACAACATTGTTTCTAACTGTATTTAAGTAAAACTAAGATTGTATAACGTTCCAACACCATTTAGAAAAATAGTATGTCTTTTTACTTGATAATGCACATTTTCTTAAATTTCAGATCAATTATTATATTTGATTATTAGTTCAACTCTTTTAACTATTATTTATTATTATTCAACTATTATTAATATTTGATTGTGATAATAATATAATCAACTATAATAATAGTTCCTGATTGAAACAATGGAAACTTTTCTAAGGACTTAGTACATAGAAAGATTCTAGAACAACTCACACTTTGGTATAATGGCAGAGATAGAGTTTAAATCAAACCTAACTGAATGAACAAATAGATGATGCTTAATATATAAAAAGTTTGGTTAAAATTTGTTTTTATTTTCAAAAATGTATAAATTATATTCTCAGGACATTATAGCCCTATAACTAATATATGTAATAAGTCATTATCTTAAGTAGGGCATACTTAAAAACAAAATAAATCAAACAAAATATGAATGAGACATCTTTTCTTTCTAAGCAGAAAATCAAATGAGAGCTAAATCCAAGAGAAGTTTGAAAGATTAAAATATTACCTTCACTACTCTTAAAGCTGACACAGCCAAAGACCTTGGCTAACTTTTAACATTCCATATTGATCTATTCATAGTTTTTTAACAAGCCCCTGTGTCCCACATGTCTGAATCTACGAACATTTTTACATTGAAGCTCGTAAGAGGTAATCACAACTTTATTATTGATCCTTTTTCAGTTTTTCATCTTAAATTTACATAACAGCATCAGAGTAAAGTCATGAACTTATTATGAAAAAGATCTGGATTTATTTCCTAAACTGCTGGTAAAAGTAAATAGGAATATTATCAGTAAATTTTGTTTTTGCTTTGATTATTAAAGATTCTTCACAGATGATTTTCTACCTTGTACTAGGTAGTACTAGTAAAAATTAACATATACAAAGGACAAAAAGACACAAAAAAATATTGGAACACTAAAATAGACCACTAAACACAGTAATTGAACAACACAAGAGATTAGAAAACATTACACATTTTTATGTTCAAGTAGATAAGTCATAATCATATATATACATACTTGCATACATACATACATACATACGAAGATAAGATAAAAGCAGTAGTTTTTTAATTTTTGTTTATTTGGAGGGCACAGCCTTTGACACTCAGGGGTTACTCCTGGCTTTGCGCTCAAAAAATTGCTCCTGCTTGGGGGACCTTATGGGACACCAGAGAATGGAACCATGATCCGTCTTAGGCTAGCACTTGCAAGGCAGATGCCTTACCTCTAGTGCCACCACTCTGGGCCCTAGAAGCAGTAGTTTTAACTAAAATTTTTTAAAAAAATCAATGAATTATAAGTGCTGAAAGAATGAATTATAGGAAACTGAGTGGAAGAGGAGAAATACAAATACGAAAAAATAGGGCCAGGGACCAAACATTCTCAGGTGTGTTGGTGATGTTAAAAAGGACAGAACTAAATGTCAAAGTCAAAGGCAACAACAGTGGAATCAAGAAACTAAACTTTAGCAATCTAAACTTAAAATGGGCCTCTTATACTGGCAGGCTGGGGGTGTAGTGTCAGGGTGAGTAGTAGTGAATGTACTTGGGTAACATTGGTGGAGCGAGTGAACACTAATTGTAGGATTGTTTCTGATACATTGTATGTCTGAAACCCAACTATGAAGGTCTTTGTAACACAATGATTTCAATAAAATAAAATAAATCAATGATTTATAAGTCCTAGAAATAAAAATTGCAACAGATTGTTATAATTCAATTGATGTGTTTCTCAATTGGGGTCCATATAGCCACCATGTGCCCCAGAATAATCAAAGGGAAAGACAGGTGAAAATTGGAGCAAGGTTCAAAACTAGAGGCCAAGTAGTAGGATGGTGATCTAAAGGAAGTAAATGAAGTCAGAGTAGAATGATGGTTGAAAGAGTTTGAAAGGAACTAGGCTAAAAAAAGATCCAAATAATTGAAGAGATAGGTGTAAGAAATATTCAAAGAAATGACCGTATGATACTTATAGAGACCAAAATCACTATGTTGGAGAAATGTTGTTGTATCTTGAAGAAAAGGTTTCATAAAACAAAACAAATCAAAACAAAAAAATAAATATTATGTAAATTGAATAATCTTAGCCTTCCATTTTCCATTTAATTGTTTAGAAGTCACACAATTTATTTTTTAACCAGTTTACTAGTAAATTATCACATGTATTTTTGATTTTTATAAAATAAAAAAATAAAATTTGTTTTTTTTTTGGGTGATAACTGAACTACACAGATTCTCTGTCTCTCTTTGCCCCTGTGTACTTTATGAGCCAAGAAAGTGTTTTAAAACATTGATTCATATAATACTGGATCACTTGTACATAGTCTTATTACAACCAATAAAACTGTCATGTTTTGTTCTGATCATGTAAGACTACATGATCTTATCGATATTGATGATACAAAAGAAAAATAAAATTCCAAAAGAGATAATTAAGCAGTGGGTTTATTGGAAACTTTAAATAAAAAGCCAGATATACAATAGAAGTGTTAAAGTACTTGCCTTGCATGTAGCTGAGCTTGACCCTCAGCATTGCAAAAGTTCTTCTCAGCACTTCCAGATGACCCCTGAGTCCAGAGTCAGTAGAATGTTCTGGCCCATCCAATATGACTCAACCTCTACTCCTGACATACACAGAAAATTAAAAATAAAGTGATACATTCAAATATAAATAGATTGGTAACTGTATTCCATGTAATAACACAATTTAGTAAAATATTCTTAAATAAAATTATCTGAATACAAAACATTGTGAAAGACACATCTAAACAATAAGGTAGTATAAAAGCTTAAAAGCAAAAGTGTGACAAAATGCTACTAAAATGATGCTAGTATAACTAATTGGATACTAGATAATAGAACTTAAAGTCTAGGAAATAACTTACAATTAAAATTATTTGGGGTAAGACATTGGGGAGGTGGTTTAAATGGCTGAAGTGCATATTTGATATGCATAAACTCCCTTTCATTTATTCTTGGTGTCATATGCTTTCCTTGTTTTAAGTACCATCAAAGATCTGATGCTCATAGTCAACAGTTCCACCAGCCTGGTGCTATCTATCGCCAGGCCAAGTATGAAAATAGTTAGCTTGGGGGCCGGAGAGGTAGCATGGGAGTAAGGCGTTTGCCTTACATCCAGATGGTGGTTCAAATCTCGGCATCCCATATGGTCCCCCATGCCTACCAGGGGCGATTTCTGAGCACAGAGCCAGAAGTAACCCCTGACCACTGCCAGGTGTCTAGTGAAACCCAAAAACCAAAAAAGAAAAAAGAAAAGAAAATAGTTAACTTGGAACTACCGTTTAATACAGTTTGATGAGAGAAGTCCCAGCATGCCCAAATCTGTAAGAACATAGTTTATTTATTGTGTGTGATTAACAAATATGATAATGTTAATAGTTTAAAATCACATTATATAGTATTACATGAGATAGAATGCATACTTTTAAAAATAACATAGGACAATTTACAAAAGCTGACTATGCAGATCTTTTTTCTTTTTTAATATCTTTATTTAAACACCTTGATTACAAATATGATTATAGTTGGGTTTCAGTCATATAAAGAACATGCCCCTTCACCATTGCAACATTCCCATCACCAAAGTCTCAAAGTGCATTCCCCCTGCCTGTATTCAGGACAAGATTTCTACTTCCCTCCCTCATTCATTCACATTGTTATGATAGTTGTCAATGTAGTTATTGCTCTAACTGCACTCACCACTCTGTGGTGAGCTTCATATAGTGAGCTGGACCTTCCAGCCCTCCTCTCTTTTGTCTCTGAGAACTATTGCAAAAATGTCTTTTTTTCTTAGAACCCATAGATGAGTGAGACTATACTGTGTCTATCTCTCTCCCTCTGTCTTATTTCACTCAGCATAATAGATTCCATGTACATCCATGTATAGGAAAATTTCATGACTTCATCTCTCCTGATGACTGCATAATATTCCATTGTGTATATGTACCTCAGTTTCTTTAGCCATTCATCTGTTGAAGAGCATCTTAGTTGTTTCCAGAGTCTGGCTATTGTAAATAGTGCTGCAATGAATATAAGTGTGAGAAGGGATTTTTGAATTGTATTTTTGTGGTCCTAGGGCATATCCCTAGGAGCAGTATAGCTGCATTATATAGGAGCTCAATTTCCAGTTTTTTTTTGAAGAATCTCCATATTCTTTTCAATAAAGGTAGGACTAGACAGCAATTCCCAGCAAGAGTGAATAAGAATTCCTTTCTCTCCACATCCTGCCAGCACTGCTTGTTCTCATTCTTTGTGATGTGAGCCAAACTTTGTGGCATGAGATGGTACCTCATAGTTATTTTGTTTTGCATCTTACTGATGATTAGTAATATGGAGCATTTTTTCCTGTATCTTTTGGCCATTTGTATTTCTTCTTTGACAAAGTGTTCATTTCTTCTTTGCATTTTTGATGGGATTAGATCATTAGCCTCTTATTTTATGGGTATTGGGTGAATAATTTGTCCTATTCAGTGGGTGGCTCTTGTATCCTGGGCACCATTTCCTTTGATGTGAAAAAGCTTCTCAGCTTATGCAGATCTTGAACAAGAAATCCTTCCTACACATTTCAAAGCTTTGTTATTTTGAAAACAATTAGATTAATTTTAAACCAAGTAGCAATTTTAAACTAAGTAGGTAATTTCTATATCATAGATTATTAATTTGATGATTAATATTTACAACTTTTATAGTGCCTGGGCCAGTGATACTTGGACCACCATGTCTATACCTTCTGGAGTTTGTGGGCAGTCTGATACCAACAATTGAATCTAGGACCTCAAATGGACAAGCTATATAATCTACATTCGAGCCACATCCATGACCCATTTTCCCATATCTTTCAAACTGAGAAGTAAGAAAACTCATATATTAAGGAATATAAATCATCATAAATAAAAAATGAAGAAAGAAATACGACTATGTCTAAAACTATTGAAAAAAGCTAAAAGTATTCAATAGAGCAGTCAAAAATTAATGAGTCAAAAAATCAATCATGTAAATTATAAGAAAAATTCCACACAAATTAATTTTATACAAATCCAAATAAAAGAAGAATTCTACAGTAATATAGACAAAGGTAAAAATTGGCCGTGCATAAATAAATGCTGGACAATTTACATAAAACCCAAAAATCTGTCTTCTTTTTTATTTTTTAAAAAGGTGCCATCATTGACAAAAAATTGTTCAATGATGCTGACCACTAAAGTAGAAAGCATGCACCTGATCCCTGTGTTAAAAATTAGGTCTAGCCAAATATATTACCAACATTTGAAGCAAACTAAATGGAGATTCTCCAAATGAACTTTAGTCCAATATCTTAAAATTAGATAAAAGGGGCAAGGTGTTAGGAAAGATATAGCTTAGTCAAAGAGAGAGAACCCAAATAGGTGTCAACCATCTTCCCATATAGAAACTTTTAGTTTCTATAAACTTTAATGTGTGATTCTTACAAAAAAAAGCAATTAACGGCAAAGCAGAATAAGTCAATATGATGAACACAAATCAAGACACCTACAAGTGTCTCTCATACGCTTCCAGATGGTCTGGTCAGATTGCTGTGGCGTTCTAGAGCTTTGGGCTCTAACAGAGCAGATGCTCACTGTCGAATTCGGGACTTTTCATCCAAGCACGAACATCTCCATTTCTCATGTCTCAATCCTCAACCATGTCTTCTCATTGCAACACGAACAAGCAAATATTAAACTATCTGAATAGTCTCCCTTTTTTAGCCTTTGGAAGTAAGTTATGATGGGTTGAAATAAAAGCTTAAAAACATTTGTAGCATTTAAATTTGGATTTGCATGAACATTTGCACTATAAAAAGAATAGCAGAAGAAAAATAAGATTTTTCTACTCTTAATTTTTAAACAACATAAAATATCATAGTGGCTAAAATTGAACTATTAGTTGAACTATTAGTTAATGCTTGCTGATATGCTTACTATAGTCTAGTTTATGCTAAGCACTTTCCTTTTTTTAAATTTATTTTCATTTTTGTTTTTGTTTTGTTTTGTTTTGTTTTGTTTGGGCCACACCCAGCGGTGCTCAGGGGTTACTCCTGGCTGTCTGCTCAGAAATAGCTCCTGGCAGGCACGGGGGACCATATGGGACATCGGAATTTGAACCAACCACCTTTGGGCCTGGATTGGCTGCTTGCAAGGCAAACGCCAATGTGCTATCTCTCTGGGCCCCTTTTTAATTTATTTTTTAGGGGCAGCCCTGGGACATGCTCAGGCATAGTCCTAACTTTGTGTTCAGAGATCACTTCTTGCAGGATCAGAGATCACTTCTTGCAGGATCAGGGGACCATATGAAATGTTGAGGAAGTAACCAGACATAACATCAATCAAGATCCTATCCATTGAACTAACACTTAGGTACCATGTTAAACACTTTAATAAAAATATTTTACTATTTATAGTATCCATTTTTCATTTATCATTTTATTTTTCATTTATCCATTTTTCATGGATGTTGATTTACAGTAACTTATCCAAGACTATTAAATGACCAACACAAAATTTCAAAGTTTAAGATAGTCAATCCAGGGTACTGGGTCTCAACTCTAGTGGGTGTCATAATCATATGGTCCCACCGTAGTAATCTGGATTGGAAGCTAATGATTTGTATTTCTTGCATCTTCCCAGTTGGAGCTGCTACTGTTGATCCAATATCCACACTTTAGAGAGTCACTGTTTCATAATCTGCATTTGAAGCTTTATGGTGTTTTGCCTGCAGCTTCTCAAGGACTGTGATATTTAACACATCATTTCTAAGTAGGATAATTGAGGCTAAGAAAGATTATACAAATTGCTCGATTCAAATAGCTAGCAAATTGTAGAATCAGGATTTAAACCTACTGTTACATGCCTCTGCCTATATATTTTTTTCTTTTTCCTTTTGAGGGAAGAGAGAGAAAAATGAGAAAGAGAGATAAAAAAGAGAGGAGATAATATATGGGCCTGGAGTTACAGAACTGTGGGTATGGCACTTGGCTTGCATGTGGCGGAACCTCCAATTGCATATGGTCCTCACAATCTTATGATCCTTCTACTCAACATCATCAGGAGTAAACGAATCTAAACAGAGCTAAGTGTGGTCTAAGACCAAAAGTAAACAGACACAAAATAAAACACTGTATGCAATATATATTGCATATTATATAAACATATATGCAATATCTGTTGTGTTTAAATTTATCAATGTAGACTCAATTTCTAATAAAATCTCTCATTTGTAGGATGTGTATAGCTCTGTGAAATTCTATCTAGTTCTTTTTTGTCATATTATTTAAAAAAAATTGCTGCAGAGTCCAAACTTTGAACCAATATTTGTATTTTCTGTTGGTTTTTTAAATTCCTTTTCTTTTTTTTTCTTTGGTGTGGAGTCCTTGGGCCATTCTGTGTAACACTCAAGGCCCAATTATGATTCTGTGCACCAGTATTATTCCGGAAAGTGCCAAGGAGAAATAAGAGGTGCCAGGGATTAAACTATATTTTCACATGCAAATAAGTGTGCCTTACCATCTATACAATATATTTGGCCTTGAGCTACTGTTTATAACTAAAAACAGCCAAACATTTCTTGGTATTAATTAACTAAAAACAGCTAACAACTTGCATCTTTACTTTTAGTAATACTAGAAAACTATATTTATAAACTATATTTATAATGTACACACTTTTTGAGGGTATTATTTAGCTTCAATTATCCTTTATTCAAGTGTCTGAATTAAAAGTTAATAAATAACTATGTAGATAAAATATTTCTCTTTTGGGTCACAGTGTAGGGCATTTGCTTTTCATGCAGTTAATTCTGAATGGACCCAGGTTCGATCTCTGGCATCCCATAAGGAGCATCACCAAGCCAGGAGCGATTTCTGAGTGTAGAACCAGGAGTAATACCTGAGTGATGATGGGTATGGCCAGACAAAATTTTTTTAAAAAAATTCTCTTCCGGGGGCCGGTGAGGTGGCGCTAGAGGTAAGGTGTCTGCCTTGCAAGAGCTAGCCAAGGAAGGGCCGCGGTTCAATCCCCCAGTGTCCCGTATGGTCCCCCCAAGCCAGGGTCAATTTCTGAGCTTTTAGCCAGGAGTAACCCCTGAGCATAAATGGCTATGCCCCCCCCAAAGAAAACAAAAAAAAATTCTTTTCCGATTATAACATGACCTTTAATGACAATTTAAAATAGTTTTCTAAAGCAAAAGAATTATCAAATTAAATTAAAGTAAGTTTAAGGTCTTCATAAAATGAATATCATGAAATTATAAAGGACATGAGCTTAAATTCTTGTATATTTTTCTCTAGCTGAATACTTGAACCTAAGTTCTCAGATTTTAGATAAACCAAAGGGACTAATTCACGAGGATCAAAGACATCATATTGACTATTCTTCTTGCCTGTCTTCAGTTTTTTTTTTTTTTGCAGTATAACATTACTTTTAGATCAAAGCTTTCTTTTGGGTGGTCTCTCTCAGGAAGAAAAGCTGGTGTAGGGTGTGTGATGGGAGAGTTTTAATATCCATGAGATATCCTATTCAGACAAATTTAAGTATGGCGAGCTTTTCAGAAGAATATTGAAAACCCTTATCATGCAGTTCACAGTTACACTGTTTATCTTTTTATTTTAAAGATAGCAGAAATAACTTTAACATTAATAGTAGGCATCTTGCTTAATTGCATTAGTTAATATTCTTAGAAAAGTCTTGTAAGTCTAGATAGGTGTATGGCTATCTTAAACTTGCTGTGTAGGCAAAGGAAATTTGAAGCAGTATGCACTTGGTAGCTATGGGGTAAAATAATTCTCTTTCCTCGATTCATACATTTTCTTTTCTAGTTGGATCATCTTCTTAAATATAGCATATTATAGGGAGAAGCAAAAACTACACCACCATTAAATTTTAATGCTATCTAAATATATTAGATTTTTTGAGCCACAAGGGTGATGCTCAGAGGTTACTCCTGGCTATGCGCTCAGAAATCGCTCCTGGCTTGGGGGACCATATGGGACGCTGGGGGATCGAACCACAATCTGTCCTAGGTCAGCGTGTACAAGGCAAAAACCCCACTGCTTGCACCACTGCTTTGGCCTCTTAGATTTTTCTTTATTACATCTAATTTTAAGAGGTCTTTGTTTTTAGTGTTGTTTTAAATAAACCTAATATTCTTACAGGTGGTCAATTTAAAAATATAAAAAGGAAAAGAAAAATTTGAGAATGTTATATATTTCCTTTCAATAGTTCTTAATTCTAAATAAATCCACTTTAATTGTTGAGACTAGTAAGTGGATTGGAGATTCCTCGGTGAGGTTTCCTAGCTCTTGAGGAAACAGTTCTTTACCTCTTCTCCATATTTAGTAGTGAGAGGACTTTATACTTGCAATGTACTAGTGTCACTGAACTATTTCTGGCACCATCATTAACAAAGTGCTGGGGTTGATTATCTTGACAAATAAATATAATTTTCACTTCATTTTTAAAAGCTAACAAATCAGACTAGGAATACGCACTACTTAGCCTTAAGAAATCTTCCTTGATTTATACACATACCATTTTTTTGGTTTTGTTTTGTTTTTGAGTCACACTCAGAAGTGATCAAGGGTTACTCCTGGCTCTATGCTCACAACTTAGAAATGGCTCCTGGCAGGCTAGGGGGACCATATGGGATGCCGGGATTTGAACCACCATCTCTCTGCATGCAAGACAAAAGCCTTACCTCCATGATATCTTCTTTTCTGAATTGTTAGAAAACTCCTGAGTATATTTACTGAATAAAGTTTTCACAAAACTATCTTGCTTTTAGTGACAAAGAAGAATATCTTTGAGATTTTTGCTCAACTCTGAGCTTTTTGTAAAAAGATAAATTTTCTATTGTTCCTCAATTCTCATGCATCATGCAAGAGTTTAACTGAATTTCTAGTACCTCAGTCAATGCTCACTTTCTATTTTATAAAAAGCTATTTATTTATTTCATTAATGAAATCTGCTTCTTTTTAAAAACACTTCGATTTTATTTCTAAGGTCATAGTCTCTTTAAATATTTATTTGATCAGACTGTATCCATTTATCTCTTGCAATCATGCTTTATCAATAAGTTTTTAGTTATAACATTTTATTTTTAATTCCTATATCAAATGCTAATCACAAATTATATAACCTCAATACATTTCTGAAGCACAGTGTTTACATAAATGCTTCAATACATTTTGTGCATTTTAAATAATAATGTAGTTCTCATGGGACAAGTTTTCATACCTTATAAGGGCTGATATTGACCAATATTAAGTAAAATTGATTAGATTAAAAATTCAGTTAAAAGGCCTGAGCAGTGGCGCAGCAATAGGGCTTTTGCCTTGCACTCAACTGACCTAGGATGTAGCACGGTTCAATCCAAGCCAGGAGTGATTTCTGAGTGCAGAGTCAGGAGTAACTCCTGAGCATCACCAAATGTGGCCCCAAAAGCAAAATCAAAACAAACCAAAACAAACAACACAAAAAACCCACAAAATAGTTAAATTTATGGGAATTATTTGATTAATATCTGTTCTGTAACAAAACTGTAAACAAACTAAAGGTAAAAACAATGTCTAATTTTCTTTTTCCTCAACAATACATATATTGAAGTGGTAGTGTATTTTTATAGTTGGAACCCTAGAATTAGCTAAGAGGAGCATTTAAAGGAAAACAGCTTAACTAAATATCTTGCACCATCACCAACATTGCAATACTATTTTATCATTTGAAGAACTATCAACAGTTAGACTGAAGAAAAGCTAACTCAGTTTGGAGGGGGGCAAATATCATCCAGCATTTCTTAGTGTTTATTACTGGTTCTGTGCCCAGGGATCACTCCTGCTGGGGACTGAGATTCATATGTGGTATCAGGAGCGAAACACATGCAAGTTAAGAGCGCTTCTTGCTGTACCTCTCATTCATATTTTTGAAATTTATGAGATTGTTTAGTCATATTGGCCTCAAACAACAGACAGCTACAGTAGTGATGTTCAAGCAATAGATATTTATTTCCCATAATTTTGGAGGCTACAAGTCCAAAATTTAGAAGAAAACATAGTTACTAGGGAGAGTTCACGTCCTGCCAATAGATAGCTACTTCCTTGCTATATTCTCAATCACTCATTCCTTTATGTGTATATAAATATATACAATATCCCTCCTGATTTGTTCTTTTAGAAAAGACTCCTTGGAACTCCTTGGTGGCTCAGTGGTAGGGCATTTGCCTTGCACACGGCTGACCTAGGACAGACAGTGGTTTGATTCCCTGGCATCCCATGTGGTCCCCCAAGCCAGGAACAATTTCTCAGCACATTGCCAGGAGTAACCCCTGAGTGAGCATCACTGGATGTGTCCCAAAAACCCCCCCCAAAAAAAAAAGATTAAGGAAAAAAAAAACTTCTATGATCCCATTTGACTTTCATAGCTTCCATAAAGTCATTGTTTTGAAACACAGTGACAGCAATTGTTATACTTTAAGACATTAATTTTAGAAAGATGTAATTCAACCCAAACCACATATTTGTTTCCACTTCAAGTTTACTTATTTCTATACATTCCATATATTGATACTATAAAAGGCATTTTTAGAACAGGAATGAGAGATGGTTTTGCGACAATTCACTAAAAAATTACCAATGCATTTCTTAGACTACCCTTTAAAAACATCATCTTCTGAGATATTTTCTGATAGCAAGGGAAATTTTTCCAATATCTTAGATGCCAACTGTGTCTAGTAATTCAATTTATTTTAGACCCTATCTGAGGTACTGGAGATCCTATGGTTTTAGGGTTCATTTTCACAAAACTTTTCTCTCTTTATTTACTTTTTGTTTGGAGGTCACATCTAGCAGAGCTCAGTATTTACTCCTGGCTCTGTATTCAGTGTTCATAATTAATGTGTTCTAGGGACCATATGTGGTGCTAGGGATCTAGGATATGTTGGCTTTCTACCTGCTGTACTAAAACTCTAGTTCTGACTTTTTCCATTTTAGATGCCGTTTATAAATCCTAGGTTACCTTCTGAAACATTCTCTCCTATGTAGACAATTTCTAGAATTTCAAGGAACTCACATCACCTAAATTGTCTGGTCCAATCTAAAGGATATAAGGCAAGAACAATCAAATGAAGATAAAAAGTACAGTATATTTTTGTAAAATAATTGAAAGATGGGGAAGGCTGTACATAGTACCAACAATTTCTCTTTGAGAGAGCTTCTCCATAAATCTGACTGATTCCTAAGTGGGCCCTTGATTTTTGTATTTTAAATTAACATACCAATTCCAGGTGTTCATGAAGGTACAATTATTTACTTATTTTAACTTTGCATTTCAAGATGATAGTTTTGGGTTCCCCAGTGTCATATGTTCAAGTCTCATCAACTGGTTCCCAAGAATGCTGTCCTTGGTTCATGTTGATCATTCAGTTTTTGTCCCTTGAAATCTGACCTGTTCTCTCATAGATGCTATGTAGTTGGTTTTTATTGCTGGTGCTTGGTGCTCTTTGAGCCCTAGCCTCTCCTTTGTTCTCCAGCCATATTCTGCTTTTCCTGTCCTCTATTCTGATGTTATCACCCATGATGAAGAGGGTGTAGGGTTCAAGGAGACTTCCATCCCTCAAGGTCATTAAGAGGGTTAAAGAGTAAATTACCGTAATTCAAAGTGTTCTACTTCTTTCTTTTAGTCATTTCCTTGATATATATGAACTTTTTTTTTACCTTCCATCCAAAATAACTTTAAAATATTTATCAATTTACTAGACTATTAGATTAATTCTCTTCCAAACTCCATTATCACTTAAGATTTCTAAATCTTTAATTTTAGGGGTTCCTATACAATTTTCTTCAAAGGTGCAGACACTCAGGTCAGGGAGAGGCTGGAAATTTTCATAAGCTAATAATTCTATTGATGATCATCTTTGACCCTGAAACTTAAATGGTGTCTTATTAAAACCTCTTCATTATCATAAATTCAAAGGTTATCTAATGGGGCTCATGTTTGAGCAACAAAAGGTATCACAGTTACTTAGGAAATACCAAAGATTTTAGGAACAGTGCGGGGAACAAAAAATAGATTATTTTGTTCTGTTTCATATCATATTTAGTCTGCAGCAGAAAATTAGTCTTGGAATTCAGACTTTTATTGCTAAGGATCAGACTCTTGAGAGAAAAAGGCTCTCTAAATTCCAAAGCCAATTCTATAAATATCAAGATGCAGAATCTAGAGGTCTGAAATGTTTTTTTTTTTAGGATATGTAGGAATCAATGTGACAGCAGTTTTTCAGACTAAAATGAAAGTAATGTTTTTAGTGGTTGGCTCAAAGTGGAAAACTGAGAAGGGAAGGTAAGAATTAAAAGTAACTGAGTTTCTTAGAAGGGCTCCTTGAAATTAAATCTCTGGATAATTAGGCACTGTTCCTTCGCCTAGTAACTCAAATTTCCT
Organism: Suncus etruscus; assembly: GCF_024139225.1. Lineage (NCBI taxonomy): Eukaryota > Metazoa > Chordata > Mammalia > Eulipotyphla > Soricidae > Suncus > Suncus etruscus. The sequence goes on along the minus strand of NC_064855.1, from coordinate 106,370,288 downwards.
AAATAAAAATTACTTTCTACCCTGGGGAAGACTAATATTTTTTAAAAATGTATATATATATTATAGTTAATATGTTGTGATTCCAGTGGCATTAACATTATGTTATTGATTCACATGAGAGTTTAATTTTAAAAATCTTAGAATTTGGGAAAAACATCTTCTTGACTCTGAGGCATTTCATGCCTGCCATTAAAATTAAGTGCTTTTAAATTTTTCTAAATGAAGAAATACACTTCTAAGATCACATATTGAAGAGCTCCTATAATGTGTGCTTTCCGGTTTTAAGTAACTTCCTTTTTTGTTTGTTTTAGGGCATATTTTATCCATAGGGATCACTTTTGACTCTTCCCATAGGAATCACTTTTGGTGGGCTGAAAGGACCATATGTAATGAAAAGAGATCTAACCTAGGTCAGCATTGCAGATGCAATACAAATCCCTTATACTATCTATCCCTTGCACTATATATCTGGCCAGATTTGAACAGCTTTTATGTATGCATCAGGAAATACTATTCATTGATTCTTTTGTAGTAGGCATTCTAATAGTAAATATTATAAATATCATAGTTTCCATAGTGAAATGAGTCAGAGGGAGAAAGATAGACATAAAATGATTGTGCTCATATGAGGAATAAAAAAAAAACCCAAAACAAAAGAAAACTGAGTATGCAAATAATACCCAAATAAAACAGAAATGAAAGCCATGAGCACTGGTCCCTGGCAAAAAGTTTGCCACAACGGAGAGTTTGAGGGTAGTTAGAATAAAGAAGTGCTCACTATGATAATAATAGTTGGAAATGGACAAGATCTAAGTATTAAAATGAAGTAAAGTGTACGCATGATTCCCTTTCAGTAACAATATTGCAATCCATGGAGCCTAAAAGAAAAAAAAGTTAAAGAGAGAGATAAAAAATAAAAAGTGTTTGTAAGGGAGTCAGACTGGAGTGTGAGTGGTAGGAATGGGAGAGAAATAGATTACCGGTGGCTGGAAATGTATACAGGTGGATTTTGAAATACTGCATGACTGAAACTCAACCAAGAACAACTATTTAACTCTGTATTTCACGTTGATTGAATTTATAAAAAGGAAAAAAGCTATAGTATAAAAAATGATTGAAAAGACAAAAATTATAAAATCAAGTAGTATTTATTAAGATAATATTAAGCTAATGATTTGTCATTCAGCTTTTATAATTGGGAGATATGACTCCCACCAAAATATGTCTTTTTGATGCTCACAAATGATATTCCAGGTCACCTGACTCTCAGCTCTCTTACTAACTCAGGTAAGTGACTTGGCTGTAAAGAATTAGGGAGAAGATTCAAGGTAAAGATGCCACCACCTTCTGGTTTTACCTAGAATTACATTAAAAATATATACTGGTAAAAAAATGTGCCATGTACACCTATGCAGTGTAGATCCCAATATCTCATCAGCTCCATTATACAATTTTTATTCTGTACCTCAAATCTATTTCTTGAATTACATGGCATGAGAACTGGTACCCTCTATTATGTTCTTGAATCCATGGAGTCATGCAGTCATGCTGAAGTTAGAAAGCACTCTTTACAGGAATTGGATATTGAGTGTTAACCTCTGTTGAGAATTTCCAGGATCACTCACAAGGAAAAACTTTGTCATGAACTTCTCCATGGGGGGGGGGGGGGGACTAAGTGTGGACATCTCAGGTTGAGATGTCCCAAGATAGAGAATGTACACTGACTTGTCATACAAAAGTGTGTTTTCTAGTAAGGTTTTTCCCAAACCTCCCTTGGCTATTATGTGAGAGTCTTTTGTTAGGGTATTATCAAGGCAAAACACTTTGGATTCTTAATGGTCTTTTAGATAGTCTTAGAATAAAATCTTTCGTTTCATAAAGTTGCCCCTTTTCTGAAGAAGTTCAAACATCTCTGGGTGATGACTCAGATTTTGCATTTGGGTGGTTCTTCAATATTTTGTTTGTTTTTAGGCCACAGTTAGCATTGTTCAGGTGGTTACTCCAGACTCTGAAATCAAGAATTACTCCTAGCGTTGCTTAGGGCACCATATGGGATGCCAGCAATCAAAATGGGTTTGCCACATGCAAGGCTCAGGACTCACTTGCTCTTTTATTGTTCTTGTTCTGTGTCCCAGTGCTTTATTTTATCCATCTCCAAAGAGCTCAGAATTTGCATTTCAAAAGGGTCAATCTCTCTTGCTTCTTAGAAGCTACAGGGCTAATGAATATGCGATTTCTTTTGGGCCTTATTCTTTCCTGAAATACACATTACCAATCCCCTACTCCCACCCTCATCTACTTACCTGCAACACTGCCAGCTCAGGCTGAACAGGATGAAGTCCAGGCCCTGTTCAGAAATAATTCACAGATAGTAAGATACCCTGATAAGGCTAAAAGAATGAAGAGATGCCAGAGCTAAAAGATCTCCTTGGCAGTTCCCCACCAATGAGTTTAGCCATGCTGAGGCAGCTTAAAAATGTGCATATATTACCTAAAAATGAATATATCATACAAATATGCATATGGAATTAAGCTACTCAAAGCAATACAGAGCATCCATCTTTGAGTTGCTTGATCTTTTTGGGTGCACAATTTCTTTTACTTTATGATACCCCTCTGTATGAAAGAGTTCCCATTTTCCCTCAAACTTGCATACTACCTTAATTAATTTTTTATGCTCCTATATCTTCTCCAAAACTTTGTTTCTCTTCTTAAAAATTTCCTTAATTCACTGTGCTTTATGATTTTCAATAGTGATAACAAGATTTTACGCATAAGCATTCCAACACTATGACACCAGACAGTGTTTGTTTTTCTTTATGACCCTCTATACCTTAATACCCCTCTTTCCCATATCTCATTCCCCATAGTAACCTCCTTTCAATAGATTTGTTCTTTGCACCTTGAGTTTTAGGTCATTTGCTATTCCCTAACTTTGCTTCTTTATATCTCACCTTAAGTGAGAGCATTTGTGATGAAAGACAAGAATCTCTAGACTTTTGTGGAGATTGAGACTAATCTCTCATTTTATTGCAAATAGCATAATCTTCCTCGAACCTGAAAACCATTATTCCCCTGAAATCTGGGTGTTAAGGATTAACTCTGAAGTCACACAGATCAAGTGAGTCTTAGATGAAGTTTGGCAGCTACTTTAATGGTGTTGGAAGGACCTTAGTTTCCAAACCAGGCAGGAACTGTTTGATTTTGGTGGGTGGGGGGACACACCCTGTGATGCCCAGGGGTTACTACTGGCTCTGCGCTCAGAAATCACTCCTGGCTTGGGGGACCATATGGGATACTGGGTCAGCCGCTTGCAAGGCAAATGCCATATCACTGCACCATCACTTAGGCACTGGATGTATCAGTCTTGCCTCTGTCAGTCTTGACTCACCTTACTGACATCACTATTAGTACAAGGCTGCTTATTTTCTGGTAATAACTGTGAGGATGAATGCCAAGGTAGTAAATTGAAAAGATCTGATCTGGCTTTCTAGGACATTCTGGAAAAGTTTCATCTTTGCATGACAGCATTACCCTAGTAAATCTAATTCTAGATAGTGTTAGAAAATGTTTATTAATTGGAATGTCAGAGGTATCAAGGTGATTAAATTACTTATAAATATTGATAGAATACAATAATTTTTAGAGTCAGAGTTGGACAAAAATAATGGAAAAATAATGCCCCAAGTCATATTGAATATAATATTGAATAAAAAATTAAAACTTTTATATTTCATTAATGGTGCCTTCACCAGGTGTTAATGATGGTTAGACCTGGTTTAATATTCAGAATTACTCCTGATAACATGGAGAACCATATGAATGCTAGGCATTGGACTCAGGTTGCATCATGCAAGGCAAGTCTCCTGCCTGCCATATCCAGGAACTTCTTGAGCAGAGAATAGTCCATCATATCTTATATAGAGATCTTTTGTGCATATTTACCTTTATATTAACTTATAGTTTTTTTTAATTTGTTTGTTTGTTTTTTTGGCCATACCCAGCAGCACTAGTGGTTACTCCTGGCTCTGCACTCATAAATCACTCCTGGCTTAGGGAACCATATGGAATGCCAGAGATTGAACTGGGCTCTCCTGGGTCAGCCACGTGCAAGGCAAATGCCCTACTTCTGAGCTACCACTCTGGCCCCTAAATTATAGTTTTAAGATTCTTTAAAGATCAAACAATATTATGGAAAATTTCTCTAAATAGATTCTATAGAAATTTTGTAAAGATATTCTTAGGGAATATAAATTGGAAAACATTGAAAAACATTAAATAGGGGCTGGAGAGATGGCATGGAGGTAAGGCGTTTGCCTTCTATGCAGAAGGTCATTGGTTCGAATCCCGGCATCCCATATGGTCCCCCAAGCCTGCCAGGAGTGACTTCTGAGCATGGAGCCAGGAGTGACCCCTGAGCACTGCCAGGTGTGACCCAAAAACCAAAAACAAAACAAACAAAAAAAAACATTAAATAGAAATAATAATGATTATTTTTTGTTGTTACTTGCCTTTTGTTTTTATTTTTGGTTAACACCCAGAATACTCAGAGATATTCCTGGCCCTGCATTAGGAATCATTCCTGGAAGTCTCAGGGGACCATGCAGAAGATTGAACCTGGATCGGTTGTATGCAAGCCAAGTACCCTACCTGCTGCACTATTTCTTTGGCCCCGTGTTATGATAATTTATTAAAAATATGTACCTTTCTGGGGCCAGAGCAATAGCACAGTGGTAGCACTTTTGCCTTGCACAATTCTATGCCTTGCCTGCAAGGACTTGGGTTTTATCTCCGGCATCCCATATGGTTTCCTTAGCCTGCTAGGATTGATTTCTGAGCTCAGATTCAGGAGTAACACCTGAGCACCGCCAGGTGTGGCCCAACCACCACTGCTAATGTGTACCTTTCTGCTTACAAAAATGGATATTTTATAGTCCTCTCTATCATTGTCTGTCTGGCTTTTAAGCCAAACCTGGTGATGCTCAGGAGTAACTCTAGCATAGATTAGGGAATAATATACAGTGAATTGAAAAGGATCTAGGTTGGACACAAGCAAAATAAGCACCTTATTGCCTTTACTTCTTTCTATGCCAAGAAGAGGTATAAATAAATTATACAATTTATAAATAATCATTAAAATAAATACTTTAAAATAAATGTAAATGATTAAATATAAATGAATATAAATAAAATATAAAATATTTTATCTTTTTAGTATCAAGTGTATTTCATGTCATCATACATGATTAAATCACTTGATAATTATTGCTTTAATTTTTACCTTAGAATAATACTTTTTTTCTTTTTTTTATTTAAACACCTTGATTACATACATGATTGTGTTTGGGTTTCAGTCATAAAAGGAACACCACCCATCACCAGTGCAACATTCCCATCACCCATGTCCCAAATCTCCCTCCTCCCCACCGGACCCCTGCCTGTACTCTAAACAGGCTCTGCATTTCCCTCATACATTCTCAATATTAGGACAGTTCAAAATGTAGTTATTTCTCAAACTAAACTCATCACTCTTTGTGGTGAGCTTCCTGAGGTGAGCTGGAACTTCCAGCTCTTTTCTCTTTTGTGTCTGAAATTTATTATTGCAAGAATGTCTTTCATTTTTCTTAAAACCCATAGATGAGTGAGACCATTCTGCGTTTTTCTCTCTCTCTCTGACTTATTTCACTCAGCATAATAGATTCCATGTACATCCATGTATAGGAAAATTTCATGACTTCATCTCTCCTGACAGCTGCATAATATTCCATTGTGTATATGTACCACAGTTTCTTTAGCCATTCGTCTGTTGAAGGGCATCTTGGTTGTTTCCAGAGTCTTGCTATGGTAAATAGTGCTGCAATGAATATAGGTGTAAGGAAGGGATTTTTGTATTGTATTTTTGTGTTCTTAGGGTATATTCCTAGGAGTGGTATAGCTGGATCATATGGGAGCTCCATTTCCAGTTTTTGGAGGAATCTCCATATTGCTTTCCATAAAGGTTGAACTAGACGGCATTCCCACCAGCAGTGGATAAGGGTTCCTTTCTCTCCACATCCCCGCCAGCACTGTTTGTTCTCATTCTTTGTGATGTGTGCCATTCTCTGTGGTGTGAGGTGGTATCTCATTGTTGTTTTGATTTGCATCTCCCTGATGATTAGTGATGTGGAGCATTTTTTCATGTGTCTTTTGGCCATTTGTATTTCTTCTTTTCAAAGTGTCTGTTCATTTCTTCTCCCCATTTTTTGATGGGATTAGATGTTTTTTTCTTGTAAATTTCTGTCAGTGCCTTGTATATTTTGGAGATTAGCCCCTTATCTGATGGTTATTGGGTGAATAGTTTCTCCCACTCAGTGGGTGGCTCTTGTATCCTGGGCACTATTTCCTTTGAGGTGCAGAAGCTTCTCAACTTAATAGAATAATACTTTTAATGGCAGGTTTTAAAGTCATATACACAGGAAATGGTGATATTGAAGATTGCACAGTGAGGCAAAATAAACATATCACCTTGCTGTTCACATAGAGTAGATATTTTTGTATAAATCCTTCACACAATGAAATTGCAATGGTAACTACAACTCTTTTGAAGATGGAATTTCGATATTTTGGAATTCCTTTCATATACTTGTCTTATAGTGATATACCAAGGTGCTTTGTACAAAGGTAGGCATTTTCTGCATGAAACTTTTCCTCCAAGGTTTGTGGTGAGCATGGAATTGAGCCAATGTGTTTTTCTCTATAGGGCTGTATTAGTAGTGGATATTTGTTATAGCATTTCTTTCTTCTTGCCAACTCTGCTGAGTGTGCCAACTAAGCTGATTACACAGCAATTTAGGTTTTTGGCAGAATTTTATGCCATTTGAGAAAGGGGAAAGGTAAGATTCTTTTACAAAAATAAATGGAAAAAAAACACACTTAGACAAATATATCGGAAAAGCTCTGAAGCAATGTCATAGCAATTTAGATCTTGAGGAACGGAGATGAATTCTTGGTTAGGACATGTTCACTGCAAATAGTAATTGTCATCAGTGAGGCTAACTGCAGCTTTGGTTCAATTTCTTTCCCTTGTATGTAATTAAGTGGAGATTCTAAACTATATTCTATAATAAAGAAAATTATACATGCCATAAATCTATATGTTATTGAGATTTGTACAGTAAAAAGTGAGTGATACTGAAAATAGTCTCTTAGGAGGATAATGGTAATTGCAGAGGGTGGACATAAAATTAAATATACTTGATTTTTCAAGTTTCTAATGAGTGGAAGGAATGTTACAATAGTCATTTTTAGGAAAGAAACTAAATAATTTAACAGTATTTTCTTGGTGTTAAGGAAAATGTCTAAACTCAGAGTTTCCTTTCAACTTGCTGAATTTTATCAAGGTGACTGATAAAACATAAATATCTTTGGATAAAATTAATAAAAGAAATGCATTGAAGATATAGTCATATGTTTAATTAATAGTCTGTCAAAACTTGTTCATGTCATATTTTTCTAGTTTATGTACAGATTTCATACCATACTTTTCTGGATCATAGTTTGTTCATGTCATTTTTTTATGGAAAGGAAAATAATTTTATTGATAAATCTAAGTGACATAAAATTGTTTTGTACTAGGTAAGGGTTTGAATATATTATATATGATATTGTAAAGATGTTAATACTGTTTCATCAAAAGCAAAGATGCTACTTCCCATAGGCTGGTCTGGGATGTTAACCTATCTCAGTCTACCTATAGTGTCTTTTACAGAATATACCACTGCTGTGTGTGTAATGAGGAAACCCAAGCTTCCCATCTTTCTTTTTTTTTCTTTCTTTTCTTTTTTTAGTTTTTGGGCCATACCCAGTGACACTCAGTGGTTCTGTTGTCATTGACTTTGGGTTTGGTGTTTAAGTCTGATCATTTTTTCTTTCAATGTTCATACGACTGTTTGGTCCTGATACCATCTATTTTCTTAACCCTTAATTTTTGAGTCAGAATTAGATGATTCAAGTTATGTGGTTCTGTTTGAAAAAAGAAAAACAAACCAACCAAAAAACTGGGAAGAGTCCGTCTAGATACTATAAATATCAATTTTAGAAAAGAGGGTGGAACAAGGAGTAAGGCAGATCTGCCTTGAGAGCACTAGCCTTGGATGAACTGCGGTTCGATCCCCCCAGCGGCTCATATGGTTCCCAAAGCCTGGAGCAATTTCTGAGCACATAGCGTCACAGGGTGTGGCCTACAACCAAAAAAAATAAATAAAAGAAGAAAGAGAAAAAAGAAGAAAAACATAACAAAAACCCACAAAAATAAAAACAAACAACAACAAAAACAAAACAAAACATAAAGAAAAAGTCAAACATAAAACCAAAACCAACAACTATAACAAAACACCACAGTAACAAATACAACAACCAATCAATAACCATGAGAACACACACACACACACACACACACAGAAGACAAAAAGAAGGAAGACTGGTGTGGCAAGGTTTTGTGCTGTTTCTTTTTCTTCTTCTTCTTCTTCTTCTTCTTCTTCTTCTTCTTCTTCTTCTTCTTCTTCTTCTTCTTCTTCTTCTTCTTCTTCTTCTTCTTCTTTTCTTTTTCTTTTTCTTCTTCTTTTCTTCTTCTTTTCTTCTTCTTTCTTCTTTTCTTCTTCTTGTTCTTCTCTTCTTGTTTTCTTTGTTCTTCTTGTTCTTGTTGTTGTTGTTCTTCTTGTTGTTGTTCTTCTTGTTCTTGTTCTTCTTGTTCTTGTTCTTGTTCTTCTTCTTCTTGTTCTTCTTCTTGTTCTTGTTCTTCTTGTTCTTGTTCTTCTTCTTGTTCTTGTTCTTCTTGTTCTTGTTCTTCTTGTTCTTGTTCTTGTTCTTGTTCTTCTTGTTGTTGTTGTTGTTGTTGTTGTTGTTCTTCTTCTTCTTCTTCTTCTTCTTCTTCTTGTTCTAGGCACAGTAAATATTAAGGAAATTAGAAAGGGAATTCTCTAGGCCTAAGAGATACAGGCTTTCTGCGCCCTTGAAACATACTGTCATGGGAATAACTACAAGTTCCGTACATGCTCGTTTTCACATCCCATGGTCTTTTGATGGTATAAGGAAAATTTCAGATCAGTTGTGGATGATTGAATCAGGCCTCTGTAACCAGAAATCTTGGTATTTGCATAGGTCATAGGATGAAGCCTAGGATAGCATCTTTTTTTATGGTTCTAGAATTTCTGTTCAATCACTGTTGCTGTAATCAATCCTCCTAAGACGAAGCCTAGGATAGAGTCTTTCATTATGTTTCCAGAAGTTCTGCTTAGTCACAGCTGTTGAAGTCAGACCTCTGAAATTAGAGATCTTGGTTGTTGTATAAATCTTAAGCCAAAGCTTAGCTAGGGTCTTTCTTGTGGTCCCAGGATAAGTTCTGCCCCGTCACGGCTGTCAAAGTCAGTCTTCTGTAGTTAGTGATCTTGATTTTTGCTCAGATAAAGAACAATGTGTCTTCTGAGTTCATCATACCATTAGATGATTAGATAGGACAACCTGATCTTAGATCAAGTGTTGCCAGTTCTTCCTTGTCAGGATGTCATATCAAAACTGGCACAAGTTGGTGCTAGAGTGCTATTAGGAGTTTCCCAAGGGTAGTTTGGTTGTTGTTGCTGTTGCAGGGAACTTTGTCCATTCTATGTATGAGCTCTAGGGCTCTAGATTAGACGGTTGCTGTCTAATCACCTGGAGTCTAAGTTGGATCCACATGACACATGTTCAGGGTTCTCCCACCTTTCTTAATGCAGGTTCTAGTAACCCAATTCAGCTTTGAAAATTCCCACTGAAAGGATTTTACTTTCTGCATTTCTCAGAGGTAAACTCAGACCCAGAGAGCTTAAATGGCTTGCTTATATTTTAGCTACACAATAATGGAATTGTGATTCATAATCATAAACTTTGATTATAAAATCTGCTATTAACAAATTCTGTTAGAAGCCCATCTAAATCTTTTAAAAAGCACTGACTTTATTTATGAACCAGGGTTCTTTGCTATCAAAATTTAGTGATGTGTTAAGATTATTTCCTTACACATTACATCAAAGGGTGGTCCAATGAGAATGTGTTATGCTATGCAAGAGTGATATTTATGACAGTTTATGATATTTGGATTGGTAGACACATTTTGCTTTGTTTAGATGAGCCCCTTGACTTGATCAACTTTATTTGAGGTATAAAGATGTTTCCTTCTTTCTATTTCTTGCAATGTGTGTATATATAGCTATATACAGCAATGGAGATAGATAGATAGATTAGATAGATAGAGAGAGATAGATAGCTACATTCAGCAGTTTCTGTTGGATATTCTTACTAAATTAAGATAGACTGTTAGAGAAGTTAAAAAGGTTTGGTTAGTTGTCAACCTTTCTGGAATGGAGCCTTTTACTAACTAGTATTATTATCTTTTATTTTTGCCACACCCAGTGGTGGTCAGGGATTATTCCTGACTGCACTCAGAAATCATTACTGGCAGACTTGCAGGATCATATTGAATGCCAGGGATTGAACCTATGTCCATCTCAGCAAATATCCCTACCACTGTGATATCACTCTAGTCTCTAGTATTATTATTTTAAGCATGTTGTAAAGCATCATTTTACTCAGAAACTGGGAAAATAGCTGCCTTTGTATAATGTATTTGCATAGACTGAGAGGATATATCTATATTAAAAGATGAAAATAATTCTTAGGGGGCCTGCGAGGTGGCGCTAGAGGTAAGGTGTCTGCCTTGCAAGTGCTAGCCAAGGAAGGACAGCGGTTCAATCCCCTGGCGTCCCATATGGTTCCCCCAAGCCAGGGGCAATTTCTGAGCGCTTAGCCAGGAGTAATCCCTGAACATTAAACGGGTGTGGCCCAAAAACCAAAAAAGAAGAAAAGAAAAAAAGAGAGAGAATAATTCCTCACATCCTGTGAGTGCTATGCCTGCCTGGTATGCAAAGTTGCCAATTGTTCTGGCCACTGCACCACAGGGACTTTGTACCCGCTCCAATATCTAACTAGATGATCTTTGCTGGGACCTGTTCTTCCGCCAGTTTAGTGCACAATACCCTCTTCTTTTCCCTTTTTATTCAAATGCTCTCTAGAGCATAATATTTCTCAGGACATCTGTTTTAAAATTTACAGGACCTCTTGTAAGACGACACCCAGCTATTAATCCAAAACAAAGGCACTCCTCCACCTTTTCTGTAGTAGATGTTTTGTCTTTGTTTTGGGTTAATAGCTGGGTGTCATTTTACAACCCCATCTCTCCCTACTCTGTATGCTCCTCCCATGCTTCAGTATTTCCTTATTAATTACTATTAGTTACTTTTTCTACTTAGCATTTTTCCGCTGTTTTAGGTTTCTGTGACTGTATTCTTTTATTTATTTGCTTAGAGGTAGAAGTGCACATGTAGCTGTGCTCAGTGCTCAGAGATCACTACTCAGTGCTCAGATAACCATGTAGGGTGTTGTGATTGAAACATTGTCCACATGCAAGGCAAGAACTTGCTGTGCTTTCAGTATGGCCATGGGATTTTTTAATGAAGTGCTAATTTATGATGTGTAATCTGTCCATCTTCACTATAATGCATTGTCACAGGGGATGAAACAAAAACAAGAATAAGTCATCAGTAGTGCTGGACATACTCCAGACTCAGTGTTCAGGGTTGCTCTCAGAGGTTCCTCAGGAGAAGTATATTATTTTGTGCCAATAATCTAGCTACGTCCTCTCATACCACACATGAGCTGAATCTCTCGTACCCTGGAATAGACTCTGGTTTCTGATGACCTTGGAACTGTGTACATTACATCTAGGACAATAAAAGTACATATTATGAGCTCAATCCATATTTGTTCCCTGCATACATATGTATATGCCTGCTTTTATGAGTGAATATGTATTTCCATTGAGTGTTTATCTTTTTATAGTATGTCTTGATGCACGAATTATGTTCAACTCTAAAGTCAGTTGTAGCCTTAGAAAAATATGCTTCTCCTTCAGGACATAGCTAAAACTTATTTGTACCAGTGTTCCATGTAAAGTTTTATTTTTCATTGATTTCTTCATCTTCTTACTATTAAGTTTTTTATCTAAAATGTTTTTCTCTATCAATTTGTAGTGGGAAAAATCTATAGAATCCCATTAAAAAGGGAATGAAAAAAATTCAATGGTGGCATCCTGCTCGGGTGACTTCAAGAGCTTTCTCTCTGTTAGTCAAGAGCCTAAAGGACATGTAGTAGGAGCTGATGGCTGCAATCTACACATAGTGGTTATGAATATCCACAAGCTCAGTCATCTTGCTCAATCAAATTATATTTTTGTCCAGTTTTTTATAGACATAGATTCTCTTTCTTTCTATAGACTCTTCAGTGGCACTAATATTTTTTTAAGTTTTCAATATCATTTTTATCCTAGGTTGATTTTCTAGCATTAATATTGTTATACTTTAGGAGGTAGTTTGAACTAAGACCAGATCTGCACCATAGAATTCCAGCACTGAGTGGTATTTAGATAAATATCATCCTGATCTTCCAAGGAGTGAGAGAACATTCAAGTAATTGCCTTCTTAACAAAATTTAACTTATTAATCCATTCCATGAAGCTCTGCTTTTTTATTTCGTTAATGTAGCATAAACAGATTTTGTAGGTTTCCCACAGACACCTTGAACATATTAGACTTATTATAAATAACATTTTTGCTGCTATTATAAAAGTAGAAAACATTTTTCCTAATAGCTGCTGCACCATTCATAAAAATTAATTTATGGCAAATGGAAGACAAACATGTGAAAGGGAAAACCAAAAAGCTTTCAGCAGATTATATAGCATTATATTTTATTATCTCAGAGTAAGGGAGGATTTCTCAAACAAAATATAAAAATTGCAAACCATAAAATAAAACATCAATACATTTCTCCACATTATAATGAAATTTTTTAGTATCAAAAGCACTTAAGGAGCAAAAAGACAAGCAAAATAGATGGAGATACTTTTTCTGCTGCTATATGCATTGGAATGGAACCTAACAAAGTTGGCAATTAGCCTAAATGATGAAGGGGCATGGCAAAGGAAAGGGAGATCTAGTCATTCTCACAGCTGAATTATCACAGAACCAAGATGATAATCTGCGCAAAATAAAAAGATACTGCTGGAGTAGGAAGATACTCAATGAGATTGAGCACTTGCTTTTCATGCTGGAGGCCTGGGTTTGGTGTTTGGCACCATCTGGATCCCTGAGCACCTCCCAGAGCACCCCCCCTCCCAGCACAAAACCAAAAGAGGAAATCCTGCACATTACAGGGTAAGCCCACAATTAAAAACACACCAAATAATGGCAACTATAATAAATGTTCCTCTGCCTATTAAAATGTGGCAATATTGTGTAACTAAAAGTTTTGTTATGTAGATAGAGAAGGATGCTATGTGATTCCAACATTCAAAAAGAGGATATGGAGATAAAAAAGTGTTGGATCTATAAAATAATCAAAGCATAATAAATGAAATAGGCATAAGGTATAGTGCGAGTGCTGTGTTTATGAGTTCTGGAATGGGAGGTCATGGGCTACAGAATAAAGCATATTTGGGAAAGAGTTGAAAGAAAATAATCAGCTAGTATATATCATAGTGGCCTTTTATGTTTCATTTGAATTATAGTTTGTTGGCAAGAATTACTCTTTCATGATAGATCTTTCTAAGATTAAATGAGAAATTCAATCCTGGCAGTACTTTAGGATTAATTAAGACTTCAAAGTATTTTACATGTACATGCATATACATGTAATTATATATGAACCTATATTTATATATAATTTACTTTGTTTTTATTTTTGTTTTGAAGGGCCACATCCATTTGATGCTCAGTGGTTACTGTTGGCTATGCACTCAGAAATTGCTCCTGGCTTGTGGGGACCATATGTGACATAGGGAATCCAGCCGCCATCTGTCCTAGGATAGCACTTGGATGCCTTACCTCTAGCACCACCGCTTCAGCACCATAATTTACTTTTAAAAAATGGAATCATATCATTATTAAATTTACATGTAGAGTCACACCCACATATATATCCATATATATTATATGTAAATAAAAACCTTATTGATTACATTTCATTCTATATGCTTGACAGATTTATAGTCAGTGGAAAGGCAATTATACTAATATTTGGGAATTGTCACCAGAGTGCATTACTCTTATTATAACCACTTGTCATTATTAGGGTGTGGTTGAAATTCTCCTGAGAATATTGTAGGGCAAGAGAGTATAGATAGATTGGTTGAGTCCCAATTTTAAAGTCTTTGACAGCCTTAGAGTGAAGCATTTAAGTATACTGAAGAGCCATTTCCAGTTGAAAGGAAGAAATTGGGAAACTTTGACACCTCAGAGACCAGTTATAAAGAAATTGCAACATTGATGTGATGATGATTTGAATTCAGGTCATGCTAGCAGGGATGGATGAAGATGGATTAATGAGTCACTGAGTGCAAAAACAGAATAACAAACAGGGGCAGCAAAATGCAAGGGGGATTAGAGGAATAAGAAATAAAATGGTTCATACTTTGTAATGTGATAGGGAGGATGGCGGTGTTTTCTGACACAGTAACACAGAGATCAATCCAATATTTGGGGGAAAATAATGAACTAATTTGTAGATAATTTTGCATGTGAGATACTCATGGGGCAACTATGGATAACCCTAATAATGATAATTACTACAAACATGACACTTATCAAGTACATTTTTTTTTTTACTAAGTCCAGTTCTATGATTTTTTTCCAGTTAAGGATAATGAGAAGCTTAATAATGATATATAATTTGTTCTATTAGTGGGGGCTTGGAGTTGAACAGGATCTTCTAACTCTAAAGCCTGCATATATATGAATATTTAAATACATATGTGTGCAGATATAGTTTCATATCTTTGTCATAATCACCATATCACATAGTCTCTATGTTTTAGTAGGTATGTCATATAGAAGTGAGAATTTGAGAGCTATTGACTTCTAAGTGATTCCTGGCGTTGAGAAAGGAGATGAGTTTTTCTAAGGAGAGTTTAGAGAAAGAGATTGCTGGCAGAGCACATCTATACAACTTAAGCAAAATAAAGTGATTATAGACATTTAATGTCATGCAATGTTATAAGACTGTTTTACATTGATTTCCTGTTGCAAGAAAATGGCTTTCTGAGTGCAGGGATGTTCCTTTGTACTTTGCAGTTCATTTCTCATTTAATCTTTGGGGAAGAAGCCAATTTAACAGTATGTATGACTAATTCTTTTCTGAAGAAAAAGAGATGAGGAGGTGCCCTTCTGCACGGCAGGTTAAAATGGAAGGATTGGGGTTAGATGAACTATCTTTATTTCTGCAAAAAGCTATAATTATTTTTCCCTCTTTATTTCACTTGGCATACCTAGATTTGCTCACTATTGATCAGAATGATGCATTAGAAAAGATAAAACTAAAAAAATAGAGAAGAAAAAAGTAATAGCCACTTTTGCTGTTACTTGATGGGCTAATTTTGAATTTTTATTTTTAGTGCAATATCAAGAATTTAAGATGCAACATTGATGTATATTGGCCTCTTGTTTGTTTTCAAGTTTCTTCTGTGTATAGGGTGTGGGAGAATAGGACTTGAACTTAGAATCTGGCAAAAAGTAAAGTATGCACCTTACCACTGAGCTATAGCTCAGGCTCAAATTTAGTTTTACAACTTCTCTTAGAGCTATAATTGAAGTGATGACTAGTTTAAGAAAAATCTATTTTAAGGGATAGATGGTAACTACACCTAATTTTCGTTAGATTCCTTAGTTTTGGTTTTAGAAAGAAAACATTTTCTTTTTCTTTTTCTTTTCTTTTCTTTTGTTTTCTTTTCTTTTCTTTTCTTTTCTTTTTCCTTTAGCTTTTGGGCCACACTCAGAGACCCTCAGGGGTTACTCCTGGCTCTGCACTCAGAAATCGCTTCTGGCTTGGGGGACCATATGAGATGCCAGGGATTGAATCTGTGTTCGTCCTGGGTCAGCCACATGCAAGGCAAATGCCCTATTGCTCTGCTAGCACTGTAGCCCCAATATTTTTATTTTTTGAAGAAAATTTCATTTAAATAAAGTATGTCTAGAAAGAATAATTTTACTTCACATCTGTCTGTCTCAAACTTGAGCATTTAACAACTTTACTACTTTGAATTCTTCAACAATAGCTGTCCATAATTTTTTTCAGAGCAATTTTGAATTACTTTATTAGGCATATAGCTTGGCCCCTTAATTTTTTTCTCCTCAACTCCAATTGCTTCATAATGGTGTTCAGAAATTCCCAACCAACATATTAGCTATACTTTGTTAAGGCAGAGTGGATTCTTGCTTCTTCCTGCTTCTCTTGACAGCAAAAGTTCTTTGGTATGAGGATCCATAATGCGATTCTTTGACTCTGTGTTTTTGATCTCCATAGGTTGAATTACTTTCACTTCCCCCCAAAATTATAAATATATACAAGGATACTTGCCATTTAATTTAGGATTGGCATGGATAATTCAAAAAGATCCCTTATATATCGATCTTATGGAGATAGATCTTAATATATATGTAGATATGTTTTATCCATGTAAGGTCAAACTCTCAGGTATTGAGACACGAAATAAGTCCTCTTCCAAACTCATGCTGAAGACCCAATCTTTTATGTAATAGTATTAAGAGATGAGACCTTTGGAAGTTTATTCGGCTTATTTGAAGTCATGAAGTCAGAGTCTTGTTTACTTTAATGCCTTCATCAGATGAGGCATTAATGAGCTTCTACCTCTCTTCCTCAGCTGTATAAAGACGCAGCATAAACATAGACATTTTCAAGTTAGAAAGACACATGCCCTGAATATGAACCTCCCATCATTTTCCTTATGGTGAAAATAATAATACTAATTCTCTCACCTGCTAAACTCCATATTGTGAGGAAATGCATGTCTATTACTAAGCCACTTAGTCTTTGGTACTTTATTATGTCATTCCTAGCAAAAGAAAATAACAGTTGGTAGAGATCAGGAAGTAGATACATCCTTTAAGGGTTCATTTTTCTAATCCTTGCAACTGATATCATCTGAAGTTCTCTGTCTATATTTCAGCCTCCACAATCCTCCACCACTAATAGAGATTAAAAGAGCATAAGCAAAAACCTCAGCAGACACATTCTTTTTATGCTACTATTCAATACTAAGACATTCATAAATTATGAACTACAAAATTTTAATACACAGTGAGGCAACACAGGATCACACAGTTAAATCAGGAACACATGGATCAGATTTCTGAAGAAGATTTAAGCTTACCGAAATAATTGTACTGATATGAGTTACAAAGAAACTCAAAAGTAGTAAAAGAGGTATGAGGAATGAAGGGTGGATTTCCAAAGTCCTGCATGCCTGTTACATGCATTTTAAAAAGCTTCAATAATAGATGAGACTTTACTGTAATATTTGCAGAAATCACCTTCCATGATAAGGCACTCAAATGATTAAAGAGAATCATTTTGCATATGATATATCATATCATACTATACATGATAGAATTGAATTTCCTTTAAATAAGCAATCATTAGCCAGATATATCCTACTAAATTCATTTAAAGACAAAAAATTTCTTTTTCCTATACTGTGGTCCATGTGGCTTAAGGTACAATTTATGTGACTGTTAAAACACTGCCACCTGCTTTCTTTTCATTCCTCCAGTATGCCCTTCTTTTTTTTAATTACCATCCCATCATCATATATCAAGTTGGCAATTTCTTTCTTTGCTCCCAGAAACTCATATTAAAATACCTAAGAACTTGAGTGATTTGGGATTTGGTGGAGATTTGTATCATGTAGAGAGACACTAGGTACTAATAGAAATGGAGAAATACAACATATTGTCTCTACACTTTGACTACAGCTGCTTTTGGAAAGTCATATGTGAGTTAGTTGGAAAAGTGCAATTAAAATTGATAAATTCTGGGGCCGGAGAGATAGCATGGAGGTAAAGTGTTTTCCTTGCATGCAGAAGGTCAGTGGTTCAAATCCTGGCATCCCATATGCCCTGAGCCTGCCAGGAGCGATTTCTGAGCTTCGAGCCAGGAGTAACCCCTGAGTGCTGCCGGGTGTGACCCCAAAACCAAAAAAGGAAAAATTGATAAATCCTAATAGCTGGACAGACAACTCTAATTTAATGACCATGTAAGAAAATAAACTCTCATAAGGACTAGGATTTAAAAAAGCATGAAAGGAAACTATCCAGGAAGTTCCCTTTGTGGGCAAGGACATCTCTCTAGGGCTCAGACAATCAGGCTAAGAACTGGAGCATGAAAATAAATTGGTTACTGGTAAGGCTGAAATACACACCCAGGATGAGAAGTGAATAAGAATTTTGTATTCTTTGTTCTTGTTATTGAGGAATTTTTATTCTTGCAGTAGAAAAAAACAGTACAATGTGGATGGTCCATAATGCCAATAAGTTGCTGATAGATAACTGGAGAGGTGTAGCAGTTAGTACCAATCAGATTCTGGAGGAATTTTCGTGTCAGGTTCTAAGTTCAAGTTCCTTCTAAGTTCTAAGTTCAAGGTTCCTTCTTATAGTTATAGGAAGCCACTGAGTATGGAAGAGTATTGAAATACAGAAAATGAATGTAGCTATAGATCTTTATGAGATCCACATTCATTGGGTGCTTATCTTTTTATAGAAGAAACTTGTAGAATGTGTTGACTGCAGAGTAGCAGTTTTTTTTATGTTTTTTGGTTTTTTTTTTTGGTTTTGATTTTTTGATTTTATGTGTATGTGATGTGTGTGTGTGTGTGTGTGTGTGTGTGTGTGTGTCACACCCGGCAGCGATCAGGGGTTACTCCTGGCTCTATGCTCAGAAATCGCTCATAGCAATGAGATAAGGCATTTGCCTTGCATGCAGAGTAGCAGTTTTTAACCAAACTACCAAAGACTCTTGCTGATCTAGAAAATATTAATCTCTTTAGAAAAATGTCTAGAATTGTGGGACATGCATAGGACATGCATGTTTGTATGCCAGTTTGTAAAAGTGGTCTAGACAACAAAGACAGCAATGTTTGGTTTTGTTGCTGGATTAGAATAATCTACTTCTGATAATAATAACTTTCGAAGATGGGAAATATTTTTACCTAACTCTTTAAGCTTACAATACTATAAAAACTTACTATAAAAATAAAATGAACACACACTGAAAACTATGTTCATATGCAATACAATACATGCACAATGCAATATATTGGTTAAGTTCTTTATTGTAGTGAAAAAAAAGAAAGGACACGGTAGACAAGCCAAAATAATTTACATAAAACACAATAGAAAGTGACTGAGAAGAGTACAATTTTGGAAAATGATCTCTCCAGGAATGCCGCCAAGGTAAGTGGCAGTAGATATTGATTATATAGACCTGTCATGGATTGGTTTAACCAGTCATTCTGAAAATTGAATTGGATTTTTCTTCCTGAAATGATGTTTTTGAAGCTATGCCAACTGCAATCTCTCTTCCCACCCATTCTGGTTGGTGTCTGCTTTTCAGACTTAATAGTACTTAGACATTTATAATGTTGGTCACAGTAAAGCTTTTTTTAAAAAAACTGTTACATCATTTTCATGACATTTTCTCTTACTTTAAGAATATTGTATATTCACCTACAGCAGACATACAATATGCTATGCAGTGTAATGTAGGTGACGTGCAAAGAAGGAATAGCTAAAAAAGCATGCACACTCTATCACTAAGTTTGCTATATTAACTTAGTTTCTAAATCTAAGTAAAAGGGATTCAATAATTATACAAGTAGAATAGGTTTAAATGGAGATGTCCTGGACAAACTGGTACTGTCACTGACAGGCAAAGAGAAGAACATCTGAGAATCTAGGTAAAAAAAAGAAAGTGAGTAACAATGGGAATTTGTTTAAGAGGAAAATATCAGAATGAAGCTTTAGAATTTAAAATATGTAAAATGGTGAGTTGTAGCTATGGAAATTTAGAGGCCAATAAAAAGGCTTGGCTGTAATAGTATGTTTCAGAAGACTAAGCGAATTAGTTCTAACCTTAACCTCTGCAGAGTAATCTAAAATATGCATACAGAAGATGAATGAATGTAAAAAGTGCACTGTGATATGGGATTGAGTCAAAATGTAAATTACTATACCAGGAGGTGACTATAATGAAACTGATGGATATAGCCTGGAATAATTTGGGAAGATTTTGTGGATGATATGTTCTTTCTGGCAGGACTCAAAAAGATTTAGTGGGAATAAAAATGGTGAGTGAGATAAACAATGCTTCAAATATAGCTAGTGGAAAATTTAAGGAGTATGTAGGTTAATTAAAAAAGCTAGATATAGTAGTACATGGATGAGAGTTTCTGAATCAATTGAGAAATATATTTTTGTGGTATTTAAATCTCCAAGTGTTGTATCCGCGTGGGTGAAGAAGTTACATATATGATTTCACGTAGTTCAAAAAATTACATCATAATTTATTGAAGTCAATGCTTATTCCAATAGCACAAGCATACAATTATATTGACAATAACTATGGAAAGTTGTTCATTACTAAGATGAAGCCAATGTAGTATGAAAGCTGAGACATTGGAAATGTCAGACTTCCTGGTGACATTAGTTCTTCTGACCAGATCTTATAGTGATCAATGCCAAAAATTCTTTAGAAAGCTTCAAATGAATGGAATTCAAAACGTCTCATGTTTGTTTATTTGTTTGTTTTGGGGCCATACCCAATGGTGTTCAAAGCTACTCCTAGCTCGGTGCATAGGAATTACTCCTGGCTCAATTTTGCTGGCTGGGATTGAACCCAGATCAGTACCGTGCAAGGCAAATGCTTACCTGCTGTGCGATTGCTCCACTCCATAAATTGGCTTATTTTAGCACCTCTCTTTATTTGAACTACTTCAGACATATATTATATAAACCATCAGTTAAATTTGGGGGCTTTGTTTCTTAGCATAGGTAGGTTGTCAACTGTTCTTACCAGGTGTATCAGATTATCAACATTTTTGTAAACCTGTGGTCACTTTTGTTTTAAATTCTTGCCATATCTTTTTATTTACATTCAATTATTCAGACGGGACCATTATAATATTTGTACAAGCATGCCACCAAAACATAGCCTGACTCGAGATCAAAGTAAGTTATTTTCTCATTGAACTTTTCTTGAAAATTTTACTGGATAATTGAGCAAACTGAAATTTGGAAATTTGGCAGAAGAATTTGAAAGTGACAATCTTGGTGCTGGAGATATAGCATGGAGGTAAGGAGTTTGCCTTTCATGCAGAAGGTCGATGGTTCGAATCTCGGCATCCCTTATGGTCCCCCGTGCCTGCCAGGGGTGATTTCTGAGCATAGAGCCCATAGTAACCCCTGAGTGCTGCTGGGTATGACCCAAAAACCAAAAAAAAAAAAAAAAAAAAAGTGACAATCTTAATGTTCATAATTTAATGTAGAATACAATATATTTGTCATCGTCTCAATTTAGTTAAATTACTCTTACCTGTCATAAAGTATTTTATTTAATTATAAGTTATATAAGCCTGCCTTGTCATTTACGGTCCAAATAAAATTGACTCAAGACTTGTATAACTCTTCCTAAAGGATTGTTCCTGTTCTGGAAGATCCTAGGGACAGATCTTTAAGGAGATTTAATTTTCTTTGCCTCTCAGCAATAAAGACAAGCACCACACAATAGTCTCGGTTCTGAAATCAAATCATGCCGGAGTGCAAAAAGAAAGAGAAAGATAAGATAAAATAAAATAAAATGAAATAAAATAAAATTGGAGATATCAACTTCAATATCTACACCAAAAAAAGATGTCAAAAAATTGATCACTCAATAAATAAATGTGTGGAAAGATGATTATTTTGTGTGTTTTTTTTTCTTTTCCCCCCTGCATAGGCACATTAAGTATTGGGGATATTATAGAGGGAATTCCCTTGGCCTAGGAGTTACAGGGTTTTCCACCCTGAAGTATACTGTCATGGAATTAAATGTAGACTCCTTGTATGATCATTTACTCTCCCCTCGGTGCATTTGTGGTGTATGGAAGACTTCTGCTTTTCTTGGATGGTAAAATCAGACCTCTGTATCTAGAGATCTTGGTGGCTGTGCAGCTCAAGGAATGGAGCTTATGATGGAGTCTTTCTTTGTGGTTCTAGCAGTTCTGCTTCTTCAGTGTCATTTTAATTCATCTTCTGTAATTGGTGGTATTGGTCATTATGTTGCTCTTAGGATGGAGCCTGGAATAAAGTCTTCCGTTCTGTTTCCGGAAGACCCGTTCAGTTGCGATTGTCTTAGTCAGACCTCTGGAGTTGGAGACCTTGTTTGTTGAACAGATCGTAGACCAAAAGCTAGGCTAGAGCTTTTAGTTGCTGTTCTTCTTGTTGGTCTTGGGATGCGTACTGTCGAATCCTGGTTGTAACAATCAGTCATCTGTATATAGCGACCTTGGCTTTTGCTCAGGTCAAAGCGTCACATGTTTTCTGATTTTGTCTAATTGTTGGCTGATGCGGAAGGACAACCTGCTCTTAGATCAAGTTGTTCCCTTTCCTCGTTGTCAGGTTATAAATTTAGAACTGGCACATGTTGGTATCAGAGCAGCATTATGAATGCCCTGGAGGGGATTTGGTTCCTGGAGCTGTTGTGAGAGCTCTGTCATTTCTATGTCTGTGATCCAGGAGTCAAGGATGGACGGTCGGTGTCTAATTCCCTGGAGGCTAAGTTGGTTCCACATGGCATATGTTCAGGGTGGGAGATGTCTCTGTGTTGTGAAGAAGTATGAGTTCTTATCCCTAGTAGATAAGAGCTTGTTTTTACATGTAAAATTTCCCCTTTGTTTAATATGTCTCTGCAGGAAGAAGTGGTGCTACATTATATTGCTGGTGGATTTTTGGGAGTGGAGAGAGAAGAAAACAGACACATGCCAAAAACTAAAAATATATATGCTCACACATATCTAAAGAAAGAAAAAAAAGTTTCTCTCTTTTTAAAAAAAAAAAAAAGATTAAATAAAAGACGTAATTAAAAGAATAAAGTCGGTCCAGGAGAGATAGCATGGAAACAAGGCATCTGTCCTTCCTGCAAAAGGACGGTGGCTCAAATCCCGGCATTCCACTTGGTCCCCTGTGTCCACCATGGGCGATCTCCGAGCATAGAGCCAGGAGCACCCTCCGAGCACCGCCTGGAGTTACCCAAAAGAAGCAAAAAGAAGCAAAAAAAAAAAATTCAATCAAAAAACAAAAACTAAAACAAAACAAAACAAAAAACGGACAAGAATAAAGAAGAAAAAGAAATAAAAAAAAGGAAGAAAGTGAAACTGGAGATTATTTTACATTTGGGGAGAAACAGGGTAAAAGGTAGTGTTATATAAGTCTATACTTACGATGAAAGTATAGGCCTCCCCATTGTCTTTTGAGATTTCCTTGTGAGGTGTGGGAGCCAGGCAGGGAGGTCTTGAGTAGAGTTCTTGCAGTGGGGGTCCTTTGGAGCTAGTTCCAATATCAAGCCACACTCCACATTAGGCGAGGTGATTAGGAGGGCCACACTGCATGAGTCAGTCGGGGTGTTGGTTGTATTTTCTTGCTAGGAATGAGGTGAGAGCTTGAGTGGGTGTCTCTTCACTTGGGTAGTGGGTACTGGTTCGTTGGGGTAGGATGCCTAATGGATTAAGAACTGAGGATGAAGAGTTACAATGTGGTAGGGAAATGGGGCTTGGGATTGAGGGGTGAAGAGACAGTCGGATTTCTGGAGGAGGGGGAGGGAATAATATATGTGAGGGGTTATATGGGGTATAGGTATGGATTGTTTGTGGTTTAGGTTTGTCGCTTAAGGAGGATTCCTATCTCTGTGTACTCCTGCCCACACATAAACATATAGAAGTTAGCTTAGGTGTATATTAATGTAGAGAGGTGGGGTGGGAAAGAGGTGCGCTGAGTACAGAAAGATAGGTAAGTATAGTACTTGTAAGGAAAGGAAAGTAAAAGATCAACTTTTGGATATGTATAGGTTCGTGTCTCAAGTACTGACCACTGTGTTAGTGAGGTCTATCTATATAGGTGTTTACCCTTGCAGTATTGTCCATAGCACCCTATAAGTCAGCTTTCCTTTCTTATAGAGGAGGTAACAGTATGGTTTTTATTTGACATAGATTGAATTGATGATACTGAGGAGGAGAAGGTGGAAGAAGAGGGAGACAAGAAGTGAGAGAAGGAAAAACAAAACAAAACAAAACAACAATCAAACAACAACAACAACAACAAAAGTATGAAGTAATGAGAACAGAGGGTACAAGAGCAAGGGCCTCTTAGTTTGCTTGAAAGTGCTCAATGCTTAGGCCCTGTAGTAAAAATTTTGTTTTGTTTTGTTTTGTACTGATGGAATGTTTCATTTTTTTTCTCCAACGCCCCCCAAATCGATGATGAGAACCTCTAGAAGGACTCTGCCCACTTTTGGAGTATTAGACTTTTACCTCAGTTTACTACTTTTCTTCAGACCAAACCACGCAAACTTAATTAGCTAGGCCTACCTCCCAGTTAGAGGGGGAAAATAGGGAGACACCTAGACCAATCAGATGCAAGACTACTAGGTGGTAGGATAGGTACATAGGGGACCACATATTCTAGCAGCCCTGGGGGTGAAGGAAGTGGATATGGGAGATACGACATAAACAGAGGTGAAGGGAAGACAATATGGTGATGGGACTCCCCCCTGATGTCATGTAAATATTTAACTAAAATATTATTGTCAACATGTAAACCACTATGATCAAAATAAAAAATTATATAAAAAAAAATCTGTAGGTCACGGTTGTTACTTCGGTGTCTGACTGGTCATGTGCTTCAGGTCCTAAAAGAAGGCATAATTTAGAGGTAAAGGGTATATTAAAGAATTTTATCCAGCCATTTTCATGATTCAAGCTGAGTATGGTGTTTCATGTGACTGAGCACTGAGGTACCACCATAGTATGTTCACCCTTTGTATCCAGGAACCCCGATGGACAGAAAAACTGAGAGGTTATTTTAAATATGGTAAGGTTAAAGCATTCGAACATAATGTTTTGAAATGTCTCCATTGGACTCAGTAATTTTCCATCATAATCTTTACTGTAATCCTGTATAAGATCCCTAGTAAATTATTATGGGCCTTTGTAGTAGAACGATAATTACATACCTGTTCTCTCTAAGTTGCTGTTTCTGCTGTTGCTGGTTTCTTTATGATATAATATGTAGTCGGGCTTTGTTTGTTTTTGGGCTCTAAACCCTAGTATATGGTGATTATTCTAGGTACTTCATATATTCTTATATATTTTCTAGGAACTTCAAAATAGTGCTATCATTCTGTGTTTATCTTTCATCTTCTGACTTGCTTCGGACACTTATTGTTGCAGAAGTTTGATTTTGTAGGCTATGAGACACTTGTTTTCAGAGATCAAAGAAGAAACTAGAAATAATATGGCTGGAGAGAAATGAAAAAAAAAAAAAAAACGCAGCCACAGTGCTGTTGGCTTTGTTTTTGCAAGCAGGGACAGATTTATCACAAAGGAGTTTCTGTGAAGGCCTCCTGGGGCGGGGGTGTCTATCCATAGCAATGGTCTGAGCAATTATTTACTTCTCAGTTACTAAGGTTGACATGGTGGCACATGCTGATCTACTTTCTGAGCTGATCTACTTTCTGGGCATTAAAATGAGAAGCATATGAGAAGGTTCTGGGGAGGCAGAAGAATCCAAAAAGTGAAAGCAATCACGGATCACTGGTGCATAGGGTCAGACTTGCTCAAAAGTGCTTGAAATGGAAAGTGGGTTATTGAAGTATGCTAAAGCAATAGTAAATAAGTAATACAGGGTGCATTGACAAATGTATTATTTTGGTTGCAGAGAAAGGTTTACATCAGAAAACACAAAACCAAGTTAAGTGGAACATTTTACTTTCTAAAAAGCTTGTAATTATTCCCTATTTTTATGAGTCATTTTATAGGTTGCAGAATCTTAGAGAAAAACAAAAACAAACAAAATCAATACCATTCTCCCCACTAGTGACCTAATCTTTTAATTCAATTCATATTTATTTAAGGCACCATCCCTGAGGCTTTTGTCCTGATATCAAGCAACTTGTATATTGTTCTTTGTGCTAGAGTTAAAATATTCTTGCATAGTCCAGAAAATATTTGCATCCTGTTTGAAGATGCAAGTTTTTATATTTTGTGTCACCAGGAGATTTAAGAGCTGACCCAGAGTTTGAAGGCATTCTTTTTTTCATTCCATTTTCTATCAGTTCACACTGGACTGAATAGAGAATTGCAGCTCTGTATTTTCCTTTTAAGGTAAGAGATGCCACCCATTCTTCACATATAAATATCATGGCAGAAGTGTCTGCCAATGGTATGAGCTTTAAATAGCTGATCATCTCCTTCTTGGAGCCAGATGTGGATTTCTGCTTCTCTGATCCTTGACAACAAAGCCTCAGATCAGGTGTGTATCTGTTATACTAATATTACCTTCTTAAAAATAATGTCCCTACATTTAATGATCTAGTACCACCTTCTTTGTTAGCTAGGGCTGGCTTTAGAGAATAAGCTTTTAGCAAAAGTTCAGTCTTGAATAAATCTACTCTAATCAATTATGGCATTCACTACTTGGAGATGGAGGAAAAGCTTTGTTTTTATGGTATATCAATTGCTTGTAGTTAACCTTAGTATTGAATTTAAGTGTATTTATCTTTTTTTAATAAATTTTAGAAAATGAGACAAATAAAAACCTGCAATACATTTTCTAAATTGCTAAGGAGTCAATCAAATATTTGCCCATTTAGGTCAAATACAATTAAAGTAAGAAATAACATAGAAATAGAATAGAATTATGTGAGGTTCATTTTTATAATTTTCCATGAATGTTTCATCATTGTATTTTAACAAATAAATGTATAGATGGGTTTAATGGTAAATTAATATAAAAGTAATATAGTGAGCTTTTTTACTATGAATAATACATTTATTATTATAGTTATATAATTCAAAATACTGATCTTCCTTTCTCAAGTCGAATATCAGTTTAGTGAAAACCTTAAGTTTAGTTACATAATATATCATTAACATAAAGTTAATATATTCTAACTTCCACTTGTTTTTGATCACCAGCCTATATTTGCTAGTATATCTAGTTTTGTTAGTGATCACATTTTTACACCATTTGTGTATGTTTGGGTCAGAAAGTTAAGATGTTCCTAATCAAAGTCCTTCAAATTAAAGTCTTCAAATATGAATCCTTGTTTTTGAAGATTAACTATCTCCAAGCTCTGACATTTTTAGATGTCACTTTATTTTTTTCTCAAAGCAGAGTAATTGTGTTGATACTGAAAAGTTGATGGAAAAAAATAGGATTTTTTCTTCTGAAAATCTTTTAATAATTGCTATTTCTGTCATTTTTAAAACAACAAAGCACTTAGTTTTTTTTCTCTCAAGAGATTAAGAACATAGTTACATTATCAAAAGTAGCACTTTCAAAATTGCACAAGATAATACATGTTCTTTTGAAGACATTTTATCAATGACTATTGATTCACCTTAGAAAGTGGATTTAATAATGACTGCTTTGCTAAGTACATGCCCCAGTATCATGCCTGAACCAGCAATCTTCAAGTGAACAGTAGACAATGCCTGCTCTGACAACTGTTTTTAGCACTATTACTTAAGACCATGAGATTATCAAAATAATAGTTATATAAATTGGTTAATGATAAAGTGGGATAATTTTATAGCAGTTTTGTCAGTCCAATTTTGGGCATATCTTTAAATTTGTATTATTTTAATGATAAATTTTAGTCCAATGAACATATGTTTCTCTTTAGCTGCTAGGCTGAAATTCATGTCTTGATCTCTAAAAATAATGCATGTTTTGAATTTTAAAGTGCTATTTGATCAATAAAGAGGCTGTATTAGGTTGAAAATGTGAAGCAAATGTATAATCTTACTCATATTCTTTGAGTCTTTGTATTTCTAATATTTTGTATTAATTGTATGAAATGCATTAACTGACATTATAATATACTTTAATTTAGGAATTAATAAACATAGAAAAAGTGAAAAAATAAATTTAATCAATTTTGTTTTGAATTTAGTCTATTTTGTTTGTGTAAACTCAACTGAATTGTATAATATATCAGAGTTCTAACTATTTTCAACATATATTTTAACTTTCTTTTTAGATTTAACTACCAAACAAGGAAGGATTTAAGTTAAAATTTGTCAAGAACTGTGAAGAATTTAGAATTTACTTTATTTGTAAGCCAGTAAGGTAAGCTGCTACATTTTCAAGAATTCTTGAAGAATGCTCCAAGATACCTTTGACAAAGACAAAGGACTTCATTACTTAACATTTGACTCTTATTTTTCAAGTCCCTGAGCCCATAGAGTGGCAAAGGGTAGGATATTGGCTACACATATGATGGGTTGTGTTACAAGAGAAAATGCCTGACCCTATAGTGTTGATCTTGGAAGTGCGGGTGAGGGGGCATCAGCAAAATCACCCTTTGCTCCAGAGATGCTATTTCAGCTTGGTACGTTATTCTCTAGCCAAGAATATTTGTGAAGATAGACTATAACCAAAGAACAGTATTGTGTTAGTATAGAAATTTTGTGAACATTTGAAGACTTCATTCAGAATCAGTTTACACATAAATTTTCACCCAGCAACTGGTTTACATGTGAATACCTGGATCAAATAAATTGTGATAATGGTTTTTTTAAGTAGTAAAAAGTCCTTTGGAAGTATTAATCATCTTGAGATATGGATGCATTCTTTTTTCAGTTTGAATTTTTATTGATAATTTATAACGTGGGTCAAAACAAATGCATTGGCGCAGCAGTAGGGTGCTTGCCTTGCACGTGGCTGACCCAAGTCGGACTGTGGTTTGATTCTTGGCATTCCATATGATCCCCAAAGCCAGGAGCGATTTCTAGGTGCATTGACCCATGAGCGTCACTGGGTGTGGCCTAAAATAAAAAAAATAAATGATAATAAAAAGAAATGCCATGATCTGCCCTGGCATTTTTTTTTCGGTCTAGTTCCTGGTCACTTATTAATCTATTTTTTGACAAATATTTTCACTGCAATAAATATTAACACTAATATAATCAAGACATGTTCTCCACAATAAATTATTCATTTAGAGGTGCCACACAGTTTTAAATTACAATACAGTGGGATAAGGATCAGAAAATAGTTAAGTATTGTTTAAGATTTGATTTTTCTTTATTTTCAATATCACTTAAATTTTCTTGTTTTCTTGGATTAATTTATGTCTTATAAGTTTCTACATAATTTTGCTTCTTTTATAAGTACAACATAGGAATATGTTTTGATTTCATTTTTTTATTTTTTAAAGATATGGAATGCTTCACGAATTTGCGTGTCATCCTTGTGCAGGGGCCATACTAATCTTCTCTACATCATTCCAATTTTAGTATATGTGCTGCCAATGTGTGCACTGATTTCATATTTTAATATGAAAATAAAGTGATATTATATAGTGTCCAAATTTCCCCATTACCTTTTCACATAATTGCCTATAATGAGCATTGCCAATCTTTATTATCTAAATCCTAATGAGTGTAGAAGCATCTCTATTTTCTTTTATATTTTTAAATTACCAATATTATTCTATGTATATATGTTTTAATAGAATGTCTTTTCTGCATCTGATTGTCATCTTATTGATTTGTTACAATTACATCCACATTTTGAATTAAAAATGTTATCAGTTATTTTGCAAGTATTTTCCTCAAATCTGTACTTTGTCTTTTTATATTTTTATATTTTCTCAACTTCTTTTTTAACAACCAAAGTTTTTCATTTATTAGTCCAGTTAATGTACTTCTGATTTTCTTTTATATGAGGATCAGAATAATTAAATCTGATGTGATTTTAATTCTATGTGAGTTAGTCCATGTGAGCTAGTCTCTGGCTGACATCTCTGGCAGTATAAAAGAGGCAGAGAGCCTCTTTTCTAGCTAGGTCATTGCAGACTTTACACTTGAGCTGTGATGTATCAGTGGGCCCATACCTCAGTATATTTTTCACTGCTCAGTACTACTTCCTGTCATTTGGTGAAGATGGAAAGAGAAGGAAGATTTGACCCCCCACCCACCCAGTCTAATACCTCGGTATATATATGTGTACAATACATATATATACACATACACAATTTTGCACACGTTTAGCACAGCAAGAAGTTTAGAAAACCAATGAGGCTTACTCCCAAGATCTTGAGTAAAAGCGACATCACTGAAAGCACAAACAAGACCAACCAGCTCAGTACATCTCCAGATAATGACTTTATTGACACCATGTTGAGAATGTTTAATGAGATCAAAGAAATGATGGCAAATGTAGTCAGAAAGGCATAAAAATATATGAGTTGTAATGATAAAAATATTATGCTCAGAATTAGAGCCTAGCCAGTGATATAAATAAAAACTCAACAGAGGCTTGAACATCAGAGTTACTGGAGATGAGCAAAAGATCAGGAGATTTCAAGATGAGAACAAGAAACAACTAGAAAACAGCATAAGGTGGAAAACAGTCTGAAAATAAATAAATTGCAAACTAGAAAAGTATACAATGATGAACACCTCACCAAGAATATTCAACTAGATTATCATTCTGATTTGCAGGAGTGTTACAGAGCTTCATGGGGAGGCAATAGCTTATGGAATTTATTGCATTGAACCCAGCTTTGAAAGAACTATTAAAAAGTTATTTTAGCATGAATTGTGGAGGAAGCACAAGAACCATGGAAGCCAGGCCTACAAATAGGGTTGGGAGAATAGGTATTGCTTGCTTCACCCAGCTAAGCCCCTACACACCTTGAGACTTGTGGTTGCTGTCACTACTGTACCTAACAGACTCGATCAGGAGGAGCAGATGGAGACTGATTGGGATGTCCAAAGTTGACCAAACTTGAGTGTCCAGGCTATGTTCCAGGAAGCATAAATGACTCCACATTCAACCAGCTGTGTCGGGGATTGTTGTCACTGCTGCTGCTGCTGCTGCTGCTGCTGCTGCACCTGGGCCAGCCAGTGCTATGTAAGCATCTCCTCTGCTTCATAAATCTGCCTCTAATCTGGGAAGAAATGCAAGCCAAGACACTGAAACTCCCAATTACGCTAGTCCTTGGGCTCAAAATCTGGGCACCCTAGAGGTGGGGTGGGATTAGTCTCTGTCCTGCTGAAGCACCAAAAACTACTTTATATCTCACAGCCACTACTATGAAAACTTTACTGCTTCAAATCCAATCTTTGTAGAGACACAAACTTCCATGTATACTAGAGGGAAAAAACAAGGTTTTCTCAGAGTGAGGGAAGGCAGCATCCTTCACACCTCCAATAAAATCAGGAGCTCCAACAGCTTCAAAAACCCCACAACAACAACTCTTGACCATCACCATGTAAATAACTGCTTAGCTTCAAAGTTTCAGCACTTGGAAGTGATGCAGGCCAAACCAAAGACTCCAGAATTGTCAGCCCAGTTCTGTAGATCCTGCAGTTTCTTTCTTTCTTTCTTTTTTTTAAACTAATAAGTTTATTTAAGGACCATGATTACAAACATCATTGTAGTTGTAGTTGGGTTTTAGTCATAAAAAAGTACAACCTCTTTACCATTGCAACCTTCCCACCACCAATGCCCCCCATTTCCCACCTCGCCAAACCTCTACCTGTCTTTCTATTTCTCACACACTACCATTGTCATGATAGTATTTGGTGTGGTTATTTCTCTAACTGCACTCACCAATCCCTGTGGTAAGCTTGATATCATGGGCTGGTCCTTTCAAACCTTATCTTTATTGTCTCTGGGCATTATTACCATACTATCTTTTTTTTTTTTCTTGGTTTTTGGGTCATACCCGGCAGCGCACAGGGGTTCCTCCTGGCTCTACACTCAGAAATCGCTCCTGGGAGGCCCAGGAGACCATATGGGATGCCAAGATTCGAACTACCGTCCTTCTGCATGCAAGGCAAATGCCCTGCCTCCATGCTATCTCTCTGGCCCTTCTTTTATTCTTTTAAATAGCACAGATGAGTGAGACTATTGTATCTATTGCTCTTTCTCTGACTCATTTCACTAAGGTAATAGTTTCCATATCCATCCATGTATAGGAAAATTTCATGACTTCATTTTTTCTGCCAGCTGCAAAGGATCCTGGAATTTCTAAAGTATACATGCAGTTCCTGAACATGTTTAAATTTCATACTACTGACATCCTAATGAAAGAACAACAATTTAGATGGAAAGGACCATAGAATACAACCCAACCTTTACTCAGAAAACAAAAGCAACACAGAAGGTTCAACTTGCAACAAATAGTTAAGTAAACAATCTTTTCAAAAATCCCATCATGACATATAACAAATTTTATAAATTGTTCTTTTATTAAAGTATATTTTGTTGATACATTAGACATTTTGTTGTCATAAGTGTTGTGTAAGTAAACATTTTTATGGAATTATTATGTTACTGACCCTACCCTGATCAGTGATTGTGCCCTACCCTAGGGTGTGACCTGGCATTCTGCTCCCACCCTAGAGTGGTACCTGATTCTGCTCCCACCATTGGAAGGTGAGGGGCTTTTTACATGGGGCCTATTCTTAGGCCTTTTGGCTTCTGCCTCTTCATGGAATAAAGAGCTTTTTTCTTCGGAAGCCTAACTGCCTGTTGGCTTTATTCCCACCGCATTCACCTCAGAATCGCCGCCTGAACAGAGTAACAGATGCTTGGTCCGAGCTGGAGGAGAAAGGCCTCTTCCTCCATTCCACCATCAGTCAACCTCATCAGGGGCTGATATGCAACAATAAGGAGTATAAAATAATTTTTGTACCTGCGAAGGGAGTGAATGGGAAACTGGGGACGATTTTAGAGGGAAGGTTACACTGGTAGGTAGGATTGTGTTGGAACATTGAATACTCAAAACAACTGGGTAAGGAATGCTCAAATATAATATGTATATAAAGTTAAAAAATAAAAATTAAAAGATCATCTTTAAAGGGCAGGACAAATTTCTCAGTGTGTGACATTAAATATGATACTTACTAATGTAAATATGGTAGATTTCTATTAGATTAAGAAAGGTATTTTTTATCCTAGCTTGCTAAGGGGTTTTTATACATTTTCAATAATGAGTTGCATCCCATTTTATTCATTGTTTTATATCTGATCAGTTTTTCTTATTCACATCCATAAATTTTTATTGCATTTATTTTTACTTTTAATACAGACACATAAGCAACATCGATAATATGTAATTTTTAAGTGTAAAACCAGTATATGCTTTCTTGGTGTAAAATACTTTGTACTTTTACAGCCTACTTATATTTTCCCATTTAAATTTCCTTATTTTTTTACTTGGTTTACAATTATAGGTTTTACCTATTTCATAAAAACTAAAATATACAGAATAAAAATGTTTTATGACAGTGAAGACATAAAAATGACCACAATAAATTTAAGTACAAATTAAAATTTTTTACAATACTTTCAGATATCAGCATTGAAAAATTATTTATGTGAGAATAATTAGAATACTATATTTTATTAAATGCTTTGACTTGCATAGGTTAAATCATATTGTGATCCATCATCACAAATTGACTTTCATTGATTCATTTTTCTATAATTCTATTTTTAATTCCTTTAAGTCTTGTTGGAGCAAAATAAATTTGTTTCATGCCTTTCAATGGGGCAGGCTGAGTTGGGAGAGAATGTCTGAAATTTGGTGGAGGGAAGAAGAAATTGGTTATGAGATTAGTGTTGGAACATGGTATGCCTGAAGCAACACTATTTTGAACAAACTAGTAAATTATAGTGTATTAATAAAAATAAAAATAAGGGCCAGAGGGAGAATTGAGCTGGTAGTGTGCTTAATTTGCACACAGCCAAATCTAGTTTTATCCTTGGAATCCCATCTGACCCCTGGAGCCTCCAAGGAGTGATTCCTCAGTGAGAACCAGAAGTAAGTCCTGAGCACATTATTTTGACCCCCAAACCCCTCCCAATAATCATTGAAATTTTTTAACAAAGAATATCTTAAGTCCACTGCCTAGATTACCTACAGCAGTTATTAATAACTCCAACCTTCCTTCTCCAGCACTGAGGAACATTAACATTTCCAAGGCCCTATTAGATTTTACTGATTCCATGACTAGCAAGCACTGATACTACAGTGCTTATATTGTTAGATACCTCCACCTCTATCCATTTTCCTTGTTCAACTGATTAATTAGTGAGAAAATTATTATTTTCATTAGCATGGTGGCACCATAACACTTCAGAAAATATAACAGATTATTAGTTTAATTTATTATTATTGTCACAGGATAGTAAGCTAATTTCTAATTTTACTTAAAGTTTTAAACACCTCTGTAACTGATTTATTGAAATACACATTACCATTGCTTGACTTACAATGTTTAAGATTAGGGTTTGATTTTATGATCAATTAAATATTAATTTGGTAAAGTGATATCGTTTAATCTCACAGATAGTGATAATTTGGTATTTATATTTTTATAAAGTGTTATTTTACTTATAAGGATGAATTTTATATTGTGAAAATTTATGTAAAACCCAACTTATGAATAACATTTTACTTTTATTACAGGAAAAGTAAACACAAGAAAATCATACATTTGTTTTTAAACTGTTATACTTAAGTACAATCTACTATTTATTTTGGAAGATTTGTTGTTCCAGCTTATTAAATATCTGGACTGACAGGTGTACATTGCGAAGAAAACCAAATAAACTCTGAGACAAAATAATAGTTTCACGAGTACTAACTGCATCAAAAGCATAAAAGTTAATAACTTTAATCTCATACTGCAGAAATAAGTTGAAATCTAAAAAGGGATATTTATATTCCTGTCAAGTTCTCTTTAATATGGAGAGAAACTATTAATTTATTCTGATTCTACATTTTTTTGTAATTATCTAAATGTTACCATTTGGATATAGCACTTTAATAACTTTTGACCTTATAAATGCTCTCTAGCTTTCACTCTCACAGAACCTTATAAGCACCAAAGAGAATAAATTATGCAAGGGAAAATACAAATTTAATGTGATGGTGTTTAAAATGGATAATATTTAATAAGAAAAATATAAAAGTATTCTTTACAACTATCATTTAAAGTCACACTTTTT
The DNA here is from genome assembly GCF_024139225.1 of Suncus etruscus. Classification (NCBI taxonomy): domain Eukaryota; kingdom Metazoa; phylum Chordata; class Mammalia; order Eulipotyphla; family Soricidae; genus Suncus; species Suncus etruscus. The sequence continues at coordinate 106,335,090 of NC_064855.1, read as the reverse complement.
TAACATAAGCAATAGCACAAATGAGAAGTCATGGCTGAGACTAATACATACTTCTTCACCACAAAGAGTGATGAGTGCAGAGAGAGAAATAACTAAATTGAAAACTATCCTAACAATGTGTATGAATGAGGGAAGTAGAAAGCCTGTCTAAAGTACAGGTGGGGAAGGGATAGGGAGGAGATAGATTTTGGACATTGGTGATGGGAATGTTGCACTGGTGAAGGTGGGTGTTCTTTACATGACTGAAACCCAACTACAATCATGTTTGTAATCAAGGTGTTTAAATAAAGATATTTAAAAAAATATACTTCCTTTTAAATGAATGAAATGAATTGTGTTCAATCTGTCTTCCAGTGCACTATCTATATTTTTATGGTACTAGTTTTCTCATATTCTTTATGTATGTCTGTGGTTACTTATTGACTATGAGATAAAATGTAAGTTTACCCTCCATATGCAGCCTTCAGTTGTCTTTTTTTAGGGTGTGTATAGTGAAGGAGTATCTCCATGTTGTATTGGGTGGGGGCAGATGCCACACACTATACTCTTGGTGTGTCTTGATGTTAAGTGCTCTAGCCTGAGGATTCAGTACCACTTGCTCTTTCAGTTTAGGGTCTGTATAAGAGAGCCATGCCAGGTGACAGCAAGAAAATTTGGTTGAGCTTTTGCAACTCATGTTTCCTGACCCTTTTCTTATCTCTTCAACCCTTCACTTGTCTTATTTTCTTTTTTATATCTTAATACTTTACTTTTATCCTATTTTCTATATATCATGGCTTGAATGGTTACTTTATAGTATTTTTTAATTCCAAAAGACATTTTTTTTTAAGTTTTTGGGTCACAGCAGTGATGCCAAGAATTACTCCCTTGATTTTGCATTTAGGAATTAGTCATAGCAGTGCTCTGAAGATCATATGGCATTCTGGGGATAAAACTAGTATCTGTCATGTGCAAAGCACATATTCTACATGCTGTACTATCTCTGCTGCTCCTCAACAGGAGTCTTGGTAGTATAGATCATAGTATTACCTGAATTCTGGTGATAACAAGATGATTAAGTTTCACACTGAACTTTTAAATATTCAAAGACCTCAAGGCTTTGACCTCACCCTCCTATAACTTGTTATCCTCCTAATTATCAATAACTTTTAATATTTGTACTAGCCATATATATTCTGTATTGTATTTTACATACATTTGTTAATCTAAATTTTAAATATCTTATAAGATACATAGGTATATGTAGTTTTACTTTAATGGTGAAGCTATTGAATTTCAGGAGAGCTAAAACATTTTACTATTGGATTACTGGTCCTATCTTAATCAATACTCATACTCCACCCTAGAGTGTGCCCTGGTGATAGAATTATTGAATTATTCCCTACATGGTATTCCTCTCCCACCCTAGGGTGTGGCCTGGTTCATGTCAATAAAAGCAGGGGTCTGAGGAAGCAGGTTCTCATTCTTAGGTCTTCCTCCACTAAGCTGCTTTCCTTCTTAGGAGCAGCTTAATTTCCTTGTTTCTGTGCTTAATTTCTTGAACCCATTCTTGTAACTTTACTGTGTGGATTATTGCCTGTGTCAATTTTTGATTTCAGAACTGCATCTCACCAGATCCTCATTTTGGAGCCCTGGGTTCTCCTAGTAGATGTCGCCTGAACTCGGACCTAAAACTGTAACAGGGAATCAAATAGCTAATAAATTCATATGATATGTTGAGAATTACAACTAATAACTAGTTTTATAATCTCCATTACATGGTTAATTCTATAAAAATTATTGGTTTCCTATGAAAAATGTCCCAGTATACATGAAATTATAAAAAAGGAATTAAAGGCAACTACTCTCTTGATCATGCTTACAAAAGACTCAGAATTTGCTTTATAAAGGGAAAATAGTATTGCTGTATTATAACGGATGTCTGAAACTTTACTACATGGAAAAAGGGACTAGCAAAATAAAAATTTTTATTTAAATGTATATTTTTGGGGGAACACTCCCAGCTGTGCTCAGTGTTTCTGTGTTCAGTGATCACTCTTAAAGGAACTTGGGACTCTGCAGGAGATCAAACCCAGATAAGCTGCATACAAGAAAAGTTTCCTACCCACTATGCGATCCCTCCAACCCCACGAATATTTTACTTATCTGCACAGTTTTGAACAAAAGACTACAGCAATAAAAGAAGTGAGAAGACAATTATAAAATTACTAATAGCCTGCAACAGAGTTGCATTTGTTATGTAGTGTGTGTAACAGAAGTTTTAATATAAAACTATATGTATGTGTTGTATAATTAAGTGAATTGTCTAAAATTTAGCAGTTTGTTTTAAAGACATTTTATCAAAGAATATTTTGTTTGCAAGTAAACAAAATATTGTTGGCGAGATTATTGGGTGTCATATTAAAATAAAATTTATATCAGATGCAACAATAAATCAAATATAAATAACACATCATTTAAATTAGTTATTAAAAGTTATATATTGCTCTAAAGATAAGATTGATAATGGAGCTTTTTAGAGATTGCATTTGATTTTTCTAGTAATCTATATCTTTTTTTTTTTTTTTTTTTTTTTTTTTTTTTTGGTTTTTGGGCCACACCCAGTAACGCTCAGGGGTTACTCCTGGCTATGTGCTCAGAAGTTGCTCCTGGCTTGGGGGACCATATGGGACACCGGGGGATCGAACCGCGGTCCGTCCAAGGTTAGCGCAGGCAAGGCAGGCACCTTACCTTTAGCGCCACCGCCCGGCCCCAGTAATCTATATCTTAACCGTAGGGAATATGGTTGCCTAACAACCGGGATTTGGTTTGTTTTCAAATGAGTTTCTATACAATTATATTCTCTTTGCTGACAATCATTATAAGCTTATCTTTAAAATGATATCAGTTTTTCCTAGAGTGTTGTTTTCATTTTCATATAATTTTCAAATGTTCTACTGAATACTCAAATTCTTTAGATGTTTATATTCTTTGGTTTAAACGTTATTGCTAATATTTTATGATCTTATCCACATATGTGCTTCATTTTTATACTGGAATTTGGATTCATTACTTGCTTTTTACTACAAAGAAAGACTGGCCTATATTATAATAATAAAACTTAAAGTAATTACTAACTTTTATTCATGCAAGGAGAAAAACTACATTATTAAAAAATGAGTGGTTTTAGGGGGGGGGCATACCTATTCCAGGCTGTGAGTGGAAATTTCTCCTGGCTCAGGGGACCATATGTGATGCCAGATATTGAACCTGCATTTGTCCTGGGCTAGCTGCATGCAAGGCAAACACCCTACCACTGGGATACCACTCTGGACCCCAAATAAGTTTATTTTTATATAAATTATATGAATATAAAATCATTTAGGATAAATACTATTCTAAATTTCTAAATAATTTAAAAGTTATTTATAATGAAATTATAAGGAATGCCATGTAATTTAGAAATATTTGTAGATTAAAGGAGAATTCAAAATATTAGAAATTCTCCCAAGCCAGGAGCAACTTCTGAGCGCACAGTCAGGAGTAACCTCTGAGCACCAATGGGTGTATCCCCCTCTAAAAATAAATAAAATAAAAAACAAATAAAAACAAAAAACAAATAAACAAACAAAATATTAGAAATTGTGTTTCTCCTTTCTGTAATAGTTGACTGGTATTTTTTGTTAGTCAATCATCATGGTACTTTGCTGAATAACAGCCCTGGATAGGGCTGGATGGTGATGGGAAGGATGGAGAGGCCTTTCTCCTCCAGCCCAGGCCACACATCTGAGGGTTTAGGGTGGAGGCGAGCTCTTTTGTTTTTATTTGTTTTAAGAAAGGGGCAGAATGTTACCCCATCCCTCCTCAGTCTTTCTGTGTAACCTTACCTGCTAGTAAGAGCTGCCCTCAGGAGATTGATTTGGAGGATTTATTGGAAGATTGAAAGAGATTCAGCAAGGAAGAAAGAGCAGGAGGAGAGAGGGCTGAAAGAGGTTAAGATGTTAGGGCTGACGATGAACCCAGCATAGAAGGTTTAAGCTTAGGAGCCGCTCACATGTGGTGGCTAGGGCCTCGAATAAAGCTGATGTCTTCTGAAACCTGTCTCTGAAACATTTCCTCCCTGCTATCCTGAACCCTCAGATCCGCCAGCTGAAGGGGATTGCAGACCCATGCCCTGGGCTGGAGGAGAAAGGCCTCTCCATCCGTCACCATCCAGCCCCATCCAGAACTATCATTCTACAGTAATTAATAAAATGAGTTTATGTATTCAGATAAAAATGATAGATTTCAGTCAAGTTCCAGTATTTGAAATGTCTTTCAAATTACTAATAAAATAAAAAAGAATGACTACTTTACTTGACTTTAAAGGAGTCTTGCTGATAAACTGTTAGCTTAAGAGACCTAGGATTTCAGTTTGTATTAGAAGGAATATTTAGATTAACAGCAAACTGGCATAACTGTTTTATTGTAGCATTTTTTTTTTTTTTTTTTTTTGTTTTTGGGCCACACCCTGTGACGCTCAGGGGTTACTCCTAGCTATGCGCTCAGAAGTTGCTCCTGGCTTCTTGGGGGACCATATGGGACGCCGGGGGATCGAACCGCGGTCCGTCCTAGGCTAGCGCAGGCAAGGCAGGCACCTTACCTCCAGCGCCACCGCCCAGCCCCTGTAGCATTTTTTAAATGTTGCTCAAAGGATTTTTAACCAGTTTCCATTATTTAAACATACAGCTGTTCAAGTTAAGTTTAAAAATGGTTATTTTTTTATTTCCTTTTACCAAAACCTGTTACTATGAATGATATTCACCACTGTAGTCTTGAACTCACATAGAATGAACACATGATGACAAGATCCCTCTTCTTGATTGCCACAATTCCAAAGTATGTGTTATTAGTCTGTGTCTTAAATTTCAGTGTTGCCAAATTTATTCTCTTAGTTAATTTATTTCATAAGTTCATGAGCCTTGATTTTATTATTTTCATTTTTCTGTAATCTTTCCCAATATCAGTGTTCTCATTTTTATTTCTTTTTTTTTTTTTTTTTTTTGGTTTTTGGGCCACACCCGGTGACGCTCAGGGGTTACTCCTGGCTATGCGCTCAGAAGTCGCTCCTGGCTTGGGGGACCATATGGGACGCCGGGGGATCGAACCGCGGTCCTTCCTAGGCTAGCGCAGGTAAGGCAGGCACCTTACCTTTAGCGCCACCGCCCGGGCCCTCATTTTTATTTCTTAAATTTTATCTCTGACTTCACTTGACAGTGGTAGTATATATTTAGAGTATTTTTCTATTCTTATATTGAACTTCAGAAATGAAAACCTGGATATTGAAGACCTAGATTGGTCTGCCAGAGCTAAATCACTGTTTTGAAAGGGAGGATGAGACATGTTACTCATAAATATTCTTTATGTGAATGACAATTTTAAGGTGCAGCTTTGAAAGTGGTTATTTAAAACCAGAGTCAACTTAGAGCAACATATTTTCAACTTCATCAACTGTTATTTATTGAATGTCCACTGGTCCAGTGGCCTGTGATTAGTGTATTTCACAGGCTATTATTGGAAGATTTAACAGTCAACTCTAATTCTCTCCATTTAGATGATTAAAACTTCCAAGATTGCTTTTGAATTTCTGGCAATTTTCTAGCATTTTCTCTAGAAGAATTTTAATTTGAAATAATGTTGACATAGGCAATGTTGAGGGGGCTTTTTCAAAAAGGGAATAATGATATTAGGACATTTCAAATACAAAAAGAAATTCTACTTGGCATATCTTAATATGAAGATTATAAAAAACAAACAAGACATTTTTATCTATTATGAAGTTTTGAATTGTACATTCCAGAACTATTTATATAATTTATTGACAACTATAGGTATAAATAATTACATTTTCAAGGGAGCTTTTAAACAGGAGATAGCATCTTAAATTAAATCATTTAAGGTTTTAATTTTTTTAACGTAATTTAAAACCCTTCTGCTCAGGGTTTGAGACACTGTACAAGCATTCAATCACTCGTTTTTTTGTTTTTGTTTTGTTTTGTTTTTTGCCTGGCTTGCATTTGGCCCTGCATCACTTACTCTTCCAAGTCTTCCAAGAATTCTCCTTATAATAGAACCAATAGTATATTCTGACTATTCCAAGTGTGTCCAACCTCACCTTTCCAGAAGAAATAAAAATAGATAGTTATGTTTTCTCTGTAAATTATAGTAATGAAAAATCCTTTGTTCTGGGGCCGGAAGATAGCATGGAGGTAAGGCATTTACCTTGCAGACAGAAGTTTGGTGGTTTGAATCCCGGCATCCCATATGATCCCCTGAGCTTGCCAGGAGCGATTTCTGAGCATAGAGCCAGGAATAACCCCTGAGCACTGCCGAGTGTGACCCAAAAACAAAAAAAAATCTTTTGTTCTATGGCACATGGTCTTGTGGGACTCTTTGATGTTTACAGAAATGGGATAAGTTAAGAAATACAGTATCTGGGCTGGAACAATAGCACAACATGTAGGACACTTGCCTTGCATGCAGTCAATTTGAGTTTGATCCCCAGGTTTGAGGATGGTGTGCCTCTCAAAATATAGACAAGAAAGAATCATAATGCAAATATCTAGATTAAATATTAAGGACAGAATATTTATTGGAAAACAATTATTCCAGTTGTTTCCAAGTAATTGGTTCCAAATTTAAAAAAATCTACTATCCCAAAAAGAAAATTTACTTCTGATTCTTCTAAATCCATATGGTATTGTGCAATTCATAAGGTGTTTAGAACTCATTATGTACTTTAGCATACTGAATTTCATAATTCCGTCCCTGATATAACCTTTCATATCCACGCAATACAAATATATACCATCAAATATAGATTTAATCTCCACTGAGTTTCTGAAATTCTGTATCTGTTTTTATCTCTCTTCTTTGTTTAGGTTTGGTTTAAGAACAGAGCAAGTTCTGGTTTTGATATTACTTCTAAAATATAAATGTTACACATGAAAGCTGACATCTGGCCAATGAAGGATAGACGAGGAATCTGGAGAAATATGACAGTGCATGATGTCTGGTGAGTATTGCAACCTCCTCTTTCTGGGCGTCATTTTTTCTTTTTGCTGTTAGCCAGATAAAAGTCTAAAGATGCTCTTCCAAGGAAGAATGCCTGAGGCTAGTCTTTAGAGTGGGAGTAGTGAGAGAAAGTTTCATGATGCAAATCTATACCTTGAGTCAAGAATAAAGGAGTCAGGAGTCAAAAGAGGGAGAAGGGGGTTTCCTTTCACTAATATCTTTACTATTTGTAGATTTAGGAGAAGAGTGTTATGATTATTGTATACAAAATAAAAAATAGTTTCACGATTTAAGACAAGAATAGGGAGATGTTACAATGAGTTAGGGAAAAGGGTAAATGAGCCCATTTGACAAACACCTTTAATGAAGATTCTGAGACACTTATTTATAGAGATTGTATGGTTGAAAATAAAGGAAAATAAAACTCACAAGTTAACCCTGGGTCTCCATTGTGAAATGATCTGTAGATTAAAATGAAAATGGTGCCTAGGTTTGTTATGCACTGTTGGCTAGAAGCAAGAGGTCATGTGTCATTTTTGAAATTTGATTAAATTCATGCCTGGCGATTATGAGTTGTCTCTTGATTCTAAAGACCCTTTTGGAGACAGCAAGATTTACTACCCAGAGGAAGCAGAGCAGTACAGTAAGTTAGTAATGCTATTGATGGTAGTCGATGTGTGCTGAGAACATAAACATCAATCTGCTAAGTGGGATGACAGCGTGAGGTACCAGAAGACTGTAACAATAGACTTAACAGTAAGAAAATGCAATTTCCCCTGCTGTGTTTTATGCCTAGTTTTATCTGACTACCGCATTATACAAATTAATATTTAATGTAGTTCAGTATCATGCTTGTCAAACAGTAGTGCAGGATATATGCTATTGCGAAATCACACACATTGTGTGTTTGACAGAGGGTAATATCATACATTTTTTTTTCTGTTTCTCATTGCAGTTCTTTCAAGCTTTGGCTTTCTCTCACCACCATCAAGGCTCCTTTACAACCAATATTGCTATGTAAATCAAACTGACCTGGTGAAAGTGAAAATAAAGAAGATATTGTGTTGAAGTGTTTTGAAAGTATCGCAGCTTATTTGAGTGTTCTGAATATTAGAGGGTTGCAATAACTTATTGAAATTAAACAATGTCTATCATTTATATTTTCACTAAAAATAAACTTTTAGAGGATGGAGTATGACAATACCCCAGGAAATATTTTTCTTTGTTTCCTTTCTTTTACTGTGCTTGTGGCTAGATAAGAGGACAGTAATGAGTTAGCTTAATCCAGTACTTCTCAATTATTTTCTAGCATTCCCCCCAGGAAGAAGAAAACATTTTTCACGTCCCCTGTGAGACTGTAAATAGTATCTTTATTAAAAAAAACTTTAACCTGCAAAACAAAAATATATAAAGTAATTTGAGCTGATTTTTTAATCAGAGGTGATGTCTAGATTAATGGCTACAATGAGCACGTTTTGCAATGCATAGCTCTTCAAAGCGGGGTTTGAAGCAGGACACAGCAACTCGCAGCTCCAGAGACATACAGAGACATAAACACGAGGCTTAGCTTGTTATGACAGTGTTTTCCGAGGTCAAACGCGCTCCCCTTTATGAAGTCTCGCAAGGGGGGCGCCCACACTATTTTAGAAGCGCTGGTAATCTGAACTAACAGAAAAGATACCAACTGTGGGCTTTTTGACAACTGTATCATCAGGAGATATAAGAGCATGTGGGATTCTCATGACCCTATTAAAGGTATACCATAGTATGCTCTATTCATAAGCTCACAGAAATAAATGAATCAACATATTTAATTCTTCTCAATTAAAATTTTAGGGGGCTAATATAATATAAGGATAGGTAATATAATTCTTGCATGTCACCAACCTGTGTTCAGTCTTCAGGATGATTCCCTGAACAATGCCAGGAGTAAATCCTGAGTGCAAAGCCAGGACTAACCCTGAGTATTGATAGGTGTGGCTCAAAAACCAAAACCAAAGTTGTATATTTTTGCACTAAAAGAGGTTGAGGTTCAGTAAAAAAAAAAAAAAACAAAAAACAAAAAACTAGCTACCATAGAATCATTATTATTTTAACAAAGCCAATACAAATTTTTCTCATTCTCCATTTACTCCTTTCTACTTCCACAATTTTAGCTTCACTTACAATGTCTATGATCAGTCCCCTGCAAACCCTGCCCAGACCAACTTTTTTTATATGGAAGTAAAAAACATATCCTGTACTTTCCTTTCTTACTCCTCATAAATACCCTTCCCTTATTGCTCACATATTTTTTGAATTTTAAATAAAGAAATATTTTTGTAGAAATATTTGTGTAAATTGTTGGATTTTGTTTTGTTTTGTTTTGGGAGGTCACATCCATCAGAAATCATGAGTTATTTTTAACTCTGTGCTCAAAAATTAATTTTGGCTGGCTCTGGGACCATATGGAATTCTGGGGATGGAATTCAAGTTGACTGCATTCAGGTAAATAGGCAATAGCACACTACCCAATGTGCTATTGTTCCAGACCCTAAATTATTTGTTTAATAGTTATCAGTTATACTTAATTAAATCCAAAGTAGTTTTTAACACTATGAATAACCCACTGGTAAAAGAAGGAATTTGGTGATAAGTCTTTTCAATAAACTTATAATGACCACATATGAAAAATAATGCTTCCATGGCAATTGAAAATTTAAATTCTTAGATGAACACTTAGCTTTTTAAGTTTCCTTTGCTAGAATAGCACTTAAAGTATCTTTGATTTTCCCTTTATTCTTCATTCAACCATAGTTGAATTATGCCATTTCTACTTGATATGTTGAGCCTGACACTTTTTACCAACTTCAGGCCAGTTTTCTTTTATTTGGCTTTTACATTCTGCCTCAATTATATTCAATGAAAATATTACCTCTATTTCTAAAACAGCGGAATCATATTCATTAGTCAGAGAAGTTTGAAGACAACAAATCTCTTTGGTAGTAGCCATTGATGTTAGAAAGTCTTCAACTCATAGGAAAGTTTACTAGTTTATAATTCTCTTTATATTTCAAAAAAATGCCATTTAATTTTTTTTCAACAATAGCAGGTGGAAATGTAAAATAAGTCAGAAAAAGGAGACAGCAAATGTACTCACTCATATGGGATATAGAGAATAAAAACAAGATACAGAAAAAATAACTAATGAAAACAAACCCTTGTAATATGACTGCAGAACTTGGTTTATCTGAAGAAGGAGGAAAGGGATACAGGAAAGGATAAAGTGTTCAACCAATTATAGTATAGGGACAATGGTATTTTCAGAGTCACTGTATTGGTTAACATATTTTTAAAGAAGTATAAAACTGTACCCTAAAACATACTTGGACTTTATAGTTCAAGTTGTCTAAATAAAAAATATAAAGCATTTTTATCTATTCTGTTTTACTTTCAAGTGTTCCATATTCTTGGCCATTTTTAATTTTTAAGTTGAATACCAGTGAGATTAAGTAAATGATTTAGTTTAAGTCATACTAACATTCTAACACCCTTTTCTTCACTAGTGTTCATTTCTCACCACCAATTTCTCTGATTTTCCTCTCATTCCTACACAATGTGTTTAATACTTGTAAATATACATTCTAGCAAATAAATTCTTGATTAAAAATAATTAATACCTCAATTCCATCTTTAGATTAGCAGAACAATTTAATAAATTTTTCATACATAAACTGATATATTAGAAGAAATTTCAACACTGGGTACAGTATTGTTGAGCATAGCAAAATCCAAATTAAAACAGTTCAATTCATAAGTAGATTGACTGTGACAAAACATAGCATGGTTATATATATGCAGTGCTTGTAAAATAAAACAAGTGCATTTAGCTGGAAGATTAGTGACCCGTTATTAGTGAAGTAGGGTTATAAAACAATTTCACCTTTCATAATATCAACTTGATAGCTTTACATCAGTATCCAATAATACTAATGGCAATAATATCCGTGATGAACCTCTTCAAATATATCTAGATATATGTTCTATAAATATTACACTTGGTATTAAATATACTTTTCTGTAATTTAGAGTCAAAGAGCTTAGACATGCAGCATAATGTTTCTGGAAAGGTTTAATTTTTAACTTGCATATATGAACAAGTTGCTTAACCTTTCTAAGCCTGAATTCTTACTTCTTAAATGCAGATAATAAGAGTAACTACTTCAAAGATAGTAAAATAGAATAGGAGAATTGCTACTCACACTAAATGCCATGTCAAAAGAAACTAGTGGCCTGACTTAAATCAGAACAAGAAATCCCTTTTAGAAGAATAGAAAAAAGAGACAAAATACTGATTATTAACAATTGTAGCCTTTGCTTCCTCTTCAGAATTTTATATTCATTTCTTCTTTAATGTATTTAAATAGAATTATTAGTTCTATAGCAGTTCTGTTGGGTCTTTATCCAAACCTAGAGGGGAATAGTTCCTTTTTCTTTTAGAAGCTAGATGAATTTGTTTAATTTTCCAGAGTGAATTTAAGAAAGGTTAAATACTGTAGCTTTTGTGCCTGCCTTGGGAACTTTCTTCAAATGTCTAAGAGAAGGTCATGTACCAAATATTTGTTGGGGTCATAGAAAAATAAAATTAAAGCTGAATTTCTTATGTATAACCTAAATGTCCACAGGTTTTGAGTTTCTGTATTCTATAGAAATGTCTTTATTTTTCCAATTTACTGTTATCCACCTAAATAAAAACCAATGCTTGGATTTCCATTTCCTTCAAATTTTTCCAAAAATAAGCAAAGTCAGTGGTGGGTTTTCCTTTTTTTTTTTTTAAGGTTTTTAAATTTATTTATTTATTTTTTACTTTGTAATTTATACACATTCTTTTTTCTCTTTATTTGAATATCTTGATTACATAAATGATTGTGATTAGGTTTCAGTCATGAAAAGAACACCCCCCTTCACCAGAGCAACATTCCAACCACCAATGTCCCAAATCTCCCTCCATCCCACCCCACCCCCACCTGTACTCAGACAGGCTTTCCAGTTCCCTCATTCATTCACTTGATTATGGTAGTTCTCTGTGTAGTTATTTCTATAGCTGTACTCACCACTCTTTGTGGTGAGCTTCATGGAGTGAGCTGGTGTTCCAGCCCTCCTCTCATTGTCTCTGAGGGTTGTTACAAAAATGACTCATTTTTCTTAAAACCCATGGATGAGTGAGACTATTCTGTGTCTTTCTCTCCTTCTGACTTATTTCACTGAGCATGATAGATTCCATTTACATCCATGTATAGGAAAATTTCATGACTTCATCTCTCCTGATGGCTTCATAATATTCCATTGTGTATATGTACCACAGTTTCGTTAACCATTCGTCTGTTGAAGGGCATCTTGGTTGTTTCCAGAGCCTGGCTATTGTGAATAGTGCTGCAATAAATATAGGTGTTAGGAAGGGGTTTTTGTATTGTATTCTTGTTTTCTTAGGGTATATCCCTAGGAGTGGAATAGCTGGGTCGAATGGGAGCTCAATTTCCTGATTTTGAAGGAACCTCCATATCGCTTCCCATAGAGGCTGTACTAAACGGCATTCAGTGGTGGGTTTTCTTGCCTGTAATAAATGCTCTATATGTTCCGATTGTCTAATAATTCTTGACATTTCTTGTCTACTCCATTAACTTGAGAGCAACAGATTGTGGTTGTTGTATCCAAGCTATTTCTTCTATTTTTCTTTTTTCTTTGTATTTTTGGGCCACACCTGGTGACTCTCAGAGGTTGTTACTTTTGACTATGCATTCAGAAATCACTCAGGCTTGGGGGACCATATGGGATGCTGGGGTAATTGAACTATGGTCCACCTTAGGCTAGTGCATGCAAGGCAGAACCCTTACCACTTGCGTCACCGCTCTGGCCCCACCAAACTACTGTTTTTTAATTTTTATTGTGACCAAATTGCATTACAAATCTTTCAGTGCATCATTTATGGTACATAATGACAATGAATGAGGGGCATTACCACCACCAGTGCTGTCCTCCCTCCGCCCCTGTTCTCAGTATGCATCCCATATCTCTCTCCTCTACCCCCCAGAATGCTAGTGCAACTGGTCTCCACTTTACAGCTCGTTGTAGATTGAGCATCTATTCCACCGTCATTGGAGATAAAAAGAATAAAAAAAAGGGGAGAAAAAATTTGGTGACAACTAGCAAAAAAAGAAAGAAGAGAGAGAAAAAAATAAAAGAAAAATGGAAAAAAAAAGAAAAAAAATGGACCTGGCAAATAAAAATAAAAATAAATCTCTAAATAATAACCACAAGAGTGAAAAAGAAAGAGAAAAGTGGAAGAAAAAAGAGAAGGAAGATAAAGTAAAGAACTAACAAATCAAAACAAAACAAGAAAAAGTATGGGTGCTGGAGTGGTAGGGCTTGGCGTTACCCCCACTTTTTTTTTTCTTTTTTGCATAGGCACAGTAAGCATTGGGGAAGAAAGGGAATTCTTGTGGCCTAAGAAATTCAGGGTTTCTCCATCCTTGAAGCATACCATCATGGGATCAACCCCTGGCTCCATATATACTCATTACCCCATCCCAAAGGCTTTTTTGTGATGCCAGGAAAGTTGGTTGTTTGTGAGAAAATTAAGCCACTGTAGCTAGCGATCTTGGTATTTGCGCAGGTTATAGGTCAGGGTCTTGAATAGAGTCTCTAGGTTCTAGAGGTTCCTATCCATCATTGTTGTTGTGTTCAGTCTTCTGTAACACTTGCTCCCTTTTTCAGTCCATAAGCAGAAGCCTAGGATATTATGGATCCAAAGGTTCTGCTCAGTCTCTGTTGTTCAAGTTGGACCTCTGCAATAAGACATGTTGTTGTTGTTGTTGTTGTTTTTTATGTGTTCTGGGCTACAGCCTAGGGTAGGGTTTTCCTTATTAGTCCCAAGGTAGGCTCTGTTCAGTCACGGTTGTCAAAGCCAGTTTTCTGTTGTTGGTGCTCTTATTTTTCACAGTTCTAAGGACGATATCTCTTCTGATTTCCATTTATTGTTAGGTGATGTGATAGGACAGCCTGGTCTTAGGTCAAGTTTTACTTTCTCTTTGTCATATCAAAACTGGCACAAGTTGATGCCAGAGTAGTGTTATAAATCTCCCAATGGAGCTTAGTTCCTGGTGGTGTTGCCCGGAGCTGTATCATTTCTAAGTCAGGTATCTGGGGTTTTGGATTGGACTAACACTGTCCAATCTCCTGGGGACTGGTTGTATCCACATAACACATGTTCAGGATGGGAGGCACCCTTCTGCTATAAAAAGTGAATTCTTATCCCTAGAAGATAAGATCTTGTTTCTGTGTCTATGGTTCTCCCCCCCCCTTTTTTTTACTGTGTCCATACAAAAATGTATGGTGTCATACTGTGTTGCTAGTGCTATTCTGGATAAGGATGACAGGCTGCACACACAGTCTCTGTCATCTGGTTTTATTCTGAGCTTTTATCCCAGTCAAGGCTTTTTGTACCAAGCAGCACCAAAAATGGTAAGAATAGAGAAAAAATGTATATATTAAAATAGAACAAATAAATAAAACTGAGTTAAAAAGAAAAGGTATTCGAATAAAACAAGTAGTGGAGGAGGCTACTTGTATATTTAGGAATACACATCTTAAGATGTATTGTTATAGATTTATTGAGCTTCTATAAGCAATATAAGGCTCCCAATTAAGTCTTTTGATATATTCTTGTGGGGAGTAAAAGCCAAGGTACTTTTTGATTCACAGGCTTTGGAATTGAGTTTGAGAGATGCTTTGCTACATTACGAGACCATCCTGCATCATGCAATAGTCCACGATTTGGTGGGGGTGAGAGGGGCCATCAAGGTGAGTCAGCAGGCATGCTGGTTGTAGTTCTTTGCCAAGGCATGAGAACAGGGACTCAGAGGGTGTCTTTCACTGAGGAGCTGGAAGGTGGTCTGTTGGGGCAGGAGGTCAATCTTGGTGCCTACCGAGTTAGGAACTGAGGGTAAAGAGGGTTAAATTAGGGGAAGATAATGGATTAGGATTGGGAGATGAGCGGATAGAAGAGACACAGGGGTGGGGAGAGGCAATACATGACAGGGGCTATATACTATATATAAATATATATAAATGAATTGTGATTTTGGCTTGGAGTCAGTACGGAAAGTCACGTCCATAAAGACTTACTTTAAAGATCTATCTGAGTGTTATCATCCAAATCCTTGGTATTTCGTTTCCTTTCCTAGGAACCATCTAGAATAAAGAACATTTTTAGATAATGCTTAAAAAGTATATTTGTTATGAAAATGAGTATTAGTAAGAAAAGACACCGCTGCAGGGGGTTCAGTATGAATACGGGAGGAGTTTCCCTCTCCCTCCTCCCCCCAGAGCCCAGTTGCCAGACCTGGCCCTGATGACCAGTTTGGCATGGGGGGGATCTCGGTCTCCTGGACTAAGTGATCAGCCCAGGAGGCCACTGGCAAGCTGTCTGCCCAGGTTCCCAGCCATACCCGTAGGAGAGAAGCAGGAATCCTGGCATGTGGGATCGTCTGGGTCCAGCTGCAGCCTCCCTCTCCCACCAAACTACTTCTTAATAAATAAATTTTTTTCTTGCCAGGTGACTCATATTCATTTATTCATCATTTATTTTATAATTTTTTATTTTTGGCAACACTTGTCTCTGTACTCAAAAATTCCTATATAATGAATAGAATGTCTATGTCTTTCATCCTTGTCAGCTTCTCTAGATTCTTCAAAGAGTGCTTCTCCTATCAGAAAGGGACATTGTTCCATAAGATTCAGATACAAAAAATATCAAATAACCCTCCTCTGACTTTTATTTTTGAAAATGTGATGTAAAATACCATTAATACTAGAGTTTGAGGCAAATCAGCTACCCCATTTCACTCCACCTCCTTGCCAGATTTATTTAAATAGGTGGAACTTCAGAAGCTATTGACTTTTAAAATCACACCAACTCCACCAAACACCTGGCAGTGCTAAGAATTTACTCTTGATTCTGTACTCAGGGATCATTCCTGAGAGGCTATGAGAACCCTAAGGGATACTGGAGACAACTAAAATTGACAGCATGTAAGGCAAGTTTGCTACCCATTTTCTTATGGCTCCAGCCTTCCCACCCCCAAAGTCAGATTCTTAAGGCTAGACTATAAGATGCATTTGAGTATTGGATTTTTTAACCCTTCATGATTAAAAGAAAGGATAGAAAGAATAGTAACTTGGATATTTTATTATGTTTTATATTGTTTTTATTGATTTTGATATTCCTGGATAATTGAGTTGTCAATTAAGTGATGCTAATTCTGTATGTTCATCTTCATTGATTTTCCACATTCTTTCCCACTCTTTGCTTCCTTTGGTACAAGTTTCCAACTGTAATACACTTATGCAAGACAAGTAAAATATATGAATGCAGAGTTGGTATTTCTTCTTCAGGGCATATAGGTGATAGATATCATCAGGCTTCTATTCTGCTTAAGGGAACTCGAAGTGTGTGCTGTGATTCTAAGAACTGGGGTGGTGAAGAACTAAGGAATTTGATACTAGGTCCAGACTTTCTCACCTTTGCAGAGCAGCAATGATTTTCTCATCTCTCAAAAATTTAGCAATGTGATTTGAAATCTCAAAACACTGCTGCTGATTATATACATTTGATCTTCCAACGAGTTTGTAAGGATCAAATTCTTCCTCATAAAATTTTTCTGTCAATGTTGACACAGATAGAGGAATTTTAGATTTCTCTATTAGAACTCTAAAAGGCTTTTTGTTATTTTTATGGAATTACATATGACAAAATGATAAAATGAGTGAATGATAGACATCCAAGTTTGACACTCATTGAACATTTTAAAAAGTGGCATATGTTGTCTTCTCAAATCATTTACCAGTAACTGAGATATATTAGTCACTCAAAGCGATAGTTTTGATATGATATAATCCATCTCTTCACGTAGAAGTTATACTGTCAGGTTAACTCATAGAAATAAATTTTATCAAGAAGGATTCCTAATAGACACTCATCCTTAAGTTTGAATGATAAAATACCCCAGTTCTTTTTGTCTCATAATCATGTTTTCTTCTTAAGCATGGCATATAGATAAATATTATGGTACCTACACAGGATGTTTCAGTGATAAGGGTGGAAAGTTGTGTGCATTATTTCTATGCTTCTTTTCATTCAATGGAAGATATTTACATGGCCACTTCATGTTCAATGGAGCCTGAAGAATATAGTCTAGCTCCAACTCAGAAATGCAAAGAAATGGGTTTTCTAATTGGATGGAAGCTTCAGACACACAGTCTTAATCATTAATGTTTTCAGTAGAATCACTAAAGATTCCAGTTTCTAGAGAAAATTTAATATGCTCATAATAATTTTCTCAACTTCCATCAAGAGTCCCCTGAACTGTGAATAATATCTTATTATCTCATTGAATTACCTAAAATTTACTTCTCTGGGAATGTTTATGTGAGAATGTGTCTGTAATACACATCTATGAGTTTATTTAAACACTTGATTGACACCTTTTATGTTTAAAATTTGTAATACATAGTCCCTGTTGCAGTATGATGATTGTTACGGTCATTTTCTCTGGAAAACAAGAATAACAATGTCTGCTTTGAAAATTTACTATCACATTCTAATTTATTCTGTGTGTTTTATGTTTGGGTGCATGAGATCATGTCCCAGTTATAACAGAAAAAAAGTAAATTAACTTTCTTAAAAATATTAAAATATTAATTTGACCAATAAGGAGGGGTTTAAACCCGAGTCCATAAGCAAGTCTCTTTTAGAATATGATTTTAGAGACAAAAGAGTGAGAAAATCAACTATTATTTATATCCAGCTATAAAAAAAGGAAGGAAAGGTTTCCAATGCTTCAGGAGCTTGCTTTCTCAGAGAAATTCATGGGACTGGGACAAGTGTGTGGGAGGCAAAATAGACACAAGGGATTGTTTCCTATAATAATCTTGTGCTCTGATCTTTGAAAATTGGTGTTTTTATTTCTATTTGGAAAAAAGGAGAACTAGTTTTGCCTCAGATCTTTAAGCCTCTCATATCCTGAAGTTAGTCTGAGAGGTGCTAGCACACGAACTGAGGTCAATGAGACTGTCATTTTCTGTGTAAAGAAAGGAAGGAGCTGTACTTCTCTATGCCGCAGATGTCTTTTCTTTGTGGTAGTTTTCTAAACTCTGTGGGTTTAGCAGTTTGGAATACTAGGAGAAAAGTGGTAATTGCTTATATTTCTTACTTATTTTCTTTACGCCTTTTATCCTAGTCCAAAATATCAAAATTTATTCCTAGGAAATTTGGCTTTCACATAGCTGAAGCAGAAAATACATGGGCGTGCACAGATTTTGTTTATTGTCTAGAGCTGAGAGACAAGGAGGCTGTTGAAGGTTTTCCAGACATCAGACACTCAGAACCAATTGCTACATGATTTTGTCTGATTTTGCCATAATGCCACCATGTTTTCCATCAGTTTGGGATGTGACATCAATATCAAGGTATAAGGAACCAAAAGGGAGATGAAAAACTTTCCTATCTTTTTTCCAAAACTTTTAACAGTTGAGAGGTATGCATGAATTCATTTCTTCAGAATTTTCTCTTTTCATGATTACTGGTTGCCTTTTCCCCACTTCTAGAGATCCAAATTTTAGACATATTGTTCCTTGCTATACCACATAGTAAAACTTCAGCCAGCCCACCTGATGTAGTCAATCAGTGTGAACTCTAAAAAGGAACCTGCTATTTTACATTTAAATTCAGAGTCTCTACTTCCTTGATACAAATTTCTGGGCAGTTTTTCTGAATGATCTGGCACATTGCTAACACAGTCAATATGAGTGATGAGAGGGACAAAAATAAAGTTCAATGTCATATGTAGCAAGAACATCCCAGCGTACCTAGTCATGACATTCACAAAGTAATCAATGACATTAATGTGTAGCTATGTGTCTCATGGTAATCAAAGTGTTTATTACAGTTGTTGGAGGTAATGTGAAAAGTAAGGTGCTTCACTTATATTCCATACAGCCAATGTTGGTTCAAGTGCTGGCACCATATATGGTCTTGAGCATGTCCTGGGGTCCCTTCTGAGCAGAGTGTTAAGAATAACCCTGAATACACCTCTGTGTGTGTCCCTGAACTTGCTCCTTCAGGTTTATAATTTTTTCTAAGGGAAAAAATATACAATACAACTCTCAAATAATTTACAGGAGAACATGGTGACATTTCCGTTTCTTCCATGAACGTGGACCAAATATCTGCCATATAGAACAAAAGTTATCATTGTACATGCAATTATTAATTAATAATGCCTATTTATATTTGCGATGTTAAATATTTATAGGACCGCCAAGAAAGAACATATTTGCTTGTATAATCTCTTACATTTAAAATTTTATATTGTGATGTTAAATATGCATGTGATATTAATCAGGAAAGTACATATTTGCTATGATTACACCATTTAGATTTTTACAAGTATTGTTGTTTGGGTAACAGGGTTACAATTGTGTTACAATATTTATGTTTCTGCTATACAAATTTACTGCCTTATTGGCACTAGCTAAGTTGCCCAAGATCTTCTACCACATTTCTAAAGTAATTTGTACTCCAATTCTTTCTTTCCTTTCCCCAACCTTCAGGGTCACTGCTTGGTAATCACAGTTTTCAGTTAAATGCCATGTGTTTACTATCATTCTATTCTGTATTCAGAATATATTCTGTGTTATATTTCTCTATATGCACAAAAGAATGAGATATTTTAATGAGTATTTGTCTTTTTCCTTCTCACTTAAATTTTTTATTATATATGGGGCAGGAGCAATAGTGTTTGCCTTGCAAGCAGCTGACCCAGGACAAACCTCAGTTTAATCGCAGGTGTCCCTTATGGTACCTCAAGCCAGGAGCAATTACTGAGCACACAGCCAGGAATAACCCCTGAGCATCCCTGGGTGTGGCCCAAAAACAAAACAAAATTTATTTATATATACAGAGATGTCAGACTCTGTAGCAGGACTATCTTCTGCATAGTACAAATTAAATTTAAAGTCCTCCTTTTATTGTGTTCCTATGGTAAAATATTTATTTTATAGATACTAAAAATTTTATGTATCATAGGCACATAATCGTAATTACCAAATGCCTTTTAATTACCAGAGAAGACATTTATTATAATTTAGATCCCAATTTTCAGTATTTTTTTTTGTTTTTTTGTTTTTTGTTTTTGGGCTATACCCAGCAACTCTCAGGGGTTACTCCTTACTCTACACTCAGAAATCACTCCTGGCTCAGAAATCACTCCGGCGGACCGTATGGGATGCCAGGACTTGAACCACCATCCTTCTGCATACAAGGCAAAGGCCTTACCTCCATGCTATCTCTCTGGCCCCAATTTTCAGTATTTTTACTTATAACTAGGTGATGGCAGTGGAAGCAGGGCCTTTGGGAGGTAATTAGGTAATGAGGGTTGAACAATCATAAGTGGGATTAAAACTTATACAAAGTCAAATAGGTGTTCTCTTCATCTATGCACTGTACTATATTGACTTCTTTATCTTGAACTCAGCCTGTAGTACTATGAGAGAAATAGTTTTATTTTTAAGTACCTTACCTAACATTTACTGATTGGTAAAGGAGAAATCACTATTTTTCATACCTTTTTTTTTCAGATGTTTAAACATAAAAAGATATAGAAATCAAGCATGTGCACAGTAAATCACTGATAAATCTACATCAGTCCAGCCAAGAAGAGGTTCAGATATCTTCTTTAAGAGGCCACAGAATAGCATCTCTAATAATATGGGCCTATAAATTTTACACAGAAGGGAAACAAAAAGTTGGGGAAAGTATATAATGGGTTATTATTAATACAGATGATTCACAAAAACACAAATAATAGTGACCAGTTACACACACACATATATATATTTTAAATAGCAGAAAATGAAATTAATAGCATAAATCTTAGTGAAGATCAGAATATAAATTATTTTCCTATCTTTGTCTATGTATTGACCTTTAATAGTAGGTCTTTTACTTTAGCATCTCATTTGATCAAAATTTTAAAATATCATGAAATAAATCTCAAAATTACCACAAAACATTCATCATAGTGTAACTTATAAAGGCATTACACCAGATAGCTTTTCAATGTTCCATGAAATTGTTGAAATAAATTATAGCTGCCCCATGTAATAAAATCCTACATAGCCATTAAACATTACTGTCTTAAATTCCATTTAGGTTATAAATAAAATCTGTTGAGCCTCTCAGTCTATTTTGTAAAATAATACACTGGAATGAGTCAATTATATACACATTATATTCCTTTGATTGTTAATACTTATTTGAATAATTCATATTATTTTTAGAACTAAAATTTATGTTATTAATTATTTGACAAGCAACAAAATGTACGTGCAAATAAAATTAATTACAAAAAACTAAACCGAATGCCTGCACGTGCATTTTAGTCAATATTGCCAATTGGGGAAAAATATATTGTCTCTGTGTTCAAATATAAAAGAGAGACAAGTTAAAAACAGTTATCCGAGCTGGCTACTCTAGAGAACTTCTTTTCTGGCTTTGTCAAGAAATGAATTTTTAGACAGTTTAGACATACTCACTGTGCACCATTCACTCGCTCTTTGTCAGAGCTTTCTGTGTCCTATAATTTTACACTCTAAAAATACTCAGTGGTGAAATATTGATTTTCTCTCTAATTTTTGCTCATAGTTTAGTTGGATACCTGGTAAGGAATCTACTCTGTGAATATCAACATTGACACTGCACTTTGTTCTTTAGTAAAGAAACACTTATATTTTATACTTTCACCTAAGGTGGTCTATGTATTTTTCATGGTATTCATACAATTAAATTATATCAAAAGAAGGGCCATTATCCAACCTTAGAGTCAGCTAATGCTTAATATCCAAACTGTGCACAGCTTTTCAGGAAAGTAATTGGTTACTATTTAAATTAATTTATCTCTTTTTTTTTTGATTCATGCATAGTATTTAGAATATCTTGGGGTTTAGGACTGGAGTGGTGACATAGTGGTAGGGCGTTTGCCTTGCATTCAGTTTACCGAGGACGGACCGCCTTTCGATCCCTCAGCCTCCTATATGATCCTCCAAACCAGGAGCGATTTCTGAGTTCATAGCCAGGAGTAACCCCTGAGCGTCACTGGGTGTGGCCCGCAAACAAAAACAAAAGCCAACAACAACAACAAAAGAATATCTTAGGGCTTTTGTTTGTTCATTCGTTTTGTTTTATGGACCACAGTCAGTGGTTCTCAGGGCTTATTTCTGGCTCTATGCTCAATGGTCACTCATGGTGGGCTCAGGAATCATATAAATTGTAGAAATCAAACACAAATAATCTGTAGGTAAAGCAAAAGCCCTATTTACTATTCTATAACTCTAGTTTCAGTATTTAGAAAATTTCTAGTAAATAAGAAAACAATATAACCATCTAATAATATACAGCCATATATAAAAAGCTAGCATATAGTTCAGTTGTTTATTTTCAACATATATAATATATTTTAAAATATTAATAATTATGAATTTATTCCATAATATAGTGCTAGATTATGAGGCATGGTCAATACTTTCATTCAAGGGAAAGAAATATCAAGGAATAGAAGATAAGGACAATGTGGATAATAAACGAAGACAAATGCCAGTGGAGGCAAGTTTTGTGCATTTTCTTTAGAAGGACTTGAGAAGACAAGGGCATTTGGTAACACATTTTAGGGTACATTAATATTGAATAGGAAAATCTTTGAAAGTTCCTGAAGAATAAATTCAATTTTTTAAAAATTTTGTTTGGAAGCATTTATTGCAGAGTGACTACTGTTCATAAGTAAGAGGCCAAAATGGATCAGTAGTAGGATGTGAATAGGCTTACAATGCAGTACCAAGTTATAACTGCAACTTCTTTTGCCCTTGAATTTATCTGACAATAATATAAAATAGACCTCCTAGATCACATTTTTTTGACAATAACATGCTGAGTATAATGTGGATTAAGAAATTTCTCTAACAGTCAAAGATGACTTGATTACATATTGTAACTGTATATTCCATATCTCCTGTAATCTAATTCTTGTGGAATACTTACAAATATTAGAGAAAATCAGACAAACTTGATGAAAAAATAGATGTTTTATTGCAAAATTTTTCTAAAATTGAAATTTTCTGACTTGTGGCAATAGCAAATTTCTAATTTCATAAATAAATCAATTGAAATTATAATAAATTTTCAGTACTATGTTTTCAGTTCTTGTGACTTTTAGTAGTCTGTGTTTCTATATAAATAAAACTCAAAACAGTAATTGAAAAAAATCATAAGCTTTTGAGGTCTTTGAATAGGTTGTTGTAAGTTACTATAGTAAGGAGAAAATGTTTAATTGGTATAAACATTAGTATAACTTAATTTTACTTCTACAGAGATAGTATATGCAAGTCACTAAATTTAGATATGCAATACAAAATACAAAAAATTATGCTTAACAGTATAGTATTTAAAGCCAGAGCGATGGTTCAGGGCTTAAGGAGTCTGCCTTGCCTGCGCTAGCCTAGGACAGATCACAATTCTCTCTCCCAGTGTCCAATATGGTCTCCCAAGCCAGAAGCAATTTCTGAACTCATAGCCAGGAGTAACCTCTGAGTGTCAATGGGTGTGGCCGAAAAACAAAAACAACAACAACAACAACAAAAAAACCAGTATAGTATTTACACTACTTATTTCAAAGGATATTTAAAAACCAGTACATTTGGAGGAAAATTATGTATGCAAATGACTTTAGAAATGCTAGAAGTGAATAATAGTTTGATTTCATGGTATAAAAACTATGAAGTTGAAAGTCCTAAATATAGCTTCTTGAATGACTACTCAGAAATATGACTTTTAAAAATCACAGAAGAGCTGAGAACCGAAATAGAAATTGTATGATGAAGTAGATGCTAACAGAGTTTAAAAATATATCATTATATTCTCTCTGGACTTACTAGCATACAAGAGCAAACTTGCTTTTCATTGTAAATATATATGTATATATATATCTTGAATGCCTAATTATTATTTAATGACAGTTCACATATACTATCAAATAAAACTTAATATATAGACCTTGTTTAAAATACTTTATATTACTAGTTTATCATTATTGGACATATCTATTTGCACTAGACATTAGGGAAATTAATCCCTCAGGAATATACTAGACTGGTCCTCAAATTTTAATTTAGTAGCAGGCAGCAAGTAGTGACACAGAAAAAGATGGTGCACCCTCCAAGTAGTAAATTAAAGGTCTTCAATTTACAGAGTATTTCTAGCTCTGTTAGTCAGGGGCTTTTAATGGAGTTCATGAAGGCAATTATATCTGAACTGTCTCTTGAAGAATGAGTAAGATTAGAATAGATGGAAATTACTGAGAAACTTTTCCACAGAGGAGCATTACTAAACATGTAAGTAGGAAAACACAATTAAGTTGACTGGGAAAGCTACAAATGGCAATTCATGAAAGACAGTTATAAGAAAAACTGTTAAGGGAGATTGGGACTCTTTATGTAATGGGCATTGAAACCTATGCCAAGAATGTAGACTCTAATAATCAGAATTATCTTGAGTCCTCTTTTATAATCAACAGGGGAGTTGTGTGATTGAACTAGTGTTCTAATAGTTGTAGAAAGATTGTAGAGTGGATCTGTGAAGAAAGAAATCTATACAAATACTGGTAAGTGTCTAGATCGTATATTATGGGAGCAGAGGATTTTTATTTAAATGTATTTGTATAAAGGAAAATAAATATGGTAAGTCAATAGGTCTTGCATATTGCAGCAATGATATAATAAAAAGAAATGATTCCATGAATAAAAATAGGCACTTTTTAATTTACAAATATATTTGGGTTATCTCCAGTGTTTTATTGGTATTGAGGATATAATAGGGAAAAAGTGTAATCCCTTTGGGATGATTCTTATTCAAGTTGGAGAAGGTTTATTTTTTAAAAACTATATATTTATTAATTATAAGTTGAGAACAATGATAATGAATGGGCTGGCTAAGAAATGTACAGTTCTCAATTTAAAAGTAAATGTTTTTATTTACCTAACTATACTTGTTCCATTTTTAGTCAAATATTAATGTTATTTCAGACATATCAATTGAAAAGTTGGAAACTTTCATGTCATTGGAGTGCCATCACTCTCATCATTTCATTCCTAAACAAATATCCATAGAATGTATGACTTTATCGATACTTTTCTTTACATTAATCCTTAGACCTAGAGATAAATTCACTCATCAAATTTGATTTCATATAGCTCTACATAACAGGAAAATTAGTTTTGAAAAAAAATGCTTAATATTTTTTTTTATAATTCAATAGTAAAAATAAACCCAAAATTAAAAAAAAACATAGTATTAGTCCCCAAACATCTTTTTGTGTCTGTCTTAAACAGATCACAGTGACATGAACCTCCTATAATGTGTGGTTTCATGCTGAAAGACTTCTAACCTTTGGTGTGCACAGACAGCAAACACATAGTCAGCTTTTGATTTGATTTAACACTTTTGCAAAGCCAGGTTACTCAACAGAATCAGAAAACTAGTTTCAAAGAAAACAGAAATCAAAGTTGGGGTTAAGGTTCTCTGACTACCTTGATTACTTTTCCTTATATGGAAATATTTCTAAACAAAGAAAATTCACTCTTTCCCAAACAGAAGATAATTAAAATTGCCTCGTGCTTCTGTTTAATAGAGGGTATGTGATATTATGCTTTCCTTTAAAACCAACTTTGGTATTAAATGTCCATTTTTTCTAAACTGTAATGAGACTGTTATTACCAATGGTAATTTATGAAAAATATAGCCAATGGAATTGATGTCAAACTTTTATCCACAAGCTATATTTACTTTCATATTGCTCACTATTTACCAAGGTTTGTTAGTGAGCACCAGTAACTCTCTCAGTTGGCATTCTCTCTATTTATATTTTAAGTGTTTTTTTTTTAATTCTCATGTAGCAACAGAGCTAATTACAGCTGCTCACTCTTCTATTTCAACTCGCAATGCTCGAGTTTCTCTGGGTTTTGCTTTCATTCACAATCACATTTCCCACCTCCACCCTCTATTTTGTGACTGATCCTCTTTTATATACAGCCAGGAGATGAACATCCTATGCCCACAGAGAATGAAAAGGCTTTAAGAACTAATTTTCATTTTCTGTGCAATGCCCATAGCGTTCTCTGAGTATGTGATGTGCTATCATCAGGTTTTGATTATGCAATAGAAATGCAAAAAAAAGTTTAAAAGCTTAGTTTTATGGGCCTTATCAGCAGCTTGCGCTCTCCCCAAAGCTCGGTTAGAACAAACACTGGATCACTTTTGGTCAAAGAATGATACTTTTTAAAGCAATCTCAAGAGTGATGCCTAGGGAAGAATTGGCATTTTGAAATAATATACAATGTTTTATATTCATTTTATTAATACCTTTTCTGTGAATATTTGCCTTTTTAAATGTAACTAACATTGAAAAAAAATAAAGTATCCTATCCTTTGCATTGCTGGCAAACCTTTGAAAGGACAGATCTTCATAAAAATATTTTATTCATAAAGAAATACGGCACATTAGCTGGTTGTCTTTCTTTTTATCTTGCAAGTCTTCCATTCTAAGTCTTTTTGAGCTAAAGTAGACTTTGAAGTACTATCAAGGGCAAAATAATGTGATCTCCCTCAAGAAAGACCTAACATTTTGTGTATTTGCATATCTATATTCAAATGTATGTATGTATGTATGTACAAGTGCAAGACAATAATTCTAGACAAGTCAAAAAAGACAAACAGAAAAGAAAAATTAAGCTGTGTGCTTCTACCCTTCCACTCATATTATAGCTTCAAAATGAATGGTGGAGTGGGAAATATGAATTTTTATATATTTTTTCCTTTACTGAATTGGATATTGCTTGGAGTTTATAAAAACTAACATAAGGGTAAATATGCCCATAAAAAGTAAGAGGTAGATTTATTATTACTATTTTGGGGGGAATGAAGTGAAATCATTTTTATTGAGACTTATTTAGAGAGATGTGAAGGGAAAGAAAGTGCTTGTTCAAGAGCAAACACAGGCTTCTCCAAAGAAGAGATAGGCAAAGAAAGAGACAAACGAGAGATACATGTTCAAGAAACAACATGGAATTGAGAAGCAAGCAAAGTTAATAATTTGTTTTAAAGATTAGGGGCTTCTATATTTACTATTTCTATATTTAATATATTTCTATATTTAATATTTCTATATTTAAAATGACTTCGTTGTCATTTCATAAATAGGAGAGCAGATATCAAGCGAATTGGTGTTATGTAGTTTATATTTCTAAAAGGCCTCAACCTCTTCCTAAGATCTTAGAAGAATCCTTGCCATCCCTGAGTTGGCTCGATTAAGTATCCTTGAAAATGATAGTGATCAAGGCTATTCCTGAGTAGCATGAATATAGATCGCTGCATTAGTTTAGCCATGTTGACCTTGGTATAATACATTCTATTCATGAAAATGAGATCTGTAGGCGACTATGTACTAGCACCAAAGGAAACTAGGACAGAAAATGAACTTCAGAATCCTTACAGCAGAATCAGAGATCAAAAGATCTGTTCCATTAAACTTTAAACCAGAGAAATTCATCTGTCTGCCCCAGTGCCTAGTGTCAATCAATGACTCAGCTTTAGCTGGATTAGGCTAAGCCTGAATGGTCATGCAAGAAAGATCTTCAGACAACTAGTCTCCAAAGAGATTGCTATTCTAAGACCCAACATGAAAGAGAGATATGCTTAGGTTTCTACTGTTATAGGAAAGAAATTTTATTCCCTTAAAAATGTCTATGTCTATACCATGCACATCATACATATATTTTTATATAGACATATACAAATAAACCATACTCGTCATAATCATGTGTATGCAAACAGATGATTATTAGAAATGTTGATTGAATAGATATTTATTTGACATTTTTATAAGGATTTGAAACCTTTGGCATCTCTTTGTTTGACATGATATACTTTAAAACTTTGTTTACAGAACACATTATATAAATTGATGAGCATTTAAAGTTTTTTAATATATAGCTTTATCTATACACATATAAATGATTAAGAAATTTCAGCTATTGGAAATGGAGGAAAATATAATTCTTCTCCAAAAACAATTTTTATTTATTCGAGGCTCATTTGATTTATTTTCCCAGCTGAGTAGATGATATATATCTGCAACAACTTAAAATTTCTATAACTTTTCAATGATTTTCTAGTAAAAAGTTCTCAAGTTTTTAAATTTTTATTCAATTTACCTATTATGAAGTATAATGTGCTTCAATATTATGATATAAATGAGAAAATTTATGATTGAGAAGTTAGATTGCAATTGAGTTTAATACACATTAAACTGGCATCAATGAAAGATGTAAGCATGTAGGAAAGTCAACAAACAGATCAAATAAGGCTTGAAGTTAAAAATAATTATAATTTAATCTGAAATCTTCAAACTAGTTTGCATTTTCATATAAACTCCTAGTTAATTTAAATTTCTTTCTTTCCTTTTCTCTCAGAGGAGAAATTCAAAGTGAGAGGATAAGATGATTCTAAGGAAAATGAGTCGTGGGGCAGAAAATGTCAAGATCTGCGACTCCTGTGGCCACAATTACAAGTGAAGATTTTAAAACATGAGGGAGGGACTTCAGAGCATAAAAACCGGCTAACCTTTGCAAAAGCTGGCTCCCTGTGTGTGACACCAGGCGGGGAAAATCGGTGAAAGTACACCGGCCCAGTGGGGCTCAGCTGTGAAAGACTGTGAGTGTGACCTGTCTATGTCTGTCTACTGTCCTCTTGCGTGAAACTCTTGCGAGTGGGGCAAAAAGAGCCTCCAGAAACCTCGCTCGCCCAGACGCCATTTTCAGGGAGGGACTTCAGAGCATAAAAACCGGCTAACCTTTGCAAAAGCTGGCTCCCTGTGTGTGACACCAGGCGGGGAAAATCCGTGAAAGTACACCGGCCCAGTGGGGCTCAGCTGTGAAAGACTGTGAGTGTGACCTGTCTATGTCTGTCTACTGTCCTCTTGCGTGAAACTCTTGCGAGTGGGGCAATAAGAGGCTCAGAGGAGCACGGCCGCTCCGCTTCGCTACGCGGCCGTGCACTCTTTCTAAGGAAAGAACTCCATTGCAACAAGAAGGAAAAATCACACTAAGAACGGCGCTATATCACAGAAGCAAACATTTCTCTCTGGACTGTCTTCTCTGTTGCATGCTCGGGCCTAAGATTTAACCCAGTGTGAGGCTTCATCCACGGAGGACTCCCCTCCCTTAGAGGCAAGTCAGCCCATCCAGAAAGGGTGGAGCCAGAGGAGTGTGCTGCCTACATCATATAGACAATGAATACCACCACAACACGTAGAAAAACCCACAATACAAGTGTGACAATGGGGAAACAACGCAGGCCAGCATCAGACATAGAGAATGAAGATGACAATTCTGAGGACCAGATAATGACTGAACAACTAATCAACCTCTCAGATAAGGACTTTAGACTAGCAATATGGAAGGTGCTCAACAGACTCCAAGAAACCATGGATCGAGTTGAACAGAACACTAATAAGAACCAAGAAAATATGAAGGCAGAAATGACAAAACTCCAAACTGAAATAACATGCCAACTAACAGGACTGAAAAAGTCAGTAAATGAAGTGAATGACAAAATGGATAAGCTCTGGGACAGGGTATCAGAAGCTGAGAATAGACTTGGTGCTGTGGAAGAAGAGATACATAACAATTCCATACAGCAGGAGAGATTGGACAAAAAACTTAAAGCAAATGAGCAGACAATGGAAAAATTAGTCAAAGAATGGGAACAGACGAAAATAGAAGTCTATGATAAGATCAACAGAAACAACTTAAGAATCATTGGAGTCCCAGAGACCCAGGAAGAAAATTTCCAGGAAGAATCAATGGTCAAGAACATCATTAAAGAGAAACTTCCAGAGCTAAAGAATATATGTGATCAAATCCTGCATGCCCGAAGAGTACCAACCAAAAGAGACCCCAGAAAAACCACCCCAAGACACATCCTAGTCACAATGACAAATCCCACAGATAGAGACAGAATTCTGAAAACAGCAAGATCAAAAGGGGAAATCATGTTCAAGCAAGCTTCCCTGAGATTTACAGCAGACCTGTCACCAGAAACGCTCAATGCCAGAAAGCAGTGGTGGGATATTGTGACAAGACTGAATGAAATGAATGCTTCACCCAGAATACTATACCCAGCAAAACTCACTTTCCAGTTTGATGGAAGAATACATGGTTTCACAGACAAAAAACAGCTCAGAAACTTCACAGACACAAAACCAGTCTTAAGAGAAAAACTGAAAGACCTAATCTAAGACAAGACTACCCAAAAGACACACCAAACTTTGAAATAAACATGGCGTTAAATCCCAGGACAATTCTTTCTCTCAACGTCAATGGACTAAATGCACCAGTTAAGAGACACAGAGTGGCTAAATGGATCAAAAAACTCAATCCAACCTTCTGCTGCCTACAAGAAACGCACCTGAATAGTCAGAACAAACATAGACTCAAAATAAAAGGCTGGAGAAAAGTTATCCAAGAAAACAACACCCATAAAAAAGCTGGAGTGGCCATACTAATATCAGATAATGCAAACTTTATACTCAGGAAGGTTGTAAGGGACAAAACGGACATTTTATATTAATCAAGGGGTACGTAGAGCAGGAAGAATTCACTCTCCTAAACATATATGCACCGAATGAGGGGCCAGCAAAATATTTAATACAACTGTTGACAAATCTGAAAAATAATATCAACAACAACACAATAATTGTGGGGGACCTAAACACGGCTTTGTCAACACTGGACAGGTCAACCAGACTGAAACCCAACAAGAATATACTAGACCTGAGGAGAGAAATGGAAGAAAGAGGCCTAGTGGATATATATAGGACACTCCATCCCCAGAAACCTGGATACACATTCTTCTCCAATGTACATGGGACATTCTCCAGGATAGACTACATGCTGGCACATAAAACATACCTCCATAAGATCAAGAGGATAGAAATTTTGCAGACTACCTTCACTGACCACAAGGCTCTGAAATTATTTGTGAACTCCAAAGGGACTCAGAAGAAACACTTTAACACCTGGAAGTTAAACAGCCTCATGCTCAATAACCAGTGGGTCCGAGATGAAATCAAGGAGGAAATCAAAAGGTTCCTGGAAAATAATGACAATAAAGACACAAACTATCAAAACTTATGGGACACAGCAAAAGCAGTACTGAGAGGAAAATTTATAGCTTTGCAAGCACACATCAGGAAGGAAGAAGGAGCTTACCTGAGTAGCTTAATGACACAGCTAATAGAACTAGAAAATGCTCAACAAAAGGACCCAAGAATAGGAAGACAGAAGGAAATAACAAAGCTGAGAGCAGAAATCAACGAAGTGGAAACTCAAAAAACAATCCGAAAGATCAACGAAAGCAGAAGTTGGTTCTTTGAAAAAATAAACAAGATTGATAGACCACTGGCAAACCTAACAAAGAAAGAGAGAGAGAGAAACTTGATAACTCGTATCAGGAATGAAAAAGGAGAGATCACTACTGATATGACAGAGATTCAAAGGGTAATCAGAAACTACTTTGAAAAACTCTACGCCACTAAAAATGAGAACCTCGAAGAAATGAATAAATTCTTGGACTCATAATCTTCCACGGTTGAAGGAAGAGGATGTAGCATATCTAAACACCCCCATCACCATTGATGAAATTAAAACAGTAATCAAATGTCTGCCGAAAAACAAAAGCCCAGGTCCAGATGGATTCACTAATGAATTCTATCAAACTTTCCAAGAGGAACTACTGCCAATCTTGGCAAGACTCTTTCATGAAATTGAACAAACAGAAACACTTCCAAATAGCTTTTATGAAGCCAACATCACCTTGATACCTAAACCAGACAGAGACGCTACCAAAAAAGAAAATTACAGACCAATATCACTGATGAATGCAGATGCAAAGATCCTCAACAAAATCCTGGCAAATAGGATTCAATGCCTCGTTAAGAAGATCATCCACTACGATCCTGTAGGTTTCATCCCAGGAATGCAAGGCTGGTTTAACATCCGTAAATCTATCAACATAATACACAACATCAATAACAAGAAAAATAAAAACCACATGATCATATCAATAGATGCAGAGAAAGCATTTGATAAGGTCCAACACCCATTCTTGATCAAAACTCTCAGCAAGATGGGAATGGAGGGAACCTTTCTCAATATAGTGAAGGCCATCTACCACAAGCCAGTGGCAAATATTATCCTCAATGGAGAAAAACTGAAAGCCTTCCCTCTAAATTCTGGCACAAGACAAGGCTGTCCTCTCTCACTACTCCTATTCAACATAGCACTGGAAGTACTTGCTATAGCGATTAGGCAAGAAAAGGATATCAAGGGAATCCAGATAGGAAAGGAAGAAGTCAAGCTCTCACTGTTTGCAGATGACATGATACTCTACTTAGAAAACCCTAAAGACTCTATCAAAAAGCTTCTAGAAACAATAGACTCATATAGCAAGGTGGCAGGCTACAAAATTAACACACAAAAAACAATGGCCTTTCTATATACCAATAGTAATAAGGATGAAATGGACATTAAGAAAACAACCCCATTCACAATAGTGCCACACAAACTCAAATATCTTGGAATCAACTTGACTAAATATGTGAAGGACCTATACAAAGAAAACTATAAAACTCTGCTCCAAGAAATAAGAGAGGACACACGGAAATGGAAACGCATACCCTGCTCATGGATTGGCAGGATTAACATCATCAAAATGTCAATACTCCCCAAGGCATTATACAGATTTAATGCCATCCCTCTAAAGATATCCATGACATTCTTCAAAGAAGTGGATCAGACACTTTTGAAATTCATTTGGAACAATAAAACACCCTCGAATAGCTAAAGCAATCATTGGGAAAAAGAATATGGGAGGAATTACTTTTCCCAACTTTAAACTGTACTACAAAGCAACAATTATCAAAACAGCATGGTATTGGAATAAGGATAGGTCCTCAGATCAGTGGAATAGGCTTGAATACTCAGAAAATGTTCCCCAGAGATACAACCATCTAATTTTTGATAAAGGAGCAGGAAATCCTAAATGGAGCAGGGAAAGCCTCTTCAACAAGTGGTGTTGGCACAATTGGATAGCCACTTGCAAAAAATTAAACTTAGACCCCCAGCTAACATCATGTACAAAGGTAAAATCCAAATGGATTAAAGACCTCGATATCAGCCCCAAAACCATAAGATATATAGAACAGCACATAGGCAAAACACTACAGGACATTACAGGCATCTTCAAGGAGGAAAATGCACTCTCCAAGCAAGTGAAAGCAGAGATTGACAGATGGGAATATATTAATCTGAGAAGCTTCTGCACCTCAAAGGAAATAGTGCCCAGGATACAAGAGCCACCCACTGAGTGGGAGAAACTATTCACCCAATACCCATCAGATAAGGGGCTAATCTCCAAAATATACAAGGCACTGACAGAACTTTACAAGAAAAAAACATCTAACCCCATCAAAAAATGGGGAGAAGAAATGAACAGACACTTTGACAAAGAAGAAATACGCATGGCCAAAAGACACATGAAAAAATGTTCCACATCACTAATCATCAGGGAGATTCAAATCAAAACAACGATGAGATACCATCTCACACCCCAGAGAATGGCACACATCACAAAGAATGAGAATAAACAGTGTTGGCGGGGATGTGGAGAGAAAGGAACTCTTATCCACTGCTGGTGGGAATGCTGTCTAGTTCAACCTTTATGGAAAGCGATATGGAGATTCCTCCAAAAACTGGAAATCGAGCTCCCATACGATCCAGCTATACCACTCCTAGGAATATACCCTAGGAACACAAAAATACAATACAAAAAACCCTTCCTTACACCTATATTCATTGCAGCTCTATTTACCATAGCAAGACTCTGGAAACAACCAAGATGCCCTTCAACAGACGAATGGCTAAAGAAAATGTGGTACATATACACAATGGAATATTATGCAGCTGTCAGGAGAGATGAAGTCATGAAATTTTCCTATACATGGATGTACATGGAATCTATTATGCTGAGTGAAATAAGTCAGAGAGAGAGAGAAAAACGCAGAATGGTCTCACTCATCTATGGGTTTTAAGAAAAATGAAAGACACCCTTGTAATAATAATTTTCAGACACAAAAGAGAAAAGAGCTGGAAGTTCCAGCTCACCTCAGGAAGCTCACCACAAAGAGTGATGAGTTTAGTTAGAGAAATAACTACATTTTGAACTGTCCTAATATTGAGAATGTATGAGGGAAATGTAGAGCCTGTTTAGGGTACAGGCGGGGGTTGGGTGGGGAGGAGGGAGATTTGGGACTTGGGTGATGGGAATGTTGCACTGGTGATGGGTGGTGTTCCTTTTATGACTGAAACCCAAACACAATCATGTATGTAATCAAGGTGTTTAAATAAAAAAAAAATTAAAAAAAAAAGATTTTAAAACATGATAAACATCCTGTTTTAAACTTTGTATGAAGAGTGATTAGACTGGCATATACATACATGAAGAGACATTCGTATACATACATGCGCTCACACACATAGATATTATATAGCTGAGTATATATAGTATAAATATATTTTGTATATTTATGTATGTATTATTAATTAAATAAACAGATATTATTATTTAATAAATAGTATATTGTTTAATAAAGAAATAGTATGAATATTATTTTTAATTTTATTTATATTTTTATTATTTTTAATAATATATTAGTTAAACACCTTGATTACATACATGATTGTGGTTGGGTTTCAGTCATGTAAAGAACACCACCCATCACCAGTGCAACATTCCCATCACCAATGTCCCAAATCTCCCTCCTCCCCACCCCACTTCCGCCTGTACTCTAGACAGGTTACCTACTTCCCTCATTCATTCACATTGTTAGAATAGTTCTCAGTGTAGTTATTTCTCTAACTAAACTCATCACTCTTTGTGGTGAGCTTCATGAAGTGAAGCCCTCCTATATTTTATAATACTATAGTATATATAGAATTTAATGTAGCAGAGTAATAAAATTGACTAAAAATGTTAGACTTTTGCATTTCACCAATATTATTTTAAAGCTGTAATATATCAAAATACTAAACTTTACGAATATTTTAAAATTTGGATGCCCTTTTTACTTACTTGAAGGTCGAGAAAATACATTTTGATGGGAGGTAGGAAAAATATTAACAGTTAATAGTAATTGCAAAAACATCCATGAGATGCAAAGCCCATTGACCCCAGTTCTGGATCATGGGTTAGAAGATGAGCGAGAGATGAAGGATAACTGAGGATCACAGTGAAACTGAAGAGCCATCTGTGTATCTCCACAGTGTCTGTGACTGAGGCACCTGGCATGACAGGAAAATAAGCATGTCCACATCTCGAGAATAGCTTTCAAGCTTAGAGTTCTGGTGACCTCAAAGATCCGAGGACGTAGAGAGTCATTTTATGGATTTGCCTCTTTAGTATTTGGCAGAGTTTCTCATATAACTCATTAACAAATAGTAATCAAATAATAGTTTTCACTTGGGTGATTATAACAAAATGACCCTTTCAACTTTATAGCTCTACTCCAAGACAAAGAGCACTAAATGCCAAAGTAGAAATATAACTCGAGTGCATTGCCTTTTTGCATGTAAGGAATAAAACTGTGAGTGATGTTTATGGCTCAGCTTTTTTTTTTTATTAAATAACGGTCTTCCTTTGAGCAGTGGAATAATTTGAAAGGGAATTTGTGTTCATTAAAGAACATCAACTCACTTTCCACCATACAGGCTCATGTTCATTTCTAAAGCAAAAGATGTTGCTTGGCAGCCCTGTCATCTTTATCTGATTCAGCGTCTTAATTATTTCACTTTAATGGAAGAAACACTGATAACAAATTCATAAATAAATGCTTATTAAAACAGTTCATTTATCAGTGCCTCCTTATAATCAGTTCAATTGGGTTCTGATTTAGGTTAGAATGCCTGTGCATGATAATTTAGTTATTCAAGTGCTATTATCATGCATGTCTTGTGTTTGTGTTTTGACCTTCATTCTAAAGATTTATTACCACCCTTAATGCAGTAAAGTAATCAAAGTATATGTGAAGTTCATTTGAGCACTGTCTTATAACAAAACCCAGATTGACCTTGTAGAGGAGTAGAATAATCCTGTCTACAAAACATAATTATGTCAACATATTTTTATTCTAATTATTTATTCTCATCATGAAATATGTAATAATTGAGTCTCAATTTTAGCTATGCAGTGGTCCAATATAATGCTCTCAAGGTATCATCTCTTCATTAATGTTCCCAGGTTCCCTCTCATCCCTCATTTTGCTGTGCCACCTTGACATGGATTTTTTTTTTTCTTTTGGGTCACACCCTCTAGCGGTCAGGGTTACTCCTGACTCTGCACCCAGACTTTATTCCTATCAGTGCTCATGTGAGCATATGGGATCTCGGAGTTTGAACTCAGGATGGCCGCGTGCAAGGCAAACAATCTCCCCGCTGTGCTATTTCTCCAGCTCTGGTATGGAATATTTTTAAGTTTAGTTGTTGTACTTTGGATCTCATGCTTTCAGTTGTGTTCATTTTCTGATTCAGAAAGAAGCTGCAAATGACATCTAATAGAGAAATAGTGAAAATGTATTAAGAACTTATTCTGTATCTACAAATGTTAAAAATGGAAACAGGGAACTGAATGAGTAATGAGATTTCCATCTTCACTTATATGTAGTCTAGACAAAGAGAACTTATTGGGATTTGCTAAAAACTTTTTCGCCTTATTCCAGTTGTTCTTTTCTTATTGCCATCTATTCACAAATTGATTTTTCATGTATAGTTTTAAAGACTATTATTCAAATAGCTACACTATTTAGAAAAATCAACTAATTTTACTAAATTATTCAAACAATTTGATAGGATTATTGTGATTTTTAAGGATTATATGAACATATCTGGTTACTTGCCTAGTGATAGCACTTCATATGTCCTGCTTCTCTTTGATCATAATTATAAGTTAAGTTTTATAAGTCTGATGAATTAATCTAATTTTTTAAATTAATTCCAGACCTTTGATTATTTGAGATAAGAGGATGTATAAAAGATATAAGTTATAGAAGATAGTAGAATACATAATACTGTATATGCTTAAGTGTACAGTACTATTTGTTTAGAATAAAGAGGACTAATTCATTTATTGCAAGATGAATTCTTTCTCAGCGTTGACTAAGATCTCTATCCTGTTATATAATTCTAATTATTTTTTGTGGCATGAATAATTAAGATTTACATTTTTGTCACTTTAAAATATATAATGAACTATTGTTTGATGATAATTTCAAAGTTATATAAGGGAGGCATCAAGACCAAACTGATGCAAGACTACTAAGTAGTAGGTTAGATACAGAGGGGACCACATATTCTAGCCGCCCTGAGGGGGAGGGAAGAGGAAATGGGAAGTAGGACAAAATGGAGGTGTAGGGAGGACAATCTGGTGATGGGAATCCCCCCTGATTTTATATAAATATGTACCTAAAATGTTACTGTCAACAAAATGTAAGCCACTATGATCAAAATAAAAATTATATTAAAAAAAAGAAATAAAAAAAAGTTATATATTATATATGCTCAGTTTATTTTCATATTTTTACTTTTTGTGTTGTATACAATTAATATACAGCTGAATCCCAGGCACAGCATATGGTCCCTTGATTACTGCCAAAGTGATTCCTGAGCACAGAATCATGAGTAATCCCCGAGCACTGCTTATGTAATCCTTAGAACAAATTTGGTAAACGCTAATATTCTACTCAAAAATTGTAGATCACAAACACTTGTTTCCAAACCCTGGTACATTTTCTTTTATTTTTTTAAATAAATTATTTATACACACATTTATATATACTACATATTTTGAATCACCATGAATTAAAAAGTTAAAAAGATACTTGTGACTGAATTTTCAGGTTCAGTTACTTTGTTAATTTGATTTGATAAAATTACTTTCTTTTCCTCTATTCACACATGCTTCTCAACATTAGTAGATATTTTGCAAATAAAATATAAAGTTAATGTTATAAAATTCATATTACACTAAGAAACTTTTTGATGGTATTATGTAGTAGGATTGGTTGAAATAAAAACTTCATTTACCTCTAAATATTTGAAGTTTGTGGTGCTATAATTGGACATTTAAAGTGATTGCATTCACTATATTCAGTCAGATTGGGATGATGGAGATTATTTCACCCTGACTACCCTATCATCACAGAATGCACAATACAAAGTCATTTAGTCCCTTAAGTTAAAATTAGTGAGAAGGGTCTGGAGCAATAGTATAGTGTTAGGGTGTTTGCCTTATATGGGGCTGAGCAGGACGGACCTGGGTTCCATCCCTGGTGCCCCATATAGCCCCCCATGCCAGGAGCAATTTTTGAGCTCATAGCCAAAAGTAACCACTGAGTGTCACTGGGTGTGACCCAAAAGCCAAAATAAAAAATTAGTGACATGAATATATCAGCATGACTGGAGTATATCCCAGCTACTACATTGAGCCCAATAGCAACCCTATAAGCCCCTGATCTCTAGGTGGAGCTGTGGAAGTATATATAGTATATATAGTAACAATAGCTCTGGTGGAACCCAATAAGTCCTTCTCTGCAGGACTACATTTTTGGGCCTGAACATTCAACAGTCTGTCTCAGATTTCTGAACATAAATAGAAGAGGCCTACAGGCCTACTGGACATTGCTTGGGAGACCTGAAAACATCCAGTAAAGAAATGGTCCCATATTCACAGATGGTGAATCAAACTCCTTCTGTGATTGAAATTAGAATAACAAGTGTCAAGCCTATGGAGAATATGTGAGTAGCCATCTGTCTTTGGCCTGAGAACATGTTAAGGTTCCAGGTCTTTAGGCAAAAGCAAAAATGAGATGACAGATTTTTATCTCAGTAGAAAATATAAGATGCCAAATATTTTGTCTCGTGCCTTATTTTTCTAAGCCTGCAGATCACTAGTTCTCAATCCTCAACAAACATGCACTCATAAATTTATTTTTATTCCATGTCTTGTAATGAAAAACTTGAAGTGTTTGATAAGTCTGTTGTCTCATGTGTTGGGTGAAACATTTGTACTGTTAAGATAATGAAACAGATCATTTAGCACACTCGATTTATTCCCTGTTAGAACAAATATAATATTACTGGAATTGTCCTAAAATTGCATAATGACAATAGAAATAGTAGATTGTATATTTTCTTTTTTTTGAATAATATAGCGTTTAATGATTATCAATAAATAGTAATTTATATTTTTTTCAGATTTTAAATGTTTAATTTTAGAATAGTGTTTTGTTTTGTTTTTGCCAAAATAAAATGATGCTATGTACAAAGTAGTCTTAAACATTCATTAATCAAGAGCCAGGAACATTTTACTTAAACACCTATTTAAAATTATCTAGATTTTCTTAAATCGAATAGAAAATTAGATTTTATCTATTCTCAAAGGATACCAGAATAAAGATAACTTCTTTAATATCTATTTCAAAGCCAATAAATATCTAATATGAGCATATTTTGCAAAATAAAAACACTGATGAATGTAATGATAGAGTTAAGAGCACACATAGTATTTATTCAAATGTATTTTGTAGTCTAGATTTAGATCCTTATCAAACAAATATTTGCACAACTAATTTGGGATGGTCTGATAAGTACTATAAAGGGGAACATTTAAGCCATTGAAAATGGTAATAATAGTAAGACAATATTATCTAAAATCTAAGGAAATAATTCCTTGGTTAATAAAAAACAAGCTAAAGGAGAAACTGGAAAAACAGTTTAGGAAATAGGGCCAAGAGGTAGGGGAAAAGAGTTTTAGAATGAAATAAGCGTGCAAAAGTTATGAAACATGACATAATGTAATTCATTTAAAGGATAAAAAAGTAAACAAGCAAAAAGTGAGTATGAGGAATGGTGGAAACAGATTAGATACACTTAAGTTATTTAAAAATTATTGTCAGTATTGTCAAAATAAAAATTATATATAATAAAAATTAAAAAATATAATTGTTGTCGGGCCAGGAGTGACAGCACAAAGGTAGGGCATTTTCCTTGCACATAGCCAACCTAGGACCAACCTGAGTTCAATTCTCAGCATCCCATATTGTCTCCCGAGCCTGCCAGGGAGTGATTTCTGGGTGCAGATTCAGAATAACCCCTGAGCATCACCAGGTGTGGCCCAAAATTCAAAATAAAAATAAACCCAACAACAAAAAATAAATAAAAATAAAAATTATTGTTTGTATATTATATAAATATAGTATTCTTAAAATATATATGATTGATTACATATAATTATATATTTATATTATATATTTACATATAAATCATATATATAAATATATACAGATATATACAGATAATAAATGAACTGTCAGGTAAAGCACATAGAGTAAAAAGAAGAAAGCTCCATGAGGGTATGCCTTCAAAACATTTTATAAAACATTACTATAACCAAAAATCAAAAACAAAGTAAAACGCCCTGCAAACCAATTTCTAAAATACATAGTTGTAAATATTTTCAGCAAAATATTTACAAACCAAAGGCAATAATACTTGAAAGGACTGTATCTCATGACCAGTTTATTCTTGAATTGCAAAGATGTTTTAATATTCGCAAATAAATCAATAAGATGTCACTGTTACCTTAAAAAAAATAATGTTGGGGCCGGTGAGGTGGCACTAGATGTAAGGTGTCTGCCTTGCAAGCGCTAGCCAAGGAAAAACTGTGGTTTGATTCCCTGGCATCCCATATGGTCCCCCCAAGCCAGGGGCAATTTCTGAGCACTTAGTCAGGAGTAACCCCTGAGCATCAAATGGGTGTGGCCCAAAAAAAACAAAAAAAAATGTTATATGATGATATTATAGAAGTGAAAAATATTTGACTACATACAGTGTTAGATTACACTTATACCCCAAAACAAAGTCATTCTCTAGTTTCCTCTGTCCTTTTCACTTCTCTTTTTGACATGTAAAATTCCACCTAAACTAGATAAACTTTTGTCTTTCACTGGACCCTCCTTTACATAGTTTATATTTGAACCGGTAAATAGAGATTTAGATTGAGTGGGCCTGGAGACTACAAGGCAAGAAGCTACTGAACTTCATGATTCTTACCCTCATGACTTGGTTTATTAATTCATTGTGGCAAACCTACTTCAGACCCACTCACCCAGGATTAGAAATACAGCTTGTGGATTTATTTAAAATACAGAATCTATTTATGATTAGTATAATTCATAGTGATAAAAAATCCTAAACATAGGAAAGTATGACAAAATCACATTCAGTATCAAATTAAATAGTAAAAAAAAATGGAAGATTTTCCTCTATGGATAGGTAAAATACTATTTTGTCCACTCTCACAACTCTACTTTGACTTATATTAGATTTCTTTTTTTTTAAATATTTTATTAAAACACCTTGATTACAAACATGATTGTGATTGGGTTTCAGTCATGTAAAGATCTCTTAATAAAAGAAATTAGACAAAAAGAAAGAAGCACACAAACAAATATATGACTTATAAAAGAAGTAGCACTACAATATTTTGCAGATCACAAAATATTAAAAATAGAAAATCCTAAGGACATTACTAATGGACTAGAAGAATAGATTAGTGAGTGCTGAGTTACAAAATCAATGCAAAACTCTCACTTGGATTATGCAAATTTAATAAAAAAGTGATAGGAATCAAGAAAACAACACACATATTGTTGCTTCAAATGGAATTAAAGGTCTAAGAAAAAGAGGACTACTAAATGTTCAATGAAGACTAAAGAATATTTTCAAAATAAAATTTAAAAAAGTGGGGCCGGGTAGGTGGCGCTGGAGGTAAGGTGTCTGCCTTGCAAGCGCTAGCCAAGGAAGGACAGCGGTTCGATCCCCCGGTGTCCCATATGGTCCCCCAAGCCAGGGGCGATTTCTGAGCACATAGCCAGGAGTAACCCCTGAGCGTCAAACAGGTGTGGCCCAAAAACCAAAAAAAAAAAAAAAATTAAAAAAGTATGAAATAGAAAGATATATGGCTCATGAATTATACTTGACATTGTTAAAATGACTAGGATATTCAAAGAAATTTACAAAAATTTAGTGTAATGCCTATTTAATTCAATGTCAATATTCAAGAAAACATAATAACAATTCTCATAATTTATATGGAACCATTAAGGAGACTTAATAACCACAATGATTCTTAACAACAAAAATACAAAAAGGAAAACATCACATTGACTTTAAACTCTATGAAAGATAGCAATAAGAGATGCAACAGTAGTACTTCCAGTAGGACATCTGCTTTACACTGACCCACCCAAACTCAATATGGCCTCATAGGTATCTCCAGGAATGCACATAGAGCCAGGAATAAATAAAAGCACTTCCAGATGTGTCCCCCCACACAAATATATAGTTATCAAAACAGCATAGTATCAGGATAAAAATTGACATAAGTAAGTAAACTAGAACTGAAAGTAATTAATTAATGATAAAAAACTTAATTGCATATAATGGAGAAAAGAAAGCTTCAACAGATGTTTCTGAGAAAACCGTTTATCTACATTCAAACTAATGAGACTGTACTATTGTTCCACCTTATAACCAAAAGTTAATTCAAATTAGAAGAAAAACTCAGAGATATATCTAAACATAAAAAATAAATAGTCAAACTTCATAATATTGATTTCAGCGAGAATGACTGGAAATCTGAACAACAAAAAGAGAAAAAAGAGCAAATGAAACAACTGAACTGATATGAAACTAATAAGATTATTCTGCACAGTGAAAGACTCATTGGAGATACTGAAAAAAATCTGGGAGATACTGTCTTTATATAATACATTTAACAAATAATTAATGTCCAAGTCTTGAATATATGACTCAAAATTTAAGAATAATTACAAAATTAACTCTACTCAAAATGGACCTAGTAGATTTATAGGCACTAATAAAGGAGAATATCACCATGCACATAAAATATTTTCTTTATCACTTCTAAGAAAAGTGCAAATCAAAACCAAAAAGAT
This sequence comes from Suncus etruscus, assembly GCF_024139225.1. Taxonomy (NCBI): domain Eukaryota; kingdom Metazoa; phylum Chordata; class Mammalia; order Eulipotyphla; family Soricidae; genus Suncus; species Suncus etruscus. The sequence continues at coordinate 106,291,789 of NC_064855.1, read as the reverse complement.
ACCATCTAGTGCCTGTGAGAATAATCTATATAAAAAATCAGAAATAGGGCTGGCGATGTGGCACTAGAGGTAAGGTGTCTGCCTTGCAAGTGCTAGCCAAGGAAGGACCGAGGTTTGATCCCCCAGTGTCCCATATGGTCCCCCCAAGCCAGGGGCAATTTCTGAGTGCTTAGTCAGGAGTAACCCCTGAACATCAAATGGGTGTAGCCCAAAAAACAAACAAAAAAATTAGAAATGGAAACTTTGCAGACTGCCTATTTTTAGTGGGAATGAAAACTGGTCAGATCTTTTTTTAAAAAATACTGATGGAGGTTTTTTATAATGTTAACAATAGACTCACCATGTGATCCAGAAAATATTCTCCTAGATATCTATCTAATAAATTTAAAAACCATAATTTGAATGAGTGCATGAGCTTTAATATTCATTGAACTGCTATTTAGAGTAGCCTTGATTTATATCACTCAAATGATAACAGGCCAATGAGTTGGTAAGGAAAATGTGGTATTTAAATGCAATGGAATGCAGCTTAGGTGTTAGAAAGTATGAAATCTTATCATTTGCAACAAAAGGAATGGAATTGGGATGTTATGCAAAAAAAATCAATCATATAGACAATGATAAAGCAAGAAGAAGGGGGAAACAACAATTTTTATAGGACTGGGGAGTGTGGGAGAGTAAAAATTAAAGGAAAAACTAAATTTTAAAAAAATTCATCAGAATCTAGAAATGAAACTAGTTTTTCTTACGTTACAAATCAGAGAAAGGGCTGGAAGATAATACAGAGTTAGGGGCATATGATGCTGCTTAGTTCCTTACTACGATAAGATATACTAAGCATCATAGCATGGAATCTCTAGAGTACAACTGACCTTTCCAGTTTCTCCTTCATCAAAGAGATTGAGCAGTACAGCATCATCGAACCTTCATTAAACCACCCAACTAGTTCCCAAAAAATAGCTGGGAATGATTTTTGGACCTTCTGAGCATTGCATGATAGGTTTCTCCAAAATAAATCAATTATAGATAAGATAAAATAAGATTAAGGTGACAAAATAATAAAGAAGGAATTGTCAGCACAACAAATAAGAATATTGTAGGAAACTGTCTTTAAATGAGATGGAGAGTTGGCAATTTTAATCTCAGGCTGATCTTTCAGGAATAAAGACACCCTGTTTTCGAGTCTGATTTCCAAAATAAAGCAAAAATTACATATTATGTAAAATCACATTTTAATATCAGGATTTGACTGGAAAAGTTGTACTAACTTTGTCAATGAGATGTATTTGGTCTCTTAATATGTATGAATTTACATCTCACACGAAGGTTTGTAAGCTACTGTAAGTCCCAAAATTAGACAAGATTTTATTTAATCAAGAATTTGAAAATGAATATGCAAAGTATTTGGTGTGTATTTCTTAGCAGGAATTATAACATTGCTCATCCAGAAAAAAGAATATAGCTTCAAGAGAAATCCATGGAAGTCTTGCATTTTAAGTGTGAAACTCAACTAAAAATTCATTGGTACAGTCATGGACTTATTATTTGAATGCATCAAATATAATAAGAATCATAAATCAGTGAAATGTTGTGCACAAGTAAGATAAGTTCTATTATATACCCTTTTACTATCTGTCCTACCTTCTTTTTATCTTCCTTAATTCTGATTTCTCTCTACATATATACAGGTACAAAAGCTTTGTTGAGATTGTTGTTAAAGTGATTGCTGTCTACTTCATCAGCACTATTGCTCATAGTCTGAACTTCTAAAAAGATATATTGCAGGGAACTTTTTATAAATCCACTTTCAGAGCAATGGCGATAAAATCTACAGTGTCCACTGGAATTCTCCATCAGAGGAAGTCCCAAGTTCTTTTTCATTTACTTGACTCTAAACTAGTGGTGACATTTTATGTATACTGACTCTTTTTATACCCTACTAAAATCTAAACTGCATATAAAACCATGAAGTATAATCTGTCAAGTTATACTTATAGTGGACTTAAGAAAAAGGATGAAAGAACAGGCAAACTAACTAAATTGTGAATTATGTCAAGTTAAAATAATTTCTTCTAAATATAGAGTTCAGAATATGACTTGTGATGACTTTGCAGCTATAAGCAAATGGTTTAACAATTGAAGCTCTTGAAGTGGTAATATGTTAAAAATTATTTTATACATATTAATATAGATTAGGTAGGGATATTAAATGAACTTGGTTGCTTATTGGATCCTTGATGTTATATGGTATTCTTCTTTGAAATTGTATACCATTATTTTATGAATGCATCGTTTTAGGCATTAATATTTTGTATCACCTATTTAAAATATAACATTAAAACTGTGACTATTAGAATTTTTATTTCCATGAAACATAAATAAATTTTAAATGAAATCTGACATTGTAAGATTTCTGATGACTATATTTACTAGTCTATAATTTTATATAATTATCTTTATATCTATAAAATTTAAAATAATTTCATTAACGTAAGGGTAAATAAGCTTAATTTGCTGACAAGTTAAACTGTAGTGATGTATAGACTAAAGTTACTAGAGATCAGCATATTTTCATGTACCATATGTAATTAAACAGGTACTATATTAATATATTATTAACAGATTTAATCTGAGTATAAACTGAAGACAAAAAATAAGTAATCTGACCATAGAACCAGCCAACAAAAATCTGTAACCTTTTATTTAATAGTTTGGGCCACAGCTGTGATGCTTAGGGGTTACTTCTGGCTTTACTCTGGAATTACTCCCGGAGGTGCTTGGGAAACATACATTATGCAGAGATCTAACCCAGGTTAGCCACTTACAAATGCCTTATCTTTAACTTTCTAGGATTTATAAATAATGACTTGTATCCAACAGGATGACAACTAAAGAAATTTAACTCAGATGGCTCCAATAAAGATGGTTTAGTAAAGAAACTATATTAAAGAATTGTGGGTAATAATAATAAAATTACTTTAAAGAACAAAAAAAAAGTTTGATATTCAAGAAAGCATCCAATGAGGACATTTAGGAACTGTTAACTTCCTCAAGATTGAAAGAAAAAGTAAGAGACAGATCATTTCTGGTGAGAAGAGGTATAACTGAAGAATTCTTCAGCACACTCTACTTCCCAATGCAGCAGAGAGGTTGGGGATGGGGTTGGGAGAAGACCAAGAGGTGGGAGAGTCATGTACCCTGCTATCTCTTTCCTTTGTTTTAGGCTAATATTGTCCCCTTGTGTGAAGACTTGCAGAAATCTATGAGTCCCCAGGGGATGAAACTAACAGAGCTCTGAGTTTTGAGAAAAGTTTGAAAAGTATGTTTCTACTCCTATGAGGTGGATTTTACAAACTGAGAACAATACAGAATATCTGGGCGTATTTCACACCCACTTTGGGCACTAGTGTAGGATTCACTCATCTAAGCAGCATGTCTAGAAACTTGGCAACACCACATGACTTGTAGGGATAAAACGCTGGAATATGGTTTCCAGTGAGTCTTTAAATCCTTGACTAACATCTCATGAGCAATGTGTTTCTCTGTGAAAATCAGGTTGATTACCAATGTTCAACAATTACATAAAAACAAATGATTTTTGGAGAGTGAGAAATCTTAATCTCTAGACTACTTGGGACAAATTGTTTTGTTTTTGTTTTGTTTTGTTTTGTTTGTTTGTTTGTTTGTTTGGAGGCCCCAACTGGCATTGTCAAGGCTTATCTCTGTCAGTCCTGCTAGTCTCAGGAGATCATATGGAGTTCTGGGGATGAACCCAGGTCACTAAATTCCCTACAGGTTGTATTGTCTCTCCTGCCTCAAAACTGATTTGTTTAAGAGCTTAAATAGCTGCAAAGTAGAAGCACTCAGGCTTGGGATGAATCTTTACTCTCTTCAGACTTTCTTACAAACTTCCCTTTGACATTTCAAAGCATTTGCTTAACTCAAAAGAAAAAAGATAGTAAAAAAAAAAACCCTTCCACGATTCAGCAGGCTATCACATTGACCTTTATCTTCAGACTTTCCAGTCTTGTTTCATTTTTTCAGATCTGGCCTTAGCCCAAATCTTGAGTAGACTAGACTTTTCCACAAACTGTTCCACTTCTTCTACTTCTTACTTAATGTATTCTGTCTCCTACATTTCGACTCTGGTCAACTCCTTCACAACAAGAAAAAAAAAATTCAAAGAACATTTTCTTAGGCATGGAAAAAAATCTGGAGTCAGAGCAAGAAAAGGAAAAAAAATCTCAAGTAAATAGGAGAGAAGTTGGAAGTATTGGCACTTCTCCTGAAGTGGTCCAAGACTGAAATTTCCAGGAAGGCCACACTGATTTTTGGAAGTTTTGTTTAGATACTGTGCCCTGTAGGGAGCTGGGATATGCTTCAGTTCATCATCGTTGGAATTGAGACCTCAAAAAATAGCATGAAGGAAGCAAAATTGAGGAGCTCCAGTGACGCAATCAGTTAGTGCGCGGTACTTATAAAGAAGCAAAACTGAAGTGATCTAAGAATGACATTGGTATCATTCTGTTTCTCTGTGCTAATTGTAGCTGTCAGTCCCTCCACTCAACTTGCTATTTTCTGAGAAAATGTGGTGTTTCAAACCTAACAAAGAAATGCAAGCTGTATGAAAATACCTATTTAATTTACATGCTCCTAAATATGGAAAGTTGCATTGGCAAAAAAATTTCCTAAAGTTACACTTTAGCTGGAACAATATTATTGTCAAGAACTCCACTTTTGTTTCAGAGAAAAAGGTGATCTTCTTGAGGCTAATAAGGCTGTTTCAGGGTACCACATTTAATTGAATATCTCAGGGACCTTACATATGATTTTTTTGTACTGCAATGTGATATGCCTTAATTTAATATAGACTGCTCAAATTCTATAAGCTTCAGGATCCAAGAAACCTGGTCGCTGATATAGGTTAGGTCTGATCTTGGGTCTCTGGAACACACATGTTGTGACAGAAACTAAAAATCCTTTAGTACCAGTTGACAGATTCTCCACACATTGGTAGAAATACCATTAGAATTGTCACTTTTGACTTCACTTTTCTGTTTCAAGTGACATCTGAGAAAGAGTTAATCAGTGACACATTCTTATGTGATAAAATCCCTCCAAGTTCCTTTTCCCCATATGCAGGCTGATCTTGAGAGGTTGAATGCATACATGAATTATGTGCTATGAGCTTTCAAACGAAGCTTTCAAACCAATGAACTTGAAATAGTGTGGAAAAGAAAATGCAGTGAGTGATTGTATTTGATGCATTATTGTTCTGCAAACTATTACTCATCAGCCTATTTGCAATAATACTTTCTCCACTTTAGTTTTCCTATGCTTCCACTTTACATTTAGGCACCATTAACAAGCATAACCTTGCACTAATAAGGAAGCCACACCATAAAGGTGGTGTCTGCAATTTTTTCTGCAAGAGGACAGAAAATAATAATAACTTTGCAGGCTGTGCCTCATCTACTGTAGTTATTCAATACTGAACTACAACGTTTATCATTTAAAAAATTTATGGGCTACATTGAAATAATAATGCTGTGCCCATAAAATATAATTCTATTTTTTTCGATTTGTCTATAGGTTCACACCTGGTTCAGTGTTCAGTGTTTACTCCTGGCTCTGCATTTAGAGATCATTCTCATGATGCTCTGGTGAATATGTGGGGTACCAGGGATTGAACCCGAGTTGTACATATTCAAGGTAACCTCCTACCTATCCACTATATATTTCTGAATTTGATATTTAAATTTTCATAAAAATTTTTCCTAACAGAAAATACTTTTTCCTATAGGAAAAAAATAATTTAGGAAGAATTGGTACCTCATACCCTCCAAGCACTGTCAAGAGAGATCTCTGGGCACTGAGCTGGGGATTGCCAGCTCTGGCATGATTGGCATGTTTAAAAAATGAAACAAAACCACAAAAAAATGAAAGGCAACATTTTTCTCAAAGGTCTGTTGGCAAAACTGCCTGGGGTCAGCCTTTTAATTACTCTATCATGGTTTACAGAAAGTAATTGTAGTATCAATACATTTAAATATCTTTATTTTAATCTTTGACTTATTTGACCATTGTTATATAACATAGTTTACAGTCATAAAAAGTGAAAGATTGTTCTAAAATTAAAAACTGAAACAGTTCTGTTTTAAAATAAGTAAAGCAATAAAGGAATAAGAACTAAATCTCATTTGTATGTCAAATAATTTAGACTACCATTATTTAAAATTGCCTTTTGGAACCATATAAATTATTTTACATTGGTATATTTTGTTTAGATAAATATTTTCATTTTTGAAATTGGTATAATTAATTTCAAGATATTTTGGTGTTTCTCCTATAAGAAGTTACTATTCCAATGTGTTTATTCCTGTAACTAACTTGCAATATATAGTAGAAGGTAATGTACAGTAGGATACTACAATTCTCCATACTACTCTAATAATAAATATTTATATATCATTATGTGTCAGTGATTTGACTCTACCAGGGCAGAAGGAAATTACACACAGCTCATCAGGCTTACAGATCCTTGGGAGAAAACAGATTGCTTTTAGACAATTTGTATTAAATTAATTCTTCATAATATTTTTGTTGTTCGATAAGCTCAAATTCTAGGACACTATATTCAAATTTTAGCTCTAAAACTGAGGGAGTCAATGATGGATAATGAAATAATTTAGACATTTTATTTCAAAGGAAACTTAATTTAAACCCCATTTTTCTTTATGTAATTTCTCAGTTTACAAATAACTTGAGTCTGAAAGTGACTATCTTATTTTTATATTGAAAAATCAAAGAAAAAAAAAGAAAAGAAAGAAAAGAAAAACAAAGCTCTCAGGTGATTCTGAGTTCAGTAAATACATAAATACAAGGAAATAGCACTTTTGAAGGTCATTGGCCTTACTTTTGTGTTATTTGGTTTTCTTCAAGTTGAGAAACTATATACCTTTAAAACCTACTTTTGATGTGGGGGATTATTACCAAGAAATTCATGCAGTTTGCTCCAAGGCAGCAGTCTGAATTTTGATATTTTTGTTTTCTCCTTTGGATTTTGATACTAGAAAGAGTTAGTGAGCATTCTTGTGACAGAACACTGCCATTTGTAGTGGCTAAAAAGAGATGAATTCTACTTCTCTTCTGTAAAAAATATAGTGGAATGAGTAGTAGGATATCTCACAAGGTACTTACTTAAATACATATCACAAAAATTATATGAAATATAATAACCCACTAAAATGATCTAATCAGCATTTACTCTTTCAGAGACTGAGAATATTTGCTTACGTACATTTAATTGTTAGAACTTATAGTTGAGCTTAAAAATGAGTTAATAAGCATTTTTAATTATTCAAGATCATTAATGATTTAAGATTTCATTCATGATACAAAGTGGCAGGTAAAACTTAATTTTAACTTTTAAATAGCAGGAAAAAATATGTTTAGTGCATTTTTAAAAAGTATTCTTTGCTATATAAGTCCCTTTAGCAATGAAATCTAAAGTTTAATTTAGTGCAACACTTTATAATTGAATAATAATTTCTCAAAGCAATTTCAAGGTCATATTTGCTAGATTTAGTTACACATTATGATTATGCATTCTAACTTTCCTGGATTAATTTATTAAATAGAGAACAAAGGAAAACATGACCTAACTTCAGAATCACACCTACATCTATAATAAGTATAACAACAAAAAATAGTCATTCTTAGACATGGGGCCAGAGAGATAATATTGCACTAAAGTACTTGGTAAACTGTGGTTGACTCTCAGAAACACTATAGTCTCTCTTGCACCACCAAGAGTGATCCTTGATATTAGACCCCGAAGTAAATCTTAAATGCTTCTAGCTATAGCCCAATCACTTCCCTCCAAGTAAATAAATGCAGCCATCAACTGTAAACATTTTAACTTTATGCTAGTTGGGCAAAAAATTATCTTCTGAATTGTAAACAATAATCATAAAATCAAAATTTCAATAATAATAATAATTATGTAGGTAAATATGGACACCCAGGAACAGTTTTCCACTTGATATTAACTGTATTAATCAATATTTTTATTTTCAATTTTTTTCTTTCCCCCATTCTTAGTAGAAAACCTTGGTCATTTGTTAAAGTCTAGTTTCTTTGTGTGCAAAAATTAGGCATGATTTAATTCAATGCAGTCATGAACAGCTCATGAAATATGAAATTGATAGAAAAATTAATTTGACTCTCCCCAGAGCCTCATTACAAATTTCAGTGGAGGGATATTAGGCAAGAAGGTAAAATAAATAGTGAAGGAAGTCAGGAAGTGAAACACAATCACCAGATGGCTTGACTCTTGTGTGTTTTATAAATAACTTTTTATCTGACAAACAAATTGGCAAAAAGTACCTGACTCACTGAAAACTGTGAGGCTTACCAACGGGAAGGAAAGAGCAGAACAAAAACTCCAAAGATGTAGTGCTGCTCGAGATCCCTGAGGCCACCAGGCCACCCCAAAATGTATCCCTTGGCTACGCCAGTAATGCTTAGGTGACCATATGGTATTAAGGATTGAACTATGATCAACCATGCATAAGGTATGCACTTTAATATAGAGATGATATTAAATGTACATAATATTATAAACTAATGATAATTCCCCTTAAACATTTTTATTAAAATATTTCAAATCAAAACATATTGGCAATGAAAATGGAAAGAAGAAATAGCTTTTTAGCTTTTGTGTGCTAGGGAAAGTAATGGAAGACTTTAGCAAAGTATGAGTTTGAGATCCGAGTCTTAAATTTAAGTAGATTAGTGTTTATCAGGAAAAGACAAGATCAGTGACACAAGCTGCTGTGTGATTAAAGGTATAATGATACAGCTTCCAAAACTGTGGCTTCTGACAGCTGTATCTAGACTGTAAGAGAAAGAACAGTAAGAAATAGCTTGAAGTGTGAGAGAGAGAGGGGTGAGTGGGCAGGATACTTGCCTAGCACCTTACTGACATAGGTTCTATTGTTGGCACCCCATACACGATCCTCCAAACACTACCAAAAGTGATCTCTGAACATAGAATCAGGATAAACTCTGAGCACTACCAATTATTTCTCACCACCACACACAAGAAAATATTCATAGAATAACTAGTCTTGAAAGAGAATATCATAGCATAATGTAGGGTTAGAATTTTTTATGTGTAAATGAGTTTTTCACATGTGATACCATTTCTCTCATTTGTGAAGGGCAGATTAATAAGATACCTAATGGCTGTTATGACCATGCTAGGAGACATACATATTATGGGGGAGTTCTATGTGGCAGTAGAACATTTTCTGCATGTTTTAGTGATTTGAGAGTGGTGAGGTACGTTAGTCAACAGGACTGTGTCCTTCTTGTGAGTTATATCAGGACTGCAACATGTCCTATGTCATCTATATTGTGTATATGAATTTTTACAGGGCTCATTTAATAAAATGTTTATCAAAACATGATTGGAGGAGCCTGAGAGATAGTATAACATGTAGCATACTTGCCTTGTATGTGACTGGCCCGGGTTTGATACTCAGCATTCTGTATGCTTCCTCAAGCATTACCAGGAGTAATTCCTGAGTGCATATTTAAGTCACTCCTGAAGACCACTAGGTATGGCCCCCAAACCAAAAAATTAAAAAGAAAAAAGAAATTGATGTAGTTTTTAATGGAAACATTTAATTTTAAGGATGACCCTAGAGCAATCTCTTCACCAAGCTGGGTTTCATGAAAGTTTTTACAGATGCAGAAATTTAGTCACCTATCTTGCCCTTGAGGGTTATTTGTCCTAACATCAACAACTCTGTAGCAAGTGGAAAAATAATAAGTGTCAAGATAAGTCACTGAGAATTGGAAGTTCTTGCTAAAGCATAGTTTATCACAATGAATGATACAGATATCAAAATCCAGACTTTCAACAAATAGAGAGTGGGAAAGTCCATATTTTATAGAAGGCTATGGACATACTGAGGCTAGTTGTGTGTTATTTGAAATTCAATAACAGCCAAATAACCTTGATATGATTGATAGAGTTATTTGAGGACTATCTAGTTGTACTAATTTTAACTTTAGATTCACAAAAGGAACATGCATAGTACCTGGCATATAACTTAAGCTTGACAAACATTACCTGCCTTATGTATGATCTCTTCTTTCTCTTATAACATTCTGTGCTCAGAATTTATTAACTAATTTGTTTAATGCTTGACCTGAATAGTTCGCAAAGTGCTACCTATATACTAATTTATTTCAGCAATTTAATGTTCCTATAATTAAGTACTTTACATGCAAGGATAACTATGCTCAGAATTATTCTCTTGCCTCCATTCATTATTCAGTAATGAATAAGGCATGACCTCATCATTTGGAGCTTAGAAGAATAAATGCACCAAACAATTTCTTCATCTCATAATGAATATTCATTTGTTGTTGCACTGGTATAGATATCTACTGAATGTTCTAATCAAAGCATTTTATTTGGTGAGCATGAGGAGACAGATACTTGAACACTTAAAATACCTTCACAATTGACTCTGAAGGACATAAAGAAGTTGAATAAATCGACAGTGAAAATATGCCAGGGAAAAGATTGCATCTGATATAAAAGGTATGATTATGGCATGCTTCTTGGGTAATATGTTGAGAAGTATGTAAGACATTATCAAAAATGTAGAATTATTCTGAGTATATGATAATGAACAACCAAAAGAAGAAAAATAAATCATGACATTCAGAAATACATAAATGTATAGCAGAAGAAACTGAAATAGAAAAATCTTCCACAGTCAAGTACCCATAATGGATATAAGACAAATTTCATCAGTATCTGACAGTAGTTTCATTATTATCTTTTCTTTCTAGAAAAGGATTAAAAAGATATTTGTAATTATCTGTCCACTAAATGGTTTTCTAGGCCAAAAAGATGAATTTGACATAATCCAAACATTCCTAGCATTTAGGCATGACAATTAATTCTTTATATAAGATTACAGTAATACAGGATTTGAGAAAGAAAGCAAAAGTTGAAATGCTAATAGGCCAGTCTAAGATGTGGGGGTACATTCATTATAGCTTAAGGCTTATAGGAACCTTCACACTCATTTAATGCAATCCTTTAATTTTACTCATTTTACCCCCCCCCCTTTACCTCTCGTGGTTATTGATATGACTGGTGTTGTGTATGTAACTATTTTAGGGGATTACTATGTTACTCACCCTAACCTGATTGGTGATTGTGCCCTACCCTAGGGTGTGACCTGGCACTCTGACCCCACCCTAGGGTAGTACCTGATTCTGCTTCCACCATTGGTTGGTATCTGATCCCACCATTGGGTGGTACCTGATTCTGGGGGATAAAAACAAGGGTCTGTGGAAGGCTAGGGGCTTTTTGCTGGAACTGAGGCTGAGTCTTTGGACTTCCCCTAAAATATTTACATACACAACAACTGATAGTAACACATTCAACTGTTCCTACCTAATTTCCTGCTTATAGGGTTTCATCCTTGACCAAAGATCACTGTCATGACATTCTTTTAAGTTGAAGCAGGTGACCCACTTGGATGCAGTCCATTGGGTGTCTCATTGGCCAGGGGATATGGAAATATTAAATGGCAGAACTGCCAGATTAGCTTTCAGTGGATGAGAAGGTGCCCGGCTTGAAATCTGTGGTCCCACATTTGCAAGAGAAGCTTTTTACCAATTGAGCAAGCACAGGCCAAAGAATTTTCATACATCAATTGCATTTATTTGAAACATTCATAAGACTCTCTTGAGAATCAATTATGTTTAACTTTTAAATATGCTCATATATATTATCTTGAACTCTTCTATTTAGCAATCTTTTTTGTCAGTAGAGCATTCTAGATTTATTAGTTATAAAATCTGACTGTGCATGAAGGGATGTTTTGCCTATATTCCATGTTTGCATATTAAAAATAGAATAAAAATGGAAATTAATATGTTTTTGAAATTAATTTACTAGATGTTCAACACTAATATCATTTTATGAGTTAACCTTTAGTTATACTAATAGACTTTTTGTTTGTTTGTTTTGTTTGTTTTTGTCCTACACCTTTTGATGCTTAGAGGTTACACCTGGCTATGCACTCAAATCTCTTTTGGCTTGGGGGACCATATGGGATGCCGGATATCAAACCAAGATCAGTGCAGGATCAGCCATATGCAAGGCAAATGACCTATCGCTGTGTTATCGCTCCAGCTTCTAGTAGACATTTATAGAATATAGATAGACTATATGTTTAGAGTAAGTGATTAAAGGTTTTTAAATCATTTAACCACATTTAAACTTCATTTAAACTTCACTAAGAATTCTTGATACTATCTCTAAAGAATTTTTTTAAAAACTGCAATGTATGACACTGATTCATTGTCACTATGTAACTTAAATATTACTGTGCAAGATTCATAATTTACTTTGGTCACAATAAAATTATTCTTTAAATAACTGCAATGCATTAAATTATAAAAATAAAGACTGAATTATCTGACTGGTTAATTTATAAATTAGGACTTTTACTTCAATGATGCTTCATGCTATGTTTTATGAATTGATCATATGAGATAATCGGAATTGCTTCCATTTTGAGCACTACTGCAATTTTATCTTAATTAATAATAAGTGAGTTTTCACCTTATCTCTTGGACAACCATTTATTTATTGGAAGTGCATTTAGGCCATATGACTAGAGAAACTTTAAGGGGAAAAATAGATAAGTACTGGTAACTATTAGTAAAGATGACATGTTCACTTCTTGATGTCTTTATAATAAAATAGACAACTCATAAAAATTAAGCTTAGTAGGTAGTAAAAAGCAATAAAATAATGTCTGCAAATGTAAGAGCATGCAAGAATTTTAATGAAACTTTAAATGGGACTGCGTTTACATTGAGTCATTAATCTCAATAAGATAGTTGACAGGTTTGTATAAAAGACTGAAACTGCATTAAATTGTGTAGATTAAGTACTTAGAGGTCAAATTACTTAATATAGTAATAAGAGATTCTACTGTGTTTATAGGAATAATATAGTACAATTATTAAATTTTGAATAAGTCACTTTCAGAGAACTTATACTTTTTGAAGATAATTAAAATGCAAATTATTATGTTTAGTTTCAAACTTTTAATGTTGAATTTGTCTTCCTAGTCAATTTGTAATACACTTGAAGCAAAATAAGAATCATTATTAGGTAGTTATTAGGTAGTTGCATCTGTGATGTCTAAACTCTCAAGAAGCATATTTATTATTAAATGATAGAAGTTTATCACTATTTATGATATTAAAATGCTACTAGTCTATAGGCAAGACAAAGGAAACAAATAAAATTCTTTAAAGTGTGATAAACATATCTAAAAATGAATATCTTGCAAAAAATAAAACTGTGTAGTTGACAATATACACCTATGAAAGGAAGCCAAGCCAGTGGGAATATAAAAGAAATTTATTCATTTTATTCTTTCACAGCTGTTGTTTTCCTTGGCAGGTTCTTAAAGATCATGTATCATCATCTAAATTTCCACCATTTACCCTTTTATTCTTATTTGATGTCTCATGTATCATTTAAGCTCTGTCACTGGCTACAATTTCTACTGTTATAACTACCAAATGCATACAGTGTTGAAAAAGTGTTCTGTTTGATCTTACTCTACATCAAGCATCCTACTTTTAAATGTCTCCAGTAGGATAATCCATAGATAACTTAAGCTCTATATGAGTGAAATGAATCTCATCATTTCCTACTTACAAACCCCTGGATTTGCTTTTCTTTTCGCTCAGTAAAGAAGGCCACCATATGGTCATCCCAGTTTAATGCATATGCTTATCCTGAATTCATCTTTCTCCCTCATCACCATCATCAGAAGGCCATTAAACAAATAGTTTATAAAATGCTTCCATATTTTTTATATATCTTTTCCAACAATTGATTATTAATTTAAGGTTCTGTTAATTTCTTGTAAGAGTTCAGACTAGACAGGCTTAAAATAGGTGTTTTTAATTATTGTTTTTTTTTTTCTTACAGCTTATTTTATTTTATTTTGTGGGGGCACACCTAGTGGATCTTAGGGGTTACTCCTGACTATGCATTCAGAAATTGCTCCTGGCAGGCTTTGAGATGGGATGCTGGGGATCAAACCCAGATTGGCCACGTGAAAGGCAAATGTCCTATCTGCTGTGCTATCACTCTGCTCCCTCAACTCATTTTCAAATATGGTATTTAGCTTTGAAGACAATTGTATGTAAAATGAGAACAATATTCTTACTTTTACTTATTACTACAAATATTACTACAAAATGAAAATGTCTTTTCAAAAAAATTTAATAAAATAAACACAGTTTACAAAGTTATAGATTGTTGATATTACTTCAACATTATTCCCACACTAGTGTCAACAACTATTATCATACTCTCTCATCTCTCCTACATCTCATACTCCCTCATTCCTCCGCCAACTTCTATATTCCATCATCTCCACTCCCAATCCATCCTCCCACCTGCCATCTTGATAGGCATATTGAAGTTCAAGAGTTTCAACTTAGTTGTCATGTTTTATGTGTTGTTGAGTTTTTGCTTTGAATATATAACTATTCTGCTCTCCCAGATTCCTAATATAATTAAAACTCGGATTTCTTGTCCACCATTAGTTCTCTTTCTTATTTTCTTCTTTCCTTAATTTCTTTTCTTCTTTGTCTTTTTTTCTTAGATTCTAGGGTCAAGTCTGATTCAAGCACCCTCCCTTTACTACATTACATTTCCTAATACAATGATTTTAGTACCACAGATAAATGAGATCATCTTGGGTTTGTCTTTCTCTTCTGGCTTACATCACTGAACATAATATATTCCAGTTGCATGATTTCCTCATTCCTTGTAGCTGTATAGTATTCCATTGTGCATATATATCATATCTTCCTTCTCATTTTATCTGCCATTGGACACCTAGTTGAATCCATATCTTAGTTGCTCATTGTAGCAAATAATAATAGTGTGCAAATGTCCTTTTGAATGAATGCTTTTAAATTCTGGGGAAAGGTGCATAAGAGTGGAATGCCTGAGTCAAATGGCAACTTAATTCTAAGTTTACTGAAGACTCCCCATTCTGTTTTCACTTGGTTCAATCAGACAAAATTCCCACCAGCAGTGGCTGAGAGTTCTTTTTTCACTAGCACAGATTGTTGCTACTATGTTTGATGTGTGCTATTCTCTCTTTCTCTCTCTGGCAGAGTTCAGGGTTTTCTCCTGGCTCCACTCTCTCAGAAATCGCTCCTGGCAGGCTCGGGGGACCATAGGAGATGCTGGAAATCAAACCCAAGTCCATCCTGGGTCGACAGCATGCAAGGCAGACAAACACCCTACTGCTCTGCTATCTCTCCGCCCCTAAGCTGTGTGCCTTTTTCAATGGTGTGAGATAATATCTCATTGTTGTCTTGATTTGGATTTCCCCGATGATAAGTGATGCTGAATACTTTTTCATGTGCTTATTAGTAATCTCTTGTCTTCCTTTGAGAGGTGTCTGTTCATTTCCCTTTCTCATTTTTATAGGTTATTTTAACTTGTTTTTTTTTTATCTCTGTTCATACTTTATATATCCTGAGTAAGGCCTTATCTGAAGTGTTGAATGAGTGTATTATTTTCCGCTTCATTTATCTTTTAGTCTCTGCCCATTTTTCTTTGCAATGCAAAAAACTCTTAAATCTGATGTAGTCCCATTTGTTTAATTTGGATTTTGTTGCCTTTGCCAATGGTATAAAATTATCGAAGACACCTTTGAGGTCCAAACCTTGATCATTATTTTTAAACGTTTTAAAAAACTATGTCTATTGTTTACTAATGTATTTATAATAGTACAGTACTTATAACAACAGTGAAAACTTACAATAAATATCTTATTTTATCTCTGATTTTCCTAAGACTCGGGTTAGAGCAAGCTAGTGTAAAAATGGCTAACGTGAGGAGTAAGAGTGACTTTCTTCTAAGTTGACATTTTATATTTGTGGTTTATTTTTCCTATTGTAAACTGAACTTCTTTGAGAGAAGTTATCTTTAAATCCTTCTTTCCAGCTCTGAGCAGAGAGCTTTCATTTCATTGAGTGCATAAGGCTTTTCAATCTCCACAAACTATAAAACTGTGGGAATTAAACAAAAACAAAAATGAAAAAATCAACTTTTTAAGAGGTTGGTTTTAGCCCAGAGTTACTAGGCTAATAACTCCATTTATTTCAATGGAGTAAAATAAGTAGAAATTAAAATTGTGTTGTAGTAAAATAGTCTATTATTTTAAATACAGAAGAATTAAAAATCTCTCTTTAAATAATCTACTAGGTAGGCTAACTATCAGAGCATTTAAAATGATGTATCTGGGGTTGGAGCAGTGGCGCAAGCTGTAAAGAGTCAGCTTTGCAAGTGCTAGCTTAGGACAGACCACTGTTGAATCCCCCGGCGTCCCATATGGTCCCCCAAGCCAAGAGGGATTTCTGAGCACATAGCCAGGAATAACCCTTGAGCGTCACCGGGTGTGACCCAAAATCCAAACCCCCCCAAGAAAAGATTAATTTATTTAAGGAATATATTACTATTATAATACAGGGTTTGACGAAAATATGGCTAAAGCTAGATTTTATTCTCTATAAAATTTAAAGAGATAAACATGGTTTATATGGGCTACCAGGTAGTTTGTTATTATCTGTGAGGATAACACAAATGTAAATATTAAAGAAAATATATTATTTATTTATTTTTTAAAAATATGGAACACTTTACAAATTTGCATGTCATCATTGCACAGGATCATGCTACTCTTCTCTGTATTGTTCCAATTTTAGTATATATGCTGCTGAAGCGATCACTGAAGATAATATTTTATTAGCACAGATCACAGACCTACAGAGATGAAAATATAATTAAAAATAATATTTAGAAAAGAGAAAAATTTAAATTTACACATTGTTGCTTGCCTTTGAGTAATTATAATAGTTTCAAAAATAACTAATTTAAAAATGTAACAAGAGAGTGAAACTTTACCTCTTAAAATTATAATTTTTACTGTATTTGGAACTTGTATCTATAAATATGTGTATTTACAAATTTTAATAATTTTCTAAGTTTAGATAATTTTTTTTGGTTTTTGGGCCACACCCGTTTGATGCTCAGGAGATACTCCTGGCTAAACACTCAGAAATTTTCTCTGGCTTGGGGGGACCATATGGAACGCCGGGGGATTGAACTACGGTCCTTCTTTGGCTAGTACTTGCAAGGCAGACACCTTACTTCTAGCACCACCTCACCGGCCCCTAAGTTTAGATGATTTTTAAAAAATTATTTTCATCAAGAAGTTCCAAATAAAATCCACAATTTACAAGAGTCTTATTTTAAAAATATCAAATTTTACAAAAAAAAGTGTAGACAGGATGACATAGCATGAAAAACCTTATATATTGTAAATTTTATTAAGCATTGATATTTTAAATGTTCTCACTGAATTATGAAAATAATAATGCACCAATGACTACTGGAAATTTTGCTTCAAGGCTTCAGAATATCTAAAATTAGATATTAAGATCATATGTCTTACATAGAAGTTTTCACACAAATAATTTTATGAAGAATAAAACTGAAATTGGAAGAAAGATATAATTTGAACATTTTACGAAGCTTACATTAGAGGAATGGAGAATGCTGTAAATACAGTGAAGTATGAAATTTTAGATGATATGTCTTCCCAGGAACAATATTTTATTATTGTGTGTGTGGGGGGGTAGAGTAAGGGGTGTTATTCTGGAGAGTTATTAGAGAACCTGTGCTTAGCAATCCAACTCAGGCTTCCAGCCTATGAAGAGTTTTCTCCAGCCCTTTGAGCTAACTCTTTGACCTCCATACACCTACCTCACCAGGTAGACTCAATAAAGTTGTAGAGATATGCCCTATTTTTAGAAGTTTTATCGATATCCCCCCACCCTCTGTCATTGCTGACACGTTAAGAACATTGAAAGGGTTAGCCAACAGCTGAGGCTTAAATAATTGCAAATAAACCCAAAAACCAGCTTTCAGTTTGTCACAGCACAGAAATAAAATCAAAGATACAATTTTACTCTTTTTATTCCTTGCCCCACTGATTTGTGATAATGGCAATTGCTCTCACCAGGCTGACCTCAATATACTGTTGCTATTTAAATAGCTTATAACTAAAATCTAACTACAAACATGTGTGTAATCATGGTGATTAAATAAAGATAAATTAAAAATAAATAAATAAATATCATGTCCAAGAGTAG
This sequence comes from Suncus etruscus, assembly GCF_024139225.1. Classification (NCBI taxonomy): domain Eukaryota; kingdom Metazoa; phylum Chordata; class Mammalia; order Eulipotyphla; family Soricidae; genus Suncus; species Suncus etruscus. Next base: position 106,273,489 of record NC_064855.1, on the reverse strand, counting down.
GAACTGAAAGCACATGTAATAGCATTTACTCTTCATGTGATGATGATTTGCTTATATGTTGGTGTTTGGTTATTACCACCTAGTATCATACAGTTATGACACTTTATCATTTCTTTATAATGTTTCAAAATTTAAAGTTTTATTACTTTCAGGATTTTTCTTTTTCACGTTAGTTATCGCTGTGTTGTTGAATATCAATTTTAAACTTGATGTTTAATATATTAATTAACTTAATGATTAAATATGAAATATTTTTAAACTATATATATAGATATATATTGTATTTTGGGGGTCGCACCCGGTGACAGTCAGGGGTTACTACTGGCTCTGCACTCAGAAATCGCTCCTGGCAGGCTCAGGGGACCATATGGGATGCTGGTATTCAAACGACCATTCGTCCTGAATCTGCTGCATGCAAGGCAAATGTCCTACTGCTGTGTTATTTCTGCAGACCCGAATTTATATTTTCAACTAACTAGAGGAGTATGATCTTATAACAAGATATCTTAAAATAATAAGTCAATCAACTATTTTAATATTATATATATAATTTATACAAATATTGTAAGACTGGGTTAAGGTGTGCAATGATAAACTATAGGATTTTACAATTTCCAAAATTTGAATGTAGTGTATGCATGTAATAAATGTATCTATATGCATATAGATATAACATATACATTGGCATATGTAGTATTTATTTGTATTATATTGTTTTTGTTTTCCATTTTTACAAAAGATAAAATATAGTCTAAGCAAAGTTTAGTTGATTAACATTGTGCCATAGAATATCTTTAGGGTTAATTCAGACAATTAGATTTTCTGATAACTTAAATATTTTTTTGAAAATGTAAACTATAATTGAGTACTTTAAATTCAAGTTTACATACTATTATACTTGTCCTGTATAGTAAAAATTAAACATTAGAAGTGGTAATATAATATCAAAGTTGATATATTTTTCATAAAATTAGTTGTTAATAAAAATACAAAAAATTATTTTGAGATATGAAACTCTGAATTGCTAACTTAGAGACTACTATAATCTAGTACATTAAATACATACATGAATATATATAGTCAGAGTGACTGTAGAAAAACTGAATAATGTGCCTAGATATTTCAATAGAAATTATTGCAACTAATTAAAATATTTGGCAAAGAGCTTTGCTTTAATATAGTCAATTCTGAATTTTAAGTTCACCCTGCACCCCAATTTGGCAGGATGTTAAAAACTGACCACATAGCTCCCCTGAGATTCATTTTGTTCATTTATAAAATGGAACTATAAAAACCTTCTTTCCAAGTAATGATTTGGACTGGTTGAGCAATAGAGTGACAATTGAAAAGACTACTGAGGTCACAGCTGCAGAAACTGCAAATTATTACTATTGTTATAATCATCACTAAGTATTTAATTTTTTAGAATAACTTTCTATTCATAATTCTTTTTCATCGGTACAGGACATAATAATTATCATGGTTTAATTTTCTCAATTATACAAAATTTTAAGGCTGACTCTTTCAACTCTTTATGATGACTTTAATATAATTCAAGTTCATAAAGTAACAGCCACAGAAATCAATAGATGCCAGAGGGATTGAAATTGCTTCCATATTGTGCCTTAAATAATTTTAATGTGCCTTAGAAATTATGTGTTGCCTAAAATATGTTGAACTTAATTGGGTATATCAAAATACAGATTCTGAATGAGGAAATTCATTTCTAAAGACCTCAAAATATGGTACAATAATTGTAAAATAAACAAAAATCAGTCAGGTCATTTAAATATTCTTTTTGGCGAAATTTGTTTTATTTCTTTTGAATTTTTGACCACATCCAATCAATATATATATATGTATATATACATATATATACATATATATATATATATAATTTCTTCATACTCTGTACTCTTCAGTCACATTTCCTGGTGCTTCAGTTTCCATTTGGGGTCCTGGGAATCAAACCAGGTCTGCAACATACAAAGGCCAATGCCCTCTCTGTTATATAAGCCAATCTCTTACATATTATTGCTACGGCATGCATAAACTTAGGGGAACTCAAAAGGCACACCAGATGTATCTCAAGATATCCCTGGTGTGGAGAGCTGAAATATAACCCCCACGGGATTCCTCAAAAGGCCTGCTGTGGATGCCTCTTCCCCTGAGTGGATAGTTGAGGAATTCCCCAAAAGATAAATCCATGCTGGGTATTACATTTTCTGTCATTATTTGGCTATCTCTCCTTTGTAAAATCTCAAGCAAAATTATGGCCTCTATCAAATAATTTGGCTCAGAATTCCAGTATCAAAGATTACTAAGAGAACCCCTTTTTTGTATAATATTTAGCATCTAAAAGCAAAGACAATATTTTTTCCCTTTTTCAAATATGGCCTTGTAGCTTCAATTTCTGGTAATTTCTGACATAGCCAGAATACAGATTCTGGGCTATTGATTCTTCTCAGAAAATGGAGCCACACCTTGGGAGATTTGGCTCCTTCCTTTACCTGATCTCTAAAACAATAGAGCCCAGGTCAGTGAAGACCATGTTCCTAGATTTTTCTACTTCTTAATATCTTTTACTTTGCATTTGAAGTTAGCTTGCAAAGAGCTGCCTTCTTCCTTGTAACTCAGAATTCTTACTAATCACACCCATAGCTTAAGTTTTGTTTGCTGTTAAACTTTGCTTTGTGATTGTAAACATTCTTCTAGATACCTATGACTGACTTTACCCTTTATAAAACCCCCTGCTTAAAGATTAAACTTGTTGCACTTCTACCAGAAAATGTGTTGATCCTACATACTTGTGTGTGGTTTCATTGTTTCATATTTCTCCACCCATGCAACCCATTCTCCCTGAAATAGATTCATATTGTGTTACTATCTAGCATTTCACACAATTATTTTCAGTCCACTTTCACCTTGGGAGTGAGCAGATAGAAACTGAATAGATGTTGACTATGAGAAATTCAAACTTAAAAATTAATATAGGATATAGCATCCTGTCAATATGCATAAAAACTGGTCAATTTATATATTATTATTGTCTCTTTCTTGAGCAAACCATTTGCAAGAGTATAAATGCTAATGTTTTAGGTGTAAAATGTTACAACATGCCAATATTTAAGGGTTTAAAATAACAACAAAAGTTGCACTAAAAATTCTCAGTACAATGGGGCCCAAGTGATAGTACAAAAACTAGGGTATTCACCTTGCATGAGGCCAACCCAGCTTCCATCCCAAGCATCCTATATGATCCCCTTTCCCTTCAGAAGTTATTTCTGGTTGTAGAGTCAAGAATAACCCTTGAGCACTTTTGAGCACTTCAGTTATGTCCCCTCAAAAAAGCAAAAATTTCTCAATCCATTATAAAATGACAAAATGATCTTAGAATTCAAAATTAAAGTCTTTGACCACTTATTTAATGTTGATATCCACCATGAATGTGAACAAAATAATTATAAATAATTATTATTAATAATAATTTTAATTATTACTAAATAATTATGAAAATAGTTTTATTAGAGTAAAAGAAATATTATTGAGTACTTAACTCCAATCACATTTGTGAAGGGAAAAAAGAAACAATGGAATCCTATTTAGGAGAAAAAGAAGAGAAATTGAATTTTGGCTTAGTGTTTGTAGATAATTATTTTTACATGCTTGTATTTTAAATTTTCCTTGTAAAATTGATTGGTGGGTGGAAAAGGCATACACACTCTGAATTTTACTTACTGATATGTAAGATGTTAGGTGCTATTAGGCGCTCTTTTAGAAAGATTTATGATAATAAGCATCATCACAAAGCACATCATTCTGGGGAAGAGAAAGTGATGTTGCATTCATTTTGTACGATTAATGATTCATATGTAATGAGGAAAAATGTTCAGAACCTTTATAAAGATATATTTCTTGTTAGTTTCAACAAAAGAAAGAAATTCTACATTTGCACAATATTTGCAAGTATTTGCATCAGCTAACATTGAAATTATATCAAGTAATGAGAAAGCATGTTACTTTGCATCTTGATTAAAAATCCACTTCTATAGTATCTCAGAACCATATGCATATTTGATAAAATTTACATGGTAAACTTATTTTGCTTCCTTAGGTATGATCGTAATGAATGGCTCCTTTTAGTCTGATTTACATGGTAAGTGAAGATAATTAAAAACAGTTTTTATTAAAAAACAGAAGAAAAATTTAATCTGTAGGAACTTTGAATAAAGAATGTGATAGATAGCTTTCAATTTTAAAGTATTCTATAAAACTTCCATTGTATAAAAAACAAATTACGCATATTGTGTAGTTATGTCCTTGTCATTGGGTTTGGCAGAATAATAATCAAGAATCTCAGTGAAATATAAGCTTTACTATGGAATAACACTACTAACATGAAATGAAAGATGTTTACTGCATTTTTGTATTTATATTTCTTTTTCCAGTTGGACCTGTGTGAAGGAGATGTAGTATTAATTGTACATTAGATGATATTTCACTATTGTTTACCTGTCACAACTAAAAATTAGAATTCTATTTGTATAGTCAACAATCCACTTTTCAAAAAAATTTTTCAAATTTGAAAATAAATGGGTATACCCACATTTATTACCTATAATAAAATATCATTTCATTATTATTAATATTATTCTATTGAAATATTTGTGAGAAAAAACTCATTGGAAAGAATGAAACAAGCTATGTATTTTACAAATTAAGTTTTATTTTTCTGACTTTTTTCTGATGCATGCTTCAACTTTGGTTAACTTTATTTCTGACTAGAACTGATATGCTATCAATATACTATTGAACTAGGGTTAGATAAAACAGGATCATTGATCGCCAATTTTATAGTTAATTCTTAAAAGTTTCCATCGTTCTTGCCCTATGCTAAAATCTACATTCTTTAATTATTCTATTAAAAATTTGTGTCATTCTGAACACAAGATTTCCTCTTCCACTCTTTCTCCTTTCATGCCATCCGTAGCTTTGTTTTCAAATGATTCACCCTTCTTTGAAACTCCCTTTCCTTTGACTCCATATTGACTTTTAGTACGCTATGACTTGGTATAGATTAAATGCTTTGAAGTGCTCAATAAAGTTTCATTGATTAGCTGACTCCAAACTCATTTCTTGTTACATTCTGATTCTTGATCTCTTGTGATCTATTCCCTAAAACTGAACTATTACATGTATTATATTTCTATTCCCTGCAACCTGAAATACCAGATTCACCAGACTAAGCAGTTTTCCTGATGCAGTATGTAGTGTTATAACTTGACTGTCACCAGATTTAGAAGCAGCAAATAAATATGACCCAAAACCCAAAATAATAAAATAAAAAAATGAATAATTACACTTTAGTTTGCTTTTTTATTATCTACATTATTAAGCAAGAGGAGTCTTTTCTTTAGCATGTGCTGTAGTGATTTTAACTTTTCTGACATAAACTTACAGATTTTGTATATACTTAGAATGGCAAATTATTGGTGTTCTTTACATGACTGAAACCCAAACACAATCATGTATGTAATCAAGGTGTTTAAATAAAATAAATAAATAAATAAAATAAAAACTGAATTTAAGTTGTCCAAAAAAAAAAAAAAGAATGGCAAATTATTAAAGCTTACAACCAGAGTCAAATTATCTGTATTTTTTCTACCTATTTGCTGTGTAAACTTGAGCTGTATTGCTTGAAAATGGAAAATATTGAAATTACATGAAAACAATACTGAAAAAATTGAAAATACAATTTTTTTTTTTTTTTTTTTGGTTTTTGGTCCACACCCGGCGGTGCTCAGGGGTTATTCCTGGCTGTCTGCTCAGAAATAGCTCCTGGCAGGCTCGGGGGACCATATGGGACACCGGGATTCGAACCAACCACCTTTGGTCCTGGATCGGCTGCTTGCAAGGCAAACGCCGCTGTGCTATCTCTCCGGGCCCTGAAAATACTATTGAAGACTAAAGATAGACTAATACATTTATGATCCAGAGAAAAGGAAAGTTTGTTTCCTGGAGCAGGAAATTAGATTTCTGACCAAAGAAAGTGTAGAAAATTTCTAACCCTATAATTTTAATTTTCTCAATTCAACTGTAGAATAATCCACTGCAATCCAAGGAGAGAATTAGTGCTATGATTGGGAATAAAATTTTTAATCTCTACTTAGAAGAAGATCCTGTACTACAAAAAGTGGAAGCATGTCAAAAAGGGTTAGAATAAATAAAGTGAAGTAGATAGATTTCTCTTAAATTTATCTTGCAATTAACCAAACTATGTTTTCAGCTCATCTCCCAAATCTTTCATATATTCTTAGAGTCTTAAATGTGTCTATTGTTAATTTTCCAATGATCCCAGAGTGCATCCTATACCACCACTCTTTGCTCCCTGGCCTGGCAGAATAACAGACCCATTTCATTTTAGATTGTGAAAGTTTAGGACTCTGGATTCTGTTGTCTTTGTCTTGGATATTTAGTTCTTTATTTTTTTCTCTGCCAGTGCATCTGAGACCACTTGGCTCCTGGCCTCCAGCCTTTCTTTTATCCTTTCTTCTTAGTTTTATATAAAAATGCAGAAATATATGTTAAAGTAATCCATGTCCCAAGGTTCTATGATAAAAGGCAGGATCATTTAAACAAATGATGAGAAATAATAAAGAAAAGAAAAGAAAAGAAAAGAAAAGGATGTGTGGCAGGTTTTTTTTGTGTGTGTGTTTGGTTTTTGCATAGGTTCAGCAAAATTTGGGGAAAATAAAAAGGAAAAAGGTTTGGCCTAAGAACAGGCAGACCCTTCCCATGAAGCATCCTGATTGAAGACCACCCAGAGGCTCAATAAATCACTTATATCTTTCATTTAATGTAATATTTTTCAGGATTCATTCTTGTTCTAGTTGAAAATAGTACAGTAGGGAAAGAACTTGCCTTGCTCAAGGCAGATCAGGGTCTGATCCCTGGCATTTCATTTCCACCTCTGAGCACTACCAGGACCAAATCCTGAATACAGAGCCAAGAGTAATCCCTGAGCACAGCAAGGCATGTCCCAAACACCCCATCCTTATTTTTTCAAATAATTTTCAAAATATTTCATGTTCTTCTTAGTAATTTAGTTATTTTCTTACAATACTGTAGTTATTTTGTTTTTTGTCTTTACAACTTATTCCATAAATTTGTTGATTAGGGAAGAAAAATAATATTTGATGTCAAATGTGATGGTTTTTTTTTGTGAGTTTTCTTCCTAGAAAAATCTCCATCCACTTGTAGCTTGTTCTATGGTCCTGACTTTTAAGGTATTTTAAGGTTCTCTGAGTCCTTCCTCTATAGGTCAACTGAATGATGTACTAATCAACATAGAAGTGGAGGAGAAGAGAGTTATTATCTTTCCAACTTTCCTTAAGCTTTCCTCAAAGTATTTTCTCAATCAATTCTCCTTAAAGGATACTGGTCATGATGTTGAAACACCTTTCAAAACCCTCACACCTTCAAAAGCACTATGACAGCTGGATATTTCTGTGTCTTGTTTTCCTGTCACTTTAGTCTATTTTCTTAAACTGATCAATATTTTCCCTACACTGTTAGCACTTTTCTTTCTGACCAATATTTGTATGGATTTATATGTTTTAAAACATGTCTTTGTCCTTTCAAGTAGAGTTAGGGAGAAAACTAAACTTGTTTGTATATAATCAGCTATCATGATCCAATTCTTTACACTGAGCTTACATTTTAAATGTGATCTCTAAATAAACTGTTTTGTTTCATTTTATGTTGTTTTACTGTAGTTTTTGTCAAAGTGTTGGGGTTTTTTTGTTTGTAATATTTCTCTGGTTTTTTAATTTCTTGTATTTCTAATTTATGCTTGTCATTTTGTACTTTCCTTAATAAATTCTTTCTTATTTTAATTTTTTTATTGTTCTTTCTTTTTTGCCTCTTTAATTATTGTGTTTTTTGTGTTTTATAATTGGGGCCACACCAATAATACTCAGAGATTATTACTGGCTCTGAGTTAAAAAATTACTCTTAGTAAGGTTTGGCGGAGTACATAGAGTGTCAAAATTAAATCTTATTTGGGCATGCTCTAGGCAAGTACCTTACCTGCTAGATTATATCTAAGTGCCCCTTGTCAGTCTTTTTGTATTAGTCAATGCCTCTTGCTAATGTATTATCTGTTTTTAAGTTACATTCTTTAAAATGAATAAGTGGATATAATTGTTTATATTTTGATTCTCCATTTTCACCCTATTTGATATTCATAATTCACACATTTTTTAATGAAATAAGATGGTGTTATCTTTTTCTGTTGGAATTCTGTTTGCACCACATCCCTTTTTTTCTGAAAGATCCAGTAGTTTGGTATTAATTTTATTCAATTTATAGCACAGTGCAAGGTTCCACTTGTAACAAATTGTAATCATCTTTGATTTCTAATTCACACAAGTCCTGTGACTTCTGAAGTTTATTTAATAGCTCTTTGGATCTACTCCAGTGACAAAATCTGCCTTTCACCATATGTTGTATTCTGTCATTTTTATTCTCAGCTAACTATAGTGCTGTATCTACATAGAGCAGTTCAAAGTTTTTACATTTTATTCTCAATTTGAGGCCAGATAGTGGAAACAAAGATGGTTAGGTTCTGCTATTCATTCATGGAATAAATTGTTAGCATTTTCTGTAGTAATAAAATGCATTATATATATTTCTTTTATATTAAGCTAGCCCTTTCTTTTTCTTTCTTTCTTTTCTTTTTCTTTCTTTCCTTCCTTCCTTCCTTCCTTCCTTCCTTCCTTCCTTCCTTCCTTCCTTCCTTCCTTCCTTCCTTCCTTCCTTCCTTCCTTCCTTCCTTCCTTCCTTCCTTCCTTTCTTTCTTTCTTTCTTTCTTTCTTTCTTTCTTTCTTTCTTTCTTTCTTTCTTTCTTTCTTTCTTTCTTTCTTTCTTTCTTCCTTCCTTCCTTCCTTCCTTCCTTCCTTCCTTCCTTCCTTCTTTCTTTCTTTCTTTCTTTCTTTCTTTCTTTCTTTCTTTCTTTCTTTCTTTCTTTCTTTCTTTCTTTCTTTCTTTCTTTCTTTCTTTCTTTCTTTCTTTCTTTCTTTCTTCCTTCCTTCCTTCCTTCCTTCCTTCCTTCCTTCCTTCCTTCCTTCCTTCTTTCTTTCTTTCTTTCTTTCTTTCTTTCTTTCTTTCTTTCTTTCTTTCTTTCTTTCTTTCTTTCTTTCTTTCTTTCTTTCTTTCTTTCTTTCTTTCTTTCTTTCTTTCTTTCTTTCTTTCTTTCTTTCTTTCTTTCTTCTTTCTTTCTTTCTTTCCTTTCTTTCTTCCTTTTTCTTTCATTTTATTTTTTTTATAAAATATTTAACTAAGCACCATGATTACAAGCATGATTGTAGTTGGGTTTCAGTCATAAACAGAAAGTCCCCTTCACCATTGCAATATTACCACAAACAATACCCCTTTTTCTTAATAATGGAATGCCTAACAGTAGCCTATATCGTGAGTGACATATTCTGATATATCCTATTGTCCAAATTAATCAATGAGTATGTCAATTACTTAGGTATGTCAGGTAATGATAAATATAATATAAATAAAAAAGTTAATTTTAAACGATTAGTAATAAAGGATATTGAATGACAAATTTGATCAAGTATTTCTTTGAAATCTCAATAAGATAACTACAACAAAATATAATGCATAAATATTTTCTTGCATTTTAATTATATTTTAGAAAGGAGAAAATATGATAGTATAAAAAGCAAGAATTTTATGACATTATATTTATTTCTCTTGGTATTTTTAATGCATCCCCAATGGTCCTTTGAAAAGAGAATTTTTACCAATGTTAATTATAAACTTCTCTATATTTTCTTATGTCTTAATACCTATACACCATTTCTTCCCTTTTATTCCTTATCCCAAATTTAGTTTTGTTTTTGGGGGGGGTCTCAATTTACTATGTTCAGGATTTACTCCTGGCTCTGTGCTCATAGGCCATTTTAGTGACTACTCAGGGCATCAGATATGGTCTCAGGGATGTTACTTGGGTAGATTACGTGTGAGGCAATTGAGTTTCTCACTACTCTCTTTGTCTCCTCATTTTATTCCTTTATCATACTTTAATGTGTAAATGAATGTTTAACTCTATCTTCTGAGGTACATTTTTGTGTTTTTTCCATATTCACTGTATATGAGAGAGAGAAAGGTGAGACATTAAGAGCAGGAAAGTGTGGGAGAGAGAAATACAAAGAGAAGGAAGAGAGTGAGAAAACGAGAGGGAGACAATAACTGTACCTTGAATTCAGGATGGCAGAAGCATATATCATTGCATATAGCATATAGTTTTATTTATGTAATTCTAAAAATGAAATGAACTAAACCTACATAGATTCTGTCCATATAAACTTAAACACAAGAGCCCGACTTTATTATTTCACTTACTTTGGGCTCTTATTTTTTTGCTTCCTAAAATCCTCCTTACCACGTCTGTCTATATGAATATTCTATTAATCATTTCCCTCTTGGCAGTTCCTTAGAAGTGTTGATCCTACATCTTTCACAAGTGATTATATTTCTTTTCTTTAGCTGTCCCCATTAAATGGCATGCAATTAAATGCTTTCTTATTTTAGCTTTTATTCCTGTTAATAGTTTTGTGCTGGTGTTAAAGTGATTTTTCCTCTAGTAGGTCAAATGGTGTATAGATATTTCACAGCTTATTATAGTGTTTTTCCCATATAAAAATGGTTATTTTTGTATGTATTTTACAGATAGAACTAGTCCAATACTTTTTAAGGTTTCTTATTTTATTTTTTGTTATACCTGGCTGTGCTTAAAGGTTACTTCTTGCTCTGCTTTCAGGAATTACTCCTACTTGATTCAGGGAAACAATACTGGACTCAAGGTAGCAAACCCGGGTCAACCCAACAACCTACCCACTTTGCTATCTCAGCTGTCCTCATATGGAAGGTGTTTCTTGACATCTTATAGACAGCATTAATTATAGGAGTAAACTTGAGTAAAGGTGTTCAGTGAGATAAGCTTTCTACTTTTGCAAAATAAGATAAAACTTATCAGATGTGCGCTTTTTTACGCTCGTGGAGAAATGAAGATGAATATTAATGGATACTCTTCTACTCACAATGGATCTACATTTCAACAGTTGTGTGTGTAAGAGTTTAATGAATAAGGCAACACTTTTTCTCAAAATAAAAGGTTCCATATGTTTTAATAAAATTTCAATACCTTGGGTCAGAGAGATAGTAGAATAGATAAGACCCTCAATTGCCTTGCATAGGGCAGATCAAGTTTAGTATCCAGGCACCCACATCTGGTCCCTTAAGTACTTCCAGAAGTAATCCCTGAGCATGCAGGCAAGAGTAAAGTTCCAACCAATGAGAAACACCAAAAATTAAAATAAAATGTTAAAAAATAAAAATACAGGCCCTTATCGGCAATGTTTTAGGGTTTGTTTTTATCCAATATATTTTATTTTAATTTTTGTCAAAAACCAAAAATTAAAATATAATGTTAAAAATAAAAACATAGGGCCCTTATCTGCAATGTTTTAGAGTTCGTTTTTATACAATATATGTCTTCTTATAGTTTTAAATAGATGCGGGGACCTCATATGTCTGTTTTTAGAGTTTTCTCCTCATCCTATGTTCAGGAATCATCCCTGACCAAACTCAAAGTATCATATGTGTTGATATTCTGCTGTCATCAAACCTTGGGTCATCTGCATTGCATGGCAAGTGCCTTATTCACTCCACTATCTCTCTATTTCCTTCATATATTTTTACATAAGGTTTTATGTAATATTTTACATAAGGTTCAATTCAACAAAAAATTGGGGTACTCAGTGGCCAGATGGTATTTCTGAGTGGCCATAATAGTGCCATGGATTTAACACAGGGACTATAAAACATGCTAGACTAGTGTTTTACCATATATGTTATGTCTAATGACTACTTACCCATATCTTATTTTCTTAATTTGGGGGTTATGGTGGCAAAGTAATATAGAAAAATATTACCTTTAAAAATTACTTTCTTTTTTGGGGGGCCTGAGAGATAGCATGGAGGTAAGGTGTTTGCCTCTCATGCAGAAGGTCAGTGGTTCAAATCCCAGCATCCCATATGGTCCCCTGAGCCTACCAGGAGCGATATCTGAGCATAGAGCCGGGAGTAACCCCTGAGCACTGCCGGGTGTCACCACCCAAAAAAAGGCAAAAAAAAAAAAATCACTTTTTTTTAGTAATAGATTCTTTTTAGTGAAATCTAGCCTTAGAATTATATAATATGGTTTGGGAAAATATTTTATTAAGAAGTTGTGTAGTTTATAAATGTTACCCTTGTATAGGCAAACTAAAGCTCTTTATAAACTATTTCTGATATTTCCTTTTGTGAGTTAGTCTCTTGGTAGTAGGGAGTCCAAGATAAAGGAAAAGGAGACAATATTTTACTTTTCCTTATTCAATAAGCTGTTGTTTTGCCCAGTGGAAATTTCTAAGATGCTTAAGAAATTGCAATGTCAGTTAATCATTAGAGAGAATCAGATGCTAAGGATTAGACCATAGCTTCAGATTTTGATAGACACTTTATATAATTTTCTGTCTGATGTTCTTAGACATGGAAAAAAAAGATCACAGGGAATTACTTCAATAAAGTAATAAAGTACATGGAAAGATTTTGATTCTGAACTGATAAAGTTTCTAACCTGCTTTCGACACATGTAGACAAATTAATTAATCTCATATAGCCCGCCTAAAAGGAGACTGAGTGACCTAAAACTAATTTTAGGTTGGTTTTAGAACCAATTTAAAAACCAATTTTAGGTTGAGTTTTTAAGATTAAAATTCAGACTTGTCAGAAAAGATAAAGTTTAAATGAAAATATAAGTGAACAGTTTATTCTTTACTTCCCAAGTGATTAATGCATCATACAGAATATCTTTTTCTTTCTTTCTTTCTTTCTTTCTTTCTTTCTTTCTTTCTTTCTTTCTTTCTTTCTTTCTTTCTTTCTTTCTTTCTTTCTTTCTTTCTTTCTTTCTTTCTTTCTTTCTTTCTTTCTTTCTTTCTTTCTTTCTTTCTTTCTTTCTTTCTTTCTTTCTTTCTTCTTTCTTTCTTTCTTTCTTTCTTCTTTCTTTCTTTCTTTCTTTCTTTCTTTCTTTCTTTCTTTCTTTCTTTCTTTCTTTCTTTCTTTCTTTCTTTCTTTCTTTCTTTCTTTCTTTCTTTCTCTTCTTCTTTCTTCTCTCTCTCTCTTTCCTTCCTTCCTTCCTTCCTTCCTTCCTTCCTTCCTTCCTTCCTTCCTTCCTTCCTTCCTTCCTTCCTTCCTTCCTTCCTTCCTTCCTTCCTTCCTTCCTTCCTTCCTTCTTTCTTTCTTTCTTTCTTTCTTTCTTTCTTTCTTTCTTTCTTTCTTTCTTTCTTTCTTTCTTTCTTTCTTTCTTTCTTTCTTTCTTTCTTTCTTTCTTTCTTTCTTTCTTTCTTTCTTCTCTCTCTCTCTTTCCTTCTTTCTTTTTTTCTTTCGTCTTCTTTTCTTTCTTCTTTTTTGTTTGATTTACATTACACTTGGAAGCATTTAGTGTTTACTCCTGAATCTATTCACATGGTATTTTTTGTTTGTTTGTTTTGCATTACACCTAGAAGTGTTCAGTGTTTACTCCTGAATCTATTCACATGGTATTTTTTGTTTGTTTGTTTTGCATTACACCTAGAAGTGTTCAGTGTTTACTCCTGCCTTTATTCACATGGAGCAGTGCTGGGGATTTGAACTGGAATCAATTACACACAAGGTCACTGTCTTACTTTTGTACTATATCTCTGGTCTCTTTAAATAATATTTTTATTTTGGGTAATTTTTCATATAAACTTTTTTATTTATTTTTGGACCATATCCAGTGACGTTCAGGGGTTACTCCTGGCTATGCTCTCAGAAATAGCTCCGACTTGGGGGACCAAACCCGGGTCCATTCTAGGCTAGCGTGTGCAAGGCAGACGCCTTATTGCTTTCTCCACTGCTCCAGCCCCAACTTTGACAAAATAAACAAAATAATCAAACTACAGTTTAAGTTTTATATTAACCTTTACATAAATAACTTAAAAAACACTTTTCAAACCTGAGTAATTTCTGTTTTGGTAGGGTGTTTGCCTGACAAGTATTCAAATTGGATTATTTGAGTCATGAGCTCAGAGCAAAGAGTAAGCCTTGGGTGTAGAGCCAGGAGTGAACCCTAAAAACTGAGTGCTGAACAAACTTTTTTATAAAGACAAAATATATTGTTTCACATTTAGTTTTATACTTAACTATAATTGCAAGTAATTGCTATAAAAGCCAATATAAAAATTGTGCAAAAAAGAAATAGGAAGATAACTTATAGGGCTGTACTGAGTAGCTTCCCAAGGGTCACTGGGTGTATTTTTTGGGGATCTCCATTACTGCTGGCATCTTCCCTCCTCATTAAGTAAATAACAATAACCAAACAATAACTTTAATTTTGTTTTTCTGCAGTTGATCTTAGCACATTTTGTGGATGTCTATTTGATTCCTATATCAAATGGGGAGAGAGAGAAATGTCTGCCATCTTGGAATATTTGAGGGTTTTATTTGTGGGGGGGGTGGTTGGGGCCACACCCAGCAGCGCTCAGGGGTTACTCTTGACGCTGAGCTCAGAAATCACTCCTGGCAAGCTTGGAGGAATACAAGAGATACTTGGAATACAAATACTATGGAATACAAGAGATCAAATCTAGGTCCATTGGCAGCATGCAAGACAAACTTCCTACCATTGTGCTATAGCTCTTGTCCACCATCTTGGAATATTAGTCAAATACATATATCACAGGATGGTATTAGACATCAAAAACATAACCTTAAGGGAAAAAACTGATTAATTCAAGTTTGGACTTTAGTAATAGTTTTTATTCCCAGATTCAGATTAGATAATAATGTAAATATACAGAATGGTTATTATGCTGGTAATTTGGAAGTAGGATGGAGATGAGGGGTACTTGAAAAGTTCCCAGGCTTCTAGAAAGCTCTAAAGTGATCATGCCCTTCATTTTATATGATGAGACTATGTGAGGACAACAGTGATTAGGTAGTGTTTAAGAACAATAATACTATCCTTGTCCAAGGAAAAGAACCTGGTGAAGATAATACA
This sequence comes from Suncus etruscus, assembly GCF_024139225.1. NCBI lineage: Eukaryota > Metazoa > Chordata > Mammalia > Eulipotyphla > Soricidae > Suncus > Suncus etruscus. Next base: position 106,258,356 of record NC_064855.1, on the reverse strand, counting down.
CTTCGCTGTTATTGTTTGGCCACACCTAGCAGGACTCAAGGCTTTCTCCTGGCTATGTGTTCCAGGGTCACTTCTGGTGATACTCAGGGCACCATATGCAATGCCAGGAATGAACCCAAGTTATGTGAACCCAAGAAGTGTTCAAAAAAGTGCCTTTTCTCCTATACTATATGTCTCTGGACTATAAGAATTCCTTTATGAATGAAACATCTTGAAGCCAAGATTATTCACATTAATGAGTAAATATATATTAGATATGTTAGATAAAATTAACATTGTAGTCAAATTTGGTTCAACCTACTTAGTTAATGTTAATTTTTTTTGCTATAGTCAGTGAGCATGTCTAATAAAGGAACAGAAATATGATCTTGTTTTCTGACATGAATCCATCATTCTGACCTGAAATCAGAAAAATTAGCTTTTCTGACTTGATCATGCCAGATTTATCAAAAGGGTACCTTAAAACAATAAGAACAAAAGCTCTTTCTGTGAAATATTTTGACTATCAGCACACTTCTCCAAATAAAGGGATTCAGTAAATATTTGTCATGGGTTAAATAAATCTTCTTGAAATATATATCACTCTTCATTTCCAGTCTGTGCTTTTATCTCTTACACTTTTCCTATGTGGATGAGTTATAGGTGATTTAAATTTTAGTTTTGTTAATGGATGAATTGTTGCTGCAATAATATTTCTTCAGCTCGTAGATTTCTTAGGACTGCCTGGAGATTTGGGTAAATTTAACATTTTTTGAAGACAAGAATAAGAGCCTGAGCATTTCTGGTTCAATTCATATGCAGTCTTGATATTCCTTTTTAAATATAAGAATTTGAGAGGTGAAACATTGATATTTAATTCCCTGTCTCTGTATTTCATATTTTATTAAGCATAGCCACTTTTAACTCGTAATCTTCCTTAGAACTTGTCACAATCTGATATGCTATGTGAAGCTGTTGAAGGATTCTTAAAGTTTGCAATGTGAGTTTCCTTACGTATCCATTTGTTTTCTGTTTAAGTTTTGTGACTTGTATATGTCACCTAAGTTTTGAAATAGATAAAAATAAATTTTCACAGTCAAATTTCCCATGCTTGAGATCACAGGAAGCCTTAAAAATTTTATACTTTCTAATTGGTTTTGGACTAATGCTTATGTTATTTTTTCTCATCAGTTTAGATTGTTCCTGTTTCTTTATGCATATTATTTTTTTGTAATCTCACCCAAAACTGTATATTTATAAAGATTTGATAAATACTTTTGAAGGCACAAGCAAGTAATAAAGTATTTCTAATCACTATATTTTTTCATAACTGACATGTTTTGCGCTAACAACACTATGCAATGTTTCATTCAACTTCATCTTTGACCATTCGCTTTGTTTGTTTTGTTCTGTTCTTGGGCCAGAGCCACTGTGGGTCAGTGGTTACTCCTAGCTCTGCACTCAGAAGTTACTCCTGGAAGCCTTGCGGAACTATGTAACCTTATGGGATGACAGGGATTGAATCAGGGTCGGCTGCATACAAGGCAAATGCCCTACCCACTGTGCAATCATTCGTTCTGACTCCATATTGGATTCCCTTTGATAGGTATACCAAACTGAAAGTGGTGACAGTTTAAGTCATCTTGGTAGGGTAATTAACAAAAAAAGGTTTCATTGCTGTCTATTAGTATAATATCATAATTATCATTGGTTTAGATTCTTTATTTATACAGATAAAAAAGCCCACAGTAATCATGCCAGTATGTACTTCACACTCACTGGTTTTATCAGTTTGTAAATGATGTGTAAAATGAATTTTTGATTTTCCATGAGAATTATTTTACTAACATAAAGACCAATGTAGGATGAGGCAAATGAGGGACTGATGATTCTATTATTTCTGATCCAGGAGTCCAAGAATCACATTCTAAAGGCATGTTTTATAAATCATAGAGAGACCATCTATAATTCACTTATTTGTGACATCTAGGTTTAAAAAAAATGAGTTAATTTAAGTAAAACAAATTACTTAACTTAGAGTCTGCAAGGACAATTTGTGATTACCAGAATGGCAGCATGACAAGTAGGAATATTAAGTAAAGGGGACAAATAGATGGTATTGAATATTTTAGTGAACTTAATGCAGAATACGTGCCAATTTTCATGTTGCCCATGTAAAACATATAATATTTCGAGGCAATGTAATTTCAAAAATATAATAAATTAAAATATCATTTAAAATACAGATTCCTAAGGAACTTGAGATCAGTTTCTCCCAAGCAATTGATCGCAAGCAATCAGAGATGTATTTCCATTCCATGGAATTATGAAGCACATATTTTAATCAGAAAAACTTCAGAAGCACCGTTCATGACAATTAAAATAAATAGTGTTTTAATGCAATGTTAAAAACAATAATTATTGCTAATTTATTAAACTGTAAAACAATTGTTAAAATTTTTTAAAATAAGGCAATCCATAGTACTGATTTTTCCTTTGGCTTCAGGCTATGATATGACTTTGCAAGTCACTGTGTCTGAATGACAATTGAAATTAAAACTATGAAATAGGCCAAGTCAGAGGGCAAAGTTTTTCCCACTGCACTCTTTTAATTAGTCTTTGTGTCTCTTTCCTAGAAGAGCTCCTATAGTGAAGGATGCTTATTTACAGCTGGTATTATAGCATACGCTTTCATCTAGCAACAAGGTCACCAAAAGACAGGGAAGCTTTGCATTGAAAACTTTAGAGTAATTTGTAATAAGAAATATGCAACACTGGGGCCGGAGCTATAGCACAGCAGTAGGGCGTTTGCCCTGCACACTGCTGATCCAGGACAGACCTCGCTTCGAGCTCTGGAGTCCCATATAGTACTCCGAGCCAGGAGGAATTTCTGAGCACATAGCCAGGAATAACTCCTGAGGGTGAACGGGTGTGGCCCAAAACAAAAACAAAAACAAAAAGAAACATGAAACACTTTGGATCATTTGAGCCTTGGTACTAAAAGGAGTTCTGAGACTGTTGGAGGTCGTTTTCAAGTATATGTGGATATTACCAGGCTTGTTCATCCATGGCCAGACATATTTGTACACATTTAAGTTGAGAAAGAAGGAAGATCAAAGTCACCAGTTACAAACCACCCAGATTCCAATTTACCATATTTTCCGGAGTATAAGACGACTTTAGAAACAAAAAAATGTCAAACGAAAATGGGGACTCGTCTTATATACTGAGTATATCCCGAAAAATGTTTCAATATGCCCCTAAACGAAAATTGTCTGAATGTTGCCACAGAACGAATTTTTCAACTCGATCCTGCACCAATCACTGCAAGGCTACTCGGACCGCCTCTCTAACTCAGCCAATCCAAGCAGGCTTTTGATGCATGCAAATTAGACAATGTTCTGGACCCGACTCTACACTGTAAAAAGACTGCTCACATTGGCCAGAGTCAGAGAGGAATTCGATTACAGTATAACCTTTGGACCTTTGCTTGTTGTGATTGGCTCACTGTGGTACATACAGTTGCAGCAGAGGAATGTTCTATCTTATACAGCGAATATAGGCCTAAAGCTATGTTTTAACTGCAAAATTAGGGGGTCGTCTTATAGGCCCGGTCGTCTTATATGCTGGAAAATACGGTAATCAGTAATTTTCAAAGAAGTTCTACCTGATTAGCATGCTATTGAACTCATTGAAGTTTATAGGTTTCTGATTTATTTTGCATTGTGGGTCCCTATTTGAAACACAAGATGCATTTCCAATCTTGATTAGCATAACTAACCACACCGAGCACTGACCCATTTTACAATGTGTCCTTTACCTGTTATCACAAATTAAAGACTTCTTGAATGTGCCTCCTAGGCTGCAGTCAGCATGAGTTCAAATGAATGTTTATATTTTGTTTCAACTAGGTTTCAGTTATTCTGTCTTGCTACTTTTGACCATTTCAAAAGAGCACACCTGCCATTGATGGTCTGTGAAGCTTTAATAAATTATTGATTAAAAAGAACTGCAAATCCTAACCATGATTTCCATCTGCATTCATCAGGAATGAATTCTAGTTAAACAAATATATTTAATACTTTAAAATTTTTTAGTTCCTCTAAAAACAGGAGTTAGCTTAAACTGTAATCAAGCAGAATATTTTTTGCACTGACAATAGTAAAATAAATAAGTTAATTAGAAGTTATTTTGACATGTATAAAACAATAATATATTGTTTCAATATGTCATTAATTAATTTGGTGGAAAAAGTAGTTTTAATACTTTAAATAATAAATATTTTAGCAAGAAAAAGTAAAATGAATGCGACTTTTCATATTTTTTTAGTTAAAACATATTTGTTTTAGTTTAAAACTTCAAGTGATAAACGAAGCTTATTGCTTATTATCTACCTGACAAGTGGATATACAGTGGAAATAAAAGGGCCAATTCTTATAACTTTATATTTACTTGTATCTAAAATAAAATGTACTATACGAATAAACTGAAATCACCTTGTGTATCCCAAGAGAAATTGTATGCCATTCAAGAACAAGTGAATAGCTCATCTCCCCATTCTGGTAAATACTTTTAAAAGGTAAGCAAAAATGAAAAGTTAACAACATTTTTACTATTTGATGAAATGGATGTGGTACTAGCTATATTTCACTTACTTTCCTATAGTCAAAGAATGCATAGATTCTATCCAGAGGAAGATGGTGAAAAATCAATCAGACATAGGCAGTCAGGTATGAGGCCCCTTGGCAGTAAATTTCAGAGAGAGACAAAAAGCTGTAAACTAACCAAGAAATCTATGAAAGGCAAAAAAAATATCTTCTAAAAAACAAGTACCCTGCAGCCAGCTCATGACCTTGGCTAGAAAGAACCCAAGGTCAAAAATGTACCTAAATAAAACTGAGGGGATAAAAGAAATGCCAAGTCTAAAACTTTTCCTTGAAGCATCCCTAATAATGAACATCAGTTTACATTGAGGAACATGTTTTCAAAACTATAAAAATCAGCTTCCAGAAGTAACATGGCATGCTTCATCCTGGAGAGGCCTGCATTCCTCCTCTGGGTACATAGTCTTTTCTCTGAAGAGACTATGTCTTCCTTAATATATCACCTTACTTTGGAGGGCTTCTTGGCTAACTATATTGTTCTCTCTCTCTTGCTCTCTCTCTCTCTCTCTCTCTCTCTCTCTCTCTCTCTCTCTCTCTCTCTCTCTCTCTGTGTGTGTGTGTTCTACCTTCCCTCCCTCTCCTTCCCTTTACTCTCATATATCCTTAGTAATGCTATTTTATTTTATTATCTTCTATCTGCTAGAAACTCTTATTTTCAATGTAAAGACAAGAGGAAGAACACATAAAGAGATTGGGAATGGTTTTTGTAAACCTTGTTCTCTCAAGGTAAACAATGTCACCATCACCATCCATTTAGCATTAAAAAAACTCATTCTATTCACTGTAATCCTACTTATCTGTCTAATTAGAAATTTATTATAGATACATTTTTAAACTTATTTATAAAATTTTGCATGGTATAGTCCTAATGACTGTATTTAGTATCTGCCATTAGTCCTAAATTAAGAATTGTACAAAGCCTTGCCTGATGACAGCTTAATTCTATGTTTAGACCTAAACAAATACAATAAAATTGCCTAATTGAAACAAGTTTGGTTATCTGGATTTTCCTTAGCAAGCTATTACTGATACTGACTTTTAGAAATGCACTTGAAGGTTGAGACAGGCATAGAGAGGAAAGTGAGAACGGATGAGGTAAGGTCTAAATATTAATTCTGAAATGAGGGAGATAGCTCAAAGATAAGGGGCACAGAGCCTCAGTTTTCAAGGCCCCAAGTTTGGTTTCTGCTACCAAATGCCTCCCCCATTCGAACACTGCCAGTTATGGCCTTGGTAGCTGTTAACACCACAAGGCTTTAACGGTAGTAACACTTGGTCAGATTCTAACAATGTCTACTGTCTTTGATAACCTGGACACTGTAAATTTGCAAATCCCCTAGAAAAGAAGCATTTTACTTCCAGTGTTGAAAAACAAATAAAAAGAATAAAAATATACTGTGACATTCCTTAAAGAAGTGGATAAAACAATTATGAAGTTCATATGGAACAATAAACACCTTCGAATAGCTAAAGCACACCTAGGGAAAATAAAATGGGAGGCATTACATTCCCCAGCTTTAAGCTGTACTACAAAGCAATAGTTATCCAAACAGCATGGTATTGGAATAAAGACAGACCCTCAGATCAGTGGAATAGGCTTGAGCTCTCAGACAATGTTCCCCAGACATACAATCACCAAATCTTTGACAAAGGAGCAAGAAATCCTAAGTGGAGCAGGGAAAACCTCTTCAACAAGTGGTGCTGGCAGAACTGGTTAGCCACTTGCAAAAAAGAGAACATATACCCCCAGTTAACACCATGTATAAAGGTAAAATCCAAATGGATTAAAGACCTAGATATCCGACCTGATACCATAAGGTATAGAGAACAACACATAGGTAAAACACTCATGACATTGAGAGTAAAGGCATCTTCAAGGAGGAAACTGCACTCTCCAAACAAGTGGAAGCAGAGATCAACTGATGGGAATACATTAAGCTGAGAAGCTTCTGCACCTCAAAATAAATAATGCCCAGGATACAAGAGCCACCCATTGTGTGGGAGAAACTATTCACCCAATACCCATCAGATAAGGGGCTAATATCCAAAATATACAGAGCACTGACAGAACTTTACAAGAAAAAACATCTAATCCCATCAAAAATGGGGAGAAGAAATGAACAGACACTTTAATAAAAGAAATACGAATGGCCAAAAGGCACATAAAAATGCTCTTCATCACTGATTATCAGGAAGATGCAAATCAAAACAACAATGAGAAAAAATCTCACACCACAGAGATTGGCACACATCACAAAAAATGAGAACAATCATTGCTGGCAGGAATGTGGAGAGAAAGGAACTCTTATCCACTGCTGGTGGGAATGCCGTCTAGTTCAACCTTAATGGAAAGGAATATGGAGATTCCTCCAAAAACTGGAAATCGAGCTCCCATACGACCCAGCTATACCACTCCTAGGAATATACACTAGGAACACAAAAACACAATACTAAAACCCCTTCCTTACACCTATATTCATTGCAGCACTATTTACCATAGCAAGACTCTGGAAACAGCCAAGATACCCTTCAACAGATGAATGGCTAAAGAAACTGTGGTACATATACACAATGGAATATTATGTAGCCATCAGGAGATATGAAGTCATGAAATTTTCCTATACATGGAAGTACATGGAGTCTATTATGCTGAGTGACATAAGTCAGAGGGAGAGAAAGATGCAAAATATTCTCACTCATCTATGGGTTTTAAGAAAAATAAAAGTCATTTTTGCAACTATCGTCAGAAACAACGAGAGGAGGTCTAGAACTTCCAGCTCACTTCATGAAGCTCACCACAAAGAGTGGTGAGTGCAGTTATAGAAATAACTACTCTGAGAACTACCATAATCATGTGAATGAATGAGGGAACTGGAAAGCCTGTCTAGAGTACAGGTGGAGGTGGGGTGAGGTGGAGGGAGATTTGGGACTTTGGTGGTGGGAATATGTCACTGGTGAATGGGGGTGTTCTTTACTTGACTGAAACCTAATCACAATCATATTTGTAATCAAGATGTTTAAATAAAGAAAAAAGAATAAAAAATAGATAAAATAATTTGTATGTTAGTTCAGGAACTTTTGGTATAGTGAACAAAGATATCCTTACTATCTAGAAGTGTTTCTGGTCTTCATTAACTGGAGTCTTGCATAATAAATAAATAATTATAGGATTTATAAACTGTAAATGAAGAACAATTTAAGCAATGATTCTATAAAATACTAGCATATATTATGCATAAATATATTTTAAATCTATCAAAACTGTACACATATCTAGATATATAATTTGAAAATTGAAATATTAAAAAATTAAAAATAATTTATAATACTATTTCATAACATTATGGTTCCATAAATCAGTATTTTATTATTTAAACTAAGCATTCCAAGAAAATATAAGAAATTAATTTCTGTGTACCTAACAATACAGTCCCTGCTACCACCTTCTTAATCCACCTACCTTAGTCTCCTGGAAAATGCCTGTGAGGATTTGACCCAGTAAAGTTTTCCATGAAATCCCATTCAGCAAGGTACTTACTCCACTGGACAGTCAGAAAAAATTAGATCAGGTACACTTGATCTAAATGTCATGGGAATTGGTCCTCATCATATGAGTTCTGATGGATCCATAGGCTCAGGCTGCAACTAAGAAATTACTTTTTTCAGAAAAAAATATTAGAGATTTAACATCTCGTCCAATATTTTAACATCCTCACATTCCTCTGAAAAGAATTCCAAGAGGAAATAAATAGTGAAGTGAAATAGTTTTATTTAGGTAAATATCATGAGGGATAAATGATAAGAAAGAGAAAGGTATTCAAGAAAGAACATGGGCCTCTCCAGAGTGTTTAGAGCTGAGTACATATTTCAGGTTAATATATTGATGATTCCCTAGCCTAAAAATATTCATAAGTAAAAGGCTGAAATATGAGTAATTCCAAAGATGGAGACTGTGCCCAGTTTGCCTTTCCAAAGTTGGTTTTCCAGTGGGTTTTTTCTCAACATGGGATCTCTATGTAGATTGCTGGGGCATTGTCAATATGAAGAGGCTTGAACTCTTTATGGTCTCTTCACATTCTTCTTCTTTATTTTTACTATTAAATTGTTTTATTTATTCATTTTATTTTTATATTTTTTATCTTTATTTAGGCACCAGGATTACAAGCATTATTATAGTTGAGTTTCAGTCATATACAGAACACTCCCCTTCACCAGTGCAGCATTCCCACCACCAATGCCCCCACTCCTTCTCAACCACCGCCTGTATTTGAGACAGGCATTCTACTTCTCTCACTCTTTAAGATTGTCATGATAGTTGTTAGTGTAGTTATTTCCCTAACTGCACTCACCACATTAAGAGCCGTTCCTTCTGGCTCTCATCTTTATTGCCTCTGGGCATTATTATAATAATGTCCTTAATTTTTCTTAAAATCCAGATGAGAGACTATTCTGTGTCTACCTCTCTCCCTCTGACTTATTTTACTCAGCATAATAGATTCCATGTACATCCATGTATAGGAAAATTTCATGACTTCATCTCTCCTAAAGGCTGCATAATATTTCATTGTGTATATATAACACAGTTTCTTTAGCCATTCATCTGTAGAAGGGCATCTTGGTTTTTTCCAGAATCTGGCTATTGTAAATTATCATAGTCTTTGAATAATTCTCCTGAAGCTTCTCATTTACTGACAGGGTCAACCCTTGCCAAAGAGGTACATAAATATCTTCATCACTATAGTGCCTCATTTTCCCCATTTCCTAAAGGCTCTGTATTGCATCTCAAAGGAGTCTACTTTCCTGTGTCTTGAAAAATTCAGTGCTAGTGACTAGATAGCTATTTTAAGAAAAAAATCCTCTTACCAAAAGGCTCCTTCCCCTTTCTTTGAAATATTTTGCTGGCTTATTAATACTTCCAAATTATATTTATGCCCCTATGTTGAACTAAAACAATACTCACAGTAGTTTGAATCTGGAAACAAATGTTCAAAACAAATGAGTCAATAAAAAAAATCAGGGTATGTAAACACAGGGGGATAGTACTCATCTATAAAAATATTAAATAATGCAATTTGCCTTTATGTAGGCTGAAACTCAAGAATATTATGCTGAGTGAAGTCATTTAGAATGAGAGGGACAAATATAAACTTATCTCTCTTATATGTGATATAAAGCAATATAGTAAGAGAAAAACAAATGGCCAAAAGATACAAAGCCTGTGTGCCAATTTATAAAATTGAGCTTATCAAGAGAGAAAATTTAAAATAAGGGGAGAGTACTTTGGGATATAGTGTACAGACATGGTGGTGATCTGGTGAGTGCCATGTTAGAACACTGTATGAATAAAACTCTCTTATCAAAGTACTGTATATCATATTGCTTCAATAAACATTGGAGGGAAATGATGTTTTTATTTAGCATAAAATTTAATGATTGATGCTTTTCCAAGTTTAGTTGCTTTTGTTAATTTACATTTAAATAGAAAATCATAAAAAGGAAACATTTTTTAAGGATAAGAGCAATGCTTAATTTTATGTCAAAATCTGTTATAATAAGAAGTCAATTTTGGATTTATGAGTCATTAGCAGAAAACATGAAGAAAAATAATGTGTAGAAGGCAGAGTAGATGTAGCTAAATTGAAAAGAAAAAAGTAATGGCATAAATGTTAGTCATAATTAATTACTAGGTCATCCTATTTCATTGTATTTCAAGAATAAAGCCTCAAGAAAATTGTCAAAATTCTGTGAAACATATATTTAAAAATCTATTTTAGATGAATGATATTTGGGTCCTTTAGTTGCAAGAAATCTGACCAGAGTTGTCAGCACACAATATTAATTATGTGACTGTGTAATCTTGACTTGAGGCTAACATCCCAGGAAACAATAAGAAAGCCCCATGGTTAAAATAGAAGCTTAAGTGGAATTCACCATAATCCATAACATGATACCAGAGTTACTCTCTGCAGTATATTTTCCCACAATGATAAACCATTGATCTAGACAAATTTAAATGTCATTTATGAATGCCAATATACACTCCAAAGTCAAACCTTAGGCACTTTTCTAAAATGAGAGAAAGAAATAAAACAAATTATTTATTTTCTAAGTTTGATGCAAGGCATTTAAATAGAAATGCTGTGTGATAAAATTTACAATCACCCTGATCACATTTCAGAGGGAAACAAAGGAAGAAACAATCAAGGGTCCTAAAAATCAGGTAGAAAATTGATATGGACTCAGCAAAGACATTCATTGTGGAACTGAAGATTTAATGGATTTACAAGGGATTTAGAAGACAGAATTGAACAAGAACTTGACAGCAGATTATATAGAGTGGATAGTGGAAAAAGAAATTTAAAAAGGACTGTCAATAGTCTTAGTGGCGTAATGAGTTAAATTATGACTTTGTACAAAAGAGTGTTTTAAGAAAATATTAGGTTAACTTTTCTTGAATGTGAAAGCGCATGGAAATTTAAGTAAAAATAATCAGCCTGACTTTAACTTAGCTAAGAAAATTGTTTGGCATAAAATTGGGGTTTATTAATCTTATTCTTTTAGAGCCACTGGTTTGACGAAAACTCATTTGTGAGTATTTAGAACAGTCACTTTCATCCTGAATGGGTTGTGGGGGACAGATTAGAACCATCTGGAGGGAGGTAGTTTCAAACAGTACATATCCCTTTCCTTCTCCTGTAATATGATACAGCCCAGAGGAGCAAGCTTCCTTTATCCAATTCCTCACTTGAGATTTCTACCAGAGTGAATTGCTATTTATGAAAGAAGTGTAAAGCAGCTCTCAAGGAGATTGAGCCATAAAATCAAAGATTAACAAACATTGAAACAAGAAACAAAAAATTTCAGTTCAGTAAATGTGTATTGCAAAATTTCTAAAGTCCTCCACAGATACTCATAATAAGTTGAATAACACTTGACTAAACTATTTAGTAGTCAATATTTTCATTGGAAAATCAGAGAAGGTGCTCATATTTTCAACATGATGCGGTTAAAACCAGCTATTTATATTGCTGTGGTATTGTGGAAAAATGCAAATTGTGTGTATGATTGTGCATGTGCGTATGGTAATAATTGTATTATTAAAGACTTCACATAGAGGTTGTCAAATATGAGTTTCTAAGGATGGGGGCATTTAGATTAAACAAGATAGTTTTCTGATAGCATTACAATCATGTATTTTTATCATAATTTTTTCAATGTTAAATAACAGAAAATCTAAGCAAAAACTCAGAATTATCATTCATTTTCCTATCTTGTGGAGGGGAATAGAGGCTATGAATAACTAGAAATAATAAAACTTTAAACAAGTAAAATTTTCAATGAAATAATATAAACAATTTATAAAATATTTTTTATTTCATAAACAGGACAGGCAAATATATAAAATTTAAAAGTTGAAACAGAATTTGCTTTTAATTTTTATTGTGGCTTAAGTGAATTACAAATCTTTTACAGTAATAGTTAATACACATAGTGACAATGAATGAAGGGCATTCCTACCACCAGTATTGTCTTTCCTCCCCTGATCCTAGCATGCATCTGTGTTTTGTCTGTATAAAACTTGAAATATTGCTGTTTAAAAGCAGAATGTATATAACACTGACAGAAGTAACTTTTAACTTAAATATTATTTTCAGTATGATATTCATTATGGTCTTTACTAGAACAACAATTAAATAAGAAAATCAGGAGAGGTAGAGAAGGCAAAACCAGAGAATAGCACTCAGCTAATGAATCATAATCACTTCCTTTTTGAGTCATATTAATAAACAGGGGATATATAGGATAACAAGTCTAAAAAGATCTTAAAATTATAACTTTGTGAATAATACAAAAATGTTTGCAAGACTGGTACGAAAACTTACAAGAAAAGTTTTGCCTGGGATAAAAGTTCAAGTCAAAACCAGGGCACTGATATTGTGCAGACTTCATTCCTACCACCAAATTTATCAGTAATATAATATGTCACCATATCCTTTTGCATAGGCACTCTAAATAAAGGGAAATATTATGCACAAAAATAAGTTCTTATCTATTAGGGATATGAACCCATATTGTTTAAAAAGTCAGGGTCACCTCCAACCCTGTGTCAAGTAGACCTAATTTAGAATTTATGTGATGGGACAGTGACTATCCAACCCAGAACTTCAGATCCCAGACGTGGAATCGACATAGGTCCCAGCAACAGCACCAGGAAACAAACTCCTCTGGGGGAAACTCTGAATTCCTTCCTGGCACCAACTTGCACCAGCTTTAACATGACATCCTGACATGAAGAAACGACAGCAACTTGAGCTAAGAGAGGGTTGCCCCATCTCAGCTCCTAACAGTATAATGCAACCAGGAGACATGTCATTCTTTGCCCAAAGCAAAAACCAAAATCGCTATCTACAGAAGACTGATTTTGACAAATATCCGCTGGACAGAAACTATCAAGGGACCAATGAGGAAGTTCCTAAACTAGGCTTAGGCCTAGGATATGTACAAAAACCAAGACCACAAATTACAGAAGACTGATTACAACAACAGTGATGGAACAGAACTACTAGAACCATAATGTAAAACTTTCTCCTAGCCTTCACCTTATGTCCTACACAAATAACAAGATCTGCTACAGAGGTGGGATATCATCGCTCACATCTGACTGGAAAGTTTCCTGGAGCCATAAAAAGACCTTGGGGTGTGCAAATGAGTGAGCATGGAGAACGTAGTTGTCCCCATGGCAGTATGCTTCAAGGGCACAGAAACCCTGTATCTCTTAGGCCAAGGGAATTCCTGCTGTAAATTTCCCTATATTTCATGCCTATGCAAAAAGAAGAATAAGAAGAAAAAGAAGAAGAAGGAAGAAGAAGAAGAAGAAGAAGAAGAAGAAGAAGAAGAAGAAGAAGAAGAAGAAGAAGAAGAAGAAGAAGAAGAAGAAGAAGAAGAAGAAGAAGAAGAAATAAAACCTTTTTTTATAAGAAGTTGCTGGTGTGGTTATTTAGTTTGTTTTTTCTTTTCTTTTTTTCCTTCATCCGTAGCTGATGGTTTTGGTTTTTGGCTTATTCTGTGTTTATTCTTTTTGTAATCTTGTTGATACTTCCTTATTGTTTTTTGTTTCTTGTTTATCTTGTTCTACTACCTTTTTCTTCTTTTTTCCCTTCCTTCTTCTAAATGGATATTTATAACACCTAGATTGACTCCTCCTAGTTTTTCATTTTTTTGTTTGCTTTTTATCTCTTTTCTTTTTCCCTTCTTCTCCCAGATGTTAGCAAGGCCAGACAGTCAAATGTTAATTTGCTAGAAATAAAAATTGACCAGACATGAATACCAAATCTAAAGTCAACGACAACAGAATCAATACCCAATCTACAACAAGATTTACAAGGGGGGAACAGTTGCACTAGCATTATGGGGATAAAGGAGGGAGATGTGCCATTCATGCTGGAAATAGGGGTGGAGGGAGGATGACACTGGTGATGGGAATGCCCCTCACTCATTGTCATTATGTGCCTCAAATATTACTGGTAGAGAATTGTAATTCACTTCGACCATAATAAAATTTTTTTAAAAAAAATTTTGGCTGGAATAACAATAGCAAAACAATTATAAAAATGATATATTTCTTTGTTCTATACTGTTCCTTTTCCTGGGCATGTTTTCATTTATCTCCTTATGCTTTCTAATAAATATTTCTATTTCTAAAAATGATCCATAAAAGTACAAAAAATGCACCCACACATTTCATAGCCTCAGCTATGTAAAAGTATTGGACCAGCTTCACAGATTGACAACAAAACTCAGGATTGCAAGCCAAGTCTGAAAAATTGGCTGATACATTTGTTTTATGGTTGAAAACTCTGGGCCAATTTCTTGCCCTGCCAAAGTCACAGCAGTCACACCCACACCCCACAGTCACCACTACACCAAGGGCCCAAGTTAAATGCTACAGAAATAAACCTCGGAGATAAGCCAAACTTAGACAAAGTTCAAGTACAAAGATTTTTAAGCTGAAAAAGCTGGGTCTTCATGGAGTGGAGATAGACAGTCTTCTCTCCCCTCATACAACTAGAAGCCTTAGCAGCCACACCTACATTCACAGCCTCAGACATATAAACTCTAACCCTAGCCCTATTGCATTCTATAGATTCTCCAGTTCCACATAGGTGGGCTCACAACTCCCAATTCCACAATACTTATAGCACTCTAAACTCTCTGGGAAAAACAATGATACAGAAAGTTCAACTAGCTATACACTATTTAGTAGTCCCACAATGACTTAATGACTTCATTGTGTGATAAAACAATTCTCACAAATTTGCTCTTTTACAGAAAAATGTTTTGATAATATCTTTGGCCACTCAGTTTTAAAAAGCAGTATAAAATATTTTGTGATTGCAAAGGGTTGGCTTTAGGAGGAGAAACTGGCAACAATGTTGAGGAAGGAAGGTCATAAAGAAGGCAGGAATTAGTATTGGAACACTGGATGGATGAATAAATGAGTCACAGATTTTTGAAAAAGTATATAAAAATGAAATAAAGAGAAAACACAATGTGTGCCAGAGTTATAGTAAAGAGGATAGGGCACTTGCATTGCATGTGACTGACCATGGTTTCAATCTCTGGCATTTTCAAGAACTGGAGTAAACATTTAGTCAGGAGTGAGAGCTGAGGAATGTAGTCCAGAAAAGCAAAAACAAAAGGCATTTAACTTTTATCTTCTGGAAGCATGTGTATGGATTATAATGAATTTAATTCCAAATTAGGCAATCTTTGGAAACTTTAAAAAATATCCAGTGGAATGATATATTTTCTTATTTATATGGTAACCACTGTTTTTGTTTTTTGTACATTTTATATTTACTTTGTATATTTTAAGTAATGACTAGGATGATGTTGATCAGATATGGTATTCAATTGATTTTTTAGTATTAAATTCACAGTCCTGTGGATAAAAATCAATAATTGGGGTTAGTTCCAAATGTAACAATAAAGAAGTAAAGAATCATGAGTTTTTCCTTGAACTCATTTTGGGATCTAACTACCTCTTAGTTCCTGAATTTCAATGCTGGGCACTTAAGAGATAGCTTATTGATAAATTTCCTGTGCTTTGTCTGAAGCTAGAGAATCAAAACCTGATTCCAGATATTTAAGTAACAATAACTAATCCTGATCTTAGTTAAGAGGTTTTTAAAATGCAAATGTCCAAAGGCAGCTGAATAGGAAAATGTTCTACAAAATTGTACTGACTTGGAGAATAGGGGACTAGAACTGGGGTGGGATTTGAGAAAGGGATAACTGAGACAGTGCTGAAAAATAAAACCCTCTGGTAAAGGGTATAGTATTGTTACAGAGCTGGAGAAATAGTACAGGACTAAGGCTCTTACCATGAGTCAGCAAACCCCACTTGAAACCCTGCACTGCATAAGGTGCCCTAAGCACCACCAAGGATATTCCCTGAGCACAGAGCCAGTATTAAGTCCTGAGAATAACCACTTGTGGCTCCAAATGCCCTCCACTATAAAACAAAACTAAAACAAAACAGAAACAACAACAAAAAATATTGAAAATAATAGTGTCTCAAAAAACTTCAAAGTAAAATAAAACATGGAGAAGAGAGGTTTTTAAGTGCTCAACCATGAAGGAATTCAGTAATATAAGTGGGGGTTGTCTAGAACACTCTTGCCTCCAGAATATAGAGAGGAGAAGGAAGGAAATTGAGTGCAGAAGAAGAAACAAAAATGTGAAATAAGGAAGGACAGGGACCAAGGGATCTCAGGTGCATTGTTGGTGTTAAGGACAGAAATAAATATTCAAGTCACAGAGTCAACAGCAATGAAATAATGAGACCCAAACTTTAACAACCAAACTTAAAAATGGGCCTGTTATCAGACAAAAGAAGGGAATCAAAGGAATTCAAATAGGGAAAGAGGAATTAAAACTATCTCTTTTTGCAGATGACATGATGACATGCATGGAAAACCCTAAAGAGTCTACTGTGAAACTCCTAGAAACAATAAACCAACACAGCAAATTGGCTGGTTACAAAGTCAATACACAAAAGACAGTAGCATTTCTCTATAGAAATAATACAGAAGAAGAGAGAGAGAGATTAAGAATACAACTCCATTTAAAATAGTATCAAAAAATATCAAGCACCTAGGAATCAACCTTACCAGGGAACTGAAGGACTTATACCTGGCAAACTTCAAAACACTTCAGAAAGAAATTGAAGAGGATCTAGGGAAATGGAAGAACATCCCATGCTCATGGGTAGGTAGAATAACATAGTCAAAATTACCATCCTACCCAAACTCCTATATAGATTTAATGCAATCCCCATCCAAATTTAGACATCATTCTTTAAAGACTTAGAACAATCAATTATAAAATTTATCTGGAACCACAAAAGACCCAGGATAGCCAAACACATACTAAAAAACAGGAAGCTGGGTGGCATATCCTTACCTAACCTGAAGCTATACTATAAAGCCATAGTGATCAAAACAGCATGGTACTGGTACAAAGACAGAGCCTCAGACCAGTGGGTTAGAACAGAATTTCCAGACATAAGCCCCCAGATATATGGTCAACTGATATTTGACAAAAGAGCCAAGAACTTGAAATGGGACAAAGAAAGTCTTTTTAACAAATGGTGTTGGTACAACTGGAAAACCACATGCAAGAAATTCAAAATTGACCCATACCTCACTCCTTATACAAAAATCAACTCAAAATGGATCAAAGACCTCAAAATTAGACCCGAATATATAAAGTTTATAGAGAAGAAAATAGGTAGAACACTCAAAGACCTACATATCAAAAAGGTCTTTGAGGATGGAGCACCAATGGCAAGAATTTTAGCGTCAAACATAAACAAATGGGACTACATCAAACTAAAAAGCTTCTTTATGGCAAAAGAAACCCTACTTAACACAAGACAGTTAACTGACTGGGAAAGAATCTTTTCACCCATTATATCATATAAAGTGCTGCTAACCAGAATATACAAAACACTCAGAAAGCTGAGCCTCCCCAAACCAAATAAAGCCATAAAAAATGGGAAGATGAAATGAATAGACACTTCTCTGAGGAAGACCAAAAGATGGCCAACAAACACATGAAAACATGCTCACCTCCACTCATCATTAGGAAAATCCAAATAAATACAACAATGAGATACCACCTTACACTGGTGAGGATGGCTCACATCAAAAATAATGGGAACAATCTCTGTTGGCGGGGATGCAGCATGAAAGGCACTCTCCTCCACTACTGGTGGGAATGCCCCCTAGTCCAACACCTATGGAGAACAGTCTGGAGAGTGCTCAAAGAACTCAGAATTGAGCTATCATTTGACCCATCAATTGCTCCCCTAGGTATCTACCCACAAGTTGGAAGGACATTCATTCCAAAGTATGTGTGCACCCCACTATTTATTGCAGCACTCAGTATAATAGCCAAGTCTTGGAACCAACCTCGATGTTCAACAACAGATGAATGGATCATTAAGATGTGGTATCTATACACAATGGAATACTACATGGCAGTCAGAGATGATACAATCACAGACTTTGCAGCAACGTGGATGTACCTAGAACATATTATGTTAAATGAAGTAAGCCAGAAGATGAAAGATAAACACAGAATAATAGCACTATTCTGAAGCACCTAGAACATACACCATATATACAACTAATACTCAACAATCAAATAACAGGGTTTAACAGGGTAGAAACCCCAAACACTGTAATAGTCAACATATACCGGAGATCAGTGCCCAAAACACATAAAAGAGGAACAACACAAACTCTTGTCTACACACTATACCACACACACAAACACACACACACACACACACAAAAACTAAACAAAACAAAAAAACAAAACAAAAAATAAACAGCAACAGCAGAAACAGCAGCATAGAAAGACCAGGTAAGTAATCAGCCTTCTACTACAAAGGCCCATAATAAGCCTTTAGGGATCTTATACAGGATTACACGCAAAGGATACCATGAAAGACCACTGACTCCAATGGAAGCATGATATAAAATGTTTTAATGCCTTAATCTTTTTATACTTAAAATAACCTCTCAGCTTTTCTGTCTACAGGCGTTCTTGGATACAAAGGGTGGACAAACTAAGATTGCACCTCGGGGCTCAATCACACGAGATACCATACCCAGCTTGCACTATGAGAATGTCCCGATAAAACTCTTTAACATTCCCTTTATCCCTAGGTAATACCTTCATTTAGGACTTGAAGCACATGACCACCTAAACCACCAAAGCAGCAACTGTGACCTATAGACTTTATACTATGGGCCCTACTCATCAAACACACTCAAACAAACTAGCATTCTCTCGCTCTTTTCTCTACACTTCTCACTACTGTTTTTTTCTCTTTTTCTTTTTTCTCTTTCTCTCCTTTTCTTTTTAATTTATTTTCTCCTTTTTTCCCTGCCCTTTTTATATACTTTCCCCTTTCACCCCTTTGAAAATTTGACTATCCCTTCACCCGCAATCCCATCCAGATTCCCCACATTAAAACTCTTCACCCTCAGTTCCTATTCCATTAGGCATCAAGAATGACCTCCTTCCCCAGCGAACCAGTACCCAGCACCCAAGCAAAGGGACAACCAGTCAAACCCACACCTCGCCCCCTACAAGAAAAGGCAACCAACACCCCTGCTGACTCATGTTGCGTGGTCCTCCTTACCAACCCTTCCAAATGTGGACTGTTACTTGAAACCGGACTTAGCTCTACAAGTATCCCCCAATGCATGAACTCTTCCCAAGTCCTCCCTACCGCAAATCTTTTGCCAATCTCAAGAAGGTCAGGTTTAGAGATGGAAAGGTGCCCAGGAACCCACACACCACAAGAAAATCTCAAAAGACAATGGGGAAACCTATACTACCATCATAAGTATAAGACCTGTATTACACTACCTCTTTACCTACTTTTCCCCAAATGCAAGATACTTTCTTGCTTCACCTTGTTCCTTTAATTAATTTTTTACTTCATTTCTTAAAAATCTTTTTTCATGTCATATATGTGTGTGTGTGTGTGTGTGTGAGCACATATTTTTTTATTTCTATTTTTTTCTTTTTTGGGTGTGTGACATGTTTTTGATTTCTTCTCTCTCCACCCTCAAATGCACTGGCAATATAATGTAGCATCATTTCTCCCTGCAAAGGCACACTAAAAAAAGGGGATAATTTACGTATAAAAGCGAGCTCTTATTTATTAGGGATAAGAACTCATATTTGTTTACAATAAAGGGTAACTCCCACCTTGAAAATATGTCACGTAGACCCAACTTAGACCTCAGGTGATTAGACACCAACCGTCCAGCCTTGAACCTTGGACCACAGACATAGAAACAACACACTTCTTCACAATAGCCACAGGAAACAAATCCCAACCAGGACTTCCTTAACAGTGCTCGGACACCAACAAGTGCCAGCCCTAATATGATACCCTGACAACGAGGAAAATGGAAACAACTTGACCTAAGAGCAAGTTATCCTACTTCACCAGCTAATGATAAGACAAAATCAGAAGACTTGAGACTTGTCACCCATTGGTCTGTACAAATGCCAAGATCGCAATTTACAGATGACTGGCTGACAGAACCATGGCCAGACTGTATGTATTCTGAGATAAATAAAAAAGCCCTAGTCTAGGGTGTGAGCTACGACCTGCATAACAACTATGATCCCTAGTTACAGAGGTCTGTCTGAGACTATTGTAATGGAAGGGGACCTCTGGAAATATAACGGAAGACGCTATCCCATGCCCATCCTAGGATCGGAACATAGAACAGGACCGCCAACCACAGAAGACGGATTAAAATGACACTGAGGGAACAGAACTTCTAGACCCACAAGAAAGACTAATCATAAGTTCAACTCCTTGACTCATGCAGATACCGAGACCTCTAGATACAGAGGTCTGATGTTATCACCCAGGACGGAGCAGAAGTCTTCCATACACCACAAAAGCACCAAGGGGAGAGTAAATGAACCTGAAAGGAGTCGATAGTTAATTCCATGACAATATACTTCAAGGGTGGAGAAACCTTGTATCTCTTAGGCAAAGGAAATTCCTTTTCGAATGACCTCAATATTTACCGTGCATCTGCAGGAGGAGAAAAAAAAAAGCACAAAACAATTTTTATTAATATTTGCTTATCTATTTTTTGTTGATTGCATTGTTGTTTGGCTATTGAAGTGGATATCTCCATTTATATTTATTTATTTATTTTCTTCTTTTCTTTTCTTATGTGCTCTCTCACATTTTTTTATCTCAATACCATGGCTTTTATATGGTGCTTACCCCCCCCCTTTTTTTTTTTTGAATGCTCACTGGATATTTTATTTGACAGTTCTTTATGTACTGTTGTGGTGTTTCACCTTCTTTTTCCCCTTCCTCTCTCAAACCAAGGATGAAAGCCTCTAGAAGGACTCCGCCATTTCCGGAGTATCTTATTCTTTTTTTCTTTTTTCTTCTCCAGGTTATTACTTTTCTCTTCTTCAAACAAAACCGCATAACTTGAACTATCTAGTCCCGCCTCCCAATTGGGATGGGGGAATAAAGGAGGTACCAAGACCAAATAGGTGTAAGACCACTAAGTAGTAAACTAGGCACAGAGGGGACCACTAATTCTAGCAGCCCCGGGGGTAAGGGAAGAGGTTATAGGAAGAAGGATGGGAATGGAGGTGGAGGGAGGACAATTCGTTGATGGGAATTCCCCTGATTTTATGTTAATATGTACCTAAAATATTATTGTCAATGATGTGTAAGCCACTATGATTAAAATAAAATTATATTTAATTTAAAAATGGGCCTGTTATGATGGCAGGCAGGGACGGTGGTGGTAGCAAGGTATGGACTCTGGGAACACTGGTGGAGGGAGACTGAAATTGGTGGTGAGATTTGTGCTAAAACATTGTATGTCTAAAATTCAACTAAATAATTTTGTAAATGGGAGACATTAGTGGTGGGTTGCACAGGTGAAGGGGCTTTTTCTTTGTAATGAAAGCCAATAATAAACATACTTGTGCACATGGTGTTTAATAAAGATTTTAATAAACAAACAAAAAAGTCCACAATGGTTTAAATAAAAAAATTAAAAAATACCCAAGTAGCTTATTCAAATAAAGATCATTTTTTATATTCCAAATGTGTCCCTAATTCTGCTTTGTCTCTTTAGTGCTTTGTGTACTTTGTCTCTTTGTCTGTCTGTCTGTCTCTTCTTCACTCTCACAGATGCCCAAATGCCCAAGTCCTGTTTTGCTATCCAACTAGAAACAGAGTTTGTCTAAGGTTGGATAATTTCCCCTGAACACTGGCTCTGCAGCTAGGACAGAACTTGGTGACAGATTTATCATTTGCTCTGCTGAGTTTCAAAGTACTGCCTGTAGAGGCACCTTCATTACATTGTGTTGAGCAGTCAGGAGGCCAAATGTTTACTTGCGTTACCATCTGTTGTCTGCATTATTCCTACAGATTTGGACTTCAACTCGCCCAGTGTAGTTGACTCTTTCTACCTGGAGCCCATTTATACAACCAAGTACTCTTCCTTTTTCTGTCTAGCCCACACCATAGGCATTTGAACATCATGATTATTCTTCTGGGAAAATCTGTAAGTAGATTAGGGTATGCTTGGCTTCTATCATAGAAAATCGAGTTCAAGCTGACACAGAAAAGTATTTCTTTCCAAACACTAAAATTTGGAGATAGAATAACTTCAGGATGGACATTAATCAATGACTCCATGTACATACATATAAGTATAGAGATGTTTCTTTGCTGCAGTAAAAATAAAGGAAATTTAGGAAAAGTTTTATACTAGTTTTAGATAGACTTGAAGGTGAAAATTTATATGATGAAACCTAGTTCTTACTTATCTGAAAACTTTTTTATTAAAATTAATTTCTATTTTTAAAAACCCCACCTATCATACTTGATAACTAAAGTAGTGGCAATAATCATATCAATGGTTTATCATAAATAAATGTATAATTTAGTTGTACTTGCTAGTTAATTTTATGAGGCTTGAGCTAGATGGCACATGTTGAGTGACTTTGATTATATATATATTTTTTATTTAAAAATGCTAGAGGAAAATTAAATTGCATTATTTAGCAAACTCTCTGAAGACACTAAAGTAATTTGCAAGAAAAAGATGCTTTACCTGTGGTTTTAGAGTTTTGCCAGGAAATGACACCAGGTTGGTGACTATATATCAAAGGTAGATAATTATGTTTAATTTAAAAATATATTCCCTAGGGATATGTATATAACTGGGAGTGGGAAGGTGTGGGAAGGCTGTTTGATTGGTAAATATGGCCCCTTTTTAATAATTAACTTACATTGAAGTATTGTGCATATATATGATAAATCAGATTTAAGTAATTTTTTTAGAATGTGATTATATAGTGCCAGGCAATAATATAACATATGCTATCACTTAAATTTCTTAGATTAGCTCCCCATGAAATTCTCGCCTTCTCTTTTTCAGAGTTTACTTAGAGGCTCAAAAATTTCTTTTAGCGTTGGCTAATGGAATGGTATCTATTAGAGGGCAGAGAGATAGCACAGCTGTACTATTTCTCAAGCCTAATAGAAGAGTAAGAAGCCAAAAGGTTGTGTTCAAAAATTTTATATTAAATGCAAATTGTATTTTATATTCCTATGTTTACTTTTATATTTTATGAGAGTTCACAGCACTTCTAATTAATTTGACATTTATATTTTATATCAATATTTTGTCTGTCAGGAAGTCAAATATCCTCATCAGGGAAAATTTGTTTCATGAAACAGAATCTGAAAAATAGGAGGGCAATTGTGTTTAACTGTGATCTTGAATCTCAGAAGATAGTTTATCTACTGACTTTTAGTCTAATAGAAGAAATAAAATATAGATCTGTTGGAATCTCTGTAATTAGAAAGCCACAACACTTGGTTCAGTTTATAATCAATTCCTGTCTGCCTAAGTTAAAAGTGATTGGAAGATCAATGAAAATGCAAAGGGTTATATTGTACAGACATGGCCAAAAGATAAAAGATATTGCAGTGCTTCAGGTAACTGACGGTCTCCACCAGAAATGGGCATTTCACACTCAACATCATGTTTTTGAAATCTCTAAAACCGACTTCCATTGTATAATAACCAATATTTGATTTTAAGATATGCAAATAACTAACTCCAGTTCATTTAAAAGAGATGGAGAAATTATTTTTGGAAATCGTGATGGGCAATATATTAGATACCATCATGCCTTCCATCTAATTTTCTCTTCAAAACAGAGAAAAAAATCTGTCAGTAGAATCTTCAATCATTTGTTTAAACAGCAAACATTAGGTCTCCTTTATTTTTTTTTTGTTTTTTTTTTTTGTTTTGTTTGTTTTTTGGTTTTTGGGTCACACCCGGTGGTACTCAGGGGTTACTCCTGGCTGTCTGCTCAGAAATAGCTCCTGGCAGGCACGGGGGACCATATGGGACACCGGGATTCGAACAGACCACCTTTGGTCCTGGATCGGCTGCTTGCAAGGCAAACGCCCCTGTGCTATCTCTCCGGGCCCTTTAGGTCTCCTTTGTGTAGTGAGTAGTATTCTAGGTGTAAATTCTTGAAGTGGGGCCAGAGAGAAAGCACAAGAACATTCTGGCTTGCCTTGCAACAGGCTGACTCAGGTTTGGTACTCAGCACCACACAGGGTCCAACAAGCACCACCAGGAGTGATTTATTTTCTTTTTCTTTTCTTTCTTTTTTGTTGCTGTTGTTTTTGGTTTTTTGGTGTTTGAGCCACATCTAGCAGCGCTCAGGAGTTATTCTTGGCTCTGCTCTCAGAAATTGCTCCTGGTGGGCTCTAGGGACCATATAGGATGACAGGGATGGAACCCTGGTCCATCCTGGGTCAGCTGCGTGCAATGCAAAAACGCCCTACTGCAGTGCTACAGTACTACTACAGTACTATTCCGGCCCACCACCAGGAGTGATTTCTGAATGAAGAACCTTGAGTAATCCTTAAGCACTACTGAATGTGGTCTCCAAGTCAAAACCAGAAAACAAAACAAAACAAACAAAAAAAAGAACAAAATATAACAAACAAAAAGAAAATACAAAGAATAAAATAGAACCCAATGAAAAAATGGCCCATTTCTGAGAAAATTACTTTGCTGATAAGATTAGTTTGCATTCTATCGGGGTTTAAACTCTCTTCTCAACTCTTCATTTGAGTAACTATAGATTATTTTTTTTCAATGCTATTACATTTTTTGAACACCAAATTTTTTTTCCTTTTGTTACGGTTACACTCGTGAATTAACAGTTGTTTCTTTTTTATTATAAAAAACAGGCATTTCAATTCCATACATTTTCTTTATGGAACAATTTAGGCATGCTTTTAAATTCATTCTTTTCTTTCTCACCTAGAGCAGAAATATGAAAATTGAAGTACAAAGGCCTAATCATCTGGGGTGAGAGGCTTACTTAAACCAGTGGTTCTCAAATAGTGTGGAGTCCCCCACCGCCAGGGGTGGGGGCTCGAGGCTCCATAAAGGGGGGCGCGTTTGATCTTGGCAAACACTGTCATAACAAACTAAGCCCCGTGTTTATGTCTCTTTTATGCCTCTGGAGCTGAGAGGTGCTGTGTCCTGCTTCAAACCCCGCTTCGAAAGCTATGCATTGCAAAATGTGCTCATTGTAGTCATTAATCCAGACATCATCTTTGATTAAAAAATCAGCTCAAAATATTTTATATATTTTTGTTTTTCAGGTTAAAGTTTTTTTAATAAAGATACTATTTACAGTCTCGGGGGGCATGAAAATGTTTTCTTCTTCCTAGGGGGGCATGACAGAAAATAATTGAGAAGCACTGGCTTAAACTCTTGGAATAAAATATTAAAAGTAAGTAAGTCAGGCCAGAGAACAGCAAAATGATAGAATTCTTAGAGATTTATACTCCACTGCAAACACTTGTCATTAAATTATAAGGTATTAGGATTTATAGTAATTGAGTCTATTGAGTTATTTCTCTATATAAATGCCATAAATGCCCTTTCTCCCTTCCATCATTCCTTTCTTCTTTCCTCCCTCCCTTCATCACTCCTCCCTCAGTCCCTTCTTCCCTCCATACCTCGGTTCCTCCCTCCCTCCCTCCATTACTCCCTCCCTTTAGCACTTCCTCCCTCCCTTTTGCCCTAATCCTCCCTAGCTTCCTCCCTCCCTTCTTCCTTCCTTTCCTTCCTCCCTCCCTCCTTGCTCCCTCCCTCCTCCTTCCTTCATTCTTTCCTTCCTTCCTCCCTTGCTCCATCCTTTCTACTTCCCTTCTTTCTTCCTCCCTCTCTCCCTCCCTCCTTTCTTTATTCCCTTCCTCCCTCCCTTCATCAAACGCTTTCTCCCTCCCTTCCTCCCTCCTTTCTTCTTTTCCTTCCTTCTTCCCTTCATCCCTTCCTTTCTCCTTCCTTCCTTCTTTCCGATGCCCCTTCCTCCCTTCTTTCTTCCCTCCCTCCATCTCTCACTTACTCCCTCCCTTCCTTTCTTCCTCTCTCTCTTTCTCCCATCCTTCCTTCCTCCCTTCCTGAATTCTTGAATTAGTAAAACATTTAAAAATTGAATTTTTTTTTTTTTTACTTTTTGAGTCATGCTCACCTCGGCTCTGTGCTTACTATTGACAGGGCTTAGGGTTCACATTTACCTTGACTTGGGGGATGATATAAGTGTGGGTTAAGGATCAAACTCAGGGTGGCCAAGGGCTAAGCTAGTTTCCTTTCTATTGTACTATCTTTGACTTACAAATAAATTTATTAAACAGAATTTTTTCTGATAACTGAAGTTAGAATTTGTGGAATTCCCAAAGTTAGTTTCAGTTTTTAATGAAAACAGGTTTAACTGTTTCAACATTTGAATATAGTTACTGATTAAAACACTGAGGTCAAGATAGAAAAATAGCATCACAGGTATAGCACTTTCTTTGCATGTTCAAAACCTGGCTTGATCCCTGCCATTTCATCTTGACACTTAAGCACTACCAAGTCTGAGGGAGACTCTGCCATATTTCTTGGTTAAAAAAATTCTCACTTTGTCAGCAGACATTTTTAGGCTTCCCCCTGCTTGTTTCAACTTGGGAACTTTGATCTTCTCTGGCATTAATCCCCTGAGGGCGTGCCTTGGCTGAGGTGTGTCTTTCCAGGTCAGAGTTGCAGATAAAGCTGAAATTGCTGGGCCCTTAAGCTCAGCAGACAATTTTTTTAATTTTATTGTAATTATAATGGGTTACATATCTTTCACAGTAGTGAAAGATTGAAGTACATATTAACATTGAATCAGGGGAATATCCATCACCAAATTTGTCCTCCCCCCATCCCAGTTCCCTTTCTGCAACCCATATACCCCACCATCATCCCCCGGGCTGCTAGAATAGGTGGTCCCCTCTTCGTCTAGCTTACTATTAGTAGTCATATATCTGTTTGGTCCTGGTACCCTCCCTTGTTTCCCCCTCTATTTAAGAGGCAGAGCTAGATAAATTGAGTTATGTGGTTTTGTTTGAAGGAAAGAAAAGCAATATAATGGGGTACAAAATAAGAAAAAAAAAAGAAGTCAAATACACTGAAAATGGGCGGAGACCTTCTAGAGGCTTTCAATCTTAGTTTGAGAGAGGACATAAAACAGGTAATTCAAATACCACAACAATATAGAAAGAAATATCAAATTAAACATTTTGAGGCTTCCCAGGCTTGCTTCAAACTGGGAACTTTGATCTTCTCTAGCATTAATCCCCTGAGGGCATGCCTCACTGAGGTATGTCTTTCCAGGCTGGAGTTGCAAATAAAGCTGACTCTGCTGGACCCCTAAGCCCATCTCTTAAGGGGTCAAAGCAGCTTAGCTTCACAGTCGCCACTCCTCCTAGCCAAAGAATACCACCACAACACGTAGAGAAACCAACAACACAAGCATAACAATGGGGAAACTATGCAGACCAACATCAGGCATAGAGAATGATGATGGAAACTCTGATGACCAAACAACAGTCAACCACCTAGGTAGTCTTTTAGATATAGAGTTTAGAGAAGAAATGTGGAGGATGCTCACAGAACTCAAAGAAAATATAGATCAGAACATTATACGAATCAAGAGAGTATAAAGATAGAAATCAGAAAACTCCAAATTGAAATATCATGTCAAATAACAGGTCTGAAACATTCAGTAGATGAATTGAAGAACAAAATGAATGAGCTTTCCCACAGGTTAACAACAGCTGAGGACAGAATTAGTGTGCTGGAAGATGCAATGCATAACAACTCCACACAGCAGCACAGCAGAAGAGATTGGAAAAAAGCCTTAAATCAAATGATAATACAATGGAAAAATTACTCAAAGAATATGAACAGATGAAAATAGAAGTCTTTGATAAGCTCAACAGAAACAAACTAAGAATCATTGGAGTCCCAGAGACCCAGGAAGATAATCTCCAGGAAGAATCAACTGTCAAGAACATCATCACAGAGAAACTATCAGAGCTAAAGAAAACATGTGACCAAATCCTGCATGCCCGAAGAGTACCAGCTAAAAGAGACCCCAGGAAAAACACCCCAAGACACATCCTAGTCACAATAATTAATCCCACAGATAGAAATAGAATACTAAAAGCAGCAACATCAAAAAGGGAAATTACATTCAAGGGAACATCCTTGAAAATTACAGCAGAGCTGTCACCAGAAACACTCAAGGCCAGAAGGCAGTGGTGGGATATAATGACAAAACTCAATGAAATAAATGCTTCACCAAGAATTCTAACCCAGCAAAACTTACTTTCAGGTGTGAAGGAAGTGTATATATGGCTTCACAGATAAACAACAGTTCAAAAACTTTACAGACTCAAAAACATCCTTAAAAGAAAAACTTAAAGATCTACTTTAAAGACAAGACAGACCAACAAACACACCAAACTTCTACACAAAGATGGCAATAAATCCCATGACAATTATCTCTCTCAATGTCAATGGACTAAATGCACCCATTAAGAGGCACAGAGTGGCAAAATGTAACAAAAAACTGAACCCAAACTTCTGCTGCCTGCAAGAAAAACACCTTAATAGTCAGAATAAATATAGACTCAAAATCAGAGGCTGGAGGAAAATCATCCAAGCAAACAACACCCTTAAAAAAGCTGGAATGGCCTTACTAATATCAGATGACACAAACTTTATACTCAGAAACATTGTAAGGGACAAAGACGGACATTATGTACTAATCA
Source organism: Suncus etruscus (assembly GCF_024139225.1). NCBI lineage: Eukaryota > Metazoa > Chordata > Mammalia > Eulipotyphla > Soricidae > Suncus > Suncus etruscus. The sequence goes on along the minus strand of NC_064855.1, from coordinate 106,229,451 downwards.
TGGGATATGTACAGCAGGAAGAAATCACTCTGCTAAACATATACACACCAATGAGGGACCAGCAAAGTATTTAATAAAATTGTTGATAAATCTGAAAAAAGAATATGAATAATAACACAATAATTGTGGGAGACCTCAACATGGGCCTGTCAACATTTGATAGGGCAACCAAATTGAAACCCAACAAAAATATACTAGATCTGAAAAGAGAAATGGAAGAAAGAGGCCTAGTAGATATATATAGTACTCTTCATCCTCAAAAACCTGGATACACATTCTTTCCAATATATGGGTCATTTTCCAGGATAGACCACTTGCTGTTACATAAAACATACCTCCATAAAGTCAAGAAATTCTACAGGCTACCTTTGCTGACCTCAAGGCTCTGAAATTATATGTGAACTACAAAGGAACACAGAAGAAAAAATTTAACACCTGGAAATTAAACAGTCTACTACTGAACAACCAGTGAGTCTGAGATGAAATCAAAGAGGAAATCAAAAATTTCCTGGAAACAAACGACAATGAAAACACAAACTATCAGAACCTCTGGGATACCACAAAAGTGGTTCTGAGAGAAAAATTTATAGATTTGCAAGCACACATTAGGAAGAAAGAAGGAGCATACATGAATAGCTTAATGACACAGCTTATAGAATTAAAAAATGATCACAAAGGGAACCAAAAATAGGGAGGCAGAGGAAATAACAAAGCTGAGAGCAGAAATCAATGAAATGGATACCCAAAAAACAATCTGAAAGATCAACGAAAGCAGAATTGAAAAAATAAACAAGATTGATAGACCATTGGCAAAACTCACAAAGAAAAAGAGAGAGAGAGAAACTCATAACCCGTATTAGAAATGAAAAAGGCCAGATCACTACAGATACTGTAGAGATTCAGAGAGTATTCAGAGAATACTATGAGAAACTCTATGCCACTAAATATGAGAACCTGGAAGAAATGGATAAACTTCTGAACTCATAAAACCTTCCACAGTTGAATAAGGAAGATGTAGCATATCTAAACACCCCCGTCACTATTGAGGAAATTAAAACTGTAATTAAAAATTTGCCCAAAAACAAAAGCCCAGGCCCTAATGGATTCACGAATGAATTCTTTCAAAACTTTCAAGAGGAACTACTACCAATCCTGGCCAAGTTCTTTTATGAAATTGAAAAAAACAGGAACACTTCCAAATAGCTTTTATGAAGCCAATATCACCTTAATACCAAAGCCAGATAGAGTTGCTGCCAAAAAAGAAAATTATAAACCAATATCCCTGATAAACACAGATGCAAAGATCCTCAACAAAATCCTGGCGAACAAGAACCAATGATAAATCAAGATCATTCTCTATGATCAAGTAGGTTTCATCCCAGGAATGCAAGGATGGTTTAACATCTGTAAATCTATCAACATAATACACAACATCAACAACAAGAAAAATAAAAATCACATGGTCATATCAATAGATGCAGAAAAAGCATTTGATAAGGATCAACACCCATTCTTGATGAAAAGTTTCAGCAAGATAGGAATAAAAGGAACCTTTCTCAATATAGTTAAGGTCATCTAATACAAGCCAATGGCAAATACTATCCTCAATGGAGAAACACTAAAAACCTTCCCTATAAATTCTGGTAAAAGACAAGGCTGTCCTCTCTCACCACTCCTATTCAACATAGTACTGGAAGTCCTTGCTATAGCGAAGAGGCCAGAAAAGATATTAAGGGAATACAGAGAGGAAAGTAAGAAGTCAAGCTCTCACTGTTTGAAGATGACATGATACTCTACTTAGAAAACCCTAAAGGCTCTACCAAAAAGCTTCTAGAAATAATAGATTCATATAACAAAATGGCAGGCTACAAAATTAATACACAAAAATCAATGGCCTTTTTATAGACCAATAATGATAGGGAAGAAATGGACATTAAGAGAACAATCCCATTCACATTAGTGCCACACAAACTCAAATATCTTGGAGTCAACCTGACTAAAGATGTGAAGGATCTATACAAAGAAAACTATAACACACTGCTCCAAGAAATAAGAGAGGACACGCAGAAATGGAAACACATACCCTGCTCATGGATTGGCAGGATCAACATCATTAAAATGGCAATACTTCCAAAAGCATTGTATAGATTTAACGCAATTTCTCTAAAGATACCCATGACATTCTCCAAAGAAGTGGATCAAACACTTCTAAAATTTATTTCGAACAATAAACACCCTATTATAGCTAAAGCACTCCTTGGGAAAAGGAATATGGGAGGCATTATTTTCCCCAATTTTAAGCTGTATTACAAAGCAATAGTTATCAAAACAGCATGGTTTTGGAATAAGGCAGACCCTCAGATCAGTGAAATAGGTTTGAGCACTCAGAGAATGTTCCCCAGACATATAATCACCTAGTTTTTTTTTTTTATAAAGGAGCAAGAAATCCTAAATGGAGCAGGGAAAGCCTATTCAACATGTGGTATTGGCACAGCTGGTTAACCACTTGCAAAAAAGCGAACTCAGACCCCCAGTTAACACCATGTACGAAGGTAAAATCCAAATGGACTAAAGACCTTGCTATCAGATCTGAAATTATAAGGTATATAGAACAACATGTAGGTAAAACACTCTATGACATTGAGACTAAAGGCATCTTTAAGGAGAAAACAGCGCTCTCCAAACAAGTGGAAGAAGAGATAAACAGATGGGACTTTATTAAGCTGAGAAGCTTCTGCATCTCAAAGGATATAGTGCCCAAAATACAAAACCCACCCACTGAGTGGGAAAAATTATTCACCCGATACTCATCAGATAAAGGACTAATATCCAAAATATACAAGGTACTGACAGAACTATACAAGAAAAAAAAACAACTATCCCAATCAAAAAATGGGGAGAAGAAATGAACAGACACTTTGTAAAAGAAGAAATGCAAATGGCCAGAAGGCACATGAAAAGATGCTCAACATCACTAATAGTCAGGGAGATGCGAATCAAAACTACTTGAGGTACCACCTCACACCACTAAGATTGACACACATCAAAGAAGAAAAACGAGCAGTGCTGGCAGGGATGTGGAGAGAAAGGAACTCTTTTTCACTGCTGGTGGGAATGCCATCTAGTTCAACCTTTATGGAAAGCAATATGGAGATTCCTCCAAAAACTGGAAATTGAGCTCCCATATGATCTAGCTATACCACTCCTAGGAATATATCTGAGGAACACAAAAATACATTACAAAAATCTTTTCCTCACACCTATATTCATTGCAGCACTATTTACAATAGCCAGATTCTGGAAACAACCAAGATTCCCTTCAACAGATGAGTGGCTAAAGAAACTGTGGTACATATGCATATTGGAATACTATGCAGCCGTCAGGAGAGATGAAGTCATGAAATTTTCCTATACATGGATATACATGGAATTTATTATGCTGAGTGAAGTAAGTCAGAGGAAAAGAGAAAGATGCAGGATGGTATCAGTCATCTATGGGTTTTAAGAAAAATGAAATAAATTTTTTTGTGTTTTTTTTTTTTTTGAAATGAAAGACGTTTTTAACAGTATCTCAGAGACAATAGAGATGAGGTCTGGTAGGTGCAGCTCATGACATGAAGCTCACCACATAGAGTGATGACTGCAGTTAGAGAAATAACTACACTGAAAACTATCATAAGAATGTGAATGAATGAGGGAAGTAGGTAGCCTGCCTCGAGTACAGGTGTGGGTGGGGTGGGGAGGAGGGAGATCTGGGAAATTTGTGGAGGGAATCTTGCACTGGTGAAGGGGGGTATTCTTTATGTGATTGTAATCATACAACTATAATCGTATTTGTAATCATGGTGTTTAAATAAAAATAAATAATTATCATTTTGAATGCATATCTGTAGCTAGCATGGAGAAAATAAATATGAAGATATACATGAATTTCTCTTTCCACAGGTTGGCCAACCACTAGCTAGTTGGCTCAGCATTGCTGAAAATGGTCCCCTGAACACTGAGACCACACAACTGTTGGGGTCTGTTGGTACTGAAGCTAGACACATTTACCATAGCAGTACTCAGGTGCTCTAGGGTCACATCCTGAAGTGCACAGAAGGCCAATTGGCACCCCAGATCTTCTTAGGTAGACTGAATGATAGGCAGGAAGATGCTCTAGCTACTGTCCAATTTCCCTAGTCCCTGTATTTCTATGTCCATAATATAACTAATAAATATCTTCCATGCTCATGTGATAACTGTGTAAGTAATTAAACATAATTTTATTATATTATAGCAGAGTTTTATACAGGGTGTAAATGAAAGTAATAATTTTTACATGACCATAGTGATCAGATGAAATCATATTAGAGAAACAGAGGAGGCTCATTAATAATTTATATAGAAAAGAATAACCTATAAAGGTGACTAGTATACTTGAAAATGTTTATGTAGTTATATTTTTATTTTTTCACTAATAATATTCTGATAGAATAAAAGAAAAGGAGGTTTTGATAAATTAGTAAGTCAGTTAGGATTTGGTAAATTTTTATGTCTTCAGAAAGTTTAGCAGTGAGAATATTTCGATTCTATTTTTTGTAATATTCAGCATATTTCACGATGGTTCCAATATTTTAAAATAAAACTCACCTTACTTATTCATTGTGAACATTCTTATTCTGCAAATCATGGTAATTGAAGAATTTGGTCCTTCCTCATTTGTCCCCTGGAATCACTGTAACTAATTACAAAATTATTCTAATCTCCAAAGAAAGCCATTGAGTTCTAATATCTATTGGGGGTAGACAATTATTTTTGTGGGACTCAGTTGCAAAGAAATATTTATGTGGACATACAGTAAGCTACAGTCACACTGATGTGACTATTTCCTTCAAGACTTTGAAATAACAACTCATGTAACTATACAAGTCCACATCCTGGCTGTTCTTATGCAATTGCATTATGACTTACCCTGTATAATTGCTGGACATTGTTTTATAACTTGATATTCAGCAGAATGATTGGGAATCGAGAAGCTTGGCAAGTTTCTTGCTGAGAGGGGTTATGACTCTCTTCTCTCAAAACAGGTAGAATCCAATTACCACCAGCCCAGCAGATACACCAGAGAAAATGATATCCTGAGAGCCTGCATCTTGCAAGATTTTCTAAGGATTCATGTTTTTTTTTTTTTATCTCATCCTAGTAAGCTGCAATTTTGACAATATTTATATTTGGGGGATTTTTTTTTCTCTTCAACTAGGTCTGCTCTGAAGTTAGTACAGATTTTATGCAGGGTATGGTAAATGTTACAACTTATAAAACCAGAAGCAGAGATTTTATGTTAATTGAAGCAAGAGTGCACATGTAGCTTTTTTTATTATGAGGATGTTAATAGGTGTTAGGTGACAAAAATAAATGTATGGTTAAATCTTATAGGACACAATGAATTTACAAGTTTAAACAGATTCTTTCGTGAATACACAGGCCTTTTAATATGCTACTGGAACTACACTGTGGCTTTGTACTTCTCAAACTATTTAAAGAACCTTTTGCACTTGCACCCTCTATCTTCACACCTCTACATCAAGGGATTTAGTAAAATGAATATTTTACAATTTTTCTCCCCTTTGAAAAACTGCTATCCCAGCAGTCATAATTTTCCATATCTTCTGTAATACCACAGTTAAAAAATCTGGACTGCAAAAGTACAGTAATGTAGAACTGAAGGCATATGGATAGTATGTTCTAGTATATAAAATAGGTCTGCATGGGTTCATAATAGGGATTCTGGGTATAATTGAACCTTATGTACTTGGGTGGTTGTAAAAGAACAGAGGAAGCATTTTTTTTTTCAAAAAAAAAACTTAACCTCTAAAATTTAGTATATGAAAGATTCAAGATATGTTATTTGAAATGTATTCTTAAAATGGTCTCCATATTAAATTGAAATATAAGCAAAAGAATAAATATAAAGTGAAAAAAATCAATCTACATAAATAGTCAATTGTAAGAAAACTTAGATGTCACCTCGGCTAATCATTTAGTTGAAAATTATTTATGCGGGGCCGGGAAGGTGGCGCTGGAGATAAGGTGTCTGCCTTGTAAGCGCTACCAAGGAACGGACCGCGGATCTCCTAGTCTCAGCTGTGCCATGAATGATTCTCAAGGATGGTGCAAGCAATTAAATAAAAATATCTGAAAGTGGGAAAGCTTTCACATTTATATGTAGATTAAAAGTCCTTCCCCAAACTCTAGCTCTGAAAAGAATATCTTTCCACCTACAACTCTATATTTCTAAAGTGGAGTATTCCTAACGTATGGAAAGTCATGGCTATTCTGGCAGGGAAGAAAGTTATTCTCTGATATTGAAACTAGTTTATGACTCTATTTTGTTTGGGTCTGGTCTATATAGAATTATATAGAGATATTAAATATATGTATGGTCATACTGGTATGCTATTAAGCTCTTACTGATTAATAAAAGCCCCAATATATGTATGCATATGTAAATTGTGCATGTGTGTTTATATTTGAGGAAATGCTTTTTTATTAAATCACCTTGAGATACAAAATTATAGCTGAATTGATAGGTGAGTTTTAGCCAAGCAATATTCCATTGTGCATCTCTTCACCAGTGCTTATTCCCCATCATTAAGATCTCCTGTTTCCCTTCCATAGGTTATACCTATTACCATGTCCAGTCTGCTCCTATAGCAGATATTTCTGCCTACTCTTTATGTAAGGATATTTCTAGGCTGGGAAAGTGACATGTAGTAATTAATAATAATAATAATAATAATAATAATAATAATAAAGCAACCTTTAAATTTGGATGAAGTAGCCTTAAATTCTAATGCAAATATGGATCCTAACTTTATTATGGATCTCTAATCTCAAAAGTTTTTCCTCTTTCTCAAACTTCATAATCCTTATTTGGTTTAAAGATTTTTTTTCTCCCTATTTTGTTATTTTTTGTTTACTATTGTTTTTGTTTTTATAATGGTCCACATCCTGTAGTCCTGCAGTGCTTAGAATTTATTTCCTCTGACTATGTGCTCCTAGGGTTTCTTCTGGAGAAACTCAGGGCACTGGTCCTGAGTGCCAGGGGCCAAATTCATTTTGAACACGTGCAAGGGAAGCACTCTATCTTTTGTGTTATTTCACTGTTTCTCTATTATTCAAGACTAAATTCTGTTTAGTTTGCTTTCTCTTCAATCTCACCTTTGTTCTTTCTTTTCAAAATGTTCCTTTCAATGTCCTCTGTCTAAGATTAACTGGTTCATATTGATCATCTAAATCTCCATCTCCAGAAACATGCTTTTAAACGTGGTCTTAAATAAGTAACCCATAAAGCAATCTAACATATTTTGTTTTTTATAATTATAATGTTATAATTTTATAATTACATTGTATTAAGAATTTAGTAACTGGTACCCTATGTTTACAATTAAAATTAAAATTGTCCCTTTATCCCAAAAAAAATCATTAACACTGAGTTCTTAGCACCCGATTTAAGATAAAAATAACCATTTAAGATGCCCTTCTCCAAATAATAACGAATATGTGCTTGTGTGTAAAATAACCAAGGGCTTTTAATATTAACTGTATTTTTATTCTTAATCTAATATAAGAACTCTGACTCCATACATTTGCATTCATTTAATGTAATGAAATTATGTATCATAGCTCCTTAACATTCTTCTAATCAAGTGCCCTCAATACTACCTGTGATTTTTAATTCATGGCCAATTGTTGATGAACATAAACAGTTTACAAACTGATGAAAGTATACTGTATATATTGCATAAAAATGCAATTACATGACAGTCTATCTATGTGTAACATCTAGTATTAAATGGGAAACACACATCTAAATCCAGTCCTGTAATCACAGTACTGCAGAAGTATGTAGGGACCTTTTGAAGTCACGTAATTCAAAACACAAGTAAATTGTCTTCTGTGATGTATGAGCAATTCAATTTATTCAATCAATAAAGAAAAATACAGAGATTGAGTCAGAGCTATATTTCCTCTCAATTAACTATTTTCTGGTTATTGGTTTTAGATTGTTTTCTAACAATTTGATGTACCTAATAAATTGCATGCTACTGTGTTCAATTATATCCCTTCTATTTTTCACTACTGACAGATGATTGTAAAAGGCGAATCATATCGTGTTACTTAACTTATTAAAATGTTTATGCTACTGTTCATTGTACAAGGCATTGATCTTTATCACTGGCTACATATTAGGCCTGCACAGTTTGGGAGAGCATTGCTGTCCAGATAAGCTGGGTAAATATGAATCTTGAAGACTTCTATAATAGTCATTTTTATAATTTTCAGATGCTGTTAAGTGCCGTCTCTTAAAATATAGACCAAAGACTCAAGCTCAGTTTCTTTAAATATTTGCATAAGTTTCTCATATAAGATCACCTTTATAGTCACGCCATTTCTTTCCTACAGTCCCTTTTTTCAAAAAACATGGATATAATTGCATATATAAGTATATGTGTGCGCTATACAACCCTAGCTATTTTCCCCAAGTTTAGTTTTTTCAATATTTTCAATATATATATTGTTTTTTGGGTCACACCCGGAGTTACTCCTGGCTCTACATTTAGAAATCGCTCCTGGCAGGCTCGAGGAACCATATGGGATGCCGGGATCAAACCACTGTCCTTCTAGATGCAAGGCAAACACCTCACCACCATGCTATCTCTCCAGCCCAATATTTTCAATATTTATGTGATCCAAGTCACAACGGAGTTGAAGAATAGTGCCTGGCAACTAGGTTTCTGGTAAGAGTTTAGTGATGTACATTTCCTGAGAAACAAAGTTAACTTGGGAAACAATCTGACAGACTGTAAGGTTCAGTGATAGGTTCCTAGGATCCAGAGCTACTCAGATCTCAGATCTTCCTGTGTGCTGTAGACCAGTAAGTGCTTAAGGGCCTCCTGAGCTACACCCAGTAGGGTTTTAGGAATAATCCACTATTATCTTCCTGCCTAAATCAGATGCTTTTGAGATGTCTATATTTATTAGGAATTGAAACTTTTCAACTACATATTGTGACTGTTTTCTTTAGTTATTTTTTGTGGGTTTGTGTGTGTGTGTGTGTGTGTGTGTGTGTGTTTGTTTTTGGGTCACAGCTGGCAGTGCTCAGGGGTTATTCCTAGCTCTATGCTCAGAAATGGCAGACTCGAAGGACCATACCTCCATGCTATCTCTCTGGCCCCAATATTGTGTTATTTTCTAAATTGGTTTATTTGTTTAAAACTTTGTTTCAGGACAGGTTCAAAGCAGAACTGTGGGTTAATTAGAGGTATTTTTATATAGCCCCACAGCAATATCTCATCTCAAAATATTCCACAAAAGTGATACATTTGTTAGGATCAATGCTACTCTTAATCATAATAAATTATAATATTTCTCTGATACATATAATGATCTCAAATTCAGGTTTAACTAGTTTTCCCTCTGAGTGGTATTTAGTCTTTGTATTTAGTTCTATACATCTGTCTATGTATTTGGTTCAAAGACAAATACAATCATTACATTTTACTGATTTTTTTCTTTGTATTAAAAATCTGTTCTGTCTATTCATCCTAACCTTTGTTATCAACTAGACAACTGCTAATCTCATTATAATTTCTAGAGTTTTGCTTTTGCTATTTTTTATCGTTTAAATCATCAGCAGGTAGGTTATCAGAATTGGTTCTCTTACTATTATCAGCTTTTCAGTATTTCAAAAATGAGGCTCTGAACAGAGTTAATAACCAATTTAATGTGATCAACATATGCTGGGAGTATTTGGCCACTCAAATCTTCAAGGGGATTCGATTCTGTTTTATTCAAGTAACTTGTTTCTATGGCAAAGAGTTTTGCTTCACCTCCCTATCCTCTAGTGACCCGACTGACCTCAATAAGACAGGTATGAGCAGATTTGGCTTCCCAAGTGCACAGGCTCACCTGTCACCCAGTAGTAGTCAGGGGAAAAATTACCCTTCATACCCCAGGAGATAACATGAATGTATACTTGTTTTGCTTGAAAAAACAATCAGAAGAGAGAGAAAGAAAAGGCCAACTTTAATTTCCAGATTCTAAAACCCCACTAGAATTCTTCTGGTCCTTGTTGCCTTTTATTTCACAGTTCAGTTGACATAAAATCACACAAGTTACAAATCCCCCTGTATTTAAGAATCTAGTAAAGTACTTTGATATAGAGATATTCATGAAGACCAGTTGAAAATGGGTGATAATAAAAGTAATTACTTTTGATACTTCAAAGCTACTTTTATGAGAAAAAATAAATTAGCCATGTTTCTAGATTTTAAAATTTGAATTTATAAAATATATATAGAGGTAGTTAACAATATCTATAAGGTTCAGATAGAAATACTAAAATGTTAGAGAAATTTGGTTTTCTTGATCATTAAACTTGTCACCAACATTGAAATATATATGATTATAAAACTCTCCATTTTCACTACATTTTTTTTTGGGGGGGGCACACCCTGTAACGCTCAAGGGTTACTTCTGGCTATGCGCTCAGAAGTTGCTCCTGGCTTGGGGGACCATATGGGACACCGGGGGATCGAACCGCGGTCCATCCAAGGCTAACGCGGGCAAGGCAGACACCTTACCTCTAGCGCCACCGCCCGGCCCCACATTTTTACTACATTAATGCCTTTTCTAACATGTACGATTCATCTGATACTGTTCAATACAATGTAATATATGTGATTATCCTAATTTTACAACTGACAAAATTATTATATTTGAAAGAAGCAAACTTGTCCAAGATCTCTAAGTTAATGTCAAAGTCAAAGTTTAATGTAAGTATCTTGTCTTCAGAACAATGGTTTTAAATATCTTGTAGGATTTAGATACAGGAGCCTGAGTGCAACTTTTACAAATTATTATTAATCTATATTCAATGACGTGTAATCACTTCATGATAATTTTCTCTTATAAAATATAAAGCAGTTTAGCCCTTCTTTTGCCATACAAAAAAAATTGGATACCTTAAACAGATAATGTAAAGAGAAGCATCTATAGAATATAAAAGTTAAAAATATACATATAAACATGAATTGTACTATAACTTGACAAAATAATAATAAATCTCACTAATTAAAAGCACTTACAAAGATATATTGTATTAGTCCCTTAGAGAATGATATTCATTTGCACATTAGTGTTAGGTCATTTGACTTGTTTTGGTGATATTTTAAGAACCTATCTATATGAATCTCTGGGTTTTACTTGCACATGACTACTGATGAGGTGGTTGTTTATAATATTTCACAATGCTTCCTAATTGGAACCATTGGGGAAATGGTTCTCATTTCATTTTCATTAAAAGTTGTGCTTCCCTTGAGTAAATGACTTGTTTCACTCTTATGAACCTTGTGACTTTTGTAATATATTTTGAATATCTCTTTGTACTAGCTGTCAAAAATTACAGAGATAGAATTACAACATACCTTGAGCAAATATTTGTCATAGTTTACTTCTACTATCTGACATAGATGAAAAGTATTTTGGGCATTTCAATGTTTCTTTCATCTGTCAATATTAAAATACTTTTGTAAGTTAAGACTATGTTCATATAATTATGAATGTCCTTTTCAGTAGAGGATATCTTCCAATCTTCTTTGTCATACTTTGACCACACTGGAAAAAAAAGATTGAGCACTCAGAATGACTAAAATTGAAATAGTCAAAATATGTGGGTTCTTCAACTTGCAGTATTTAGGGAAAGAAAATACAGCATTCCCTGAAGGATTACTATTATATTATAAATATGTGTTATTCAAACCACAAAAGAATATTGCTTATTGAAGTGTTAGTAACTTCCTGCATAGATTTCAGACAGATATTTTGAGTGCAAAGTCTGTCTCTCCTTAGAGAACCAAGAGAGTTAGTTGATATCTCTGTTTATTAGTTGTTTCATCTTTAAAATGGAGAAAATAATAGTTTCTACTGGACTGTAAAGGATTGCTGTATTGATTGTTCGGGTTTATTTACATAAATTCTTAACTTTATCCATCATACTACAAATGGCATAATGCTTTTAAATGTTACTGTTTTCTGGCTATTCCACTATAGTTGGTATTATCAACGATGATGTTAAATAGAGGAGAGAGATAAAAATGTATATTAGGTTTTAGCAGATGAAGACTGTTAAAGGATGTTCTCTGTAAGACTAGCCAGAGTCAGTCTTTTGAGACTGCATGTGCTCTGAATAATATAAGAAAGCACAAATATAAAAAAGAAAAGAAAAGAAAGACTAAAACAAAAACAACTTGGAAACAGTCAAGTTACCAATAGAATACAGATCCCACCACCAAATTCTGGAAGATTATCATGCATAATATTATTACTGTAAAATATTATATAAATGGGAGAAATGCATTTTTTGAAATTTAGAAGTTTAGGTAATTGTAGAAATAATTTAATGCAATTATACAAATCTGCAGACACTGTAAGCCTAGTCTTTCTCAATCCCAGTGTCTGTGGCAAAGAATATTGGGATCATTGTGGTATATACTCTCTGTGCTGACTCCATCATGCTTAAGTGAAATGTGTTGGACATAGGTGTGAAGAGAACCCAAGCATCTACTTGGTAAGCTTTAGGCAAAGAGTTTTTGTATAGAAATTATATTTTAGTTAAAGAATTTATGGAAGGCAGAGAGATTCAACAGTGGGTAGGACCTCTGCTTTGCACACAGCTGACCAAATTTGATTCTTGAAATCCCATATTGTCTTCCAAGCACTAACAAGAGTAATACCTGAGTGCAAAATCATAGTAACTGCTGATTTTGTGTGACCTATAAACAAAAACAAACAAAAAAGAACAAAAGATTATGAAAAAGTTAAAGGAGATTGAAATCCTAAGTATTATATACTGTCTCTTAATCCTCAAAGTAATTTTAATCTTTATGCTAACAATTTCCACAAGTATGTCTCTTAAATTGATTCTGTTTCTGCTAAATAATAATTCTTCTTGCAAGAGTCTTCTAAGCAATGGCTGGATATTTAAATTTTCTGGGTCCTTAATCTCTTCTCTTGTTGTTACCTGAAGTGGAGACCACTTAGATAGTACAGTAAGTGTTCTTAAAACCCTCCATAATGGTCTATAGTTGACTGCCAGGATGGTTTAAATTACCTATTGTATTTCTTACATCACAGGATAAAATATTACTCTTACCAGATATCATAAATTACAGTGCTTAGTTTAAAAACCATTGTAGTGTATAAGAGAAAATAGATATTTGTTATTGATGAGTCTATATTCTATTTTTATTTTTCCAAGATAGACAGGTAAGAATTTAATAATAATTCCATATATGGGTTCATGTAGATTCTACTTGGTATATAGAGAATAAAATATCAGGGATGCTGTTAATATTCAGGACATTTGGAAGTGATCCTTACTAAAATCTTCGTTTTATTATGGCTATTGTTAAAATATATCTTTAAAAATCTTGTTATCAGGGGCCAGAGTGGTGGCACAGGGGTAAGGCACCTGCCTTGCCCTTGCTAGTCTTGGATGGACTGCGGTTCTATTAGCCCCAGGCATCCCATATGGTCCCCAAGCCAGGAGCAATTTCTGAGCACAAGGAGTAACCCTTGATCGTCACTGGATGTGGCCCAAAAACAAACAAACAAAACAAACAAAAAGGCAAAATTTTGTTATGAGTTCCTACAGTTTAATTTGGGGTACACACAATGGTTATTATGAAAGCATTTCAATTTTTCTCATGTCAGGTTTCAAGTAAGATGAGGTGACAGAAAACTTAAACAACATTGAAGAATATGCACAGATGTGTGATGGATTGAATTAGTTTTGTTGGGAAATTAGATAGAAATTGCAATCACCTATAATATAAAATTAGTTTTGATAATTGAGGGAAGGCCATCTGTAAATTCAAACTAGATACTGATCCCTTGGTTTTATGAAAAGGACTTCTGAGCAACTATTATCAGCCGAACTCTAAATGGTAAGAAAGCAACAGAGAAAGATAATGATTTTGCAAGTACTAGGTACAATGAAGCTATGAGCCTGTCTCCACTGCTCTAGAAGACATGGGCACAACTGAAAAAAGTTGCTAATGATTGATTTTTGAAAATCTACCCTTTTAATATTGCTTAAGTGAAAGAAAGTGTCCGTCTAGTAGGTTGATTCTGTAAAAATGTCCAGAGAACTAGGGGAATAATTGAATATGTTTCTGAAAGTTTACTAGTTGTGGAATAACTTTATACTATTAAATCTATATATACTATTAAATCAGTATATTGATATCACTTGGAGTAAAAAGAGAATATCATGAAAAGTTAAGCCCAATAGTGAAGGATAATGTTATTTTAAGAATTGTAATGTAGGCACGGAGAGATAGCACAGTGGCGTTTGCCTTGCAAGCAGCCGATCCAGGACCAAAGGTGGTTAGTTAGAATCCCGGTGTCCCATATGGTCCCCCTTGCCTGCCAGGAGCTATTTCTGAGCAGACAGCCAGGAGTAACCCCTGAGCAACGCCGGGTGTGACCCAAAAACCAAAAACCAAAAAAAAAAAAAAAAAAAAGAATTTTAATGTAGCGCCAGGGATAGAACAGCAGGTAGGATATTTTCTTTGCACACAACTGACATGGATTGCATTCTTAGCTTTGCTTGTGATTCCCTGAGCCCCGCTCTGAAGGATCTTTGAGCACAGTTTGGACTAAGCCCTTATTATAATAGAGTGTGCCCACCCACCCCCTAAAAAGAATAACATTCCACAGTTTATCTTCATAAACCTTATATGAGGACAGCGACTAAATCTAACAGGTCACAAATCAATATGCAACAGTAAAATATATACCAACAAAATAATAATATAATGATTTATTATAATTATTATGTAATTATAAATTTTATTATAAATAGTAATAAATAATATTTATTTAAATTTTATTTAATAAATGATACCTAGGATTTTCTGGCAGAACTCACTGGATTTCTTAAGAGAAACGGGTAAGATGAGCTTACTCTAAAGGCCTTCAGCAAGACTAAACTTGTACTTTAGAGAGGCTAAGAAGTGACTAGAATTGTAATAAAGATATTTTCTGATGTTTAATTTTTATCATTGAGTCTTATTTATACATCATATTTTTGGTACTGTAGCATTGTTTTTTATTCTTCTACAAATGCCATCCCAACTTCCCAACTTCCTACCTACTACCTTCATTTTACACTTCTGTTGACCATATACTTAGGGTTGGTTTTCATTGGGGAGTTTCTAATCCTGTGCCATTTTTTTTATATTCTTTATATGGGCCACATTACCTGGTGTTTGTGGTATGGCCTAGGAAGAAGATAGTAGGTTTTATTTCTCATGTTTTAAAACCATGGGGTATTTACAGTGTATTTCAAATGCTGCTTGGCTTTATGGAGCCATGTAGTATCTATAGAATAATTACAAGGCTGTGGCACTAGTCTAGCTAGAGGAATTTTTAGTAATTATAGAATTTGATGATCACCCAGCCAAGGACACCAGAATTTGTGGATGCCTCTATTTCATCACACTTTCTCTGATTCTTGATTAAGGATACATTGATGATTTTTTTCTTGACTAGATTTCCTGATTTTGTCAATTATTCTGTCTGTCTCTTGTGTTTTCCTGTTCTGAACATTTCTCTCAGTCCAAAACTTGAGTAGCTATGCATGAAAGATCATTTTCTTTGCTTTCTTTACTACAATGGCATTGAGTATTTGTGATTTGACAGTTTTTGCAGAGGCTTTTTGAAGATAGCAAAAGAGGTCTAGCACTAGTTAAAAAAACAAATTAAATTAATAGCAGACATCACATAACCTAAAGGCATTTGGTAACTCAGCCAGCTGCCAAATTTCTAATATTTCTGTGACATTTCTCCTTCTCTTCTTTAGATTTCACAGTCTAAAGCTCTATCTCATTTAGACAAGCATTTAGTTATATTTCATATATAGTATATATTATCTGTTACTCTGAAACCATTATAATAACCTCTGTCCTTCATGGAAATGTATAATTAACTGGGTGATTTACGCCATCTATAAATGATGGCAAATTTTCTATGCAGAGGGTATCGCATTTGTTTGTATAATTTTAAACAACATGTTATCATAACTTGAGGAAAAAGAAATAAGGAAAACTAGTACCACTTGCTGATGTTATAAAACTAAAGAGAAAATGTCTAATAGAGATTAGGAAACATATTCAAATGGAATAAACCTCACTGAGTTTACCCCTTTCCACTAAGATCTGGGCAGTTTTCCAATGTAATAAGAATTGTGGAAATATAGAAACTATTGCTATAACATGTGGGTCTCTTTTTAAAAGTGTGTATGAATACTTTTTTTTGTATGAATACTTTTTATGGAATAAGGCATATTGAAATGAATTAACAACTATAATGATTATTTTGTAGCTATTTACTTCAGCTAATTTTCATTTATTTTTTGGTCCAAAGAGATTGCCATGGGGGAAATAAGGATAGATGGAGAGAAATAAAACTAGACTTAAAAAGAAAAATTTACTTTAAGAGCTGCCTCTCAGATGAGGGATAGAAGAGCTTAGCCTAAAGGAAGTGCATTTGTTTCTATGTCACTGCTCATAAATCTAGTTATACTTTTCTTTTACTTTTTTTTAAGTGCTAACTTTCAAGATGAGAAAACTTCCACTGAGAAAATGGAACCTGTATTTTGTACATCTTCAAAATTAACTTTCTAGCTAATTAACAGGTAGATTTCTAAATCACAAGTACCCATTTGTTAAACAAATGTGATTTATCACGAAATTGCCCTACCATTGTTTAAATTCACTACCCTGTAGAGACACATATCTGATTTCCATTGTCAATATGCTTTTGAGTTATTGAAGGAGTCATTGATTCTGGAATAAATCCTTTGGGCAGCTGTGTTGGAAAAAGCACTTAGGGATAGGACAGTTTATTTTTTCTAAGTCCAAGAGTCATCCAAGTAGGGATCATTTCCGGATTTACTTTGCACCATATAGAATAGGAACATATAAATATACGTGACAAAATATTTTTGTAATCTGTTTCTGATGAGATTTGCCTTCAAATAAATTATTTCTACTTCCATCACTATTGAAATGTCTCATAAACACTTCTGAAATCATTGATTGAACTGAGAATGTACTGTACCTGTCATTAGAACCAGTCCAGGAGGGGGCTCTCTTGCTTTAATTTTAGAATCTCCTTTAGAGATATGACAATTGTGAAGTTTGGTGCACGTTATTTTTTTAATCTTTGCAGATGAATTTAATAAACCAATTTTAAATGCACCAGAAACTCAGAAATGTATTAATGGGTCACATTAACCTGCAAGAAATGCAGCCTCACATTTGCTGGCAACTCATTTTGCTTGGTAAAAACTTTCTTTACCAACTGCTGGTAAAATTGTGCCACTCTAAGTTGTGCACAGTCAACTTACTAATGATTACATAAAACATGAGACAAGTGATGGAATTGCAATAATTGAGTTGTGCTTGGTTTGGTTTCTTGGTTTCTGAGCCATGTCTGAATAGGCTCGGTGCTAATTGCTGGTTATATGATCAGGAATCACTCCTGATAGTACTTGGAGGGTGGTATGGGGTATCAGGTATAGCATCAGACTAGACTGTGTGCAAGGAAAAGATTAGAAAACTCGCATGGTGTCGCTTTTGTTCTGCACTGGTTGAGTTCAATGGAAATCTCATGCGTCTCATGTCATCATTTTTAAAAAAAAAACTTCTTTACTTACTCCCCCACCCCACCATACAAGTACAGTTACCATGTCTGCATTCTGTCAGTTCCATAGACTCACTCAATTCTGAAAGAGATGAAACAAGCAGTGAAAAGTCATGAGTATTATGGGCACAGCTGAAAATGGGCAATCTCCAGAGAAGAAGGAGAGAGCTGACCAACACCCCAATCTACCAAAGCGACGCCGGCAACATCCCAATTTTTAATAAGTTATTTTAAAAACAATAAAATAAATGTAGCAATTCTCTAGGTTTCTTTCAAGTTTTAGAAACGTTTCAAATATTATCAACTAATTATGTACATTTACAGGAATCTACTGTTCTTCAATTCGCTTCATAAAATTTTTGTGAATGTTGACAATCACCAAGATTGGGAGTTATAAATAATTAATAAACTCTCCACCCCAAGACACTTAGAGTTTCCTAGTAAAGAGTAAAATAGAAACAATCCAGCGGTAAAATGAAGGAGCTGATGGCTGATACAGGGACGTTTACATTCTGATAAGCTGTAAATGAAATCTGAACTTATGTTCGGTTTAAATAAATCCCAGTAGATTGCATCATTTAATATTGCAAAGCAAATATTTGTTGTTCCGTTGTCTTGTTCCTGTCGCTGTGTTCAATGTTTTTCATGCATCATCTTACAGTCTAGTGTGAAGAGGAGCAAATCACATACTGAACCATGCATGAATATGCTCATTAGCATGTGTCATTGAGGTTTATTTCACTTCAATTACAATGGGCCAAGTTATGCAGTGATACCCAATTCTGTCTCTAGGTGGTGCACACGTCCTTTTTGGTTAAAAAGCACATAAACTATAAACTTTTCCATCCTCCCTTTTCTAAGAAAGAATAAAATTCCTCAGAAAATGTTAGATGATTTAAAGTCTCAGAAAATCTGTGAGTAGCAACATAATAGATATTAAGTCAAAAGAGGAAGAAAACACGTGACTGGAAGTCTGATGTTAACAAGAGCAGTTCTAAAATAAGGGAATTATTTTTATAACTTGGGGGATTGTGTTAAAAGGTTGCCTTTGGAAGGTAAACTTTTAAAGTGTTCCAAGGGTATCATCTTTCTCCTTACTCCCATCCCCCCTACTTTTCTATTCTTTGTGTCTTATGTATAGTAAATGTTGAAATTTATTTGATCAGTAATTTACCTTTGAAAAATTTTTGTTGTCTCAAAGAAAAAATATTTTTGTTTCTTAGCCTTATAGAATCTCTCCCAACTATTCATCTCCATCATTTCTATAAAAATCATATGTCTATACTTAAAAGGAATTCACATGATTATGTTCGAGTAAAATAATATTTATAAAAATTATAATGGCTACAGTATATTAGCTACTATTATGGGTTCTTAGATTTCTGCAATATATCTTCTGACGTTTTGTTTTTGTTTGTTGGATGTTCAGTAATTTAGACATTGTTATTTCCTGCTTAAAGAGTAAATTATAAGATAGAATTGGAGAGTAGGACCAGGTCACAATCACTTTTAAATTTTTAATTCGTGGGGGGCCAGAGAGAGAATACATACGATAGGGCAATTTCTTTACAAGTGACTAACCCAGATTTTTTTTTAGTATATATTTTATTTATTTAAACATCTTGATTACAAATATGATTTGATTAGGTTTCAGTCATGTAAAGAACACCCCCTTCACCAGGCAACATTCCTACCACCAATGTCCCAAAACTCCTTCCATCCCACCCCACCCCCACCTGTACTCTACACAGGCTTTCTGGTTCCCTCATTCATTTACATGGTTATGGTAATTCTCAGTGTAGTTATTTCTATGACTGCACTCACCACTCTTTGTGGTGAGCTTCATGAAATGAGCTGAAAGTTCCAGCCCTCCTTTCATTTTCTCTGAGGATTGTTGCAAAAATGACTTTTATTTTTCTTAAAACCCATAGATGAGTGAGACTATTCTGCATCTCTCTCTCTCCCTCTGACTTATTTCACTCAGCATAATAGACTCCATGTACATCCATGTATAGGAAAATTTTATGACTTCATCTCCTGACAGCTGCATAATATTCCATTGTGAATCTGTACCACAGTTTCTTTAGCCATTTGTCTGGTGAAGGGCATCTTGGTTGTTTCCAGAACCTGGCTATTGTGAATAGTGCTGCAATAAACATAGGTGTGAGGAAGGGGTTTTTGTATTGTATTCTTGTGTTCCTAGGGTATATTCCTAGGAGTGGTATAGCTGGATCGTATGGGAACTCAATTTCTAGTTTTTGGAGGAATCTCCATATCGCTTTCCATAGAGGTTGGACTAGACAGCATTCCCACTAGCAGTGGATAAGAGTTCCTTTCTCTCCACATCCCCGCCAGCACCGATTGTTCTCATTCTTTGTGATGTATGCCAGTCTCTGTGGTGTGAGATGGTATCTCATTGGACTAACCCGATTTGATTCCAAGCATCCCATATAATCTCCAGAGCACTATTATGAGTGATTTCAGAATGCAGCGCATTCTGAGCATTACCGGGTATTACCCAAACCATTCTCTCAAAACACATAAATTTTTAAAATACTTAAATTACTTAATTTTTTAAATTTAAATTGCATTGACTGATAACCATGATATGTTCCAGATTTGTATCATTATAACTACACATTTGTATGTAACATATGGTGCCAATTACTACTGGACTAATTTACATTATTTTCTTCTTGCTTATATAAAATAACAACAAACCTAGTAACTCCATTACCAGTATTCTAGTTTCTTCTTTTAAAGGCAACACTTCATTCTTGAGCACCATTATCCTTGGAAGGCCTTTACAATACTATATTCAAAATTTACATTAGTTTTGTGATTGAATAATAGTTACTCTTGTTTAAGTAGATTAAATTAGTCTTTACTCTCTCATGGCTTCCAGGTTTGCTTGCTCCATAATACTTTACTGATTGGAATCAATAATAGAAACAAAAACTGTCTTTAAATTAATTTTAATTCCATACAGCTCAGCAAAAATATTATAACTGGTCCAAATAACCATAGGTCTGAATGAGATAAGACTTAATATCCAAAATTGTACAAGTCCTCTTACTTTTATTATCTACTCTTCAATCCCTTTATCACTATCCTCTGGTGTTACTGGAGTAAATACTGATAATACAAAGATAATGCAAAGCAACTCCATGAAAGACAGAGCTATCTTGGAAAGAAAACAAAAATGCATCTATGTACTTGATGCCTATTACTATTCATCCTCATATGATGGTTCTTTTAACATATCTACTTGACTTGGTTAATGAGCTGCAATTAATTAGTTTTATTGTTTGTTTTGCTTTTTTGGGCCACACCTGGTGACACTCAGGGGTTACTTCTGGCTATGTACTCAGAAATTGCTCCTGGCTTGGGGGACCATATAGGGTGCCGGGGGATCAATCCAAGGTCTCTCTTAGGTTAGCACGTGCAAGGTAAATGCCCTACATCTTGTGCCACTGCTCCAGCCCCAACAAGTTATTTGATCAAAACCTATGTCTGTGTCTGTGAGGGTGTCTTTGGATGAGATAAATCTACTATCAGGCTGAGTAGAGAAGGTTTCTCTCTCTAATGTGCAGAAAATGTCCCAAGCAATCAGTTGATAGACAAAGGGGGCAAAAACATAAACCCCCACTACAAAATGTTTCATTTATAATGACCTTCAATCTGAAAATTGGCGTTTTAGATCTTGGGGACTGGAATTAAAACATAAGCTTTTACTCAGAGTTGAACCGAAAGAAACTTCAGACTGAAATTAGATCACCCACTTTCCCATTTTTTATATCTTTAGACCCAGATTGGAAGTAAACCATTGATTCTTCCACATCTTTAATTCTTCTATTTATCCTAACCATCATGGTTTCTACAGAATTACAGGAACAAATTTTCTACAAGATATCTGAATAGGGGCAGGAGCAGTGGCACTAGAGGTAAGGGGTCTGTCTTGCAAGCACTAGCCTAGGATGGACCGTGTTCCATCCCCCCGCGTCCCATATGGTACCACAAGCCAGTAGCAATTTCTGAGCACATAGCCAGGAGTACCCTCTGAGCATCAAACGGGTGTGGCCTATAAAACCTAAAAAATATATATCTGAATAAATCTAAGTTGTTATGCAAACATAACTATAAATTTATATACATTATTTTGGTGAGTTTCAATATATACATATATAGTTGGTCTATGTGTATAATTTTAGTGGGTCTCCCATTTTGGGGTTCTCCAAAGTCTCCTTTTATTCTCTGAGATTCATAGGCAATGGCTCTAGGACCTCCTCTGCTTTGACTAAAAAATCAGCAAGGCCTTCATTTCTTTGCCTGCCTGCTACAACTTTAGCCTAAAGATACTTGTTTCTACTCTGATAATTTTCCTGTTAAAGTTAAATATAGTATACTAATATATACTTTTACATATACTGATAATATTTTTTTTCATAGCTGAAAATATTTTCCTAGTATACTTCAATAAAGCAAAGTTCTAAAAACATTGTATTCTTATGAAATATTATATAAAATATATGAAAATGTTTTGACATATAATTTTATTCAGTTTTATAAATAATTTAGTAACTTCTTAAATATGATATTGATACAATATATAAATCAATCTTGTGTTCAAGGTTTTTTTAGTTTGTTGCTTAATTTCTTAGGGTTTGGATTGATTTTTTTCAAGTTTCTGGCTTATGGACATATGCTAATTTGTTTAATCTCTTTAATGGATAAAAAAGAAAACATTAAAATGCACTGGCATCAATGATGAAGTTGAAGACATCCAAGATTTTGGTTTACATAAGGTCCTATTGAGATGTCTGGATTCAAAGTTTGTAATTCAAGGCTATTTAGAAAACAAGACATAAATCTTTACTTGATAAGAGGAACAAATCAATAGAAAACAAAACACATTTATATGTTCCTGATAGCACTACAAATGGGGAACAGAACACTTAAATTAACCATTGTTCCAGAAGAGACAGCACCATGTTCACAGCAATTATTATTCATGAATTTTGGTCATTTTTGAAATGCTCATCTTCTCTTAAGTACCTTTACCCCTCATTTATGAGTTGAAAATTTGATAGGTTTTTTCTTATTTTTAACATTTTGAGAGGGTTTTTTACAATGTGCTGCAACAAACAAACAAAAACAAAGCATAGTGTCTCTATTTAAAACTAAGGAAAATCTACTTTGACACTCATAGCTGCTAGATGGTTTATTTTCTTTTATTTTTAAGAACAAGAATGCATTAAAAATATGGAGCAGCAGCAATAAGCGAAATTTATAGTTAATAATGGATTACATTAACAGGTGGCAGTTAAAAATTATGGCCCCACTAATTATACACTGATTTTCTTTTTGGTGTTGAAATAAAAGTATGTCCTTTGTAGAAATCAAAATAAAACCATACTATTTGCTTTCTTCTTCTGGTCTAATGAAGAGGTTCTTTTTTCTTCCCTATGGTTTTACTGAACAATCCTAGAGATTTGCTACTTAAAACAGAATCTGACATCAAGAAGAATGGATTGCTTATTTCAACTATTTCTTTATAGTTTGCTTTTTTTTTTAAAAAAAAAATAGTTTTATGCTCAGTAGACATGATAAGTCGGGGCTTTAGAAAGTGATCACACATAACAGCAGAAAAAGATATAGATCCTTTGTTCCTCTTCAGTGATTCAGTAGAACTCAGCTTTGCAACACCAAGCTTCGCCTTCCCAATTTGCAGTGGATTTTGAACATCTTGTTGGAGATAGATTTTGAATGCCCATGTGTTCTTTACACACCACGAAAAAAATTTAAAATATTTGTTTTTGGTCGCAGAACATAAGTTTGTGCTTTCTATTTTGTCATTATTAGATATTACTTCAAAAGATGTGTAGAGTGTCCAGATTTCATGTGAACATATATTAAATTGATTTTTCATTTTATTTGTGCTGTCTGAACCAAGAAATATGATCAAACTGTTATATCAGTGCTTTCTTGATTCCAATACAGTGCCTTATAAAACTAAAATAAATGTACTTATTAAGATGGTACTGGCTTTCTTTTTTCTTTTCTACCTTCATATTTTTCATTCACCTTGCTGTTAAAATTAACATTCAAATTTATTCCAACCAAATCAAATTTTTATATGCAAATTTTAATTTACTTATGGACGTATATATCTTATATCAGGGTGGCCAGAGGGTGTTGGGCTACCACATAGTATTGACATTTATGAAAAATTGACTTATATAGGAGGTCAATTTAAAAATATTATCAAAATAGACTCACACGTGTATGGTCTTGATCCAACTTTCATGAAGCTATTTCAGAAATTTGCTGTGATTGGAGATGGTTTATATCAACCTAATTCAACCTTTGCACAACTAAAAACTATGCATCTGTTTTGCATACCCGTTCACAGAGCTGTGTTCTTAACTAAGGCAATAGAATGGTAGTTTTCAACATTCAACTCGCATTGGTCCAGATAAAAATAGTTAAAAATGTTCATATATATAAATCAGAAGAATAAATGAATTGTACCTGAGTTATGGATTTTGCAATGTCATTGTCAAAAAGATCATTACTAAACTACATTCGGAAGCTACCCAGCGAGCCAGTGAGTGAGTGAGAAATGGCTGCATCTGGGGGTTTCCAGGCAGAGTGCTGATTGCTCTACCTGCAAAGTCTCCACCGGGCTGTGCTTCTTCTGAGGAACTGAGCACCGGAAGGGAGCCCTGTCCTACCCTTCTCTGTCTTTCCTGAACTCTGGAAGCTCTCCTCAGAGCCCTAGGAAGCGAACCCCAAAGAAACTACATTCGGAAGCTACCCAGCGAGACAGTGAGTGAGTGAGAAATGGCTGCATGTGGGGGTTTCCAGGCAGAGTGCTGATTGCTCTACCTGCAAAGTCTCCACCGGGCTGTGCTACTTCTGAGGAACTGAGCACCGGAAGGGAGCCCTGTCCTACCCTTCTCTGTCTTTCCTGAACTCTGGAAGCTCTCCTCAGAGCCCTGGGAAGCGAACCCCAAAGAAACTACATTTGGAAGCTACCCAGCGAACCAGAAACTGAGCACCTGAAGGGAGCCCTGTCCTACTCTTCTCTGTCTTTCCTGAACTCTGGAAGCTCTCCTCAGAGCCCTGGGAAGCGAACCCCAAAGAAACTACATTCGTGAGCTACCCAGCGAGCCAATGAGTGAGTGAGAAAAGGCTGCATGTGGGGGTTTTCAGGCAGAGTGCTGATTGCTCTACCTGCAAAGTCTCCACCGGGCTGTGCTTCTTCTGAGGAAACTGAGCACCGGAAGGGAGCCCTGTCCTACCCTTCTCTGTCTTTCCTGAACTCTGGAAGCTCTCCTCAGAGCCCTGGGAAACGAACCCCAAAGAAACTACATTCAGAAGCTACCCAGCGAGCCAGTGAGTGAGTGAGAAATGGCTGCATGTGGGGGTTTTCAGGCAGAGTGCTGATTGCTCTACCTGCAAAGTCTCCACCGGGCTGTGCTTCTTCTGAGGAACTGAGCACCGGAAGGGAGCCCTGTCCTACCCTTCTATGTCTTTCCTGAACTCTGGAAGCTCTCCTCAGAGCCCTAGGAAGCGAACCCCAAAGAAACTACATTCGGAAGCTACCCAGCGAGACAGTGAGTGAGTGAGAAATGGCTGCATGTGGGGGTTTTCAGGCAGAGTGCTGATTGCTCTACCTGCAAAGTCTCCACCGGGCTGTGCTTCTTCTGAGGAACTGAGCACCGGAAGGGAGCCCTGTCCTACCCTTCTATGTCTTTCCTGAACTCTGGAAGCTCTCCTCAGAGCCCTAGGAAGCGAACCCCAAAGAAACTACATTCGGAAACTACCCAGCGAGACAGTGAGTGAGTGAGAAATGGCTGCATGTGGGGGTTTCCAGGCAGAGTGCTGATTGCTCTACCTGCAAAGTCTCCACCGGGCTGTGCTACTTCTAAGGAACTGAGTACCGGAAGGGAGCCCTGTCCTACCCTTCTCTGTCTTTCCTGAACTCTGGAAGCTCTCCTCAGAGCCCTGGGAAGCGAACCCCAAAGAAACTACATTTGGAAGCTACCCAGCGAACCAGAAACTGAGCACCTGAAGGGAGCCCTGTCCTACTCTTCTCTGTCTTTCCTGAACTCTGGAAGCTCTCCTCAGAGCCCTGGGAAGCGAACCCCAAAGAAACTACATTCGTGAGCTACCCAGCGAGCCAATGAGTGAGTAAGAAATGGCTGGATGTGGGGGTTTCCAGGCAGAGTGCTGATTGCTCTACCTGCAGAGTCTCCACCTGGCTGTGCTTCTTCTGAGGAAACTGAGCACCGGAAGGGAGCCCTGTCCTACCCTTCTCTGTCTTTCCTGAACTCTGGAAGCTCTCCTCAGAGCCCTGGGAAGCGAACCCCAAAGAAACTACATTCAGAAGCTACCCAGCGAGCCAGTGACTCTCCTCAGAGTCCTGGGAAGTGAACTCCAAAAATACAGCATTCTGAAGCTGCCCAGCGAGCTAGTGAAAACTACGCCTGACCAGTGGGGCCCGACTGTGAAAAACTGTGAGTGCTGCCTGTGTGTGTCTCTCTGCTATCCTGTTGCGTGAACCTCCTGAGAGTAGGCTGAAAAGAGGCTCCAGAAGGCACTTAGCTCCACTTCGCTACGCAGCCGTGCACTCTTTCTAAAAAAAGAACACCATCACAAGAAGAAAAAAACCACACTAAGAACTGTGCTGGATCACAGAAGCATGAATTTCTCTCCAGACAGTCTTCTCTGCTGCGTGCTTGGGCCTAAGATTTGATCCTGTGTGAGGCTTCATCCACGGAGGACTCCCCTACCTTGGAGGCAAGTCGGCCCATCCAGAAAGGGCAGAGCCAGAGAAGTGCGTTGCCTGCATCATATAACCAATGAATACCACCACAACACGTAGAAAAACCCACAATATAAGTGTGACAATGGGGAAACAACGCAGGCCAGCATCAGACATAGAGAATGAAGATGACAATTCTGATGACCAGTTAACGACCAACCAACTAATCAATTTATCAGATAAGGACTTTAGAGTAGCAATATGGAATATACTCAAAGAACTCAAAGAAACCATGAATAGAATAGAACAGAACACTAATAAGAATCAAGAAAATATGAAGACAGAAATCACAAAACTCCAAACTGAAATAACATGTCAAATAACAGGCCTGAAAAAATCAGTAAACTAAGTGAATGACAAAATGGATAAGCTCTGGGACAGGGTATCAGAAGCTGAGAATAGACTTGGTGCTGTGGAAGATGAGATACATAACAATTCCATACAACAGGAGAGATTGGAAAAAAAACTTAAAACAAATGAATAGACAATGGAAAAATTAGTCAAAGAATGGGAACAGATGAAAATAGAGGTCTATGATAAGATCAACAGAAACAACTTAAGAATCATTGGAGTCCCAGAGACCCAGGAAGAAAATTTCCAGGAAGAATCAACGGTCAAGAACATCATTAAAGAGAAACTCCCAGAGCTAAAAAATATATGTGATCAAATCCTGCATGCTCGAAGAGTACCAACCAAAAGAGACCCAAGAAAAACCACCCCAAGACACATCCTAGTCACAATGACAAATCCCACAGATAGAGACAGAATTCTGAAAACAGCAAGATCAAAAGGGGAAATTACATTCAAGCAAGCATCCTTGAGATTTACAGCAGACCTGTCACCAGAAACACTAAATGCCAGAAAGCAGTGGTGGGATATTGTGACAAGACTGAATGAAATGAATGCTTCACCTAGAATACTGTACCCAGCAAAACTCACTTTCCAGTTTGATGGAAGAATACATGGTTTCACAGACAAAAAACAGCTCAGAAACTTTACAGACTCAAAACCAGTCTTAAGAGAAAAACTGAAAGACCTAATCTAAGACAAGACTGACCAAAAGACACACCAAATTTCGATATAAAGATGGCATTAAATCCCAGGACAATTCTTTCTCTCAACGTCAATGGACTAAATGCACCAGTTAAGAGACACAGAGTGGCTAAATGGATCAAAAAACTCAATCCAACCTTCTGCTGCCTACAAGAAACGCACCTGAATAGTCAGAACAAACATAGACTCAAAATAAAAGGCTGGAGAAAAGTTATCCAAGCAAACAACACCCATAAAAAAGCTGGAGTGGCCATACTAATATCAGATAATGCAAACTTTATACTCAGGAAGGTTGTAAGGGACAAAGATGGATATTTTATATTAATCAAGGGGTATGTAGAGCAACAAGAAATAACTCTCCTAAACATATATGCACCAAATGAGGGGCCAGCAAAATATTTAAAACAACTGTTGACAAATCTGAAAAACAATATCAATAACAACACAATAATTGTGGGGGACCTCAACACTGCTTTGTCAACACTGGATAGGTCAACCAGACTGAAACCCAACAAGAATATACTAGACCTGAGGAGAGAAATTGAAGAAAGAGGCCTAGTGGATATATATAGGACACTCCATCCCCAGAAACCTGGATACACATTCTTCATCAATGTACATGGGACATTCTCCAGGATAGACTACATGTTAGCACATAAAACATACCTCCATAAGATCAAGAGGATAGACATTTTGCAGACTACCTTCGCTGACCACAAGGCTCTGAATTTATTTGTAAATTCCAAAGGGACTCAGAAGAAAAACTTTAACACCTGGAAGTTAAACAGCCTCATACTCAATAACCAGTGGGTCCGAGATGAAATCAAGAAGGAAATCAAAAGGTTCCTGGAAACAAATGACAATAAAGACACAAACTATCAGAACTTATGGGACACAGCATAAGCAGTACTGAGAGGAAAATTTATAGCTTTGCAAGCACACATCAGGAAGGAAGAAGGAGCTTACCTGAGTAGCTTAATGACACAGCTAATAGAACTAGAAAGTACTCAACAAAAGGACCCAAGAATAGGAAGACAGAAGGAAATAACAAAGCTGAGAGCATAAATCAACGAAGTGGAAACTCAAAAAACAATCCGAAAGATCAACGAAAGCAGAAGTTGGTTCTTCAAAAAAATAAACAAGATTGATAGACCACTGGCAAACCTAACAAAGAAAGAGAGAGAGAGAAACTTGATAACTCATATTAGGAATGAAAAAGGAGAGATCACTACTGATATGACAGAGATTCAAAGGGTAACCAGAAACTACTTTGAAAAACTCTATGCCACTAAAAATGAGAACCTGGAAGAAATGGATAAATTCTTGGACTCTTATAATCTTCCACGGTTGAAGGAAGAGGATGTAGCATATCTAAACACCCCCATCACCATTGATGAAATAAAAATGGTAATCAAAAGTCTGTCCAAAAACAAAAGCCCAGGCCCAGATGGATTCACTAATGAATTCTATCAAACTTTCCAAGAGGAACTACTACCAATCCTGGCAAGACTCTTTCATGAAATTGAACAAGTGGAAACACTCCCAAATAGCTTTTATGAAGCCAACATCACCTTGATACCTAAACCAGACAGAGATGCTACGAAAAAAGAAAATTACAGACCAATATCGCTGATGAATGCAGATGCAAAGATCCTCAACAAAATCCTGGCAAATAGGATTCAATACCTCATTAAGAAGATCATCCACTACGATCAAGTAGGTTTCATCCCAGGAATGCAAGGATGGTTTAACATCCATAAGTCTATCAACATAATACACAACATCAACAACAAGAAAAATAAAAACCACATGATTATATCAATAGATGTAGAGAAAGCATTTGACAAGGTCCAACACCCATTCTTGATCAAAACTCTCAGCAAGATGGGAATGGAAGGAACCTTTCTCAATATAGTTAAGGCCATCTACCACAAGCCAGTGGCAAATATTATCCTCAATAGAGAAAAACTAAAAGCCTTCCCTCTAAATTCTGGCACAAGACAAGGCTGTCCTCTCTCACCACTCCTATTCAACATAGCACTGGAAGTACTTGCTATAGCGATTAGGCAAGAAAAAGATATCAAGGGAATCCAGATTGGAAAGGAAGAAGTCAAGCTCTCACTGTTTGCAGATGACATGATGCTCTACTTAGAAAACCCTAAAGACTCTACCAAAAAGCTTCTAGAAACAATAGACTCATATAGCAAGGTGGCAGGCTACAAAATTAACACACAAAAATCAATGGCCTTTCTATACACCAATAGTAATAAGGAAGAAATAGACATTAAGAAAACAACCCCATTCACAATAGTGCCACACAAACTCAAATATCTTGGAATCAACTTGACTAAAAATGTGAAAGACCTATACAAAGAAAACTATAAAACTCTGCTCCAAGAAATAAGAGAGGACACGCGGAAATGGAAACACATACCCTGCTCATGGATTGGCAGGATTAACATCATCAAAATGGCAATACTCCCCAAGGCGTTATACAGATTCAACGCTATCCCTCTAAAGATACCTATGACATTCTTCAAAGAGGTAGATCAGGCACTTTTGAAATTTGTTTGGAACAATAAACACCCTAGAATAGCTAAAGCAATCATTGGGAAAAAGAATATGGGAGGAATTACTTTCCCCAACTTTAAACTTTACTACAAAGCAATAGTTATCAAAACAGCATGGTATTGGAATAAGGACAGACCCTCAGATCAGTGGAATAGGCTTGAATACTCAGAAAATGTTCCCCAGACATACAATCACCTAATTTTTGATAAAGGAGCAGGAAATCCTAAATGGAGCAAGGAAAGCCTCTTCAACAAGTGGTGTTGGCACAACTGGCTAGCCACTTGCAAAAAATTGAACTTAGACCCCCAGCTAACATCATGTACGAAGGTAAAATCCAAATGGATTAAAGACCTCTATATCCGACCCCAAACCATAAGATATATAGAACAACACATAGGCAAAACTCTCCAGGACATTGAGACTTCAGGCATCTTCAAGGAGGAAACTGCACTCTCCAAGCAAGTGAAAACAGAGATTAACAGATGGGAATATATTAAGTTGAGAAGCTTCTGCACCTCAAAGGAAATAGTGCCCAGGATACAAGAGCCACCCACTGAGTGGGAGAATCTATTCACCCAATACCCATCAGACAAAGGGCTAATCTCCAAAATATACAAGGCACTGACAGAAATTTACAAGAAAAAATCATCTAATCCCATCAAAAAATGGTGAGAAGAAATGAACAGACACTTTGACAAAGAAGAAATACAAATGGCCAAAAGACACATGAAGAAATGCTCCACATCAATAATCATCAGAGAGATGCAAATCAAAACAACAATGAGATACCACCTCACACCACAGAGAATGGCACACATCACAAAGAATGAGAACAAACAGTGCTGGCGGGGATGTGGAGAGAATGGAACCCTTATCCACTGCTGGTGGGAATGCCATCTAGTTCAACCTTTATGGAAAGCAATATGGAGATTCCTCCAAAAACTGGAAATCGAGCTCCCATACGATCCAGCTATACCACTCCTAGGAATATACCCTAAGAACACAAAAATACAATACAAAAATCCCTTCCTTACACCTATATTCATTGCAGCACTATTTACCATAGCAAGACTCTGGAAACAACCAAGATGCCCTTCAACAGACGAATGGCTAAAGAAACTGTGGTACATTTACACAATGGAATATTATGCAGCTGTCAGGAGCGATGAAGTCATGAAATTTTCCTATACATGGATGTACACAGAATCTATTATGCTGAGTGAAATAAGTCAGAGAGAGAGAGAAAAACGCAGAATGGTCTCACTCATCTATTGGTTTTAAGAAAAATGAAAGACATTCTTGCAATAATAAATTTCAGACTCAAAAGAGAAAAGAGCTGGAAGTTCCAGCTCACCTCAGGAAGCTCACCACAAAGAGTGATGAGTTTAGGTAGAGAAATAACTACATTTTGAACTGTCCTAATATTGAGAATGTATGAGGGAAATGTAGAGCCTGTTTAGGGTACAGGCGGGGGTTGGGTGGGGATGAGGGAGATTTGGGACTTGGGTGATGGGAATGTTGCACTGGTGATGGGTGGTGTTCCTTTTATGACTGAAACCCAAACACAATCATGTATGTAATCAAGGTGTTTAAATAAAAAAAAAAAAAAGATCATTACTAAAGGATGGCTTTGTTTTAAATGATCAATTATTTTTGGTGGCCAACTTTTTCTTTAAAGATATGATCATTGTCAATGCAATGTTATTTTAATGACCACAATTAAAATTCATATTTAATAGTCAAAATGTATAAAAATTTTATAACTGAGTAGAAAATTGTAAAATAAGTTGATTTAGGATCCACTCAGAAGATAACTGACACTTAGTAACTGTGCAGAAACTTTGTGGCATGACCACTGTCAGAAAACAAGCTTGTTTTCTTCAAGAACTTGTACTGATATTTAAACTTTCTTTCCTTTGTCTCTTTTCTTCCTAACACATACTATAGAAATCTCTTGAGTTAAATAGAGTAAAATTAATTTAATAATCTTTTGTAAAATAATAAAAATCCTGTTGCTGATTTAATAATAGAGATCACAGATGGCTTTGAATTTCATACTAAGTTTTGATTGTTGAAAAGTGCCGATTTTAATTTTAAGCAATAGTTGATAGAATGGCTTATGTTTTTCCTTTGATATGATTTTCTTTCTTGTTCGAATGTGCCCTTTTCCTATTTCTCATCTCTTCTGTTTGTTTCTAGTGGTTTCAACTATTAAATTTCGATTGCTATTATTTCTTTTTTGTTATTTGGGGGTCATTTTGTTTCCTGACTGCTCTGAATGCTTACTCCTGGCTCTGTGGTCAGTGAGTTAATACTAAAAACACTTAGAAGACCATATGAAATGCAGGGATTTATTGAGTGCAAGACAAGTGCTTACTCTCTGTACTATCAATCAACCGAGTACATTTCTATTATTAAACTATAAATTAAAATTGACTTTAATTGAACCTGTCTTTAAAATTGGTTACCCATTTATTTTCCCCTTTTCCCATTCCATCTCTTCCTTCTTGTTGCTATGATTAAAGGTCACACACATATACATATCTGCATATGCACATGTATGGCTATGATGCTTGCTCAGTGACAACATCAAGTCATAATATCCATCTGGGTTGGTACTCTTCAGTGGTGAGATTTGGCACACTTTCTGATTGTAGTGACCACAGAAATTTCTATGATGCTCATATGTATGCTCACCATTGATTGCCTTTACTGCCTTTGGTGCTTGTTTATTCAATTTACTATGCTTGCTAGCTTTTACATCACTAAAATTTTGGTGCTTATAGACATCTAGCCAAGGCTGCTATATACCACAGATGGTCATCATTTTCTTACAATGTCCATGGATACAATGTCCATAGATAGCAGAGACTCAAGTAACAGAATTATATTTGAGCATATAGAGGCACCAGAGATTGAACTTGCAATGCAAGTTCTCTAGGCAACAAAAACCACTGCTGAGCTCTGTCTATACACTCCACTCCCATTTTGGAAAATCACAAATAGCCATGCTCAGGGATTACTCCTGGTGTGGATTCTGGAATTTATTTCTGCTAGAATTTAGAGGAACATATTGGGTCCGAGGGAAAGTGCTCTAATACACAAAAATAAGCAGGTAATAGATGATTATTATGGACTCTCTTCCTCTTGAGTTGCATAGTTACTAGGATTTAAATGAAGATCCAGCTATGCATGAGTGAAATCATGCTTATTTAAAAGCTTAAACCTGGAGATCAGTATAAAGTACAAGGTTGGTGGCTCTAGAAGACGTGTTCCCTTCTCTCCCTGTCTTGAGATTTTCTGGATGTAGCTCTAGAGATCCCAGAGAAAAATTGAGTGTGGCTTTCTTGGCCAATGAGTAGTGTGGAAATGACTTTGATAGTGTTAGATATATCTGGACATGAGCAACACCACATCTACCAGTTCCAGGATTTAACTTTCCTGTCTTGTTGTTCAAGAACTGGGTGATGTATCTGCCAGACACTGCTTGAAAGGGTCCAAAAACAATGATAATTACAAAAAAAAACCCTTAAACCTGCCAAGTCACTCACTTGTTCTTGTCCTTAGTTTAGAACAAGCCTCAAAGAGTTGTTAGAACATATGCTTGAATTCAACTCTATACTGTAGGCATTGGTGGACAGCAGGCTCTTCAAGAAAAGAATATTTTTGTCTAGTCTAATGCCAGTAAACATTTTTGATGGTTTTAATAAAATGAAAATAAACAAAAATAATTATTGGTATTTGAGAAATACCTAACTTCATTTCTTGATCGTTTAAATTATTAAACCTATTTTCTATAGTTCTGGCAATTTGACCATGTGTCCTGCCAAGTTCTTAATTAAAATATAAATTGGTTTTATGAATAAAATTGTTTACACTCTGGATACATAAATCTGTAGGGACATTGGCAATTGATACCATGCACATTTGTAAAGTCAAACAAGTAAAGGTGAGTTCAGTTTTAGAAAATCCACTTTGATTAATGGAATTATTCAAAACAGAGATTACCAATAAATAGAACCATTATGTTGAAATTTGTCAGAAAATTTGTTGTCTGATGTATTTTGTTCATACAAATTCTCGTTAAATATACAGATAATTGGGGCCAGAGAGAGAGCATGGAGGTAAGGCATTTATTTACCTTGCATATAGAAGGACAGTGGTTTGGATCCCAGCATCCCATATGGTACCCCATGCCTGCCAGGAGCAATTTCTGAGCAGAGAGCCAGAAGTAACCCCTGAATGTGACCCAAAAACAAAGAAAAAAAAATACAGATAATCCACAATGGTAGCATGTATTTATTTGTAAGTCTCTACTTTTAGACTCAGATAAATAAAATTCTTTCATGATGTCTGAGTTCCTTCTCTATTTCTTGCAGGACTATTTCCAATATAGACAATTTATGGGTAATATATGCATTAAATGCACTTATCATCCTGAAAATCAATTTTATACTAATGCCTCAAATATTTAGCTTTTCAAACAGGATGCACATATTCTACTCCAAATAGAATCTCTTTCGTAGGGAGCTGGAAAGATAGCACAGAACTAGGGAGTTTGCCTTGCAAGCAGCTGATCCAGGATGGATGATAGTTTGAATCGCGGTATCCCGTATGGTCCCCCATGCCTTCCAGGAGCAATTTCTGAGCCCAGAGCTAGGAGTGATCCCTAAGCACCACAGGTTGTGAACCAAATATCAAAAAAAAAATATGTCTTTTTTCTTTTTTATCTATGAGATTAGAATAGGGACAACCCTGAAATATGAGTGTCAGGAAAGAAGAGACTTAATCCTACAGGCAGGAGATTGAGAGTGATTTCTATTTAATGGAGCTTGGAAGATACTTGTAATAGTCTTGGAAAGAGAGTAAAAAAGGAAATAGCTTTTAATATAAAAAGGGGGGGAACCGGTGTGGTAGCACAAGCATAAGGCGTCTGCCTTGCACACAATAGCCTCGGACCGAACCTGGTTCTATTCTCCTGCATCCCCTATGGTCCCCCAAACCAGGAGCGATTTCTGAACACATAGCCAGGAGTACTCCCTGAGCATTACAGGGTGTGGCAAAAACACCAAAAATAAATAAATAAATTAATTAATTAATAAAAAGATAGAGAAACTGATGGATATTGATTCTGAACCTCCCCTCCCCCCAATATATTTTCTAAAATCACACCAGTACTAGAACAAAAGGAAAGGGTTGCAACCATGGTTGTTAGAGTGTCTTATTCTTCTTTAAATTATAAATTTTATTTTTATTTTTTGGGGGGCCACACCCAATGACGCTCAGGGGTTACTCCTGACTTTGCGCTCAGAAATCACTCCTAGCATGGGGCACCATATGAGACACTCTGAAATTGACCCAATGTCTGTCATGGGTATGCCGCATGCAAGGCAAATGCCCTACCACTGCACCATCGCTCTGGTTCTAAATTATAAACCTTGAAGTAGCTGAATTTATTTTAAAATAGAATGAGAAGAGGATTTTTTTATCTTTTTTTTACCTTTTCTTTTTTTATTGTAAGGATTTATTCAAGAGACAGAATTAATTAATATATTGAGATAAACTACACAACATAATATTACAACATAACATAACATATATAATAGTACATGTAAGTCAAAGAGCATTTCTGATTAAAACAAATTTTATCATAATGGCTTACATATCTTTCACAGCAGTATTTTAGGTACATATTAACATTGAATCAGAGGAATACCCATCACCAAATTTGTCCTCCCCCATCCCAATTCCCTTTCTTTTTTTCTTTTTTTTTTTTGCTTACCTTATTCCTTAAAATTTCATTCTAGACCAAATAATTACTTTGATAAAATATCAATTAAGTTATTGTTGGGAAGTCATCTTAATCATAACCATAAGAACTATTATATTTTGTTCTAAGGAAAAATCAGTGACCAAGTATGCATAATATAATGTAATTTATTTTTCTCAGTTTTCTTTGTTGTTTTTGGTTGGGAACCCTACCCAATCAATGATGCACAATGGATATTCCTGTCTCAGAGCTCAAAAGTGACTCCTGATTGCACTTGGGAGATCATATATTATGCTACGGATTTAATTGTGGTCAGCCACAAACAAAGTTAGTAAATTCCTTGCCCTAACCCCCAATCTTTCTCCTCCTTTTTTTTTTTTTGGTTTTGTTTTTTTTTTTTTTTTTCTGTTTTTTTTTGTATTTGTTTTTTTGTTTTTGTTTTTGGGCTACACCCAGCAGTGCTCAGGGGTTACTCCTGGCTTTCTGCTCAAAAATAGCTCCTGGCAGGCATGGGGGATCATATTGGACGCCGGGGTTTCGAACCAACTACCTTAGGTCCTGGGTCGGCTGCTTGCAAGGCAAACGCCGCTGTGCTATCTCTCCGGCCCCAACTTTCTCCTTCTTTTAAAACCAATCTTTTAATATTTTCTTTTTGGTGTCCCCACTTTCTTTTATTGAGTGTACTATTTGAGTTTTTACTAAAATTTATGCCCCCATTTTGATTTATTTGATACCAAATAAATAGCAGGTGTTGCCGGATATTTAGGTTAAATCAAACTTGACTTTACTGAGATAGGTCTTACTGAGTATATAAATTGAAAATTATGCCCCTTTTCTGATGGTGTAGTGTTTCTTTCCATCATGTTTCCAACTTAAAATGAGAAAACTGGGATTTAGTTCAAAAGAAAAATTTAGGGCTGTGGTTTAGGAAATTTCTATTTATTTAATTTTTTTATAGTTTAAGAGAAATTAAGGATCTAAAATTAAAAAGTCCCCACATTTAGCTCATTAATTGATGCATGCATGTTTTAAAATTTTTATTAACTCTGTGATAATAAGAAAAGAAAGTGATGCAAATTTTGGTTAATTTACTTCAGGGCAAAGGATACTAAATGGGTTACTCTGATGGCCTTATTGCTTGACATTCTGAATGAACATAGGCAGGTCAACCAAAAATAACAGGATCAATTTAGAGGTTGAATTGATTCTATCGAATCATTCCTGAATCTGGACACAACACATCTGACAATATGAAAGACTACAGAAAGTTGTGCAAATTAGTATTATTTTGTAGTGAATAAGAGAGTGAAATAAGTGTCTTAGAAAAGGAAAAAAATTAAACTTTCATTTTTCTAGGGAAGGTGGAAGGAGGATATTATTAGAAATTTTAGTTTTGTCTAAATTTCTACTTGAGGAAGGGAAGGAAACTTGAATTTATTTATGTAGTAAGTATTGGTGTGTTTAACCTTGAATCAAGTCATTTTTCAGAGACTTTACTTTTTTAACAGTAGTAAGACAAAAAAAATATTTTCACCTACTAATAAAGGCATTAAATAAAATAATTTCTGCAGTGTTTCAAATGTTTTCACTTAGTGCAAACATTCTTAAATGAGAGACCATCTACATTTTCTGCACATGAGCAGACTCAAGAAGCAAGGTAAAGATCTTGGTGATTGTATCATTCTAAGCATTTACAACATATGTCTACTTGTACTTACAAGTAGGCATCCATTGCATATAGACATGATAACATTTGGGCGGTGGCGCTAAAGGTAAGGTGCCTGCCTTGTCTGCGCTAGCCTTGGACGGACCGCGGTTCGATCCCCCGGCGTCCCATATGGTCCCCCAAGCCAGGAGCAACTTCTGAGCGCATAGCCAGGAGTAACCCCTGAGCGTTACCGGGTATGGCCCAAAAACAAAACAAACAAAAATAATAATAATAATAATAATAATAATAATAATATTTTGTGCTGTTACAGGCAGAGAGGAAGAGAGAAATAAAGCACAAAGAGGAAAGGTAATGATAGGGAGTAGAAACAAGCAGCAAATTGTATTGCAAGATGATCATTGCAGGGTGCTGATGGAGTCCAAATGTTGTTGTGGGGGGGGGAGAAATAATAGGACAGAGATAGCCCTTCTATATATTATCTTTCTGATGCCAGATAAAATTTATTCTTCTAGTTATAGGAAAACCATCATTTAATTTTGGAACTTGGTTGAGAGAGAGAGAACAGAGAGTCAAAGATAAGTAACCAGAGAGAGAGCCAGGCAGACAAAGGAAGAGAGAGAGAGAGAGAGAGAGAGAGAGAGAGAGAGAGAGAGAGAGAGAGAGAGAGAGAGAGAGAGAGAGAGAGAGAGAGAGAGAGAGAGAGAGAGAGAGAGAGAGAGAGAGAGAGAGAAATCAGATTCAGGATATAGCGATGACAGCTGCAAGGTTGGTACAGAGCAGGTAAGAAATCATTCACTTCTATATCCAGAGCATGAGCAGCTTATGAAACCTTTGGTTAGTGTTTCCAAATTTAGCTAACTCATACACAGAATAACAGGGGGAGGAGTGGTGAATCATTTTTAACAAGTTATCACCTGTTTTTCTAATCATGCAAGTTTCATTAACCATTTAATTTTTTAAAATAAAAACAAACAGAAATTTGTATTACATAGAAATCCAGTTTAATATTGTTATAATTGTTAAAAAAAATGACTGTCAAATATCACTGAATATCAAATCAAAATCTCTAGAGATCTAAAACTAGTAGAATAATCACATAATTGAAAATTAGAATAAAAGCCTATTAACTTTCTGGAAAAGAGATTTAGGAAGAGATAGATGCATAAATAGAAGTATGGAGATTATTTCACTAGACTTAGGTGAGCCCACGCTCAGTTCTTTAAAATTTCATTAAAATTAGTAGGTTTACAGAATGTGATGAGCAGATTATTTTGACCAAGGTGGTGGCAGGGATGATGAAAATACTGGAGTTCTGTTTACCTTGCTACATAGAATTCTGACAATACATTAGAAGGAGATTATATTGAATGGCAAAATTAGTGACTATATTACATACAGAAAGTTTCAGAGACAGTGTGGAGAAGGACAATCTGGTGTAGTATATTGTGTGACGATGAAGCTAAACTCCAAATTTAATCTTATCTCTAGCAGATTCTCATCATTTAGAAAGTTGCAGGAGCTGTGTGGAGGGAGACAAGCTGGAGTCTTGTGTGATGTGACATAGAAAGCTATATCCAAATTTAATCATATTTCCAGTGGGATTTCAGTGAACAGGTGGTTTATGGTACATTGAAATTTCCTTTTGTTGTTGGTTGGTTTCTATGAGAATAAATGAACACTTATAAAGAACTTCAATCGAATTGTATGTAAATGTCTTCATTTTTCTATAATATTTTATAAAACTTAGAAACACAATTCTGTTGCATTTTATAAAATTGTGTCAATTTATTTGTTAACATTTCAATTTTTCTTTTTTTCTCCAAAATCATTTAGAATGACATCAACATTAAAATAAACAACTATGTGTATGACTATTATCTCCTTCGAAGACATTTCTGAGAGAATTATGATATGTAACATTTTGATAAAGGAAAGAAGGAAGGTTCTAGATATGTTCAGACATCCTAATGGGTCCTTTCCAGTAATTCTCAGCTGATTTAATCAAGTGGTTTAAGAAGAGGTCCAAGGATGCAGTGCTGCACAGCTT
Organism: Suncus etruscus; assembly: GCF_024139225.1. Classification (NCBI taxonomy): domain Eukaryota; kingdom Metazoa; phylum Chordata; class Mammalia; order Eulipotyphla; family Soricidae; genus Suncus; species Suncus etruscus. The sequence goes on along the minus strand of NC_064855.1, from coordinate 106,189,757 downwards.
CTGAGGTGCCAGTAATTATCTGGGGACCTCTGTTGGTGTTCAGGGGCTCCAGCGACACTCTCTGATGCTTGAGGGACCATTCGATTTCTGAGACTGGAAGGGCAGCCATATACAAAGCATATGCCTTACCACTAACCATCTCTATAATATCATAATGAAAAATTTGGGGAAGTTTGTTTTATTTTTGGCCCATTTCTGGCTGTGGTCAGGGTAAAGTCCTGATTCCATACTCAGGAATTACTCTTGAAGCTGCTTGGAGAACCATATAGGCTACTTGGTAAAAATAAGGGTTGACCAAGTGCAAGACAAGTACTATTTCGTCATGCCGAGTTATATTTTAAAACTGTCAGAAACTTAGGATGAATTGCTTTCTAAAAACCTATAATTTCCTATATTCACCAATAATTGAAGTATTTCCTTTACCTCAAATTTTCTTTGGGATGAGGCACTGTAAATTCTGATATTTGTTAACTGTGTAACTCGATTTTAAAACTAAAATATGACTATTTAACAAGCTTTAGCAGTTTGAGTTGTTCATTTTTAGAAGGTCATGGTGACTTTCTAACATTCATGTGAGCTGTGTATATGAGTAGTTTCTCTAAAATGGATTAATAGAAGGTTTCAAACAAATTATCTGGAAATATACTAATATAATCATTTTTGAAAAGGTTTCTGCAAGACCTAAATGAATTAATGTATTTAACTGCCCTTGGAAGAATTCCTTGCATTTAAAAAGGGCTGTATATATTAATTTTATCACTATTAGTGGTTCACTGGCAAATTCATCAATTGGGCAGATAATTTATAAGTTCTTATAACTAAAGAGAGTTTAGAAACTGAGTAGAAAAGTGTTAATAGATATTTTTATTATTGTATTTGCTATTCTAGTTTATAAACCATATGTTTTAGGGGCTGGAGTAGATAATGTATTGGCATTGCATGTGGCAATCTAAATTTGATCCCCAACACTTAGTATGCTCACCCCAACCCACCAGAAGTGTACCTGAGAACAGAGTCAGGAGTAAGCCCTGAGCATTTCTGAGTGTAACCCCATATAGGGACAAAAGAGCTACGACAGTTAAGGTACATTACTAGATTGTGCCAAGCCAGGTTCAATTTTTGGCAGCAATGAACCTCAAAGCACCCCAGTGTGCAGCAGTTCTGGAAGCCTCACAGTATAACCTATCTGTGTTCTTTTGAATTGAACCACCAACCTGGTTGACCAAGAAATGACAGTGGAGTCCCCAGATTTGAACAATATTTGGGTGTTCTCCTCTTTCCAAAAACAAGCCAAGTATAAATACTTTAGTTTTGTTAAAAGAAGACGTCCGAAACAGAGAAGGAAGATGTCCATTATTCAAGTCACTGCAATGAGTCATTTAACATCTTGCCAACTTAAAGTGCAGCTATTCAGACATATCATAGAAATATATAGGGGAAGAGACGCAAAGATACAAATGTATGAAAAAGTGCCCATGAGAGGGAATTTCAAAATGGTACTGGAGTTCTCACTTAGGTCAGGACACATGACAGGGAAGGATTGTTTTACCAATGTGGTCATAGAATAAAGAGAAAGCCAAAGGAACATAGAGTAAAGGGACTGCGAGGCCTTGGTTGACAGGTCCTGGAGGTTCTTTGACCAGAGAGCCTCAGAACTGAAAGCAGAGCTGCAGACAATGCACCGCTGCCCTAAGCAGCTTAAATAGGGAGAGCTTTGTTATCCACCAGAGAGGTCAGCTTGGTTACAGGGCAGGTACATGCACTAGAAAGGACAGATAGAGAAGAGACAGGAAGAGTGACTGTATACTGGAATGAGAAAATCAGTGAGAGTAGAGGCTTGACATAGATATGAAACAACTAGAATCCTGAAACAACTACAACTTCCCACCAAATCTTTGCAAGAATTTTTTGCACGATAATGACGCACAGAACTCAAAGACCCACAGGAATTCAAGACGTTTTGTTAAGAGAGGGCAATGGAAGTGAGATGTTCCCAGTTTAACTGTCTCTTTGCCCCCATGCAATTCATCCTGTCACTCTTGAGGCATTTCTGCTGTCATTTCTCATCAAGGGTAGAACAAAAGTACCAAACACTGAACCTCTTATTAAAAATGAAACTCAATGAAGAAAGCAAAAATAAATGCTCTCTAATCAGGTAGCGTGATAAAAGAAGAGGAATTTTTCTACGTCTTTTCTTTAGATTTTACACAGAGTAGAATTAATCTTCTAATATGTTCTGTTTATTATTTTAAAAAATATAATATGGAAGAAAAAATAGACTTGTTCAGCTGTTGTGCTATACCAATTGTAAAATATCTGTTATCTGTAGTTTTATTATTATCATCCTAAAAGTTTGACTACAATGAACGCATAAATTTATAATTGCATAATTAAAATTATCATAAATAAGTTATATAATATAATGATAATCAGCAATTTTTAAATTTAAAGCATCTGACTACAGGAGCACAATTTATATGAAAGTTATCAAAAATAAGCATAAGAGTAAGACATTTATAGGCCGCATAAACTTAATAGAGAGGGGTAGTTTTTTGTCTAAAGTGACTAATGAATGAATACTTTATATCTCAATGTTTTATGTTTAATTTTAAAAACATTTCTTATTCACCTATACTATTTGCTGGAAAATATAATACTTATAACAAAATTCCTCCCATACCAAAGTTGCTTGTCATCACTTATTTCCACATTTCTTACCTAACATGGCTATATTAGGTGACAAGTTTGTTTTAGTGTTGTGTCCAATACAAGGAAAACTAAGTGTGTCTATTCTATTAGCTGATAGGTTTTCTCTCTTAAAGTTGCTCAATGAATTGGTTATGTAAGTTGTGCCTTTGGCAGCCATCCAGAAAATCCAAATAGGATTTTATTCTTTCTTTTGAATTTGAAGGTTTAACTACATGAACATAACAATGTGCAGTCCATCTTTATGCAAATGGTTTTAAAAGGCAATGTGCCCAAAGGGCTGTTTTATAGCATTATTTGGTTTTATTTCTTTGCAATCAATACTATACTGCTAACATGGCCATGTAAATTCATGAGAAGTTTTCTTACTGAAATCCAAACAAGGTCATCTATTTTTGAAGATAAGTTAGATAAAACTGACATTGTTCCTACACCAGTATTAAAACTGTTGTGCCTAGCACCTTATTGAAATAGTGACTTGGCTTCATTTTATAAAATATGTCCTAGATTATCTTTAATTTTTTTTCCCACAAATTTAGGTTTCTGGATTTGGGGAATGAGGTAGGGTGGGCAAACCATATCTGAAAGTACTCAGGGATTATTTGTGATTTTATGTTTGGAAATTACTCTTTTTTTTTTTTTTAAGATTGTTTGGATGAAGGTCATTCTTTTTTTTTTTTTTCATTTAAACACCTTGATTACATACATGATTGTGTTTGGGTTTCAGTCATATAAAGAACACCACCCATCACCAGTGCAACATTCCCATCACCAATGTCCCAAGTCTCCCTCCTCCCCACCCGACCCCCACCTGTACTCTAAACAGGCTCTCAATTTCCCTCATACATTCTCATTATTAGGACAGTTCAAAATGTAGTTATTTCCCTAACTAAACTCATCACTCTTTGTGGTGAGCTTCCTGAGGTGAGCTGGAACTTCCAGCTCTTTTCTCTTTTGTGTCTGAAAATTATTATTGCAAGAATGTCTTTCATTTTTCTTAAAACCCATAGATGAGTGAGACCATTCTGCGTTTTTCTCTCTCTCTCTCTGACTTATTTCACTCAGCATAATAGATTCCGTGTACACCCATGTATAGGAAAATTTCATGACTTCATCTCTCCTGACAGCTGCATAATATTCCATTGTGTAAATGTACCACAGTTTCTTTAGCCATTCGTCTGTTGAAGGGCATCTTGGTTGTTTCCAGAGTCTTGCCATGGTAAATAGTGCTGCAATGAATATAGGTGTAAGGAAGGGGTTTTTGTATTGTATTTTTGTGTTCCTAGGGTATATTCCTAGGAGTGGTATAGCTGGATCATATGGGAGCTCGATTTCCAGTTTTTGGAGGAATCTCCATATCGCTTTCCATAAAGGTTGAACTAGACGGCATTCCCACCAGCAGTGGATAAAAGTTCCTTTCTCCCCACATCCCCGCCAACACTGTTTATTCTCATTCTTTGTGATGTGTGCCATTCTCTGTGGTGTGAGGTGGTATCTCATCGTTGTTTTGATTTGCATCTCCCTGATAATTAGTGATGTGGAGCATTTTTTCATGTGTCTTTTGGCCATTTGTATTTCTTCTTTGTCAAAAGTGTCTGTTCATTTCTTCTCCCCATTTTTTGATGGGATTAGATGTTTTTTTCTTGTAAAGTTCTGTCAGTGCCTTGTATATTTTGGAGATTAGCCCCTTATCTGATGGGTATTGGGTGAATAGTTTCTCCCACTCAGTGGGTGGCTCTTGTATCTTGGGCACTATTTCCTTTGAGGTGCAGAAGCTTCTCAGCTTAATATATTCCCATCTGTTAATTTCTGCTTTCACTTGCTTGGAGAGTGCAGTTTCTTCCTTGAAGATGCCTTTAGTCTCAATGTCCTGGAGTGTTTTACCTACGTGTTGTTCTATATATCTTATGGTTTTGGGTCTGATATAGAGGTCTTTAATCCATTTGGATTTTACCTTCGTACATGATGTTAGCTGGGGGTCTAAGTTCAATTTTTTGCAAGTGGCTATCCAGTTGTGCCAACACCACTTGTTGAAGAGGCTTTCTTTGTTCCATTTAGGATTTTTTGCTCCTTTATCAAAAATTAGGTGATTGTATGTCTGGGGAACATTCTCTGAGTATTCAAGCTTATTCCACTGATCTGAGGGCCTGTCCTTATTCCAATACCATGCTGTTTTGATAACTATTGCTTTGTAGTAAAGTTTAAAGTTGGGGAAAGTAATTCCTCCCATATTCTTTTTCCCAATGATTGCTTTAGCTATTCGAGGGTGGAAATTACTCTTATCAGAACTACGATAACCATGTACAGTGCTGGGGGTCTAAAGTTGGTCAGCTATGTACATGGCAAGTGCTCCCTGTACCATCTTTCCTGCACTCTATTTCGATTTAAGTGGTAATTCTGATGAAGGCATTTTGGACAAGTTTTGTTATAGACTATTTATACGTTTCCACTTTTAGAACATTTTCTAAATGGTAAATTATGTATCCCTACTATTTTTTGGGTTTTGTTTGTTCTTGGGCCACACCCATTGATGCTCAGGAATTACTCCTGGCAATGAGCTCAGAAATCGCTCCTGGCTTGGGGGGGACCATATGGAACACCGGGGGATAGAACTGCAGTCTGTCCTAGGCTAGTGCTTGTAAGGCAGACCCCTTACCTCTGGTGCCACCGCTCCGGCCCCTCCCCTACTTGTTTTGCCTATAATGACTTGAGGTAGTTTTTCCAAGCCTAAGTATGCATTAAAGTGATGGACTTTGAATTGTATCTGTAAAAACACAATAAAATATTTTTAAATTGGTTGTTTCCAGTTTTACAACAAGATGCCCTTCAACAGATGAATGACTAAAGAAACTATGGTATATATACACAATGAAATATTATGCAGCCATCAGGAAAGATGAAGTCATGAAATCTTCCTATATATGGATTGGCATGGAAATTGTTATGCTGAATAAAATAAGCCATAGAGAGAGAGACACAGAATAATCTTACTGATCTATGGGTCTTAAGAAAAATAAAAGACATTATTATTATAATGCCCACATAGGAGGGCCGGAAAATCCAGCTCACAATATGAAGCTCACCACAATTATTAGGGAAATAATTACACTAACAACTACCATGACCATGTTAATGAGTGATAGAAGTAGAATGTCTGCCTTGAATACAGGAAGTGGGTGAGAGAGGATGGAAAAGGCAGTATTGGTGGTGGGAATGTTACACTGATGAAGGGGTGTATTCTTTGTATGAGTGAAACACAACTACAATTATGTTTGTAATTCTGGTGTTTAAATAAAGACATTAAAACAAATCTAAAAAATAAGTAAAATTAAAAAAAAGAAGAGAAGTGAGAACTGAACTTTAGAGAGGAAATTAATATATATTTTTATATTACATTTTATACTTTTTGGGGTTAATTCTATGGCACGTTCTATAAAATTCACTTTCAGCAAAAATCTCAATAAAATATCCAACTTCTCAGTTGTGAGGTCTTGGTTGTTTTGTTTTGTTTTGTTTTGTATTTTCATAGCTATCACCCTTATCTCTCCTTTTTCCTACTCTTCCTTGCTATTGCTTCCAAGAAAACATCAAAATGAAGCTCATGAACACTTTAGTTGCTGTTCTGTGTGAAACTGTATGCATGTATAGGAAAGAGTCTATAATATGTTTTACTCCATTTCCTTTCTTAGTCTCTTATAAAAAATAGCTATGTGTAAACATAATTGACTTACATATAAATTAACCCTCTGGCGTCCTCCAAAATACTAGAACTCTTCAATTCACCTGGTAATAGTGCGCTAGAACATATACTATGTACATGTATTCATTCTCAATAATTTTAGTTGCAGAAACCTAGGTATTATGCCTTTCCACATATACAGCAAAGACGAACGAATAAGAACTTTACCCAAACTTGCAAAACTATTTACTATATTGAAACCTAGAAAGGACCATTATCTTCCGCATCGTAAACCATCTCCAAAATTTAGAGCATAGGGGCCAGAGTGATAGCACAGAGGTAGGGCATTTACCTTGCATGTGACTGACCCAGAATGGAAAGGAGTTCAATCCCCAGCATTTCATATGGTCCCCTGAGCCAGGAGTGATTTCTGAGCACAGAGCTAGAAATAACCCCTGAGAATCATCGGTTGTGACCCAAAATAAAACAAAGCAAACAAACAAAAAATTCACCAAAATTCTAGAACACAAAAACTGTAATTTCTTAAGGAAGTGAAATTGAACCAGAAAGCATGGGGAACTCACAGAAACTTTTAACACATTTTTTTTGTTTTATTTTTGGCCAATTCCAGTAGCACTCTGGCTTACTCCTGACTCTGCTCAAGGATCACTCCTGGGAACGCTAATGGCACAAGCTAGGGTGCTAGGAATTGAACCCAGGTTGGCCATAGACAAGGAAAGTGCCTTGCCCCTTGTACTTTCTCTAGCCCATGTCAAAATGTACAAAACTGTCTTGTAAATACAAGTGCTCAAAATGCTGGTTGAAGCTCTGGAGTAAAGTTAGAGAAACCTAGATGCTGCTATCAGAAATGCTGAGAATAAGGTTCACCTAATATTTTAAGAGTTTTAACTTGGGTCACCTTATGTTTTCAAGTCTTAGCTGATGAAATGAGAATAAATATATTCAATATCTCTTACCTTTATCATTGGGAGGTCACAAAGAAATAGATTTATGCATTTGGGCTGTGTATATATATAATAAAGTAAGTAAAACATGATACTGAGATGGACAGATGTTGGCAATGAATTTTAAAATTTTATAAAAACAGGGTCAGAGACACTTGACAGCACAGCAGGGAAGGTGCTTGTCTTGCACATGGACAGCCAGTGTTTGATCTCCAGCATCACATATAATACCATGGAGCTGCCCAGATTGATCATTTTAAAGAGTCCGGAGTAAACCCTTATCATGTCAGATGTGCCACCTGCCCCCAAAGTCATAAAGCCAAGATGTAATCTGAAAAGGAGTTAAATTCACTAGCTCCCAGCTACAATCTGGGGTTCCCAGCTGAAACTCTAAAGCCATAAAGATTCATCAAAATTTCGTTTTCTAATCCATCCTACCATACTGTGCTTCTTGATTGATGGATTTAAAAACTGAATCAAACTTTCATGACTGCACATCTGTACAGTCAAGATAAACACAGGCACAAAGTCAAAAGCTGGAAAACAACCTTACTCTTTAGAAAACACTGGGTGGCCATTTTTATAGAAGACTATCGATTTCAAATTCATAAAGGACTATAATAAAAGATGTTTATTTTTAATGACCAAGTAGTCAATACTTCAAGAGGAGTTTATGCTCCAAAATATATAGGAACATCTGATGGGCTATCAAAATTTTTAAACAAGTACTAGTAGACATAGAAAATTACTGACAGAAAACAATAGCGAAAAGAGATGAGACCTAAATAGTACTAAACAATACTCACAGCTGAATCCATTAAGTAAAGAAAAATTAAAGAAGAAATTACTGGCCTTGAAGGAAGAAAAAAAATTATATAAACACATATAAGCTGCATATATAAGTACATTATATATACATATATACATACATAGACATATCATCCAAATGTTGAACACATGCTTTTCTCCGTATACATAGAACATCTCCTGAACAGATCACATGTTGTATCATAAATCATATCTCAATAAATCCCATAAAATCAAGTAGTGAAGTGTCAAGTTCTCAGGAGATCGATTAAGGTTTGATTCCCACCGAGCTCCCAGACAGGAAAGGCAGTTTCCATTTCCTTGTCCTATTAGGTCAGGGGGAACAGTTCCAGTTGTAGAGATCCACGGGAAATAATTCACAGAGTGTAAAGGTACAAGAATGGGCTCAGAAAATCCAGTGCTCTACCAAGAAATTCAAACCACAAAAGCTTTCTGCTCTGAAGATGGAGCACAGCTCAGTGGAAGAAGACCAAAGAATGAGCACCAGCCTTCCTTAGACCCTTGCTTTCATTGACAAGAATCTGGTATCACCCTAGCGTGGGAACAGAATACCAAGTACGAAATAATCCAATATACTATCACCAGGTCACACACTACGGTGGGGTAAGATAATTGATATGGGTAGGATCAGTAACACAACAAAGTTGATAGAAAACATATCAATTATTATCTCAGAAAATGGTGGATATTAATCACAATCAGAAGCTGGTATAAAAGGCAAACTCAGAAATTAAAAATATTTAGCATATATACTTGAATATAAGCCAACCCGAGTATAAACCAACCCCCTAATTTTACCCTAAAAACTGGGAAAACTTAGTGACTCGAGTATAAGCTGAGGTGGAAAATGCAGCAGCCACTGGCAAATTTTAAAAATAAAAATATATTCCCAAAACAATCACAATAATTGAGTTATCAGTAAGTTAAGTATTTTTTAATATTTATTGCTAAAGAAAAAAAACAGGAAACTAGCAACAATAACTTTCAAACTATAAATAAAGTGCAAAAAACTGTAGTTTAACAGATCATCAAGCTAAATCCCAAAGATCAAAACCTTCAAAACTGGAATTCCTTTCTCCTCACCTATATGTCTTAACAGAGCTTCAGCTGTCTCTGAAGTGAGGGTATCAGCATAGACATTGTCATCATCACTGAGTTCCCAGATATCATCCTCATTGCTATCGGTCTCATACAAAGTGCAAAAAATTGTGGGTCAATTAGTTCAGTGGCATCCAGTTCAGCTCAGCCTCGACTTGTGGACTGAGCTGAAGCACTGTCCCCTTTAGCAGACTTCAAGTTGACTGGAGACTGAATGCATTTGATGCGGTGCACCCACAATGAATCAAATGAACTGTATGATCCGTGTATAAGCTGAGTTTGGGTTTTTCGTACAAATTTTGTGCAGGAGAAACTAGGCTTATACTCGAGTAAATACAGTATATCAAGTTACCATTTATCAGGAATAATTTACTAAATAGGGAGAACCCAAACTCCAATTTCTACTTCCTTTACAATATATGAACTCGGATCTGGAACTATAGCAGAGCAGTTAAGGCATTTATGTAACCAGTGTCTATCCCAACTTCTAGCCCTACATTGCATATGATCTCCCCAACCCAGACTGTCAGGAGTGATTTCTGAGTACAGAGCCAATAGTAACCCGATTGCTGCCTAATGTGACCCAAAAGCTAAATAATTAAATAAATAAACAAACAAAAAATATGAACTTCATTTCACAGAAATCATCAAGCCAGAAAAGATTGAAAAAAGTCAATGAAAATCAGCTCTTCAAAAATGTGTTCTTTATATACCTTTTCTTTCCTCTGGGTGAGAGACACTTTCCCCTTACTTGGTGTGCTCTATTCAAGTAGGGGTAATTCCTTTATTTTATGTTATTACTCTTTTAAGAAGTTGAGTAAATGAATATATTTTTTAATTTTTTTAAATAAAACATTTTAACAATATCTTCTTGGAAAAAAAATGTTGGGTGCAGGAAATACAAGAGCCTAAATCCACATGGAGATTAGGACTAAATTCTTTGGTCAGTCCTCTTGTTTCTGATTATATACTATCACTAATGATAATAATAATAATAAAAAAAGTACAGGGAGAATGTGTTATAGCAAAGAGAGTAAGGTATTGACCTTGCATGTGACTGAGTTAATTTGATCCCTGGCACTCCATATGGTATCCTGAGCCTCACCAGGAGGGTTCCTGATCACAGAACCATGAGTAAGTCCTGAGCATAGCCAGATATGGCTCAAAATAAGCTTCAAAATAACAGTAAAAACAACAGCAAATCAATAGTGAAAAAAGAAAAGTACAATGAGAGAAGGAAAGACTTGTATACTCACCAATAATTAAATAACATATGCGGTGGGAGAAAAAATATATATAGTAATATTTTGGAGTTGAAAAATAACAGTAATGCTCATTTCCTTTTTTCTACCTACTTCAATGTTCTTTCCCACATTCCTTTTCAGAGACAATCTCCACAATTAATTTGGTGTTGATTCCATCAAACTATTCTCAACTAGATCTATAGAAAATCTATGTTCTCTATTGTTTAGGTTCTTTATGTTTTAAAAAACCCACTAAATTCTTTTTGGCATGCAGCAACTTCATTTTGAAATTTCAGTTTTTATACCACATACTTTTTGGAGATTTTCCTATATCTCTTATTTAATATGTTATTGAACATATAACTAATGCTATATATAACAAATATTTAAATAATATATATAACTAATATTTATAACTAATTAACTATATAACTAATATTTATCCACTCACCATCTGATGGCAAAGCTATTCAGGGTATACTTTAATAAGCAGCTTTGCCTATTATAGAAAATCTTCATTGTGTCCACAGGGGGAAAAATATCGCTCGACATGCTTCTTAGATCAGAGGCCTGCCAAGATTCCAGGCACGTACCTTATGTGATAAACACACCTTACTTCAAAAGTGTTTTAGATTTATTCTCTTGCTTTGAGCATCAAATCTTTTGCAGCACCGCATTTTTAAAGGACACAATGAAACAAATATTTTGGATTATATTACCTGGGCTTAATGGTATCTTCAAAGATCTCTAGGTATTACAGAAGAAAGCTTTAAAATTTTGTCTATCAGCTGACTCCCAGACTGTCTTTTCAGAAATGCAAATGTTATCATCAAACTATTTGGGATAAGTCTTTCAATAAGCTGAAATCCCATGACTATCAAATGAGAACCAAATTCCTATTATGCCTCAAAGTAGATTCATTGCCCTCAACTTCTATTTTTCTCTTTGACAACTTGATATGTGCCCCTGACCTGGGCTCCAGCTACACTAATCTCCCGAAGTTTCCATTCTATACCTGATAGTTTTACAGGTTCATCTTTGTTAACGCTGCTCTTCTGCCATTCTTTTGTGCTCACTGAACATGTTCAATTCCTGTTTGTTGAAACTGTTGGAAGCACACAGGGAGACCCTGATGAGATGCATTAGAATAAGTCACTGTGTCTTTAAGCTAAACCAGCACAAAGGCAGGAAATTCTTTGAAATGCAGAACCCCATTGAGGCTGATACCCTTTGAGATTCCAAATTGCCAGCGAACTCCCTAAAAAGAGATGTTTCCACAGAAACAAATGGTATGATAAGAATATTTTAGAAGACTATCAGCAATTGCAAGCACTGTTGGCAACTCCTTAGCAACCATTTGGGCAAATCTTATTAAAACTAACTTTACAGAGGCAAATGTACATATGTATTCATCAGTGGCTTTATGTTCCTGTGCCTGAAATGTGTTATCTTTTTCGTAACACACATTCTCCATCTTGGAATTTGCTGGAAACTCAAGTATATACTCTCAGCTCTTTCTTCACTAGGTGGAGAAGATGTGATGTCACTAGAAGGTGTTCCTCCTACTTTCTCTCCCCTCACTTTTCCAAGTAAATGTCTCTTTATTATTCACCTTCTTCCCCAAATTCTTTTCTGCCATTGTAGTAGTCAACAGCAAAACTCAAACCTGAAAAGAACCTGTTAGTGGTCAAGGTTGACTTTTTTCTTCTCCAAAGAGCAACTTCCTCAGTCCATTCTAAATTCCATGGGTCGCTGGCTGGAGAGATAGCATGGAGGTAAGGCATTTGCCTTGCATGCAGAAGGTCAGTAGTTCAAATCCTGGTATCTCAAAAAGTTCCCTGAGCCTACCAGAGAGATTTCTTAGCATAGAGCCAGAAGTAACCCCTGAGCGCTGCTGGGTGTGACCCAAAAACCAAAAATAAATAAATAAAAATAAATTCCATGGTTCCCTGAAATATCAGATGGTAAGGATTAATTTCTATGCCTTGCAGGTCAAGTGGAACTCAGGCATAAACTCATGACTTAAAGTAGGTTTAATGGAACAGAAGTGTCAGCACCAGATAGATGCTTATGCTAAACTTTATACACTTTTTTTTTCTAGAGTGAATGAAGCAGAAGGTACTAGACTGTCCTCTGAAAGCAATTACTTTTCTTCTCTCCAATTCACATAAATCACCTGCAATAAAGCCCTTTGTTTCTATTTGTTATTCCTAGTCATTTCTATGGGTTTTTGATTACATAACCATTGTTTTTAAGATAAGAATTAACAAAAAAATTAAAAGGCAAAATATACACCAATTAGTTTCTTGGCTTAGATTTGAAAAAATAAAAAACAAGTGGCATAGATACATAAATAAGCATATAAATACATAAAATAATTTGAATCAAGAAGTGACTCTTTTTATTGCTTTTGTGGGGGGGCACACACAGTGATGCTCAGGGGTTACACTTGGCTATGTGCTCAGAAATTGCTCCTGGCTTGGGGGGCTATTTGGGATGCCGGGATCAAACCCAGGTCTGTCCTGGGTCAACTACTTGCAAGGCAAACGCCCTACCAATGTGCTATCGCTCAGGCCCCAAAAGGTGTCTTTCAACGTATGAGGCTAGTAGCCAGGACTACAAGCACTGGGTATGTTCTCTTTCAAGAGACAAAGCTGAAGTCTGGAACTTTGAAATCTACCCTATTTTTCTTTATATTAGCTCATCTTATACCTGTCAGGAAATCTCACTGGTTACAGGATCCAAGCAAATTCCCTTCAGGGCCAGCTGTTTGAGAATTCACATGAAATAGTTTGGAAGACTATGTTTTTTCCTGAGCAGATTCAGTCTATTGTTATTCACTGCATTGTACAGATCAGTGTGGAAAGAAGACAATCTTGCACTTTAAGCCTTATTTGTACCCTCCAGTTCTAAGGAAAATGTCGGGAACTGCATTGTGTTCCCACAAATTTATTTATTAAAGATCTTTTTTTTTTCTTCTTTTTTTATTTTATTTTTTTATTTTATAATAGCTTATTTTTATTGAGGATCAGAAGTTAATATACGGTTAACATTATTTCTGCACACATCTTTCCAACAATACCCCCATGGCCTGAGCACTTCTTACCTTCACAGTAGCCCAAGGGCCCCTTTCATAATAGCTCAATCCAGGGCCTATTTTAGTAACATAGGATTGAAACATAAACCAATCAGATTTGTACAAGTACAACAATTTTAACCAATGGGAGCATAAACACATTTTGATGGCGGGAAGGATAAAGAGGAACCTGGCAGGATGGGGGGATATCTATAACTACATGCTTGAGAGCAGTTAAGGAAAGGTTAAGGCATCTGGTTAAGCCAGATTCTTTGTGCTGAGCTAAATTTATTTGCAGAGTTTTCTGTTGGTTCGGGGCTATGCAAACTTTTGTGGCTTGAATCAGACAGGCGGTGGAAAATTCATTCAGAGTTCCTTTGATATGTGGGGTGCTCGATCTCCCACATCTCCCCCTGATCTATATCATAGTCTCTCTAACTTATTTGAATCACTATCTTATTTGCAGAAAAATAACCACCCAGTGTCCCACTGAAGTTTACATTATTTTTATTATTTTTGTTTGTTTGTTTTTGGGTCATACCTGGCAGCACTCAGGGTTTACTCCTTGCTCTGCACTCAGAAATCACATCTGGAGGGCTAAAGAAATCATATGCAATACAGGAATCTAATGTGGGCCATCCCACATAGGCTGCATGCAAGGCAAATGGCCGACTGCTGGTCTTTTGCTCCAGCTCCAGTCTACTTTTCTAAGCAAAATAAGTGACCCCAAATCCATACTAGATTACTACTACCCATATCAGTCTTTCTCTCCAACCTCCAACTCTTTAAGAAACACTGCTCTATTCTCTTCTACTTCAGTCGTGCTTGTATTTGAAAATAGAACTCTTCAAGAAGTGCTAAAGCTAGAATGAAGTCGTTATTTTGTTCAATGATTCTATAAACTTTAGCACAATTGTAACAATTAAAATATAAGAATAGATATCATTTAAAATGATTAAAATTAAAGTTAGCCTCATAATGCCATCTGACTTCTAAGAGGAACAGGAAATTTGGACATATGAAAGCACATCAGGGATGCATAGATCCAAAAAAAATTCATGTGAGGATAAAGAGAAGGCAGCTTATCTGCAAGGCAACAAGAAGAAAGTACTGGGAAAAACGTAGCTTCCAGACACTTTGAATATGGACATCATACCTTTGAAACAGGTATCAGAATAAAAATGTTGTTCAGAGGGCTTGAGCAATAGCACAGTGGGTAGGGCATTTGCCTTGCACATGGCAGACCTGGGTTCCATCCCCAGTATCCCATATGGTCCTCTGAGATTGCCAGGAGTGATTCCTGAGTACAGAGACAGGAATAGTGATCTCTGAGCTCCAACAGGTGTGGCCCAGAAACAAACAAACAAAAAGAACATACAAATGATGTTCATGACTCAGAGTGATAACAAAGCAGAAAGGTTCTTTGCCTTGCTTATTTAAGGCCAATCTGTTTCATCCCCTACATCATATGGTTTTCCTGAATCCAACCAGGAATAATCACTGAGCATAGAATGAGGAATAAGTCCCAAGAAATACTGGGTATGACCCCCAAACCTACAAGTAAAGAGTAAAAAATTATATATGATGGTTTGTACACTATCTGGTCTGTCTTATTTTTATTTTATTTTATTTTTTTTTACAGAAGCTTCACTGGTCCGATATAATGTTTGGTAAGGCTGGGCTGGAGCAACATTACAGTAGATAGGGCACTTGCCTTGCAGATGCTCAACCCAGACTTCATGCTCAGCATCCAATATGGTCCACCAATCATTGCCAGGGGGTAAATCCTGAGTGAGGAGCGGAGGTGTAACTCCTGAGCATTGCTGGTTGTGGGCCAATAAAGAAAAATAAAGTTTGTAATTGTGTATGGCACAGGAAGTAGTGCAGTGCACTTATTCAGACAAGTTTCCTTCATCAGATGTGGGCAATCAATACATTTTCTATGACCACTTAACATAAAGTTTTTCTGTCCTAATAATTTATTATCACATAATACTGACTCACTATTTATATTATGCTTATGCTGGTTATTGGGGTCCTATGAACCATCTCTCTGCTCTATATTTATCACCTGTTTTAATCTGAAGAGCTGAAGGGAGAATAGAAATGTATGCCTGCACCTGCACACTTCTTAAATAACCAATGCCCAAGAATAGTTCTTGGAAGAGAGTGATTGTTAAATGATTATTGATCTTTGAAAGAAGACTAGTTTCAGAATAAGGTCATCTTCAAATGTTTATACAGAGCAAATGTGTGCAGTGACAGAAATACATTCATTGTAGTAAGAAATGTAATGAGGGTTTGTTGATTGAATTAGAAAGCTATGGAACAACCTCTTCAGATAACCTAATAATTGCTGAATTTTTTTCTCTTTTTAAATTCAGTATATAAAGTTTTTTGAATTTGTCAAACATGTATAATGCATGCTGTGTTCTAGGCATGGTTTTCAAAAGTTCATAAAAATTAACAGACTTCATAAACATCCTTTGCCAATTAGTTCAATAAAATGAATGCAACCTCCTAAAAAAAAAAGTAACTTTCAGGGTGATAATAAGGGAGAGAGAAGGGTTATTTTAAGCTCTGCTAGTCAGTAATAACTTCGGTATGGATTTGAAGATGAATAGATCTTTTAAGACTCAGATTAGAAGCAAGAAAGGAATTATCCATTGTTGATTTGTTTTGGTATATATGGGAAATATAACTCAGATTATTTTATTTTTTATAACATAATAATTTTTATTTTGACCAAAGGGGATTACATATCTTTCACAGTAATATTTTAGGTACATATTGACATTGAATCAGGAAAATTCCCCACCACCAAAGTTGTCCTCCCTCCACCCCCCCATTCTTAGCATTCATCCCATATCCTCTTCCCCTTAACCCCCAGGGCTGCTAGTATAAGTGGTCCTCTCTGTGTCTAGCTTGTTGTAGATTGGGTATCGATTTCTGTTGTTGTTGGCTTTGGATATTGGTGTTTTTAAGTTCATCATTTTTTATTACTAGTTATTGGTCATACAAACTGTTTGGTCTTGGTAGCCCTCATTTATTTCCCCCCTCAATTTGTGAGGCGAAACAAGATGGTTCAAGTTGTGTGGTTTTGTTTGAAAAAAAAGAAAAATAAAATGGGCAAAAACAAAACAAGCAAAAAATGGGCGAGTCAGAGATTTATTTTTAAAAATTTCTCAGCAATTGATAATTTTTAGAGTAAAGTTATATTGAGTTCAAATCTATAGTCTGGGAAAAATACATGAGCTTTCTAGTATTGCTGTCAAAACATGAGAAGTCAGAAAATGCATATTCAACTTGCAAAGTTACAAGGGTAGTTTTATTTTTGTATATTGGCAGGACCAACAAGGACCTCTTGTTTGAGAGACTGATGGACTTGTTTTATCTTGGCCCGCTAGAACAGTGGGAGCCTTTGGCTTACACCCTTAGAAATAATTTTTATTTTACATTGCTGGGGAAAATACAGATCCAGGCAGATCTGCATATACAGACGGTAAGTAAGGCTGCGACTCTCTCACCCAATGAAAGGACATCCCAGAGAAAACTTGTCCAACTTTTGTCCTTTGAGAGAGACATTACATTTATTATCCATGACAAAAAACAAGTATGCACCTTTGTTCTAAAGGAAGCTTCTTAGTCTGACTTCTAAAGCCTGTTTTCATACAACAGATCTTCAAAATGATCTCCCAGGAAGAAAATCTCCTCTTATAACTGCAATAATACAGAACAATCCCCCAAAATTCTGTCTCTTAACATTTGCATCTTTGCACTTATTCTCTTTTGTCTTTTACACTGAGTTCTTGAGAGGTTCATGATCTTGTACCTTGAAATCTCATTCTTCTCTTTCTGTTTGAGAAAAAATGTTTTTATGTACCAAATAATCTATGTAAACATCTACAGTTTTCATGAACCTCACTTCTAATAATTCGGACTCTGACACTGTCAATAATTTATTAATGCTACAAGCAGTTAATAAACATGATGAACCCTAATCTCTATACTAGAAAATAGACATACAGTAGAAAAAAACAGACAAAATCTTTTTTCTTCTGAAATTCAAAACGAACAAATAATACAAATTTTACTAAACTTACAATTTTATTACAAAACATATATATTGATTTTATTTTGATTTTGTGTTTTATTTTTGTGCAGGGCTTGGGTAGTGTTGTGGTGCAGAGGGATTAGGTTCGAATAAAGCAAACACCCTACTAACTTTAGTATTGTTTTATACCACTGTGGATACACATTTAAAGTAAAGACAAATATTTAAAGATGAATAGTATAGTCTATATTAAGAGCTATGAAATCTGGAAAAAGATTAAACTACCTTGGGAATTGAAAATAAGAATCAATTCGATGTATTTTATTCACTTACATGTTTTAAGTTTATTTAATACTAAGATCACTCCTATATGGAAATTTTTTTATGCCTTCTTTGCCATTGTACAATAATACCAAACATGAAACATATTGTTCGTTATTTTCCCAATATAATTGACCATATCACCTTTTTATATCATATTAAGGGATTAAATTAGGAAGGTTACAATAGTCTTCTTTTTTTTTTTTTTTTTTTTTTTTTTTTTTTTTTTGGGGCCACACCCCGGTGACGCTCAGGGGTTACTCCTGGCTATGCGCTCAGAAGTCGCTCCTGGCTTGGGGGACCATATGGGACGCCGGGGGATCGAACCGCGGTCCGTCTCCTAGGCTAGCGCAGGTAAGGCAGGCACCTTACCTCCAGCGCCACCGCCCGGCCCCTACAATAGTCTTCTTAAAAATTTTTTGTGCATAGAAATATTTTGGATAGCATAATTTAAAAATAATAGACAGATATTATCAGTCAGTAATTTTTTTTTGTTTTTTTTTGGGCCACACCCGGTAACGCTCAGGGGTTACTCCTGGCTATGTGCTCAGAAGTTGCTCTTGGCTTGGGGGACCATATGGGACACCGGGAGATCGAACCGCAGTCCGTCCAAGGCTAGCGCAGGCAAGGCAGGCACCTTACCTTTAGCGCAACCCGCCCGGCCCCCGATCAGTCAGTAATTTTTAACTTTAAATAACTTATCTTTGTTTTCATGAGACAGAATTACTAATTGCTTTGGACAAAGCCTAGATTCAGCAACATATTTTAGCAGTTATATTTTAAATATTTTTTAAATCTTGTTCTCAGAAAACTCTCAACTGAGGAAATAAATATTGTTTTACAAAATTTTTGCAATATGATCAAGTTTAAATGCATGAGAAAAGTAAAAATAAAGTATACAAATGTATGTATTATTGAAAACTATGAATTAAAATAGACTCAAATTATCATTAAATATAATATTAATATTAAATTTTGAATTTATCCTGTAGCACATTTGCTACCATTTTCCTCCATGTTGGCTCTAAAAACAGAAATATGCTCAGATAGATAAAGTTCTAAAATATTTGAGTCAGAATAATTTAGATTATCATTTAACTTGAAATCAAATTTCTAAAAAATCTGAATCTGTAGTCAGAGTAAAGTTGATTGACTGGACTTTTAGAAACTAATCTTTTAAGTAAGTTCCTATAATTATTGGTGACATAAATAGCAAGATAAATGATTTGTAGTCATAGCATAGATTTTTTCAATTGAGTCCTATAATATCTATCTAAAAGAAGTAAAAAGAAGCAAAATGAAAACACTGTACCTTTAAACTTTATGAGTCAGAGAAGGTGGTGCCATTTACTGA
The DNA here is from genome assembly GCF_024139225.1 of Suncus etruscus. Classification (NCBI taxonomy): domain Eukaryota; kingdom Metazoa; phylum Chordata; class Mammalia; order Eulipotyphla; family Soricidae; genus Suncus; species Suncus etruscus. The sequence continues at coordinate 106,170,432 of NC_064855.1, read as the reverse complement.
ATCTTGAAGGCTTTTTTCTAATATAATTATATTATTTTTAATCTATAATATAATATAATTAGTAAACATTCACAATAACCTTATTTCATGCTGCTATAATTTATTTGAAAATACTAGGAGCAAATCAGACTTCTCCAAACAAAAAAAAAGATGACTTCATTAGAATTGTTTTGCCTTTTTGTGCTGTTGTTTTTTGGACCATATCATAGGGATGCTTGGGGCTTGTTCCTGGTTTTGTGCTCAGGTATCACTCTAGTCGGTAATGCGTTTGCACACTAGAAGTGCTGGGGATAAAAATCCAGTTCTGGCTACTTACTATCACTTAACTCAGTGCTTTTTTAAAATGACTATAGATGTTTCATCATAAGAAAAACAATGCAATTCTTAATTGATTCTAAAAAGTCACAGTTATGCCATTTTTACATATGTTGAAGCGTGCCAGAAAAGGTAAAAAAGAAACTGAATGTTTACTGTAAAAACTCTTGATTCTTGAAAATTAGCACTTATTGTTCATTTATCTTTGTTTCTTTCATTCCTGATTGGACAGTATCATTTGTTTTACTACTATATATTGATTGAATACCTATTGTTGTTCTGTGTTCTCTTTTTTAAATTCAGATTATTCTCAGGATTTATTCTTGCAAACTCAATATTTTCCACAGCATTCTTTTTGCAGTCCATTACCCAAAATGTGTTTCTGATTACTTTCACGCATCCTACATTTTCTATCCCACATACATCTATTGGATTAATCATCAATTCTTTGCTTGCAAAATGGGATGAATTTGGTGGCATATTTCTAGATGATCTCTTTGTATCCTCACTTATTTACTGAAGTTGTCACTCACTAAAGTGACATTCTTGAATCTGCTCTTTAAAATTTTTTATTAAAATGTGTTCCACGTGACCCTTATGAAATTGCCTTTATACTTTCACATTGTCTTTTTCCTTGCTCTAACTTGTTTGACTGCATCTTAAACTCTTCATTATCCACATGGGCTCCTTCTCAAAGAATACTACTTCTCCCTTTGGAATATTTTGTACCACTGAAATATTATTTGGTTTTGCCCTCTAACTTCTTTTGACAAAATTTATTTTATTTCTTCTATGGAATCTTCCAAAATGAATGCCATTTTATACCACATTTAGTAGCACTGCATTTTGCTGGCTTTGAGATTGAATTCCAACTTGCTAATTGTTTTATATATCTTCCTACAAAATAATTTTAGGGAACAGATGGCTGCAACTGCCTGGGATTGGCAGCCAAAACCACTAATAAACTACCGATAATCTTTGGCACCTACACTAGTTCCCCGTGATTAGATCCCTGGGAACAGGTTAATAGAATTAGGATAATTCCTTCCTGACAGTCTCTTAACTCTGGAATTTTCTAAAATAAGGCATGCCATCACGGTTTATGGAAATGGTTATAATTTTAACACCATCATGACCATGCCTACTGGGAGAGCCATCAACATGAATCCTTTATAAGAACAGGGAGAATTTTATTGTTATTTTTCTAATCAGAGATAATTACTGAAGCAAATAAATGTTCAGAGGGAATTGCAACCTAGGTTACCACAGACGTCCTTACGTTTACTGTGATATGCCTCCTGCTGAATAAATTACTTTTCACAGTAGTTGAAATTTAGCAGACTTTCCACAGATACCTCCTCTCTATATATTGCTATCAGAATCACGTCTCTCAATTGTTCTTGGTTATATTGAAGAGCCACACAAAATACACCCCAGTTATAAACAAAAATTACATTGAACACCTGCCCAAAGAAGCAAGAACTGCCCAGCTAATCTATATTGCTTTAAAAATTAAGTTCAGCTGGTGCAGTAGAAAATTATTTCTTTTAGTACTATTTTCTTTCTGTTGATGTTAAATTTATTTAAATATTTTATTTCCTTCATGTAGAATAGTTTAGCCTGCGATAGGATGTTTCTTCTTAGATTAATTTTCTAATTTGGGAAATAATATTATTTAAATTGGGTAAATATTATTCTATGAGTATTATCCTTCTAGAGGAAATAAGATGACTGACTGAATTTATCTGCAATTATCAGTAATATTGAAAAATGTGGATCAAACATATATATATTTTCAGCTCACTCTAAAGAGCAAGCATAACTGGAAAGTTCCTGAAAACCCTTTGATTACTTTTCTTTGTCCTCAATTATCACTCCTAATGCTCATCAAACTTTTTTTTTTGATAAATCATTCACAGTATATTCTAAAAACGCTACTGCCACTTTGAACTGTCAGCCAGTTTTAACTCAGCAGTGATGATTTTTTCACCCTGATTGACGAAAAATATGCATGCTTCCTAACTTATTACGGAGGACATGTTTCTTGCTACCTTTATTATCTTGTTTGTTACTTTCCAGGCTGTTCTCCATTCTAGAAAGTAGACACAATCGCTAGATATTATTTTCTTAAAATTTATACTTTAAAAATATCCATATGGTGCTGGTACACTGAACCCACAAATTAGCGCCTTTATCCGAATGTGTCTCTCAGATTATTCCAATCACCAAGAGAGTGATTAGAACGAGTGAGCAGTGAACTTCTTCCCTGGAATTGGCATATGGACACTGAAAAACAAAACTTAATTTTTCTTTTGATCACAGTTGAATAATTGCATAAGGTATATAAAAATAAGATAAGTTATTTTTCCCAAGCAGGTTAAATAGGAGACAATGAGTAATAGCACAATTGACATACCGTATTTTCCGGCGTATAAGACGACCGGGCGTATAAGACAACCCCCTAATTTTGTAGTTAAAACATAGGTTTAGGCCTATATTCGCTGTATCAGACAGAATGTTCCTGTGCTGCATGTGCTGCATATGTTCCTGTGCTCATTTACCACAGTAAGCCAATCACAACGAGCAAAGGTCCAAAGGTTATACTGTAATAGACGACCTCTCTGACTCTGGCCAAACTGAGCAGGCTTTTGACAGTGTAGATTCGGGTCCAGAACATTGTCTATTTGCATGCATCAAAGCACTGCTTGGATTGGGCTGAGTTAACGAGGCGTGTCTCGAGCAGCCTGGCAGTGATTGGTGCAGGATCTAAGTTGGGAAAATTCGTTTCTAGTGGCAATATTCCAGACAATTTTCATCTTAGCGGCATATTGAAACATTTTTTGGGATATACTTGGCGTATAAGATGATCCCAGATTTTTGGTTGACACTTTTCTGTTTCAAAAGTCTTCTTATATGCCGGAAAATACAGTATATAGAAAAGCACACGAGATACTAAGACAGATATGAATCACAGGAACCACAGATTGTCAGAAAAAAGCCATGTCCTGTTTGGATGTGATTATTGAAAATTGTTGTTCCCCAATTATCCTAATTTTTTTTTCTCTTCCTTTCTTTTCTTTCAATATGTGCTACGCCATGTTTCTTATTTCAAGACCACGGCGTGTTTTTTTTGTTTGTTTGTTTGTTTTGTTTGTTTTTGTTTTTTTTGTTTTGTTTTGTTTTGTTTATCTGTCTTTTGTGGTGCTTATCGATATAGCTGGAGTCCTCACTGGATATTTGACACTTCTTTTGGTACTGGTGGAGTGTTTCACCTTCATTCTCTCATTCATTTCCCAAATCACCTTCATTCTCTCATTCATTTCCCAAATCGATGATGAGAACCTCTAGAAGGATTCTGCCCATTTTCTGGGTATTAGACTTTTACCCCCAGTTTATTCATTTTCTCTTTTTCAGGCAAAACCACGCAACTTGAATTAGCTAGCCCTGCCCCCACTTACAGAGGGAAATAAGGGAGGCGTCAAGACCAAACTGATGCAAGACTACTAAGTAGTAGGTTAGATACAGAGGGGACCACATGTTCTAGACGCCCTGGGGGTGAGGGAAGAGGAAATGGGAGGTAGGACAAAAACGGAGGTGTAAGGAGTACAATTTAGGGATGGGAATCCCCCCTGATTTTATGTAAATATATACCTAAAATATTATTGTCAACAATATGTAAGCCACTATGATCAAAATAAAAATTATATTATTAAAAAAAAAATAACTCCCGGCAGGCTAAGGGGAAGCAACTGGGATGCCGAGGGTCAAACCGCCTGCAAGGCAAACACCCTACTCACTATACTATCACTCCAGGCCCCAATATTTTCTTTTTTGGACCCAACTATTGATTTGTTCAGCCCAAGAAGTTTCTTGACAAATTTTCTATAGAATTTTGAACTCTATCTGGGGACTTGAGGGACAAAGTAATTGTGCATGGGTTCTGTTTTATTTTTCTTAATTTTTTTTTTTTTTTGGCTGAAAGTTCAAAATTAAGGTGTCAGCAAGGGGATTTCTTCTGAGAATTCTGGTTATGGGTGATTGTCTTCCCATTGTAACTTACCTTGTCCTCTTTCTTTGCATCTTTTTTCTCATAATAAAACATTTTAAAAAATTAAAAAAAAAAAAGCCATGTCCTATCATCTCCTGAGTACATTTAATAGTTTCAGGAATGTCTCCTTTTCCCTTTTTTATTAAGTGTTTTGTATGGAGAATACACTTGGCATGCACAAGGCTTTCTTTGGTTATGTGTTCAATGATTACCTGACAGTGCTCAGGGAACCATATAGGTTATTGGGGACCAAATTGTGGTAGCCACATGCAAAAAGAGTGCCCTAACTTTTGTACTTTTATTTTCCTTTGATTTTCTTAATGAACAAAGAAGACCTTGAAGATAAGTTCAATGTAGCCAGTAGTTAAATTTATATTTACATACACACAGATGTGTAAGAATCTGTGTGTTTTTAAGGGTCAGGCCAGGGATTCTCTCATAGAAGTATTTTTTTATATAAGAGCTACATACTTCACCTACTATTTTACATTAAATTATTTTTTGGTTCATTAGGGGCCACATTCAGTAGAAATCAAGTCTTACTCTTGGATCTGTGCTCAAGAATCACTCCTTAAAAACTTGGAGGAGCTTATCAAATACCAGAAATAGAACCCAGGGCATTCAAATACAAGACAAATGCCATAACCTCTGAACCTTCAGTCTTTTATATTACATTAGCTTGAATTACATGAATAAATCTGTATGACTAAAATGTTGGTTCATATAATATTTAAATATGGTGATTTAATTTTAAAATCTGTGATAATTAATGTCAGACTGGAGCTGGAAAGGGCTAATGCAGGAGGGAAGTTACTTTTCTTGCATGTGGCTGACGTAGTGACCTAGGTTTGATCATTGGTACCATTTAAGGCTCCTAAAGCAATGCCTAGAGCTAAAGCCAAGAATAATCCTGAGAAGAGCTGTATGGGGCCCAACCACCCACTCTCAAATAATATTTCTTTCAATTTAACTATTTATCAGGAATTGTTCCAAGCACTATATACATATTAGCTTTATAATCACAATACCCTATAAAGGAGAACAAAGAAAGATGAAATGAATAGTCCAAGGTTTTCAGCCTCAGAGCTTTGACCCATGTCATATAGTTTGACTCTGAAATTGTCAAAAATATGTTTGAATATTGAAATAAAAGACTTATAGCAGTTTCTAGAACATTGCTTTCGGTGAAACAAGACCAAAATGTCCTGATACCTGCTGAAATTGTAACTTGAGTTTTTTCAGTTCTATTGAAATAGTTTTGACATACAAAATAGTATATACCTTTAAGGTGAATGTCGTCCCACATCCTGTGTTAGAGAGATGATTTAGAAATAAAGACATTTAAAGATTAAAATTTATGTGTTTTTGTTACAAAGTTACAAAGTGTTTGAAAAGACCAAGATCTAAAAGTCCTCTGAATCCAGGCTTATGCTTTTCTATTGCATGATTTTATAGAAACAATCTGAAAAAAATGTTAAGAACAGGAGAATGACTTTAGGGCATGGGACTTTTTCAGAAATAACCATTATTTAGGCACAGAAAGGAAAACCTCTGTTAGCATAACAGTGATGCCTATTACCAACCATATGGGATTTTAATTTCCAATGTAGAGATAAATATAAAGTGCTATGCAAATAAGTAAAGAAAGGCATATTTGAGGCATGTGACAGAAATGAGATGATGGCTAAGTTCGGACTTACAAGTTTGAGTGAATTGGCCTAGTGAAGGATTAACAAAAAAAGATAATTAAGACAGATCAGAACAGCATGAGCAAAGCAAAGTGAGAAACTTTAAGACAATTGAGTTGTTTCCTGTCAATGGATTTTAGAAAGTGTGAAATGCAGTGACTGTGAAAAAGTTAAAAATGTGTCTGAGGTCAGGCTGTTAAGGTCCTTGTTTGTTTAAATAAACCAGATATACTGACAAAAAGTCATCATGGGCTTTTTAACATAAATTTACGAGACTGTTTCACTTGTCAACAATATTGTGAACATCATAATGTATAAAATGTTTAAGCCCTGTAGAGAATAAAAGTATATTCTAATATTGTCCTATAGCATAAGATAGCTATGAAAACCTAAAAAACAGAAAATGGATTCTATGATAGAAATAAAAGAAAAGTTATAGATTACAATAATCATAACCTCTTAATATGAGAGTCCCAGGTTGAATTGGGCTACTCAGAACATTTGGGCAATTATTGATTTTAGAGGCTACAAAAAGCAGTGAGAACAGAAATTAACTGCTGAATATAATCAGCAATAAACTATCTTCTTTTGGCTTTCAATATTGTTTTCATTATTGCTTTCATTTTGGCAAACACACCTCATCAAATCTTTCTAATGAACATCATTGATAACTATAAAAAATATTTTGTGGGAAACATTATATTTTGGCAGTTATCAGCCTGTGAGTTAATTCATCTTTAAAAATCATACATTAGAAATTAAAATAAAATGCATGGTACTTAATTTTATTATTTGTATAAATTATTTCTTAATTTCCATGGAAACCATGTGACAAACTTGAAAAGGCACAACTAACTTCTCAATAAGTATTTGTAGAGTAAATGGACTTTATATATTTTTCTCTAAAGAGGAATATGTGTTTGGCATCATCAATGAACATGCCATCATGAATGTTTACTATAAATATTTAAATTTATTTCCTTTTATCTCATTCTGTACCAAAAGTTGATTGCTTTCCAGCTCATAAGTGAAAGGTCACCACTTATAAGTAAAAGAAAATGAAATTGGTGACTCATAAACACATTTATTTAAATGGAATCAGGACAGCAAAATCTAATTCCATATATAGTTTGGTGAATTATTCATGTTTTCATGGAAGTGGGCCATAAGTATTTGATGACATTTTGTAAATTCTAACATTTTTATTATGCTGATTTTTATTGTGCTGCTGATACACAGTCATTTTTTACAGGTGTCCTATCATCCATAAGTACTAAGAGATTACCCCCTATTTACACATTTTTTAAATTACAGTTCTGTTTTAAAATAGCCTAATTAGTTGATACATCTTTGACTGCTCAGAAAACAAAATACCTGAATTATTTTTGGTGATTTGCTTAGTGGGAACAAACAATTATATCAAATGCTAAATGATTAGAAATGTAGCTGACTCATTTGGTCATTGATATATATCAAGTATGCAACAGAATTGTTAGCATTATTAAAATAAATAACAAGGGCTATAAATCTCTGGGGTTCTTAATTATATCACTGGTATTCTCCTAATATATAATGTATACTTTAGAGTAAAAGGAGAAATGAATCATATCCCATAAAATTCCATTAAATTAAATAGGAAGCAGATTTATCATTTTAAAAAGGAAAAAATAATTGCAGATATTTAATTTAACTTAGATAGTTAAGTAATTGCTAATTAAATATTTTAATAATTTAATTTAATTAATTTAAAATTAAATATTTAAATAATGGAAAAATGATTGCAGATATTTTATTTAATTTATATATTTAAAAGAAAGCTTCAGTCTACAGTGATCAGATTTATTTGTTTATTTTTAGTCTCTTATGTCATAATGTTTTTCCCTTAATAGCCTTCCTTCACACTCCCTTATTTCCTATCTAAAAAAAGTAAAAAGAAGCAAAATGAAAACACTGTACCTTTAAACTTTATGAGTCAGAGAAGGTGGTTAAGATTTTAATACTTAGACTAGGGATTAAGATGCTTATTAATATGTAGTAAAAATATTTGAATTAAATGACCAAGCATTTAAATATATCTGTCATAATAATAGCAAAGATATATTTTTAACAAAGATATATTAGATTAGTTTGCTTAAAAACTGAAATAATATATGTTAAATAAACTCATTAAACTACTTGAATCTACTTGAAACTTATTCATTTCTTTTAGGAAATCTAATAACTACCTTGTGTATAAGTTGCGATAATGATCACTCCAAAGTTTGAATTAATTTTTTTCTAGAATATTTAAATTTGGATAGTCCAACTATGGCCAACCACAGAGCTTAGCTGCAATCATACATGGTATATTTGTATATTTTTTAATCTTTATTTTTCTAAAAATAAATACCATTCCTTAAACAAGTGTTAAAGTGTTCAGTGACCCCACATTTTAAAAAGTAACCAAGCCAACAAAACAAATAAAACACTAGTATGGAATATGACAGTCAAATGAGAAAATTAATGACAGTGTGTTGAAGTAGTAGCAATATTTAATACAAAATTATGATAAAATATCATTTCTCTTTGAAAACAATTGAACTTGCTCTAAACTCATGAGCAGGGTAAATTTACTCATATCCTTAAAATTCAAAAGAAAATTGAATTTCATTGTATCAATTTTAAAAAGTATTCTTGAGAAATTCTTGTATATTGTTCACTAAATTAATTGTTGGCTTTAAAATATGGATGTGAAGCTTTATTTGGGTTGGGGAGTGAAGGCTTCTTAAACAGGACTCAAGGACTCCTGAAGTTACTCCTGGCAATTCTAGATCATTTGAGAAGGGTGATTCAGTATTTGTACTGGGTAATCAGACCACTGAAACTACCTTGGAGGCATTTACTAACCACATTACCACCTAACTTTGCAAGGGATTAAACTGGAATTCTACATTGTTCTTAACCTTTGTTTTTTTTTTGTTTTTTTTTTTTGTTTTTTTTAAACACCTTAATTACATACATGATTGTGTTTGGGTTGCAGTCATGTAAAGAACACCACCCATCACCAGTGCAACATTCCCATCACCAATGTCCCAAGTCTCCCTTCTCCCCACCCGACCCCCGCCTGTACTCTAGACAGGCTCTCCATTTTCCTCATACATTCTCGTTATTAGGACAGTTCAAAATGTAGTTATTTCCCTAACTAAACTCAACACTCTTTGTGGTGAGCTTCCTGAGGTGAGCTGGAACTTCCAGCTCTTTTCTCTTTTGTGTCTGAAAATTATTATTACAAGAAAGTCTTTCATTTTTCTTAAAACCCATAGATGAGTGAGACCATTCTGCGTTTTTCTCTCTCTCTCTGACTTATTTCACTCAGCATAATAGATTCTGTGTACATCCATGTATAGGAAAATTTCATGACTTCATCTCTACTGACAGCTGCATAATATTCCATTGTGTATAAGTACCACAGTTTCTTAAGCCATTCGTCTGTTGAAGGGCATCTTGGTTGTTTCCAGAGTCTTGCTATGGTAAATAGTGCTGCAATGAATAGAGGTGTAAGGAAGGGGTTTTTGTATTGTATTTTTGTGTTCCTAGGGTATATTCCTAGGAGTGGTATAGCTGGATCATATGGGAGCTCGATTTCCAGTTTTTGGAGGAATCTCCATATCGCTTTCCATAAAGGTTGAACTAGACGGCATTCCCACCAGCAGTGGATAAGAGTTCCTTTCTCTCCACATCCCCGCCAACACTGTTTATTCTCATTCTTTGTGATGTGTGCCATTCTCTGGGGTGTGAGGTGGTATCTCATCGTTGTTTTGATTTGCATCTCCCTGATGATTAGTGATGTGGAACATTTTTTCATGTGTCTTTTGGCCATGTGTATTTCTTCTTTGTCAAAGTGTCTGTTCATTTCTTCTCCCCATTTTTTGATGGGGTTAGATGTTTTTTTCTTGTAAAGTTCTGTCAGTGCCTTGTATATTTTGGAGATTAGCCCCTTATCTGATGGGTATTGGGCGAATAGTTTCTCCCACTCAGTGGGTGGCTCTTGTATCCTGGGCACTATTTCCTTTGAGGTGCAGAAGCTTCTCAGCTTAATATATTCCCATCTGTTAATCTCTGCTTTCACTTGCTTGGAGAGTGCAGTTTCCTCCTTGAAGATGCCTGTAATGTCCTGGAGTGTTTTGCCTATGTGCTGTTCTATATATCTTATGGTTTTGGGGCTGATATCGAGGGCTTTGAACTATGTTCCTGACATGTAATTTCCATAATGAACGTGTTTGCATATTCTTGATACCACGACTTAATGCTATAGTGCTATATTACTTACTCATTAATTATGAAGGTAAGATAATTTTTTCCACTTACTAATTCCTAGTAGGTAATTAGTAAACACATCTTCATTCAGCATCTAAAGAGTCCAGGAAATTCAATCATAAGCAAGGCAAAATTTTGCCTTTCCGAGAGGCAGGAAGAAACAAGTGAGGGAACGGAGACAGAAAATGTGAAAAATATGCACATACATTATTTTTCCCAACCCTCACACATTATTTTTATGTTGCATTTTCGTTTTTAAAACATATAGCAAGGGCCCGGAGAGATAGCACAGCGGCGTTTGCCTTGCAAGCAGCCAATCCAGGATCAAAGCTGGTTGGTTCGAATCCCGGTGTCCCATATGGTCCTCCGTGCCTGCCAGGAGCTATTTCTGAGCAGACAGCCAGGAGTAACCCCTGAGCACCGCTGGGTGTGACCCAAAAACCAAAAAACAAACAAACAAACAAAAAAAAACCCAGAAACATATAGCAAGATAATATCTTACTTGGGGTAGGGTATTCAAAGAATCGAATGAGCTCATGTAAACTTGCTCATTGTCAGTAGGTCTTTTCAATTTGGTAGATTATTTTTGGGATCTAGAATAGCTATTAACTCTTATTTAATATGGAAAAATAATTGAACACACAAAGTAACTGATGAAATATTGTCACATAGGAACATTCTTAATAAGGGTGGTAGGGAAAAATCTAAGTATCAATATATAAAATAACAGTTTGATAGTGGAGAAAATATACTTTCAGTTTTTAAGAAAATTATTATTTTAAGAATAATATTCTTTTTTATTATATCTTTAAGCGTCATAATTACAAACATGGTTGTAATTGAGTTTCAGTTATAAAAACGGACACCCCCCTTCACCAGTGCAAACTTCCCACCACCAATGCCTCCCATCTCCCTCCTTCCCCAACCCCTGCCTGTATTTGAGATAGGCATTCTATTTCTCTCATTCACTACCATTGCCATATTCTTGAAAATAAAATGCATACTTATAAATTTTAAAAAAATTAGTACTATTTCATTGAAATTAAGCTATGAAATGATGAGAAAAGAGTTCTGGCACTGTAAGGGGCTTATTTTACTTTCTACACTTTATCTTAGCCAAAATGCAGAGAAGCAATGTTATTTTACTTTCTATCTAACCCTCTAACTATCCATCTATGTGTCTATCATCTATCTATCTATCTATCTATCTATCTATCTATCTATCTATCTATCTATCATCTATCTATCTATCTATCTATCTATCTATCTATCTATCTATCTATCTATCTATCTATCTATCTATCTATCTATCTATCTATCTATCTACCTACCTACTTAGTCTGCTTGAAATGAGTTTTAGAAACATACAATAAGACAAAATATGTAATCCAATCTTTTATAAAACTGTTGTAATATAATCAAACTTATTATTTGTCATCATTTCAACTTGTTTATAATTAATTCATCCTACAAATTAGCTTTTTATGAATGTGCTTATCTAAAATTAGCTTCATGGAAAAAATTAGGCATTTTAGAAAGATTAAAGGTAAAGAAGAAATTGATAATTATTCAGTAGCAGGAAGCAAGATCAACTAATGGAATCATATAATTAACTATATTTTAGGTTTGAAGAACCTGATCAACATGAAAGGGAGATAGCTGATTAGTTTAATTTGTCATATCATGAGAAGAAAGCACTTGATAAAATTCAAGACAAACATGTGGTTGAATTATATTTAAAATCTATTTTAAAGACCTAAAATATATAATGAATCATTATTTTGTAGTTAATGGTAACCATGATACAACAATGTTAAGATATTGTGCGTTTTACTAATAATAGAGGCTATAGAAAAAATGTTTGGATAGAATTACAAACAGTAGTATGTATAAATGTACTGTATTTTAAAATCTTTTTTAAGATTTCTAAAACTAGACAGAGGAAAACTTTAAGAAATAAACAAGCTTGGAAATTGAAAACAATAATTATGAGCTAGTTTTCATATAAGTAGGCATTATATATGTCCACTAGGAGAAAGTCAGGGTTCTGTATAAATTTCAATATGGGATGATTGCTTTTGATAAAATAAATCAGGAAAGATATTTGATGTGATGGCATTTGAGCTGTAATCAGAAAAAATATTGTTTTAATATATAGAAACTCAGTAAGGGAAAGTCAAGATTTAGAAAAAAATAGGAAAATAAAGGTTTGGTTTGAAAAAGTTAGGGAAACTCATTTGTCTAGAATTAATTTACATGATGTGAATAATAACTTTTCATGAATAAATTAGTTCTATTTATTCAACCTTTTATTAAACAACTATTTTTAATCCTGTATAAACTATGAAAAATGTAAAGAGAAGAAAATGTGTCAACATAAAATTATGCTTTAAAATACAGATTATAAGGGGCCAGAGTGTTGGTGCAGTGGTAGGGTATTTGCCTTGCAGGCGGCTGACCCAGGACGGACCACAGTTTGATTCTCCAGCATCGCATATGGTCCCCAGAGCCAGGAGCAATTCCTGAGCTCATCGCCAGGAGTAAACCCTGAGTGTCACCGGATGTGGCCCCAAAATCAAAAAAACAAAAACAAATAAAACCAGATGATAAGATGACTTCAGTTCCTGAGATTCATTATTATTTATTCACTAGATTGGGGAATTCTAATATGTCTGTACTGAGGATGAAGGAGGATAAAGATGAAGACTACATGCAATAATAAAATAAGTGGATTTTGTTTGAAATGGCTAATTATACAGAAAATATCATCCTAGAATCAAAGAGAATATTTTGGTCAAGCACATTCTGATCTTCATTGTTCACCTGACATTTTCAAATGGTTACATTAAAAAAAAAAAGATGATTTAAAAATACCTAATGGAATTAATTGGAAAACTCACCAAAGTGATGTGATGTATGTTTGTTATGTATTTCTTAAAGACAGATTTATGGGAGTTATCTTGAGAAGATAAAGTCTAAAGGTGAACATATTATAAGTATTTCAATCTTCCAAAGGAGGTAAAAAAATATAGTAGAAATGTTAAAGCATGTTTATTGAGTAAAGCTGACTCTGTTTGTTCCCTGACACTGCATATGAATAATTACTGCCAGAAGTAATTCTTGAATGCATAGTCATGAGTAAAGCCCTGAATATTGCTAGGGATTCATATAACTGCTCACCAAAAAAGTTGCAAAGAAGAAATTCTAAGAAAATATTTTAACAAAACATACACTGCACTAGAAATTCTAAATTGACAACAACATAACTGTTAGATACCTAGAACATCAAGGAATGATACAATATAACTTATTATGCATTTCATATGACATTTAAATTTGGGATGAAAGGGATCAATTATGCAATCTTTTCACTTAAATCATTGTTTTTATTTTATGAATAGTACCTTAGGAAAAAAGATGCACAACCATTTCATTTATTGTAAGAATTTGATTGAGAATAATGTAAAATAATAATAACAGCAAAGAAAAAATACCATTCTTAAGTCCACTGAAGTAAAATGGAAGTAAGGAAACATGCATATTTAAACATGATTGTTTCCAAATGGAACATTTTCTAGAGATTTCTTTGAAGCATCATCTTTATGTTAAGAAACACTTGTAAGTTCTTCCATTTATACTCAAAAGTTGATGTGCTAAAAGGACAACTGAGGCCAATTTAGTTCCACAGGGATATAAAACGTATGCCTCAGTAAAAGCTGGGTATTTCTAATAAAATATAAAGGATCTGCTAAGGCAAAAGATTAGTGAGACAATAAAAGTAAGAAGAGACAACTTATAAATACAAAATGGCAAGAGAAGAAATAAATGTCACCACATTAAAAACTCCCTCAAGCAACAATGTATTTTTAAATATATTCAAGGAACAATAAACACACTCATTTCTCTGTTTATAAGTGATAGTGAAACAGGGCGAGTAGTTTAAGAAGTCCTATATTTGACAAGTATTTGGCAGACATGTGTGAAAATATAGTGTTTAGTTTCTGATAAGAAAATTTGTTTTAGGTTTTGATTTACAGTTTGTGGGGGGAAAGAAAATTTCAATATGTTAAGCATTAGGGGATACATGAGTCAACCTTTGTAATATATTCAGCTCTTGGAAGAACATAGATATTACCAGAGAAATAAAATAAGCATATATACATTTGTGAAAACAGAAAATAATTCATCAGACACAGATATTTAGGGTACTTTAAAACAAGGCTTCTCTTTGTTTATTCTCCTTTGCCTCATAAAATTTATGATTTAAAATCCTTTATTTAGAACAGAACTATTAAACATTAAAGTTACAAGATTCAATTTCACAATTTCTACAATCAAGTTGAATAATTATTTGGAAATCTGTACAAATTTTGTTATAAAGATGCTATTTCTTTTTAGACTCAGTGTCTCCAAAGTGCATTTTGCTAATTCGTTGGAAATAATGTTTAACATTATCTTGTTCATGAGAATTCATATACTAAGTGGACTCTCCACTGATGTCACAGAATGCGCTGAGAAAGGACATCATTGAATTATACCAGTGGTCCAGTTGTTACCACTAGATTATAGATCAAATTATTCCTATTTTTGTTTTTATTTAGGGCCACAATTCTGAAGTGCACAGGGTGAATTTACCTTTGGCTCTGCACTCAAGTGAGTTTGGAGTGATTATATTCCTAGAGAAAATCTGGTGTTCTCTTAATTATGCCAGGTTTGTCACATGTAGGCAAGTGCCCTATCACTGTACTATCTCTCTGGCCAGATAATTGCTGTTTCTCAGAAAAGAATATATTCATCATAGGCACATTTCAGTTGATAAAAGTTTTGGGGTTTTTTTCTGTGTAAATTTTATCTATGATATTGATCATGTCTTTTTGTTGAATATATTTTTGTCTGTATTTTGATATTAAGAGAATTTTGATATATTGACTCTGATATGTAACCACTTTTTTCATTATTTTATTCTCTTCAGGTTTTTATTTAAATTTAATATATCATTTGTGTATAATTCAAAATTATACACAATGTGAATGCTTTACTTAAACTGTTATATAAAAAATGAATCATAGTAATTTTTCAGAAAGTTACTAAAGCACATGCTGATTCTAAGGTATCTAGAATCAAATGGTGCTTCTCATCTCTCCTCACTCACTTTTATCAATCAAGTAACCACAAGCTAAAACACTTTATATCTGACAATAACATAGAATTCAACCAAAACACTTGTATTTGTCTTGCACTTTATCCTTTCATTCTTGTTCATTTATTACTTTACCATATATTTTGTAGTGAAACAGCATGCATTTGCTTAGGAAAATATGGGTCTATAAACATCTTCAGAAAATATAACATTGCTTTTTATAAAAATAACTCAAAACTAGTTGAATAAGACACACAGTGTTATGCAAATATCCTTCTGAATGATTTTTTTTGTGTTCTGGGGGTAGGACACTTGACACAAATATATGAAGAGAGGAGAAGAAAAGAACTGGAACAAAAGTAAGAAAAGTCAAATGGGAAGAAAAGGGTGGGATAAGGATCAATGGTACATTGATGGTGTGGAGTAGTATACTTCTATAGTCAAACAGCAGAGTCAATAACAATGAAAGCAGGAGTTCTACACCACAGCAATCTCATTTTAAAAAGTGCCCGTGAAAGAGGCAGAATGGGCTGGGAGGTCAGCTGGGAATACTTGTGAGGGGTTTGCCACTGGTTATTTGACTTGTTATTAGAATATAATGTGTCTCAAGCTCAACTGTGAATAGCTTTTTAAATGCCTTAATAATAAAATATAAATTAAAAAAAGGTAAATGTAATAATAGAGTGCCTGATTAGTTATTATTTCTAAATCATGAATTGCTACACTTGACCCACAAAGAAATGTGAATATTAAAACACTTGCAGTACTTAGAATTAGAAGACCTAAATTAAAAGTTAAGAAAAGTATCTTATTACTTACTGTGAGCATTATTTAAAATTCTCTGAGCCTTTGCTTCCTATCTAGAAATTGAGGGAAATAAAACTTACCTTATAAAGTTGAGGCAAGAGAAAAAAGATATAAATGTATGCAAGATGTTTCTATAATTTGTTATGCATCGCATCAATACTAGTTTCAATTATTAATTTTTTATTGAATATAATGAAACAAATTTGGGAAGACAGAAAATGTACTATTATTCATTCAAATTCTGTTTGAAATGTATTTTATGTCTCTCTTGTGTTACCCATATTTAATTTAACACAACTGGGTAAAATATATGTAGGTAAAATATACTTCATGATTTCATTTTCAATTTTCTATCTTTACCATCTCAATCTAAGTTAATAATTATGTAGGGGCAGTGGGACACAAAAAGATTTGGGGACAATGCCAATAATTTTAAAATATATTTTGCTTTGTACTCTTGGTACTTTTTTTATAAATGATTACTTTTTGATACTTATGTTACCTCTTCAAGATATAAATTCTAATATTTTACACCTCAATTAAATATTTACAATGCTTTGTCTTTTTTTTAGATTTATACTTGAGCTATAATGTTAACCCTACCTTTCTTTTTTTTATTTTTGTTTTGATCTTAATGGCTTACATATCTTTCACAGTAGTATTTTAGGTACATATCAACATTGAATCAGGGGAATACCACCTATCACCAAATTTGTCCTCCCCCCATCCCAGTTCCCCTTCGGCAACCCATATACCCCACCATCACCCCCCGGACTGCTAAAGTAGGTGGTCCGCTCTTTGTCCAGCTCACTATTAGTGATGATATATCTGTTTGGTCCTGGTACCCTCCCCTGTCCCCCTCTATTTAAGAAGTGGAGCTAGATAAATCGAGTTATGTGGCTTTGTTTGAAGGAAAGAAAAGCAATAGATTGGGGTACAAAATAAGAGGAAAAAAAAGAAGTCAAATATGCTGAAATTAGGCGGAGTCCTTCCAGAGGATTTCAATCTCAGTTTGAGACAGGATGTGAAAAAGGCAATTGAAACACCACCGCAATACAGAAAGTAATATCAAATTAAATATCCAGTGAGCACCACAGCAATAAAGACAAGTACCACACAACAGTCTCGGTTTCGAAATCAACTCATGCCGGAATTCAAAAAGAAAGAGAAAGATAAGATAAAATAAAATAAAATAATATTGGACACATCAACTTCAATCTCTACACTAATATAAAGACATCAAAAAATCAATCAATTGATAAATAAATATGTGGAAAATGATTGTTTTGTGACTTTTCCCCCCCTGCATAGGCACAGTAACTATTGGGGATATTATAGAGGGAATTCCCTTGGCCTAGGAGATACAGGGTTTCTCTCCCCCCCCCCCCGCCCCCCGAAGTGTACTGTCATGGAATTAACTAGGCTTCTTGCATGATCATTTACTCTCCCCTCGGTGTTTTTGTGGTATATGGAAGACTTCTGCTTCGTCATGGATGGCAAAATCAGACCTCTGTATCTAGAGATCTTGGTGACTGTACAGTTTAAGGAATGGAACTTATGATGAAGTCTTTCTTTGTGTTTCTAGCAGTTCTGTTTCTTCAGTGTCGTTTTAATCCTTCTTCTGTAGTTGGTGGTCTTGGTCATTATGTCGCTCCTAGGATGGAGACTGGGATAAAGTCTTTCATTATGTTTCCGGAAGACCCGTTCAGTTGCGGTTGTCTCAGTCCTCTGGAGTTGGAGCTCTCGTTTGTTGAACAGATCGTAGACTAAAAGCTAGGCTAGAGCTTTTTGTTGCTGTTGTTGTTGTTGGTCCCTGAATGTGTAATACTGTCTCGTCCTGGTTGTAGCATCCAGTTATCTGTATATAGCAATCTTGGCTTTTGCACAGATCAAAAGGGTGACATGTTTTCTGATTTTGTCTTATTGTGGGTTGATGAGGAAGAACAACTTGCTCTTAGATCCAGTTGTTCCCATTTTCTCGTCAGGTTATCAATTTAGCACTGGCACATGTTGGCATCAAAGCAGCATTATGCATGCTCTTGAGGGGATTGGATTCCTGGAGCTGTTGTGGAGAACTCTGTCGTTTCTATGTCTGGGGTCCAGGGTAAGAGGTAATTTTTACACATAAAATTTCCCCTTTGTTTAATATGTATTTGCAGGAAGAAGTGGTGCTACATTATATTACTGATGGATTTGGTGGTGGAGAAAGAAGAAAATAGACACTTGACAAAAAACTAGGAATATATATGCTCACACATATCTAAAGAAAAAAGGTTTCTTTAAAAGAAAAAAAAAGATTAAATAAAAGACGTAATTAAAGGAATAAAGTGGGGCTGGGAGAGATAGCATGGAGAGAAGGCGTCTGTCCTTCCTGCAGAAGGATGGTTACTCAAATCCCAGCATCCCATATGGTCCACCATGCCCACCAGGGCAACCTCCGAGCATAGAGCCAGGAGCACCCTCCGAGTGCCGCCAGGAGTGACCCAAAAGAAACAAAAAACAAATAAAATAAAATAACAAAAACTAAAACAAAACAAAACAACAACAACAACAAAAAAAAAAACGAACAGAGATAAAAAAAAAGAAAAAAAAACAAAGAAAAAGGGAGAAAGTGATACAGATTACTTTACATTTGGTGAGAAACAGGATAAGAGGTAGTGATATATAGATCTATATTTATGATGAAAGTACAGGCTTCCCCATTGTCTTTTGGGATTTCCTTGTGAAGTGTGGGGTCCAGGCAGGGAGGTCTTGGGTAGAGTTCTTGCAGTGGGGGTCCTTTGGAGCTAGTTCGGGTATCAAGCCACAGTTCAGGAGAGGTGATTAGGAGGACCACACTGCTTAGGTCAGTCGGAGTGTTGGTTGTATTTTATTGCTGGGAACGAGGTGAGAGTTTGGGTGGGTGTCTCTTCACTTGTGTAGAGGGTACTGGCTCGTTGGGGTAGGAGGTCGATCTTGATGCCTAATGGATTAAGAACTGAGGATGGGGGGCCGGGTAGGTGGCGCTGGAGGTAAGGTGTCTGCCTTGCAAGCGCTAGCCAAGGAAGGACCGAGGTTCGATCCCCCGGCGTCCCATATGGTCCCCCCAAGCCAGGGGCGATTTCTGAGCACATAGCCAGGAGTAACCCCTGAGCGTCAAACGGGTGTGGCCCAAAAACAAAAAAAAAAAAAAAAAAAAAAAAAAAAGAACTGAGGATGGAGAGTTATAATGTGGTGGGGATATCGGGGGTGGGATTGAGGGGTGAAGGGATAGCCGGATTTCTGGGGGAGGGAGAGGGGATAGTATATGGGAGGGGTTATATGGGGTATAGGTATGGGTTGTTTGTGGTTTAGGTTTGTCCCTTAAGGAGGATTCCTATCTCTGTGTGTTCCTGCCCACATATAAACATATAGAAGTTAGCTTAGGTGTATATTAATGTAGAGAGGTGGGGAGGGCAAGAGGTGCGCTGAGTACAGAAAGATAGGTAAGTATAGTACTTGTAAGGAAAGGAAACTAAAAGATCAACTTTTGGATATGTATAGGTTTCATGTCTCAAGTACTGACCATTGGGTTAGTGAGGTCTATCTATATAGGTGTTTACCCTTTGCAGTATTGTCCACAGCACCCAATATATCAGCTTTTCTTTCCTATAGAGGGGGTAACCGTGTGATTTTTATTTGACATAGATTAAATTGATGATAGTGAGGAGAAGTTGGAGGAAGAGGGAGACAAGAAGAGAGAGTAGGAAAAACAAAACAAAACAAACCAACAGTCAAACAACAACAACAACAAAAATACAAAGTAATGAGAAGGCAGAGTATAAGAGCAAGTGCATGTTAGTTTGGTTGAACGTGTTCGATGCTAGGGCCTGTGGTAAAACTCTGTAGGTCACGATTGTTGCTTCAGTGATCTGGCTGGTCATGTGCTTCAGGTCCTAAAAGAAGGCATAATCTAGGGATAAAGTTAACCCTACCTTTCTATCTAAAGTTGACTCACTTGTACTCTTTCAGTTCTCACACATTGATATTAAAAATAGATATTTGGAGAATGGCAATAGTTATACAATGATATAAAACATGTCTTGTTTTAGGGCCACATCCAATGATGGTCATGGGTTACCCCTGGCTCTGCACTCAGAAATCATCCCTTGTGCTGCTTGGGCTCCATATAGGTTACTGAGAATTGGACCTGAATATGCTGCATACAAGTGTTCAATACGGTATACTTTGACTCTGGCACCCACATATTTTTCCCTTATAACCTAAGAAAAATATATATCTTATGTGGAATTGAACATACATTTTTTTGAAATGTTTAATATGTATACTGAGCAAAACAAATAAAATAGACATCTTCTATACAGGATAATGTCATGTGTTCCTAAATTCAAGGAAATTATATTTATTTGTAATATTTTATGGTGACTGTTTCAAAGTTATGACTTAGAAAAAGAATTAGCTTCCTTCTAAATTAAAGTCCTAAATATGAAAAGATAAAAAAAAATAGGGCAAAGAAATGGTGTTTTGTAAAGTAAGCTCTAAAACTTCCTAGGGGCCAGAGAGATATCATGGAGGTAAGGCGTTTGCCTTTCATGCAGGAGGTTATTGGTTCAAATCCCGGTATCCCAGATGGTCCCCCGTGCCTGCTAGGAGCAATTTCTGAGCGTGGAGGCAGGAATAACCCCTGAGCTCTGCTGGGTGTGACCCAAAAACCACAGACACACACAAAAAAACCTTCCTTGGCGATCTGGCCTACTGGTAGGCCTCAACTTGTGTATATTTGTGTGGTTGACTTTATAGTTAACTTTTATTTATTTATTTTGGTTTTTGGGCCACACCTGGTGGTGCTCAGGGATTCCTCTTGTCTCTCCTCAGCAATTACTCCTGGCAGACTTGGGGACCATATGGGATACTGGGGATTTAACCGGGATCTGGCCCGGGTTGGCGCATGCAAGGCAAATATCCTACAATCATGCTTTCACTATGAGCCCTCTAATTAACTTTTCCCAAAAAAGTTTGGGGGCAGTCATTACATCCAAGATTCTTTTCTAAGAAAAGTGGAAGATTTTGTTTCTATTGATAGTTTGATTCTTTTCTAAGAAAAGTGGAAGATTTTGTTTCTATTGATAGTTTGTGAACTCTCTCTGTTCTGTCTCTCTAACTCTGTCTTTCTTTCTTGCACAGGCACTTGTACACACACACACACACACACACACACTATGCTATCACCACCACCATCGCCTTTACCATTACCACTTCCAGCTGCTATATTTCTTCTGGAGCAAGGAACCAAATACAATCAAATGAGTAAACTTCAAAGAATATCTGATTTCCTACAGACTCCTCCAGTGGTACCTGCATTCTGTCTAAACACAGGACTGACACCTTTTGAGAAACTGGACCACAGACACTTGGATAAACTCTGCCCAGATTCCTAACACACAAAAACAATGACATAAGAGAGTTCTGTTGTTTTAAAACTCAATATAACACTGGGGTGACTTTTTATACAGCTGTAGATAACTATGATAATAAAATGGAACAGTCGTAACTTTAGTCTCACCATTATTTTCTTTCTTTCGCTTTTTATTACAAAACTACAGCTTTGAGGAAATGGCTTTTAGCTAAAGGTCAAAACAAATTTTGTTTTATTTTTTTTTATTTGTTCATTTGTTTTTTTAAGACATTCTGGTGTTTGCTTCCCAGAAGAGTATTTAAATGTTTCTATAAACTTTAAGGCCATACTAAGTTTCCTGCATGTTTTAAACAACACAACTCTGAGAATTACATTGCTTTTGCTTCTTCTAATCACCTGGGATAATGAAAGAGAAATTGTTTGCCAGTTGATTTCCCTTGCAGTAACACTCTGTGGCTAATCAGTGTTCTCCTCTGTAGTTACAGAGAAACTGTTAGCAAGGGACTCTCCTTTATGATGCTGCAGGGCACCCATTATTCACCCCTGGTTTAACACTGTGTAAAGGTGGCAAGAGAAAAAAAAATCTAGTGAAAAACTTACAAAGCCTGCAGTAGTCATTGCAGGAGAAATCATGCATAGTTGCTTGAATAGGGTTGAGTAAGAATTGACACTTTCCACTATTGACTATTGTCTAGGTGCTTTACCTGCTCATCCCCTTCCCTTAATGGCACTGAAATTCTGTCTGTTTTAATAAGCAATAGAGCATAGCATAGCTTGAGTCTGATTTTCCCAACAGATTTTACTGCAGCTATTCCAGCAATAAATTTTACTATTTTTTTTAACTAAATAACAATCTCTAAAGAAGACTGAAACCCTGTGACTCTTGTTTCTCTTTCTTGCTTTCTTTCTTTCTTTCTTTCTTTCTTTCTTTCTTTCTTTCTTTCTTTCTTTCTTTCTTTCTTTCTTTCTTTCTTTCTTTCTTTCTTTCTTTCTTTCTTTCTTTCTTTCTTTCTTTCTTTCTTTCTTTTTCTTTCTTTCTTTCTTTCTTCTTTCTTTTCTTTCTTTCTTTCTTTCTTTCTTTTTTCTTTCTTTCTTTCTTTCTTTTCTTTCTTTCTTTCTTTCTTTCTTTCTTTCTTCTTTCTTTCTTCTTCTTTCTTCTTCTTCTCTTCCTTCCTTTCTTCCTTTCCTTCCTTCCTTCCTTCCTTCCTTCCTTCCTTCCTTCCTTCCTTCCTTCCTTCCTTCCTTCCTCTTTCTTTCTTTCTTTCTTTCTTTCTTTTCTTTCTTTCTTTCTTCTTTCTTTCTTTCTTTCTTTCTTTCTTTCTTTCTTTCTTTTTTCTTTCTTTCTGTCTGTTTGTCTTTCTTTCTTTCTTTCTTTCTTTCTCTCTTTCTTTCTTTCTTTTTTCTTTCTTCTCTCTTTTTCTCTTTCTCTAGTTCTTTCTCTATTTTTCTCTTTTCTTTCTTCTTTCTCTTTTTCTTTCTCTCGTTCTTTCTTTCTTTCTCTCTTTTCTTTCTTTCCTTCTTTCTTTCTTTCTTTCTTTCTTTCTTTCTTTCTTTCTTTCTTTCTTTCTTTCTTTCTTTCTTTCTTTCTTTCTTTCTTTCTTTCTTTCTTTCTTTCTTTCTTTCTTCTTCTTTCTTTCTTTTCTTTCTTTCTTTCTTCCTTCCTTCCTTCCTTCCTTCCTTCCTTCCTTCCTTCCTTCCTTCCTTCCTTCCTTCCTTCCTTCCTTCCTTCCTTCCTTCTTTCTTTCTTTCTTTTCTTTCTTCTTTCTCTTTCTTTCTTTCTTTCTTTCTTTCTTTCTTTCTTTCTTTCTTTCTTTCTTTCTTTCTTTCTTTCTTTCTTTCTTTTCTTTCTTTTTTACGATTCCATCTTTATAAAAAAGAAACAAAAAAGCAAGTGAGGAGCCCAGCCTTAGGTGCCCTCCCCAGAGACTGGGCAGTGTGGGGTACAGTGTGGTGATAGTCACCCAGGTTGTAGACAGATTTTACAGAAAGGACTCAAAATTCAGATTTGAGCCACCTGCTTTGCTATGACCTCAGTTTACTGCTTCTAAGCTCTGGGCACTGCCCAGGCCTGTGGATGTGTTGTAGGAAGCCCCAAATCCAGTGGGCAGTGTTCCTCAGATGTCCTTGTAGTCATTGTCATTGTATTTAATATTCCTGACTCGACATTTTCAAATCTCTAGGCTGGCTGTCACTGGCTCTCCTTTCACAGGTTGGCAGCTCACTGGGCAGACAAGATGACCAACGTTTAGCTTCTACTTGGTCTCTTTCAAGATGCTGCCTTTGGGCAAAAACAGGGCAGGGGACGGTTGTGTGATAGTGATCTTGGGCAGGAACTTGGGGCTGTCTAGGTGAAGACATGCTAGACATAAAATATGACATAACCTTGCTGGGGTCTGCTTTGCTGGAATGACACTCAGGGTACTGGGTGCTTGTCCTGCCAAGAGCAGGTGACCTGGCTACAGGTGAGCTCAGTGTGTCACTCTTGTTTTAAACATGTATACATATGATATAATTATATTAATAAATATAATTTATTTTATATAATAATATATAATCTAATTTTATAGTATAACATAATTTTAAACGTGAATACATGTAATCAGATGGTCTAATTTAGAAAACATAAGGATAGTGAGAGTGTTGTACCTGAAACTTCTAAGCCCTTTTCTACTCTAACTGAAATAGTTTCATCCTTTACACATTTATATGAGTTGCCATATGAATATGTTCCTCTTTTATGAAAGTTGAACTTAGACTTCTGAGAAAATTGAAGTAATTCTATCATCAGAAGCCCATAAAAAACTGCCCTGGATAATTTATGATATCTTGTTCTACCAAACGTATCTTCAAAGAGATCTCAATATAAATTCCTCAAATGTAAAATTAAGTACTAAATATTTTGATCTAGCTTGTTGACCACTTTTAAATTCATAAGGCAGGAAACCCTCACATGTTTATTGAACAAAGCTAATAGCTTTGCTAACTAATACAAATAGAAAAATCCATAATTCTTCTGTGTATCCTTTAAAATAAAGAGGACAGTATTGTATCCTATTTCATCAGTCTAAATCCTTTTCAGGGAATTTAAAGTGACGAGTCTTTGGCATAATATATTCTTCTGAAGTGTAGCGCTTGTACACCAACTGAAATTTCACTTTGCAATCTTTAAAACTGTGATTCATCATCCTTGGTTGAAAATCTATAGATGGAGTAACTATTGTTCAATATCTTTTGTCTAATTGAGTACCCAAATTGAATGGTGACACCATTTTTTGATTGTTGTTATTTTTTAAATAAACCATTATTTTCTGGAAAAAAATTAAACACTAATCACATACCAAATTAAGACAATCTAATAAAACTTCTAAGTGCCTAAAAGCAGCATCTTATCAATTCTTTTTAAATTTTTATTTATTGATTTATTGATTTGTTAGTTTGGTTAGGTTTTTGGCCACACCCAGTAATGCTTAGGAGTTACGCCTGGCTATGTGATCTCAAATAGCTTCTGGCTTGAGGGACCATATGGGATGCTGGAGGTGGGGGTGGGGTTGAGACTCAGTTAGTCATAGGTTAGCGCTTGCAAGACAGATGCCCTACTGCTTGCGCTACTGCTCAGGCCCCATCTTATCAATTCTTTTAGGATTTTTATATACTTCTGACGCATATATGCTTATGTTTAGATATTAGACTATTGCTCTTTGTCCAGGATAGATACAGTTCATTTAGCTGATAGGTCTCTAGGAGACCAATTGAAGCTATTCAGCCCAAATTGTATAAAATAATTCAATCCATGTACCTTTCTGAGTTATATTTTAGCTTAATAAAGAGGCTGCAAAATAAGGCCTGTGGCATTTCATCTGAAACATAATTGTTGAAGAAATAGGCTCATGGGTAGAGATTACAGTTGCAGTGAGATAGCCCTCTATTTTCTTATACCTCCCATTCAATTATGTCTGTTTCCTATTTTTATCAATAATAGTAAACTTGTATGCATCAAGATTGCTCTGAACAGTGACACGAAATTCATAATATTGTATACTGAATCCACTCAAATTTGCATAGTCTTCTAGCTACAGAAGCCATCATTTCATTTCTATGCAACTCAGTTTCTATATATGAAGCAATCTAAATTCTGAATGTTGCTCTTTAGCTAGATTCTCCCTTATAAAGAATTTCCACATGCTGTCCCAGGGTCTTTGCATACTTTACAGAATTTATCAGGAGCACACTTCCCTCCTTTAGAATTTTAGATACTGATGTAACTGTTGAGGAACCTTGAGATCCCCAGAAATCAGCTGCCTGAGGATGTATGTCTCCTGAAGACAGATAAAGTTTTTTTTTCATCTCAGGAGAGCACATTCTATCAGCCTGAGTGGTTAGGTCAGATCACAAAGACAAAGGGAGTCATAACAATATAGATAAGCAAAATGAAAACTTCAGAGTTATCCTGTTAGAGATGCAAAACAGGTCTCACAGAAGCTGGAATTCAGTAGTATGCTCTGAGTATACAGGTGAGATCTCTCTTTTCTGACTCCCAACCTTACTTAAATCAAGTTTCTATATTTGAATTTTCACAGGTGTAAATCCACATTCATACACAAAGAGCAATATTCCCAGGAGAGCTGAAAATAGCTTTGCATTTCCATATCAAAACCTTGCATGATAGTTTTCAGAGAAAGATTTAATAGTTTATAAGAAGAGAAAACATTTTTCAAAAGAGAAAATTTATATTTCAGACATGTTTTATTTAAACTCATTTGTACAATAGTTATAATTACAAATGCATGTTGTTTTGTGAATTAATTTGCTTATGGGCAGTAAAATAATAAAAACATTAGAATTTTTATTTTTTATAAACAATTAAAATCAAAGGGCTAAAACATGTAGGATCTATAAGAATGCTCTAATATGTTTAGTTTAAGAAAATTGTGGAGTCATGATATAGAGCTCACCATTAATTCATTAATGATTCTCTAAAAATCACAGAAATTTCTGATGTATTTTTAAATTTTTTTGTTGCTTTCTACTGATTTCCATAGAAATATAAATTAAGAGCAAGGTTGCATACCTTGTAGGTGTTTTCTAATGTTTTATGTCATATATGCATAAATTATGTTGGCTATAAATACCTTATAATTATTAAGCTAAACAAACAAAAACACAATTTTCTGAATAAAGATGTCAAACAAGAACCCTGACATTTTTTTTCTATTCATTCACTCATTCATTCACTCATTCAATCATCACAGAAAATTATCCATGTTATGTTCAGAAGGTCTGGCTTGTGAAGGGTTTTTCTAATTTAAGTTAGGTTTTGACTAACTTCAATCTGTTTAATTCAATGCAAGTGTTGGAGGGCACAATGTTCCTTGGGCCTTGCTATTTTGGGTATTACTCAAGTCACCCTAAAGTTGGTCATGTCTTTAGGGCTGTGCCTAATGATTCTTAAATAACCATGTAGTGCTGGAAACTGAACTAGGGTAGATTACACACAAGACATGATACCTATATACTACATATCTAGACCGAGAAAGCATTTTGCTAAATTTGAGGAGTTCTCTTTTTGGGCCACTTTCAGAGGTGCTCAGGGTCAACACCTGACACTTGCACAGGAAAGCTCCTGGGGGCCCCCTCAGAGGAACATATGTGGTGCTAGAAATTGTGCCCAGGCTGACCTGTCGCAAGGCAAGTGCCCTACCTGTTTATTACAGTACTCCAATATGGAATTTTTGAATAAAAAAATTAAACATCAATGGCAAATAAAAAGTAGTTAAATCTGTGACTAAGTCTCTTTTTCAGGTTAAAGAGATCTGAGATAAAAAGAAGACTGAGAACACTTTATCTACTTGATAAAAAGGCAAATTTCAGATTCCTCACACGAGTCCACTTATCTTAAAATTATTTATGCTCACCATCTTTTATTTTTATTATGGTAAATAGGAAAAAAAAGATATGTTACTGCACATTTTCTAGAAACTTTCTCTTTTATCAAAGAAGCTATGCCCATTTTTAAAGGTTCATTTTCTACAATGTTTTAAAACAACTCATATATTAAGAATTATTCTCCTATAGGAAAAATACAAGTCAAACAAAGTGTGTTTTAATATTCTACTCCAAGCTGACCCTTCCCTTTGGTTGCATTAAAAAAAAAAAAAACTATAAAGTACTGTTAAATAAATAAGTCCCATGTGCTACTGACTCACCATGAAGGGCACTAAATAGAGCTGGCCTGCTGAGAGACCATATTATCAAAGTTCCTTACGGGGAATTCAGAGCACTGCCATTGTGTTAACAACTGAGAACTCCAATATGAAAACTACTCTTAGGACTAGGAAAGTAGTAAAGTGAAGCGCTTTTTATATAACAAAGGTCACCCAAAGCCATTTTATTGAAAGAATGTTTTCATTTGAAACTACCTACAATATGTTTTTTATTATCTATGGGAAAGTGAGAACTGTGATAAAGACTATATTTTTAATATGACTCATAATCTCAATTATAATTTAAAATTGTCCTTCCTCTTTATATTTTAAAAGCTTGATGATATGTAGTGTAGGAAATTCAGTTCTTGATGATGTGAACTACTATTTAATCTTACATTTTACTATGTCTTTTAACATCCTGCATGTACACATCACTTCATGACCAATTTGGTCTCCAAATATCATGGATATATTTATCAATAACAATTCAAAATATGACAGGACTGAAATAGGCCAGCGGACAGGTGCCACATGCTTTCGAATGTGCAATAACTGAATTTATTCTCTGGCACCTCATGTTTTCCTGAACATTTCTAGGCATAGCTTTTAATTCTCAGAGCATGTTAACCTCTACGGTTAGGGTACTTTGCCTGACAGCAAGTTGCTGGTTCCTAGTGTTGAACCATCTAGCCTAGTGGGCCAAAAGTCACTGGAAATAGCACCCAGATTACTCCCTAAGAACTGCTTGTTCTTAGGAACATCAGAAATATTTTTCAATTGCATGTTATTTCTGTCATTCAGATTTTGGATACATAGCTCTCTGAGCTCATTATTTGGTGTTCTAGAATAATACCTTTGACAAACTTGATTAAATCCTTAGCCTCCTCAAACTCAGTAATCTGAGGAAATGCCTGCTTTTATTCAAGTTTATTCACATTAAACCATATTTTATGACACCTCGTTTGTGTATACAATGTATGCTGTTGTCACTCACTTATTTAAGCATTTTATTTTCCTCAAGTTAGTTTGCAGGAGTGTGGTCAATCCCAATCATGGTCATAAGATCATTCAATATTGAGACCAAGCTTGTGCTTCCACATGCATACCATATGTCCCACTTTTTGAAGGAGGTCCTTGGCCCTTTATCTTTATTTTCTTTTTTGTTTGTTTGTTTGTTTTGTTTTGTTTTGGAGCCACACTCAGCTATTCTCAGGGCTTAATATTGGCTCTGTGATCAGGGGTCAACACTGTAAAACAGTATTCAGTTCCAGAGTTCAAAATGTGTTAACAACAGCTAAGTACCTTATCCCCTGTAATATTGATCTTTTCGGCTCTGGCTTTCTCTGGTACTTTTCATATTATTAAAATAGATAATTTTAAAATTTATGTCACATGTGATTTTGGAGTCTTTCATTTTCAAAAATTCTATATCAAATTTGTTGTTTCAAAGTTACGTTATCTTCAATTGTGTAAAAAATTGAGTGGCACATTTCTTGAAATACAATTAAACATAGCTATGTATTGAAATACTATTTTACATTTCATGATTAAATAAGTATAATTATGCTTTAGACTATGCCTAAACAGTTTAAAATAATTTGCATAATATACATATATTTACAGTATATTATTCAACTAACATATATACTTTTATATTACTGTTAACTGTCGATCTATTTCATTATGTAATTAAAAGTTATTATTACTTTCTGTTGATGACAGTCAATGTTATCTATCTATAAATAATTATCATTAATGTATAATAATTTGATTCATAATGTGCCCAATTTCTTTACCTAACAGACTAAACAAAGCCTATATGGTGATATTTTTCATGACAACTTATGTCTCTAATTCTTAATTTTTATGAAAATCTTGTTAAATGCTATTCAGATAATGATAAATGAAGGATACCTATGTGTTCACCAAATACTTGATTACAAATTAGTTCAGGGGATGTTGAATGTGACAGTGCAGCTGAATTTTTCAATGTTTCCAAAAACTAGGCCTGAAAATAAAGTTGATATCATATTTCACTGATGTCCATGACAAAAATTCAACATAGAATACTTATTCAGGGGCCGGTGAGGTGTCGCTAGCGGTGTCTGCCTTGCAAGTGCTAGCCAAGGAAGGATCGCGGATTGATCCCCCTGCGTCCACTATGGTCCCCCCAAGCCAGGGGCAATTTTTGAGCCCTTAGCCAGGAGTAACCCCTGGGCATCAAATGGGTGTGCCCCCCCAAGAAAAAACAGAAAACAAAAAAAAGCAAACCAAAATAAATAAATAAATAAATAAATAAATAAAAGAATACTTACTCACCCATAGGCATCTTAAAATATGATAATCAGCCCTACATTCCTGTGTGCAAAGTATAGTTGATGCTGGAGATACAGTGATATTGCAAGACCGAGTGAAACAGGCCCTCCAGGGTCCATGTAAAGGAGGAGAGCAGACAATACAAAAGTAAAGGAAAAAAACACAAAAGTTGGTCACATGAAGAAAAAAGCTGTATAAAACCTCCCAGGGAATTCGAGATTAGAGTGAAGGATAAATTATTAAAACTCAGGTCTGGAAGGTCTCTAAAGAAATGGTCATTGAGAAGAGGCATGATTTTCTTATTCTCTCATGTAGTTTTCTCCAGTAGAATCTTTTTTTTTTTTAAGATTCAAATAATTTATTATGAGAATTATGCATGAATATAGACTCCTGGAAATTACTTCTCAAATCTTTCAATGTATGAACAAATTTAGCAATTTATAGATATGTCATATTAATTTACTAGGAAAATAAATGAATAACAATGAACAATGATAGGTCAATTGGCTATTTTCCAAGCTATCATTTGTCACCAATGACCAAAACACACAGCTAAATGTTTTACAAATAAATGCACCTTAAAATATAATACAATTATTAAGGTTGCAGCATTTTTTTAATATAATTTTTATTTTCATCATAGTGGCTTACATATTGTTGACAATAATATTTTAGGTACATATTTACATAAAAATATTTTAGGTACATATTTACATAAATCAGGGGGGCTTCCCATCCCCAAATTGTCCTCCCTAACCCTCCGTTTTTGTCCTACCTCCCATTTCCTCTTCCCTCACCCTCAGGGCGGCTAGAATATATGGTCCCCTCTGTATCTAACCTACTACTTAGTAGTCTTGCATCAGTTTGGTCTTGCTGCCTCCCTTATTTCCCCCTGTAAGTGGGGGCAGGGCTAGCTAGTTCAAGTTACGTGGTTTTGCCTGAAAAAGAGAAAGTAAATAAACTGGGGTAAGGGTCTAATACCCCGAAAATGGGTAGAATCCTTCTAGAGGTTCTCATCATCAATTTGGGAAGTGAAAGAGAACAAGAAGGTGAATCTTAATTGAATTGAAGAACACCTGCTTGCATCTTTGAGAATAATTCCGGAAGGCACATGAAGAGATATTTTGCATCCATATTGTAAATTCTATAAAAATATGTTAAGCTATTTTTCAAATTCAGGGACAGACTGTTTATGGGTTTTCAATGGCTAACTCATAGTGCTTTGTGTATTGTGTTTTATATGTCCATTTAAATAAGTGTTCAGACACGTTTTCTATGATAGAATTTCTCTCCTCAAGTAACTTTATTAATCTAAGAAAGCAAATTACAACCTGTCCATTTAAACAAGAAGTATTGTGATGTTACCATTTGAGTTTTTAGGAGAATAGACTCTGATGATTTGAGTAATGAGTGCTGTATTTTATTTCAACTCTTAATGATCTTGTATAATATTAGGTTGAAAAAATGTTTTGTTGATTATAAACAAGAGATCTTTGAAGTTCCAAAGACTTAAAAAGTTGTTCTCCATGCATATCTATTACATTATATTCCTAAAATAACTGGATTATTTCACGTTTACATTCAATTCATCTACAAGTCAAGTTACCTAATTAAAAAATACATCCCATGGACTGGAGTAATAGTATATCAGTTAGAGCACTTGTCTTGCATGGAAAAGATCTGAGTTAGATACTGTGTGCCCCCTATGATCAATGTCCTGCACCTGTACAACACTTAGAAGCACAATTGGTTAGCATTTTCAATACCATTTCTCTATGTGAGATTACTTTTAGTGGGTAATATAATTTTGGTATCAATAAGATGTTTTGCTAGAAGTTTTCATAGGCAGTGCATTGTCTATACACATTCCACATCATTTATTTTGTTGTTTCTGAATAAATTTATTTCCTGGCAAAATATAAGGTTGCTTCATTGGTTGAGATCTGTGTTTCAAAATGTAGGAGGCTAAAGTTCTTAAGATAAGAAAGAAATACAAAATTAACTACTGCAAAATTTACTTACTGAGACAGTGTAAACACTGGAACAGTGAGAGGAATCTTTACAATTTTAGGAAGGATGTAAACTTTCTAAAAGTTTCAATAATTCTAGTAGCTTGCTCCTTCAGTAGGAAAATCATTTCTTCTGCTTCATTCCCACTTTGTAAACATCTGCTAAGATTCCCACCTCAGCAAAAAGTCATGAATAGTGACTTTTTGTAGAAAAGCTAAGAAATAAAACTGTCATATTTTGAAGAGAAAATTGATGAGGACAAGGTGGAAACCAACAATTAATTCACGAAATACATTAATGTTGTGTTCTTGCAAACTATTGACACTTTATCAAAAAAACAAATTAAAAATGTCAACATTCCACCATTACCTTTTATATAGAACATGAGGACTTGGAAAGGCAGTGGAAGTAGCAAAGTACTGTTGATCTACAATTTTTTGAGGCATTACATGAGTGAAAACTTGAACCTTAATTGAACATACATCTTGAGTCTGCAAATAAACTTAGGAAATAATCCAACTCACTTTGAATGTCAATAGGCTGGATGACCAAAGATTAGATATTATTCCTATCAATGTATAGGTTTCCATTCCTCCTATAAAATCAAAATAACCTTCAAAAGAGTTCTTGAAGTAAAACTTAACTATCCTGTATATATAATTCGATATCTTAGAAAAGATTTCCAGCAAATAAAGAATGGAAGAGCATTGGGTCACTCAAAGCAGAACAGAGAACAGTTATAATTACCCTTTAAACTTCTCTTCTCTACTTGGCAATTTTACCTGAAATTAGTACTTGACATTCATTCAGTTAATCTAACTTTCAGATGTGTCATTATTTTTTCATAAAATATTCATTACAGAATTGCATTTTCTCAGCATCATGTGCTACATATATGTGCATATTAAGAAGAGTTGTTCAGTTAAAAAAAAAGAGTATGCAAAGAATAGTACTTACCAACAGAAAACCTCCTTTAAAAACACTAGTTCTTGTCCATATGAACTTTTAAGCTTAATCCAGAATGAATCTTTTATGTTTTGTTTTTGAGCCACACCATGAGAGGTTCAGGGGTTACTCCTGGAAAGTTCAGGAGGACCTTATGTGGTGCCAGATATCAAAATACATTGGCCATTTGCAAGGCAAGCTTACTCTACTATCTCTCCAGTTCCCTCTAGAGAAAACTTAAGCATAGTAACCTATTCATGAGTCACTAATAGTGTAGTGCTTTCAATGGAAGTGCACTATCTATGAAAAATTCTAGCAATGCATCTTATTGATATCAGAATTATCCACTAAAAATACTCTCACATAGAGACATCATAGAAAATATGTAAACCAAATTGTGCTTCTAAGAGTTGTACATGTGTACAACATTAACCTTCTTAAAACACGTGAAAACACAAGTACTTAAATAACTTCTTGTAAAGAAACTTAGATGAAAAGAATACATATAAAATAGGGTCTGTTCCATATATCTTAGATATACATTATATATAATTACAATATAATAGTGTGTACATAATTATAATTACAATTATGTTTACAATATGTATTATATAATTATATATTTCTAGATAAATAAATGTATATGAATATATAAATGCAATTCTATTTATAAAATTATAATATAATATGTAATTAAAATTATAACATAATTTACATAATTGAGTCATCCTGTTTCCAAATTTTATTTATCCTTGAAACTCATTCCAGAAGAAGAAGAAGAAGAAGAAGAAGAAGAAGAAGAAGAAGAAGAAGAAGAAGAAGAAGAAGAAGAAGAAGAAGAAGAAGAAGAAGAAGAAAGTAGCCTCAGGGGTTCTGTTATAAATAGGTCCTGCTTGTGTCTCATTTTACTGAACAGCAAATATTTGTTTCTGTGATTTCTTTACTGGTCTCAGAAAAATGATGTTCTTTTCCTGGTGAATAATTTGATCCCGTTAAAACTTAGATGTCATTCAAAACAGACCCATTAACTGCATGGTAGCTTATGATCATTACCTTAGATCTCTTTTAAATATATCTATCTGTCTCATTTTTGCTTGTGGCACTCATTGCTCCATAAGACTTGTGACTTTTTTAAATAATTCAAAAATTAAAAAATTATAGTCATATTAGAAAATTCAGAAATTTCAGAGTTAGGTGTATTTTACATTAGGATACTGTAAATTTCAGAAATTTAGACAGCAGTGTTCTTCTGGTTTTGTTATAAGCTAAATAAATGCATAACTGTGAGCAACTCATCCAACTTCTTATTATTAAAGTTTTTATTGGTACATTTAAAGGAATGGTAAAGAAATTCCTTTCAGTGGAACATTTTAAAATTTACTCTATGAAATTCATAGAAAAAAAATTTTAAGACAATAATGATATTGTACCTTATGTGAAAAATAGCCAGCATTTTTAATAGGAACATAACAAATAAAATTAATTTTATAATTGGTATAGAGGACAGGATTTATAAAGATCTACTTTCCCTTGCAAGAAAGAAAGCCATGAAGATAGTAGAAATAATATGTTTCTATTCACTTCTTCGTGATATTCACTTTATCAGTGAGCCTTCAGGGGCACCTCCTTCTCTGCTTAGAGAAATGCTACAACAAAGGAAAAACAAGTAGAAAAGAACATGGAAACATGGACCCTGAAGCCTGACTCTCCAGTTTTGTGATCCCATATCAACCACTTATTCATAAGGGGCCCATGAACAGAAACTATTCTATCACACTTTTTTTCAGTAAATAAATTCCCATGGTATTTCTCCATGTGCTGCGACAGATGTTTTGTTTTATTTTTCCTCTGGCTTACCTAACTTTTCAAGAAGATTTGGATAGCAAACAGTCTGATCTATTTAGGCTTTCTGTGTGGGTCCCAGACAGAAATTTGTCTCACTAAAAGACAAATTGTGGCACTCTGAATCCAAAGTCTGTTGGTGTCTTAGCAGTTGCTTTTATAGACTGATGTCTTACTAAGTTTGGTGTTCTGAGCTTCGAATACAAACTTCCTGTGTGTACACTGTCTATTTGGCTCTACTTCTGCTCTAGCATCTTCCCCATGGGAATCTGGGAGACAAGAGGAACTGATGTGAACAAGTAGTTTCTACAGCTACTCTGCCATTACAAAAAAGTCTTTGACACCCAGAGATTTCTGTTTCCTGTCAGCAGCCATTGTGAAACTGTGGCAGGTTACTCAATTCCTTAGGAATTAAGGTCTATATACAAACCACTACAGTTTCTCCCATTCAGCAAGGGAAGAAAATAACACTCCATTAATCAGATTGCTTTGCAACTGTTTGCACAAACCTTTGAATGATAACTTGAATGGAGTAACTATTATTATGTAATATTTGTTGGATAAAAAATAACCATGATATAAAAAGGAACATGACTTTATTTGTCAAAGCTCTCTTTTCTCACAACTCTTTGAATGCTCAGCTTCTTTTTTGCTAGCTATCTCAATATTCATCCATATATACTCTTAAATCCAATAAAACTTTAGACCTATCTAGTGGTAAAAGATTATTTTCATTATTTTTGAATTGGCATCCCTAATTTTAATTTCAGATATTTCTATCAGCAATTCTATTCCATAATTTAGCAAGTTGGAGGAATGTAAGGAGTATATTTAATGTCTCTAATGAGTACTTGAACATTTATGAGCAAAATATGTTTACTTTTCTGTAGCAAAATTTATTATTTTTATGATACAATCCATAAGATACTATTAACAATATTATAATCACTGTTAATTAAGGCTCTGGTCACATATTTTTTTATGGTGATGGTTTAACTGGCAGTGCTCAGGAGTTATTCCTGGCTTAGTGCTCAAAAATTACTACTGATAGTATTCATGGGACCATATGGAGTGTTGCATACAGGTACACTGAATGCATAAAAAGTGTCCTACCAACTCTGCCATCTCTCTAGATATAAACCACTTCTGTTTTTACATTGACTTTGAGAACAGATGGTCCATGTAGTATCTGATTTGGTGCTTAAAAATGGATGAACATCAACATAGGCTGTGCATACACATAGTCTCTGCTGTGTTATTCAGGGGTGAATTCATGTTTTGTATATACTAAAAACTATATTTGATGGTAAGTAGAGTAACTTTTGGTGAATACAATACATATTTTTGAACAAATAGCTTATTACATAAGCAAATGTATATTTAGAATGAGAAACTACATCATCAGAGCAATTTACATAGTAGAAAATATTGATTGACACCAACAGCCATATCATAAATTCCAAAGAAATAATTTGTATTTATAAAACTTTTTACTTACATTTTTGACTGCATTTCAATCATCTTCCAAATGACACATTAATTACAAGTAAACATATAGAAGAAGAAATATATCACAAATATTTCCTTCTTGATTGAGAATTGCTATTTGTTATGGATAGAATTATAAAATATTATTTTACATAAAAACAAACTGCCGGTTTATATTTCTACTAGATCATTGTACATTAAAGCTGAATACTGAGAGTTCTGTACAGTTTGTTTTCATAAAACACTCTTTTGGCATGAACTTAGCAAGTTTATACTCTGTCAGGGGTCTCAACCTCAATTTACCTGGGGGCCGCAGGAGGCAAATTCGGGGTAATCCTTGAGTGCAAAGTCAGTAGTAAGCCTTGAATATTGGGGGGTGTGACCCAAACAACTAAAAAAACAAAACAAAACAAAATTCCTCTAGGGCAGGGCCACACAATGTTGTACAGAGGGCCGCAAACGGCCTGTGGGCCGCGAGTTTGAGACCCCTGAGACTGGAAATTGTACTCTTCAGATTAAGACATCTAGAAAATATCCATAGATTTTTTTTTCTGATTTTCAATATGACAATAGAGGGTTTTTAAGGAATTGGATAAATTATTTTTAGGAAAGAGCCTCCAATAATTAGAGCAAAGCATTTTAATTAAGTGGCAT
Organism: Suncus etruscus; assembly: GCF_024139225.1. Classification (NCBI taxonomy): domain Eukaryota; kingdom Metazoa; phylum Chordata; class Mammalia; order Eulipotyphla; family Soricidae; genus Suncus; species Suncus etruscus. The sequence goes on along the minus strand of NC_064855.1, from coordinate 106,133,285 downwards.
TTAAGAAGACCATAATATAAAATATTCTGAATCTACGCTGGTAAAAATAAATGATTCAATAAATTAGAATGCGGATAAAGGAGCAAGGGAAACTCCAAATAATTTATGTAATTACTCTTCCCTCAAGGATATAAAACATAATTTATCTTGCCTAGGATAGGCAAACCAGAACTTCTTTAAAAACAAACTAAAGAAAAATCCAGGGCAGAAGAACTTTTAAGTGGAAATCAGGGAAAGATCTTAAAAAATTAAACTCAGTTGGTTAAGACCAAATCAATTATGAGAAAGCACCATAATAGCTAGTACTCTGACACTATGTGATGAAAGTGACATTGACCAGTAAGTCTTCTGACATCTCCTAAATGCATAATTCTAATCTTAAATGAGAAAAATCATCAGACAACTTTTAACTGAAAGATGTTTTACAAGATCTTGGTAAATCTATGAAGACCACCAAAACCAATAAAAATCTGAGAAATGGGCATAGGCAGAGGGAGTGTGGGTGACTATTATGGTGAAGCACAACACATCCTGAATATGATACTGATGCAGAAAATACCATTAGGTAAAACATAGAAAGATATTGGTGTAATATAGATTTATCATTAGTCATTTCCCATTAATATTAAGCACTGCATCAATTATACTGTTGAAATAAAATTACTATCTCTCGGTCATTAATATCTTAAGAATTAGAAAAATTCGTGTGAAACCTCTCTGTTCTCTCAGAAAAAATTTGCAAATCTGAAAGCAATTCTAGAAAATACATATTAAAAGAAATAATGGAATTCATTTTGATTTTGAATGTCACAAATTTCTTTTGAATGCATTAACTATATATTTTCTATACTAGATAACCTCTGGCACTATGTATTCAAGCGATGCTTCTGTTGAGAAAGTACAATGTGTGCTAAGCAAATGCCACAGAATGTTGATAGAAATTGTATAATATATTTAAGAATCCCTTAAATATATCTCAGTCAATTCAAACCTTTTGCCTGCCAATTCCAGCTTTCTTTTGCCAGATCTCTATAGAACCTGAACCATTTGATGCTACTCTTCATGAGTGGAAGGAAGTGCTGTAGAGAGGAAGTTCAGAGTGAAAATAAACCACATTATAACAGACTGTAGTTTAAAAACATATTATTTCTGTAAATTTTTAAAGCAGATGACAGTTTCAATTTTTAGAAATGGCAGAAAACTATAGAAAATTAAAGTCTTCTAAATACAATTCTGCTTACTAGCTAGATCTTTTTTGTAAAATGAAAAAGAAATTACTTTATTTAAACAACGTGGCTTACAAGATTGTTTATAATATATTCCCCCCAATATTTAGAGTTGTTCATGATCAATGGTACACAACACTTGCAAGAGAGGAAGAAGGTTGATGACACCTGAATATGTACATTTTTCTTCTCCAAGTACAATTTCATAAAATATATACTAAGAAATTAGTAAAGTCATAACGGACTGAGAAGTCAGAGGGTAGCACTTAGATCAAAAGCAAGTGGAAGGCAAGTGGAAAGTGAGAAATAAAGTATAAGAAAATAAATCCTAAAAGAGGGAACATAAAATCTGCCTACAGACTCTATACCAGACACTTAGCTGGTTCTTGAATTATGCATGCACTGGGGTGAGACCCCAAGCTGCTCAGAAATAGCAACAGCTTGCAAGATGACATAACTGAGTAGAAAAAAGAAGCAGACACTGAGGATTAAGTACCCAGAAGTTAGTTTAGTTTCTCCAGAATTAAATAACATTTTAAAGACATTAGCAAGGTGATTCTAAAAGTTCTACAGAAAGGTAAGCAATTGAGTTAGATGTAATGATATAGAAAAATATTAATAATGGCCTTAATAATATAGTTAAATTATTAGTTATTTTTATATTTAATAATGTAAATAAAAATATATTAGGTACCTTAAAAATGGTCCCTACTAAAAAACTTTCTGGAATGATATAAATATTCTATTTGTTGTTATGAGTGATCATTTTTAGAGGTATAAATTTGCAAAATATTGAAATACATACTCTAAGGAGGCATATCTTAATTTTATATTCTCTTTTAATGAGTTAAAATATTTAAAAAATAACAAAGGTTTATATTTCATGTCTTTTGAGGAACTCATGAATGTTATAACTGCAGAATATGTTATTTTATTAGCATACGAAAAACTTGTTTTTTTGTGATTATTGAATAGATTGTATCTTCTGCTTTTTCTGCTCACAGAACTTGTGAGCATCTGAAATCTTCATGGCTCTAACAATTATTAGAACCCAAAGTTTGGTTTAGAAATCAACTGTAAACTAGCTTTGCTGTGAACTTAAGTGCCGCCATGACAGGCTGTGGTTTTAATGTATGAAAAACAGGCCTAAGAAGAATAGCCAGTTCCTGGAACCAAATCTTATGGAGATAGTCAGATATCATAGGCCAAACAGCAGCTGACAGCCAGTCAGATGACACTGCACCCTGGATCTGGGGATGCCTGATCACCTCTCACTGAGCTGACAGCCTACCATAACCATTTGTCTGATGCTATATTTGAACTACAATCAAACCTAGCTCAACCTTGTATAAAGGGCCAATAATTTTGATACTCAGAGGCTGAGATCCCCTAAACTGAGCCCTTGCTTATTTTTTAAAATTACAGTGTAAGCCATTCTCAAGGTCTTCATTTCTTAGGAAACGTTGGACCTCAGCATGCTGGAATTCCCTTGAATTGACATTACTGTCTGTCTCTCTGGTGGTCTTTTGGGTGACAGATCCTGAGTTCCAGAATCTAACACAATTACTTTCGGCAATTCACTTACTCTTTTCTTTGGTTGATTTGGTTGATCGAATGATTTTCTGGAGCTTAAAGAACTTTAATAAAGTTGAATCTTTCCTCCAATATCACTGTGACTCTATGGAAGAATCACATGCATTTTACTTTATTAGTAATGTTGATAAAGGTGAGTGTAGTTGGAGATTGTCCTATAAAAATAAATCCAGGGGCAGGATAGTCCTCTATCAGATGAATATAGGTATTAGAATATAAACAGGAGGCACAAATGCATACAGAAAAATATATATATATATCTGATAGGCAGTAAGTATGCACCTTAAAAAGGACAGAATAAAAATAGTTTAGGGTCTTTTAGATATAGAAGACAATGGAGGCAAAAATAGACTAGGTTTGTTATGATTTTATGCTTTAAGGGTGTCTGTGATTGGTTGTGAAATACCCCACCCTCTGTTCTTCAAGTACATATTGAATGTTAAGACTAGCTATCCTTAATGTCTCTGTCAACTTAAACAATAACTCACCTATTGGAAGCCTGGGTGGAGGAGTGGTATTGTATTAAATTAAAAGTGATATTGTATTGAACAAAATAGAGATGTATGATCAGGCAACCTTTAAGCTTGGACTGTTCCTGTAATTGTTGTTTGTCTCAGTCTCTGGTACACCCCTACTGTAAAAATGTCTAAGGTGCTAATCCAATTGGCATTAGACGGGATATATATGAAGTCAATCTATATATGGACCATCCAGACATTAGTTTTCTTTTCTGGTTTGATGGTAGACTTAGGGAACTCTAGATACCTATTATTTCTGTAGTATCAAATTCATTACAAATTTCATTACAAATTTTATTACAAGAACACTATTCATTACAAGAATACTATTTTGTTTCTTTCTAAATTTGTTATTTTATAAAGATCCCTCAGTTGGTCTCATATTAAAGGTCAAAGATCACAGTGTTATCCAGTGTTTTCAATCTTTTCTTACAGGTAAAGAAATTATAAAGCTTTATTATGTCTCTAATATCTATATAACCTGAGGCATATTCCCTATTTTAGTTCTGTGAAAAGTGTTAAAAATATAAACAATTTTAAATTTTAAATGTTAAAAATGTAAAAGTTAAAACTTTATAACACAAGTACAACAGTAACACCTGTCTTCTAGTTTTTGAAGATTGAAAGAAGTAATACGAGATGTTTGCAAGACCACAAGTTACATAAGAAATGATAATAAAACAAACTACCATTTTTAGTTATATCTTAGAGCATGATTTGATTATAACATGGGAATTTTTATTAGAAATAACAAAATCTGGTGATTTCTTACATTTGAGTTATTAAAGAATACAAAAATTTATATATAAACAGGAGGTTAAAGAAATGCATGAGGGAATTACACAGATTTAGATTATTAAAATATATATTAAAATAGAATTGTATTATTATATTCATATAAATTCAGAATAACAGTTTCTTATACTAATTTTTGCAAAAGTTTTATCAGAATTTAGTGCAGTCCTGATATTTAAAACCCATATTAATATTAAGCGGGCTTATTTGCACAATCATCATTTTTCATGATCTCAAAAAAGAGGAATATTTTAAGGCATAATTTTCAAAAATAAGCAGATGAATGGCCAATAACTCATTTCTAAAATTACTGACCTGTGTTTATTAACTACTTAATAAGACTATAGAGTCATCGCCTTTCAAATTTAATGGCAATTTGCACCAACAAATTGCAATCTCTTTCACCAAGTTTTATTACACTAATTATCTAAGGTCAGCCACAAAAGTGTGAAATATATCTCATCTCTTTAATGAGAAGATACTATTTCTGTCAATGGAACATAGCTTTAGAGTTACATATTCTGAGTCATTTTCATAAGCAAAATAGAGCAAGTTATTTCCAACTTTCTTCAGCCTTTCAAATCCTCTGAGATCTTTCTTTTGAAAGTTCTTTCTGGCTTTTATAAGTTCATGAAAACAAAGAAAACCCCATGCCTCAATTTAGTGAGTCTGAATTACTATAGACTAAGAGAAAGGGGATAATAATATTGTGAAAATGGAAAACAAGATTTCAGAGAAATTCATGAAATTTGCTGTCTATTTCTGTTCGGAAATAGGCAGAAAAGAACGGAGAAAATGGTTTCATATGTCTTCCTTTTAACCAAAGCCTGCATTTAAGGAGATGAGGTCCTTTTCAAACAGAAGGTTAAGGATACAAAAATCACTAGATAGTAAGCACTAGATTTTAAATCTACCTCTTTTCCTAAAATGGGGAAAATTCATCATTTTGAAGATACAGCTCTTGTTTATTTCCTGGGTAGATGAGGTTTATATCAAATAAACATGATATGACTTTTATAAATTTCATATTTTGCCAGGATTTTTTTTCTTTCTATACAAGTTATAAAATAACCAGGATATTATTTTTATTTAAAGTTCCAATGTTTTGTGCAATGAATGGTATATACCACAGTTGGTAGCAAATGAAATATCTTCTGTAGAAAATGACTTTTCTATTATTATCATTTCATTGAATCTTATTGTTTTTCTCTACTTATGACTACTTGGGATAAATAAATTCAAGAAAATGTGAATTATAAGATAAATATTTTGGCAGTATATGTGTTTGTTCTATAGTGCTTTATTAAGTCATGTAATTTTATATCCAAGTGCGGAGTATTCTTATCTAAGAGCATCCATGATTAAAGTCATGATTAAAGTTCTCATACACTGAACTTCTGACATTTAATATGGAAGCAGTATTAAATTCTTTAGGAGAGGACAATGCAAAGTATCCGAATTATGTCTTGATACTAGAGAAAAAATGTATTCCAAATAATATTATCTTTATGCTATTATTTTATGCTAATATTATTATTTTATGCTATTATTAGGCTGAGTTAAATAAGTCAGAAAGAGAGAAATAAACACAGAATGGTCTCACTCATCTATGGATTTTGAGAAAAATAGAAAGCATTTATGTAATCATTCTCAGAGAAAAATAGAGGAGTGGAGGGTCCAGCTCCCGACATGAAGCTCACCACACAGAGATTGTTGGGTGCAGTGACAGAAATAATAACACTGAGAACTATCATAACCTAATGTGACTGAATGAGGGAAGTAGAACGCCTGTCTAGAGTACAGGCCGGTGTGGGGTGGGGTGGGGAGGAGGGACACTTGGGATATTGGTGATGGGAATGTTGCACTGGTGAAGGGTTTTATATATATATATAAACTGGAAACTGAGATAATATATGATCCAGCCATACCACTCCTAGGGGTATACCCTAGGAACACAACAACAACAACAAAATAATAATAATATTTTAATTATTAATGTTTCGAATTTAATAGGGGTACAAAATATTGTGGTGATGACTGACCTGTATTATGAAGCAAAATGTATTTATTGTTCAGTATTTTTGTCTGTTTTGAGCCATACTCAGAGGCACTCAGGAGTTACTATTGGCTCTGTGCTCGAAAATAGCTCCTGGCTGGCTGGGGGAACCATATGGGATGACAGAGATTGAACTGGTCCATCCAGGAATGGCTGTATGCAAGGCAAAGGCCTGCTGTGCTCTTGTTTTGGCCCCCAGTATTGTCTTTTTAAAAAAGAAACAGAAGCCTTACATATAGCCTACCTATAGCCATGAAAGGTGAACTTCTTGAATGACGATGTAGAGATTTAAGTTGTAAATAATTGTAATGAAGTATTATATCAATACTGAGAACAAAACCAATGATAGGAGTGGTCTAAAACAGACTTACAAAACACTGTTAAATTTCTTCTCACACTTTCTGGAACTTTTCTTTCTAGTCTTACTTGTGAACATGCATTTCAATAGGTTTCCACTGGCCCTAGAGTGTTTCTTGTGGCCTTCAGCACTTTATGACCCATAAAATATTGTATTTTCAGATTGCAGAATTCAAGTGCCCTAACAAAAGACTGAGAATAATTGTACATAACCCTGAATAGTAATCGGGGAAACTCCAGACCTCTCTCTAATAATTTTGTAGCCAGGACTCGTGTTTCTAAATAGAAGTAAAAAAGATATTTAAGACTGGAGCCATAGTATAGTTTACAGGTGCTTACTCCTGGGTTACTAGATTTTTATCCCAGATATAGCATATGGTCCCCTGAGCACTACAAGGAGTAACTCTTTAGAGCAGATACAGGAATTATTCCTGAAAATTGATCTGTGTGATTTCCTCCAGAAATGCAAATATTTTTTCAGATATAAATAAAATTCTTTAGGTCAACCCAAATTTTTGATGTAGAATGGTGAAATTGTTTTGTGCCAACATAAGCATAACTGAATCTCCTTGGTATTGTGGGATGAAATACAGGTGCCAATTGTTGGAATCAACAAAGTAACTGAGCCCTTTACCTCTTCATGCTTATCCCATTCCTGCTTTACCTCATGATGTCAAAGGTTTCTTCTTCATGGTGAAGATCATGTGAGAGCTTCTAGTTATGATCAGCATCACTCTTGGTCCTTCTTATGTTTCATCTGTAGACTCCTGGTCTAGGTTGTGGGTAGAAATTATTTTTTCTAAATTTAAACATCAAGGACTCTTTATTGTACACAAATGTGTACAATCCTCAATTGTTAATGCATAGACATACACATTTCTTCTCCCTCTGTCTTCATACAGCCTTAGGAAAAAAGGAGAACTAAAGTATATGAAATCATCCAAAAGATGATTGTTTCTGACAATGACCATTTAAACATGTATATGCAATGCTTTGCTGGAAAATTATGTTAAATTAATATTCAAGCATATAAATTTTTAGAACCTTCGAATATTGTTCCTCACCTCTATGTCTCAATTTCTATTAAAGGACAAACAGGCTATTGAGGTGAATCTCAAGAGAATTTTTGAACACATATTGTTCACACTGAGATGTGTCACTGTCTCCAAACATCATGAGTTTATTGAAAGAGGAATAAGACTCCACATTAGAAGAGTGTAGTTAAAGAACTGAGTTTCTGGAGTGATGCTATGATTTTGATTCTCTTCTGTAATAAAATGGTGGACTCTAATTTGTGTTTCTTTCAAAAATTTCCCCTTACCATGGGATTGTGGTAACCTGTATCATTTAACAAAAAGTTTGGAACTATGAAAAAATTTTTTAAGATGGTGTATGTTACCATAGTGTTCTAGCCTGAACACTGGGGGAGTTCAAGCTATCACATCCATTGTGAGTTACTGTTCTATTGTGGATATGGAAGCTGGAGATACAATTTTCTTGAAAAATCGGAGAGAACCTTTAGCTAGGATCCATCTGTGATTTGGCAATGTTAATAAGACTTGCAGAATATGGGGTCTGTCTCTACCTAGGTCTTGGTGTCTTTTTAACAGAACCTGAATTTTCCATCTAGATGCTAATTTTTGTCCCTGTCATTACCACTGAATCCCCATTCACTAAAGAAAATGAATGTATCTGGCATATCAAAATAAAGAAATGTCTCCTCAAAACGGTTGATTTGTCTACTGTCTTTACTCAAAGTTGAGCTTCTTTATTTCAAAAACAGGTCTTTGAAAAGTTATTTAGCAGCTGTTGTTTGTTCTGAAGAAAAATGGGCTTTATTCATAGCTAAATCCAATGATAATTGAAATAATCATTGAATAGCTTTTTTTATAGTCTATATAGCTGCTCTGACAGGTTACTACAGAGGAAGGCTGCCTTTTTTTTTTAAATACTAGAGAGGACCATTTTTTTTTAGCAAGGAGACATTTCAATATCGTAAGTGCTCATTTGCAATCCCATAAAAGGTTTTCTTTTCCTTTAAATGTCAAGGCAATGTTTTCATGATTAATATAAAATCAAACTCTGAATTTTTTTATACTTCAAGTGACATTAACAGGTAGGAGACAAACAATTATATGTAGATTTTTCCCAAGGCTGAAGCTAAAACAGATTTACCTTTAACCTTCAATTTTTAAATAAATGGTAAATTTTCTTAGAAAATTTTTCTCCCAATTTCTTAAAAAATTTAAATGCATACTAAATACCAAGAAGTCAAATTCACTCACACATTCACAACAAATATAACTGTATATTCAACTGAGAACTGTTACATTGAAGCATGATATTCATCACTTAAAACATTAAATTTATTTTAACTACAAAAATTAAACCTGTGATAATTGTTCTTATATTTTTATTTACTACATATTTAAATTACAATCTTATCAGGGTTATATTGCTTTATGAAACACTAGTTTTGTGGAAATGCAATGATGTAATGACATTATAAGGCAAAGAAAATGATAAGGCTTATTCAAATATCATATAATTGATCAATAATAAACAGAAATAGAACCAAGATATTTGCTGCTCTGTCAAATGTATATTTAACTAGAATATCAGCCTATTGACAACAATATATAAAACTTATTCATATGTATCATGTACAAAGCCATTCTTGATTCTGTAGTTCATGTTAAAATATCTGAAAAAAAAAACAAAGTGAAACATGTTTAACAGGAAAATATGTTATCTCAGAATAAATGAGATCTGGTTGAAAAAATACAAGTGTTTACTTGATTTTTTATCAGGATCCAGGCCAAGGGATACTTGCAAAAATTATATGTTAGTCAGTTCATGATGCTATAACAAAATACCATAGATTATGATGCTTAAACAACAATCATTACCATATGAATATTGTTATAATAGAATTTATGTCAATATTGGTACAAATGATAGCTCTGCTTATAAAATTATCAATATCAATGTAAACTTAAGGGATTTGGTGACAGGACCTTAAAATCATGTTTGTTTTGGAGGATGGAGGGTTGGCACAAATGGTAAGGCATCTGCAGTTTGATCCCCGGGCATCCCATACGGTGCCCCAAGCACCTGAGTGTATAGCCACTTCACTGGGTGTGGCCCCAAAACCAAAAAAAAAAAAAAATCATGTTTGTTTTTGGTGCATATACACTTAAATTGGAATGGTTGAGAAAAGATTAACCAGGTCATTGCAAGGATAGCACAAAGCACAATACATGCTATTGTAAATCATGATTTTGGTACAAATCTGAAAATTTTGATGACGCACAGTGTTTATTACAAGAAGCCTAATGTTTTTTTGTTTTAAATTTCCTTTTCCTTCTCTCTTTTGTTGCTGATGTTGCAATGAATGGAGATTACAAACCACTTGGTGCTGTGGTATTCACACTTAGTTGTGACACTCACTAGGATTCACGCCCTTTGGTGGTGGTGTTCACAAATATTTTGGTTTCAGTGATCCCCAAGGGTGGTATTCTTTGGCTATGAATCTCCCACAAGAGCTTGCTGAGCCATGGTGCCCACAAACTTTTGACTGCAGTGCTTGCTGGAGTAGCATACCACAGTTTCAGTGTTGCCTATTCCTGGTTGTGGTTTGCTGGGGAATCACACTTTGTCTTCACATTATGAATCCTCAAAAGGTGAACAGCATTGGGTCAGACTCAGTGCATGTATGGAAGCAGAAAGGCACAAACCCAGAGTTCCAGTTGCTTCGAGGCTGTTGCGTCTATATCTGAGCCATTCCTCAACCTCAAAGTATAATTTCTGAAGGCAGCAATTTTGATATTTTAAAATCATTTTTAAACTTTTATGTTTTCTGTACAAGTGCTAAAAGTGATGTATTTCAAGTGAAATAATTCTGTCCCTAATATTTTATTTTCAGAAAGTAGGTATGAAAATAAATAATTTATTTTACTGTTATTAAAATATAATATTAAGATAGTTTAAATAACGCTCCAAATCATTTATTCTGTATTGGAGATTTTTAGAGGGATAAACAAGAACAAGAGAAATCAGATTTCAAACTATAGATGCACTATACATTTCACAAGTAAATGATAACATGTATAATGTGAAATATTAAAAATTTTTCTTGAGTAGAGCAATTAGCTTGCTCTTTAAGATTCTTCGTCATTCCTATATATATGTTCAAATTTAGAAATGTAAAAATTAAAAAATAATTAATATCTTTTTAACATTGTATTTATTTGAGTTTGAAAATTTATTTTAATAAAGTATCTCACAAAAAAGTTATTGTTCAGGAATATCAGAATACATAACATTGAAATTTCTATTTGCAAAAATATATATGCTATAAGTAATGAGAGTAATAGAAAACAATATACAAAAATTTCTAAAGTGGGGCTGGAGCTAGCAAAGTGTTAGCCTTACATGCAGTTGACCCATTTTCAATACCTTGGCTCTTACATTGTTCCCTGAGCCTACCAGGTATAATTTCTAAGCACAGTGCCAGGAGTAACCTCTGAGAGCTCCCAAAATTGCTAGGTGTGTTTCAAAGCAACAACAAAACAAAAATGCCAAAAGTTCAGAGCTGGCATATGTAGACTGATTTAAATAAAATAATTTATGACCTGTCTTATCAGAGTATAAACATTAACTTATAACTATCCTTTTTTAGTGAGGAATAGAGGGCCAGATAGATAGGTCAATAGTCTAAGTGCATGATTTGCATGCAGTAGGTCTGAATTCATTTCCTGGCACTTAGGGCCCCCCCAGTCCTAGCTTGGAAGTGATGCTGCAAGCACTAGCTCAGGAGCAGTAGTTGATTAGTTTGCTTCCAAAGCAAATGAAATAAATAAAACACGTAGAATACAAGGATTATCTAATAGTATGTTGTATTCAAATATATATATTCTAATAAAATATGAAGGCACAGCTTTTTGAGAATAAAATAAAATCGTTACTATAAAAGCGATCTACACTTAAAAGATGCACTAAAGAAACCATGCTAAGACTGCAGTCAATTTTTATTGACAATAATTTGGTTGTAGAAAAGTCACAATTAGATATTCTAGTGGTTTTATAGTAGTCAAGTGCTATTTGTGTCAAGTAAATACATTTTTGCAAAAGATTTGCATCTAATTTGATCTGCATCAAAATGATCTTACATCTAGTTTTTGAAAAGTTGAAATGTATGGTTAAAATTACCATAATTTAATAACAATGGAGACTGTAAAAATTGTCCAAATAATTTGTTTTTCAAATTATATTTGACTGCTCTTATATTGACTACATTGTAAAATAATATAGAGTTCTATTATAGAAACTATTATAGAAACTGCTATTATAGAATCAGTTCATTTATACAAAACATTTAAGCTTCGCATACTATCATCTCTTATTTTGTCCTAGTAAAAAGGCTTGCAATTTATTTAAAAAGAACTGATAAGTTCATTTAACGTTCATTCAATAGGTATGCTTATACAGACACCCACTCCCAAAATAGCTCTTACCTTCCTTTTACATAATTCTCTTGGTGGCCACACTTTTACCACATGTAACCTTGGTTACAGCTGACTAATCCAGAGCAAATACTTCACCCATGGGAAATGGATCTGCAATCTGGTTAGGTGTTTTCATAATACAAAATGAAGGGAAAAATTACTCTCGATGTAATTTGAACTAATTAAATCTGAGAGAAGAGGTTAATAACTTGTATAAGTATTTCTGAATGTCACAAGGAAGAGTTAGAATTTTAAAATACACATAGGGAAAAAAAAAAGCATGAGCTATACTGAAAAGAAATCACTCCCAAGCAGAGAACTGTCATAGTCAAGTTGAATTGTAATAATCAGATATGCCATTAGCCAAAGAAATTGATGCTATCCTGGACACACTCCTATTGGTTTTGGATGTTTTTCATGTATCTACATGTATCCTCATAATCATGTTCTTTTTCCTCCTGGGTTTATTTTTTTTAATGTTGTGCCAAATAGAAGGTTAACTTGGAAAGTTACTTGAAAACTAAATATTGTAGAGTGGGATTCTATTTAAATAAAATATATCTAAAGAATTCCTCCATATAGATCATATAGAACCTCCACCTGTACTCTGGGTATTATGCGAGATTAAAAGCTATAGAGAGTTACTTATGTTCTTTTCTCAGGTTAAGAATCTTATAGCTAGGCGCCCCTAACACACTGGCTCCGCTGTGGCCCCTGGGACCTCTGGACCCAGGGTATCTACCCCCAAGTAGGAAGGACATTCATCCCAAAGTATGTGTGCACCCCACTATTTATCGCAACGCTCAGCCAAGATTTGGAAGCAACCTCGATGCCCAACAACAGATGAATGAATCTGTACACTCATGTGTATAGATGTGGTATCTATACAAAATGGAACACTACATAGCAGTTAGAAATGATACAATCACAGACTTTGCAGCAATGTAGATGGATCTAGAAAATATTATGTTAAATGAAGTAAGCCAGAAGATGAAAGATAAACACAGAATGATAGCACTATTCTGAAGTACCTAGATTATACACCATATATGTAGGCAATACTTCATGATTAAATAACAGGGTTTAACAGGGTAGAAACTTCAAACACAGTAATTGTCTACATATACTGGGGAATGGGGTCCAAAACACAAAGCCTCAACTACACATTAAACCATAAAGAAACCTGCAACAGCAGAAACAACAGCATAGAGAGAACAGGCATTAAGACAGACCTCCTACTCCTATGAGCCAGTACCCAGCACCCAAGCGAAGGGACACCAACTTAGACCCACATCTCGTCCCCGGCAAGAAAATAAAACCAACGCCCCTGCTGACTCATGCTGTGTGGCCCTCCTTATCACCTCTCCCTAATGTGGACTGTTGTTTCATACCGGACTTAGATCCAAATGGATCCCCACTCTAAGAACTCTACCCAAGACCTCTCTCCTGGAAATCTTTTCTCAATCTCAAGAAGGCCAGAGTGTGTGATGAAAATGCTCCCTGGAGCCCACACCCCACAAGAAAATCTCAAAAGACAACGGAGAAGCCTATACTACCTTTACAAGTTTAAGAATCTTATAAATAGTAGCTTTAGCTTCATAATTTTCAGCAAGAAAATTGTTTTTCACAACTTTATATTTTAGAGCTATAATATACATTTTTAAACACATATGCATTGATGTATAGTGGTAAGCATTAGTTTGGATATATATAAGACAGTGTTTTAATGTGGCATGTTATAAAAAGGATAATTAAATATTAAGTATTAAATCATAATTAAATATGATTGTCCTAATCATCAAAACAGCTTCTACTATAAAAACTTTAAGGACTTAAAAAAAAATTTAAGGACTTTTCTGTTTCTGTCTAATGGACAAACACTAACACCAGAATTAAATTGTTATGCATTGAAACTGGGAACTTCTTTGTTACCAGTGTATATGATTAAATAATAGCAATTGATTCATTTTCTTTTCACTGACTTAATCCCATTGACTTGTTTACTGAGTCAATCTATTATGCTCATTTCAAAATACTGGAAGTAATCTGTTGCCTTTTTTGAGACAGTGAGTCCTAAATAAAATTGAAAATAGACATCAATTTATTTTAGTTCAGGTTACAACTCAAAAATATATTAAAGGAGCAAAAGGGCATCCATCACGACTAGATTTACTGAAAAAAGGCATCTGATGTAGTGCAAATCCCCACGGAGCAAGGTGAGGAAACTATTTATTTTTAAATTGTCTTCTTCACTTGATATTTTGATTATTTTAATTTATTCTTATTCACATGTACAGTCAATGCTGTATTGAGAGTAAAAAGAAAATAACCACTTATTCAAATTTTCTGAGTTAAAACAATGTCTACAAAAATATCTTAAAAGTTCAAGGACACTATTGTAGTAAATACCTTTTAAAACTTTGTTCCTTAAAAACATGATTATTAGATAAAATATTAATAATACTTTAATGCTTTGATTACTGTGACAGGTTTAGCTTGTGGGAACCTGGCAGCAAATACGATATAAAAAATTTCCAAGAAATCAGAAAAGGTCAAAGGAATCTTCCAGAGGTCAATAATGGCTGCCTAGAAGGCTATTAGATTGTTCTGTGTCTTTGGGCTTTGAAAGTCATAACATTTCATCCTCTGTCTTTGTCTAACCATTCATATGTCAGGAAATTTTATGGGCTATAGAAAATCAAATATGTTACAAACAGTGACTTTTATAATCCCCGTTTTGATCTGGTTGAGAATCAGAAAATTTTGTAACTTTTATTTGGCATCTACAAGAACTTTCCAAAAGTCTTACTGTATTTCTTTTTTTTTTTTTGCCTAAGTTTATTGTTTATGAGGTTGCAACAAGGCCAGTCCTTAATTATTCAAGTCAGCAGGTAACTAACTGTCAATGAGCAAAGAATACTCCCAATTTAACCAATTATTATGATTTTCTTTTCCAACTAACCTCAAATGTCAGAAGTACATTGAAAATAGGTCTTAATGATATGAATTATTTTTCTTTTATTTACCTTTTGTGCCTCCTGGGACAACCACTACATTATAATTGCTCCCACGTAAATTACTAATATTTTTTTTGTGGTGGAACAAATCAATGCTTTGGGTGATGTTAGTTTGTTCAACATATTTTTTATTCATTCATTTAATTAATGAATTATTGAACATCTACTCTTCCCAGACCTGAGGTAACTGAGGTAACTGAGATGTGTGCCTGAGAGAGACAGACCACATAGTTGTGGTATTTACAATTTAGTTTGAGAGACAGACACTGAACAAGTAATTATAGAGGTGTTAAATGTTAGAAAAAGGTGTCATGGGAACATA
The DNA here is from genome assembly GCF_024139225.1 of Suncus etruscus. Lineage (NCBI taxonomy): Eukaryota > Metazoa > Chordata > Mammalia > Eulipotyphla > Soricidae > Suncus > Suncus etruscus. The sequence goes on along the minus strand of NC_064855.1, from coordinate 106,117,894 downwards.
TAATTGAGTGACCTACCTTAGTTTTCAACTTAGAAAAGGTCTCTCAGCAGAAGCACATTTTAGTTGAATTCTTAGTGTAAGTACAGTTAATTTGCGAAGAAGGGATAAGTAAAGGATCATGTTAGCAGAGTAAAAGCAAGTTCCATTATCTCACCTTTTTTTCCTGTTAATACCTACACATTCAGCAAAGTAGTTAGAAACTTACTTGAGAAGTAATGAGTGTTTAAAATCAGGGTCTAAAGACAGAAATATATTTAACTGTATTAGGCATTGTAGATTTAATCAAGACATGTATATTAATCTGTAAAATGTTTGGCTTAATAAAATTCAAGAATTCTTCTCAGTCTAATTTTACTATTGACTAAGACACAACATAAATTAAGTAATAGGTTTGAGAAGGGTTACTAATACATCTAGTTTTCAATGTGCTTATTTGGAGAATTCAAGAAATAAACTAATAAGAATTATAAGTAATGAAAATGAGTTAATTGGGGCCGGCAAGGTGGCGCTAGAGGTAAGGTGTCTGCCTTGCAAGCACTAGCCAAGGAAGGACCGAGGTTCGATCCCCCGGCGTCCCATATGGTCCCCCCAAGCCAGGGGCAATTTCTGAGCTCTTAGCCAGGAGTAACCCCTAAGCATCAAATTGGTATGGCCCAAAAAAACAAAAAAAACAAAAAAACAAAAAAAAAGAAAGAAAGAAAGAAAACGAGTTAATTATTTGTAAAAATCATTTATGTATTTATGATTACGGGTTTAGCATCCATCAAAACCAGAATTGCTATTGTTGAGACCTGGGTTCTGAACAAAGAGAGATGCCATTTTGTAAGACCACATGGTGTAAGTCACATGCGAGGTTCCTCAAGCCCATTTCTACTAACACCACCCCAAGCTACCAGGCCATACCAAGTAGCCTATCTGAAAGGGATACAAGCAGTAGAAAGGTGCCCCTAGACAACAGCCAATCATTTAAAGATTATAAAAAAAAAAAAAGCTATAACCTCCCCATATAGCTTTCCTATATCATCCTATTCATGACCATGGTCGGGTTTCTTCTCTTGCTAGAGAGAACTTTGACCAGGTCAGTTAGGAGCTATTGGAAGGCAGATTAAAATTTTGTTCAACTTTATTCTGATTGTGTAGTCTCGTCCTTCGATTCCAGACCCTAGAATCATTAATAACAGAAATATAAAACTTTAACCTTTATGTCTATGAAGTCCTGTTACTTCTGATTTTCCATATAAAACTTTCTCAATCTTACTGTATTTTATGTGCTTTATCAAATTCTGTATTTTTAAGGAAATTAAATAACCTAATTCAAGTTATTGCTCAGTAAATCTTCAAGATTAACATTTATACTATTTTCAAGGTGATTCATTTAAAGTAAATTTATTTTATTCTTTCCCAATATTAATTTCTGAAAGTTGTAAATGTAACTTTTGATTTTTAACCAATAAAGTAATTTCTCACTTTCAAGATGGCATAATTCTCTCCGTTTCATCTTACCTAATCAATTTGGCTAGACACCCAGATTTTTCCCTAAATGATTTACACATAGTTCTGGCAAAATTTTATTGGATAATGATTATGTGCTTTTTTTGGAATGGACATTTTTGACATAGTATTTTCTTAAGTAATTTTATAATATTTCTCATGTAGTTTTTAATAGAATGGTGATTTCTTAAGTAATGGGTGTGATTGCAGTAGAATTGACCACACTATTAGCTCCTGTTTTTAGTTTGCTTTTAGAAATTTAGTCATAGACTGCAATTACAAGGTAAGAAAGACTAGACCCAAAGATTCCTGGAACCAGGCTAACCTTAATTGATTCCTGGAAGCAGGCTCTAAACCATAATGACATTCCAATGCAAGAACATCTTGCATTCCAACACAGAAACACCTTGATCCCTGAAAGAGGAAGGCACTGAGAGATGGCAGATGGCCCTTGAAGAATAGGGAGGAATAATTGTGCATGGTCACTAAAAATGAATAACACATAAATAGCACAATAGGTATAGAACAAGGGTATAATCTAGTTTAATGCTATTCTTGCTTCTGTCACTGGCTTGCTTGAAGTATGACATAATAAACAAGGCTCACTTCCCTTAATCATTCCGGTCACTATGCTGTCAAGGGAACAAATTCTCTACCCTGTAGATTAAGAGACCACTTGGAAGGTCCAGCCCATATCTTTACATGCCATCAGTCTAGGAGTTGGGGGTAGATGATGTCATGAAGGGGCTGAACAGACAGAAAATTGTGCCTTTTCTGTAAAAAAAAAATATTGGACAATTTAAACTGTATGAACCTATGGAATACTTTGACCTGTGTGCTCATTATCATATGAATTCCCTTCAATGTTTGTAAATTTGGATGCTCGGGGTCTCATTGCAGACCAAATTCCTGGCTTAAAATGGCATCCCAGAGTTCTGGAGAAATACACCTGCATTGCTGATTACATCTCTGAAGGTTTGTGGTCTCTAATTAGGCGGTGGGTTCTCCCGGACTGTGGGCATCCTTGAACCCTGTGCTCTCCCCCACTGGTCTTGGGCATTCCTGAACCTTGGGCCTTCATTGGACCCTAGGATTTCTTGGTTCCTTTTTTTTTTAACACTTTCTAATTCTCTCCAAAAGTTTCTTCAATTATTGTCAAAAAAAAGTGTCTAGGTTCAGAATGCAGAGGCAGCTTTGTCACCAAATTCCTCACCCATGACACTATTGCAGTAATGTGAAGTGTTCATGGCCTGGAAAAATTGGAAGAGAGTGAATTATTTAAAAATTGGAGCTTTTTCTATAGAAATAGGACTTAACTGATGGCAAATCTTAAATAAGATTAAATTCATGACTCTCATCTAAAGCCCACAACTTTCCCTTATATTTGGAACAAAGAAATGTCTAGAGAAATGTCTCAACTCAGACTTGAAAGTTGGGTTATAGCAGGAGATTTAAAAGTCACTAAACTATTAGCAGCTACTTGGTCAGTAGATAATCTTCTTGGTCAGGAAGATTATCTTCATCTATTATTTCCATCTTCATCTATTATTTTCCATCTATAAGATGAAAACTAGTTAAATTAACACAGAAAAGTTAGCAAGAGAAAATGCATAAAAAAAAAGACCACTAGTTCTGGCCTAGAAAGCTGGACTCCTTGGGCCGAGAGGAGTATAGAACAGAAACAAAAGACAAGATACTAAAAAAAAAAAAAAACAACAACAGAAAACCATCAAAAATCTTAACCTCCTTTTGATCTTTTAGCACAGACACTTATCTCTAGAAAAATTCCTAATATGGGAGCATTTGAGAAGAATCCTTTAAAATTTACATTGCAAAGGTCAATGTAAATGGTTTGCATGCCCCATGCTGATATTTTCTGGAATCTCACCCTCTCAAATTTGCATGTGTTCTCTGGCTCCTCCCTTTGAGACACCTGCATCTCCTTTTGACTATTTTTTTCTCTCCCTCAGATTTCTTGAGTAAGATACTTTGTTATACTGTTAAGCAAATTCTTAAAATTCTTTGCTTTGATGGTGGAAAATGGAGCAAAAATATCTTAGGGAGTTCAAGACTGATTTTAATTTCCCTGCAAAGAACAATTTCTTCCTTCAACTTGAGGTCACAGATCTTTTAAAACTCAGGTACTAGTTTCTGAGCTATAAAGCTCATGTGGATCTGACATGCAGCTTCATAGGTTTCCAATGATTTTCCACACCAGGTGAGTGCTCATGGATGACTTTACCACACACACACACACACACACACACACACACACACACACACACACACACACACACACACACACACACATCCCCCAAGTACTTTTTAAGGAAAGATGAGGTTGGTTGTCCAGGAAGACTCTCTCTATCTGTCTCTCTCTTCTTCTGTCTCTCTGTCTCTGCTTCTGTCTCTTTGTCTCTGCTCTATCTCTCTCTCTCCCTCCCCCAACCTTACTCTTTCCCTCATCATATCTATTTTTCCCTGGTTTTTCACTTTTCTTCACCTACATCATTTGGTATGATAGCCAAGAGTCAATCTGATCTATAACATCAGAAAATATTTTTTATTTATTTTGAACAACTTAATCTCATTCATTTTGTTTTCATTTTGTATAACTTCTAGTGCTAACATGCTAAGTGGGATTTTTGTCTTAATTATACATGGTTTAGTAAAACCAAATAGATCCCCACATTTACTTGGTTTAACATTTACTATTTTATTTCATGAGCTAAACACAAATTTTATGGTGTATTCATAAATATTTTATGGTATAATCACAAAAAGCTGATGGTATCTAGTATTCTTCAAAACCATTGATCAGATCACCAAAAATTTTTAAAATTCTTTCCCTAATCTTAAATTACTTAAAGTTTAAGAAAGCTGGTTCCGCAAGCAAAACTGATGGAGGAATGAATGTGAATGATTATATTAAATATAGGATAAATATTATGTTTCCAAAAAATTGCTCTGTTAGCTTATTATGAAATTCAAGTCGACCTTTTCCATCTTATCACCACTAAATTTTGCTCCCATTTGGCCTTATCTATGCATTGTGTTTTCCCCTTGTCCAGTTGAGAAAAAGACCTTAGCATGCATTCTGCCAGCAAACTAGCTTTGTGAGATCATGGTCATTTGTCTACATTTTTCTTGCTTTCTGACCTTGGATTGCCAGATAAATTCTGGGTTCCCTATTAACATAATTCCCTGATCAGGCACACAGTCCTTTAAATAAAGGAACATATCTTAATTAAAACATATGGTTCAGTTTGTCATTTCCTATGAAAATGACTCTAATTTAGACATAGGCATAGAATTTTAAAGTTAGAAGGGGCCTTCAAGATCACGTAGTAAATGAATGGTTGTGGTAATTGTTCTCTCCTGCGCATCTGCATTGCATTCAGAACTGTCAAATGCACACTTTGAAAAGATGCAATATGACCCTAAGGAATAGGGAAAATTTGAAAGGGCTGTTCTTCTTAGCAATCTTGCTGAAGTCCTTTGACCTTATAGATCATGACATAATTATTTATTAGACTGCGGATAGAATCATTTATGGCTTAGAGTAGATAATAAGAGGAATTACTACCCGGCCAGTTTCTTCCTTCAACTCACAGTTTTCCTAATCTCTTTCCCTATGGCAACAGAGCAATTACTTTCAAGCATGTTGATTCCTTTGTGCTTTAAATATAGATAAATGCAATCATGCTGAAAACCTGGGGGTTAGCCGGTGCACTTGAATTAAAAGTCCCAAACTGCACAAAAAGACATTGATTCAGTTTAGTTTTCTTAAAAAAAAAAATGAAAGCTACTGTAAGTAAAAATTGGATGTCACTCATGTAAATCCATGACTTAGTTGTACAAAAAAGGTTTAATTTGTCCTATTTTTATTAAAATATTTTTCCATAAATTAACTGTTTGCTTGTTTGTTTTTACTCATTCACTTTTAAATCAGTTATAGGTAGAACTTGTCTGGTAAGAGGAGGAAAAAATGTGCAAATCTTTTCTTTTTTAGGTTCTTTTGCTGATCTTACAGTAAAAATTATACCAGATAGATTAAAAAACTTTTCAATGGGAGTCCATAAAAACCTGTATATGCAAAATGAGGGTGGTAATTTGGGATGTATATAATAGCCTAAGTGTTAGAGAATTAGGTGGATGGTTATTCTTAAGAATTCAGAGAAAATGTTCCACAAAAATATATTGCCTGGTAATACATTTTAGATCTCTAAGGATGAAAAAAGGAGTATTATTTCTGGTAATGTTTCTTTCCCTGGTTCTGGTCTTCAATCCAAAACAAATTAAAAGAGTTGGGAAGTAGGTTACCAAGAAAGTCATACTAAACAAGGGTCTATGCATTTACATTTCTGCTTTATAATAGTTTTTGAGATAAGGACATAATTATCTTCCTGATATAGAAAGTAAGAAAACTCTACAAATAGAGTCTCTCATTTCAAATATAAATGCCTATTATAAAAGATGAATATATATACTCTATTTTCAAAGTATTACCTGTTTAGTGGTTCTTAGCAATAATTGGCATAAAATAATACTTATGCAAAAATTATTTCAAGGGGTGACAAAATCCTCTATTTTTAATTCATTGTGAAGAATGTTTATAAAAACCAAAAAGATAATTTTCTTTTGACAGAGGACTAGGGAAATGTATTAATAGGGCAGAATCTATGGAGTTAACCAAGAACCTAAGATGCCTAAGATGGGGTGGGGGGTTATTGAGAGGTAGAAAAGACAAATAAGACATATGAGACGTTGGAAACATTCAGAACTGACATTCTTGCTGCTGACTGTTTCCTGAAAACTGAGTAACTCAGAACTAGCTCTAATTGGTAATCTGTGGGGCACAGAATAGAAATCTGCCCAATATTTTCCTTTTCTTTTTATTAAGTCCAAGGTACACATTAACTCCAACCCCTCACTGCATAAGTAGAAGCTAATGACACATACCAAATTAGTAATCCCAGTACACCCATAGTACAGTAGCCCAACACTTCATGAATATTTCAGACCTGAGCTAATTCACCCTCTAAAAATCTTATCACAACACCCAATAGGCAACACTCTTTCTTAAAAGCATTATACTCAGTCCTTAGGTTTGTCCTTTTTATTAAAAAATTGTTTTCTACATACATTGTCTTGTCTCTGAAGTTATCTACATGATAACAACAAAAACCTTGTATCTGGGTTGGGTCATTGGTTTCTCTTATTCTTCAACAAAGAAGACTTTAAAAAAATTGTTTGGGCTGGGGCACAGCTCTTTGTTTTCAGGGCTTAGTTCTGGCTTGGTCACTTCAGGTAAAGTTATGGGATAATATGTGGTGTTAAGGATCAAACCCAGGTTGGTTGTATGCAAAGCTACTCACTATACTTATTACCCACTTTACCCACCTTACGTACTATACTCATTCTTTGATCCAGTAAATATCATCTTAACTCAAATTTTATAGTTCCCATTTGCCCTACAATCTAAGATGGAAGAAATAAACCCCAATTCCATATAAATTCAGTGGTATTGAGTACAGCTGGATGGTTGCTTTTACACACATGTCAGGTTAACTTCTCGCACTGAGCAGAATTCTCTCACTTGTGCTGTATAATTCTGATGGTCCCTTAAGAATGAACTTCACAGATTAACATAAAGAATGTGCTAGAGAGAACAGAGGGGCCTAATGTGTTCTACTGTCCCAACTCATTTGTAAACTGCTCATTGAATAATCTGTAGATTTTGGGCATTTTTGAGATGAGAGACTCAGATGAATAGGTACAGTGGAGGATCTGCGAGAGACACGTCTTGCTGCTGGAAATATTTATGGTTGGGCAACTGTTTCTGTTGTAGTTACATCCTACAGTAAGAGTTTGCATCTGGCAAACACCAGGTGAGAATCCAAATGGAGTTTTTCCAAACTTTAATCCTCCCGTTGAGCTTTCTTCCTTTTCTATAGGTCCTGGTAGACCTAACCTTATAAGAGCAAGTGGCTATACTGAGACCCATTATCTCAGCCCAGATCTACACTAAGAATCTAATAGGTAATGCTGTTGCTGATTGCTGTTGTAGGGGGCCTGTGGTAACTGCCCTTGTGGATGAAATGCTTCTTTGATTAGGGAAATAAACTTGCTTTCCTGAGTCCAGCATTGCTTAGTGGTTCTTACACCAGTAGGTGAGAACCTACTAGTTGTAGACATTTCCTATTTATATATGACAACAGATTATTTAGGAGGAAAATCTTTTCTTTTATTTTACTTTGCTTTTTATTTTTTTACTTTTCTTTTTATTTTACTTGATTTTATTTAAGTTTGCACAAGACTAATTAAACATCAGGCAGATTTACAAGAGACAAATTGTAAAATTCAACTGCAAAGTGCATCATCACTGCATTATATAACTTTAGTGGAGACAAAGTTTATGGGGAAGGGGTGGTAAATTATGGGGTGGAGGTGATTGGCACCACCAAGAAAGCATTGGCAACCAAAGCACAACCAATAAATATACTTATTTAAGTTTGCATTTCTAATGATAAGATTTTTAAAAATTAAGTCTTCACAATAGATGGAAGAGAATGATACTCTTACAAGGAAATATTCCCTGTATGCTTATTTAAAGGAGATTTTCATCTTCAAAGAAATTTTATATTCTCAGTCTTGAGATCCCATTTATGAAATAGTTCTTATGACAAAGAAGAATATTTGGAGGCAAAGTCATAATTTGATACACGATATTATAAAGAAAATCATACATGAGAACCAAATTATAAAATATGTTTTTCTATTGTAGTTTTAAGATAACACAAACACCAAATGCACGTAACAAATTTAAATGTGTATCATGCAAAAAAGTTTGTTCATTTAAAAAATTAAGATTTTGGGCCGGGCGGTGGCGCTGGAGCTAAGGTGCCTGCCTTGCCTGTGCACGGACCGCGGTTCGATCCCCCGGCGTCCCATATGGTCCCCCAAGAAGCCAGGAGCAACTTCTGAGCGCATAGCCAGGAGTAACCCCTGAGCGTCACAGGGTGTGGCCCAAAAAAAACCAAAAAAAAAAAAAAAAAAAAAAAAATTAAGATTTTACAAGCCTGCCTATGATTTGACTTATTTAAACATAACAGTGATTTCCATAAAATTTTAAATAAATTCCATTGAAGATGCAGAATGAATTTAATTTTAATTATATTATTTGTATTTATCCTCATACACTAACAATACCTAAATAATATAAACAAATAATATAACTTAAATAATATAAACCTGATATATAATATAAACCTAAATAATATAAAAAAACCTATATATATGAATATATAAGATTTATCATACCTGGGATTATATATGTAAAATGTTCTGTAACAAAATTCATATTCTATATCATAATAATGACTGAAACCTGATGTTTTTAAGTTAGGGGTACAGTGAAAATATATATATAAATTTCTTTCTTTTTTTAAGAATATACAATTATGTTATTCAAAATGATATTGGCAATTGTAATAGTACTAGATTCTCACATCTGAATGCTAAAAGGCAAATAAGAATTCCATTATGCTAATAGCATATGTTATTGATTAAAATTTTATCTGCTGGAGGGCCAGAAAGAAGTCCATGAGTAGGGGACTCGCTTTGCATGTGACTGAATCTGGGTTCCAACCCTGATACCCCATATCGTTCCTGGAGTCTTGGTTTAAAGCAATCCCTGAACACAGTTAGGAATAACACTGATAACCACCAGGTTTGATCCAAACCCAAAAATTTCTGCTTGAGAAATTTGCTTTTTAAAGTGAAAAGTAAGAGCTTTTATTTAAAAAAAAAAAAAGTAGAAACCAATGTAGAGAGTTATGCTTGTTCCTTATTATATCATTATGCTACAGGTGGGTTTTAATAAGTAGAAGATAACATTACCCCCACTTGATAACATTTGAAAGTAATAAATCATTTGTCTGGGAGAACATATGTTAAGTGCTAATGTTCTAGTTGAACAAGAAAATGCCTATTTTGAACTCAAGAGCTGTTCTCTGTGAGACAAAAATCATTTTAGGGATAAGAAAATACAAATTAAGAAGTAAAAATAGCTCTGTATAAAATTACTGTGGAATTGGCCATTTGGCTTCTTTACAATTGTGGTTGGCATTGGTTTCTGAAGTCTGTCATAATATTGAGCGGGAAGGTAGAGAGCAGGAAATTGTAGAATTGCGAGAGTGCAGAAGGGAAGGGTCTTTCTTATCTTCATTATGTACTCAAAACCTCTGCAAATGTTCCTCTGTATCCATACACCCGAAGCTAAAAATATATATAAAACAAAAAACCCTAAATTTCATCAAAACATATTTTTAGGAATTTGATATAACTTATCTTTGGCTTTCCAGCAGTCATTGATAATGTCATGATATAATTTATTAGTAAGAAGGAAGCTGACTTAAGAAAATGCAGTATGTGGGGGCCAGAGAGATAGCATGGAGGTAAGATGTTTACCTTACATGCAAAAGGAAAGTGGTTCGAATCTCCACATCCCATATGATCCTCCAAGCCTGCCAGGAGCAATTTCTGAGCGTGGAGCCAGGAGTGACCCATGAGCATTGCTGGGTGTGACCCCAAAACCAAAAAAAGAAAAAGAAAATGCGGGCCCGGAGAGATAGCACAGCGGCGTTTGCCTTGCAAGCAGCCGATCCAGGACCAAATGTGGTTGGTTCGAATCCCGGTGTCCCATATGGTCCCCCGTGCCAGCCAGGAGCTATTTCTGAACAGACAGCCAGGAGTAACCCCTGAGCATCGCCGGGTGTGGCCCAAAAACCTAAAAAAAGAAAAAAAAAGAAAAAGAAGAAAAAGAAAATGCAGTATGTGAATTTTTTAAATCGTATATTACTTTAGAAAATGCATAATATAAAAATACCTTACTTTTTCTATATAACTAATATTATATTTCTATATAATGGTTAAGTAGTATTTTAAATTATATTTTCAGTTATTAACTGAAAATTCATTCCAAATCTTGTAATATTTACCTACTTATGCAGGCTTTTATTTTATTTCATTCTTTTTTTATTATTCCAAAAGATAAAATAATATTTTGAAAAGTGTTTTGCTTTCCTCCAAGGTCATAAAATATCTTTCCTGATTTGCATAGGTCATAATTTAATGATTATTGTCAATGTTGAAATGGTATTTTAAGCAGATTAATAATTAGATATAACATTGAAACTGATATAATAGTATAAAAAGGACTACTTGTTAATATTATGGTACTTAAGTCACTAAGTTTTAACAATCTATATAAAAATATAGGTTCAGAGAAAATGCACTAGTACTCAAATAATGATGACTGACAATAATTTTGTATTAGAATTACAAGCTTTACTTCTGAGTTCATACAGGATAGACTAAAAAAATATGTCTCCAAAATAATCATTGCACATATACTTGTGGTATGGGCAAATAAAGAGTGAACAATTCTTTTTCTCAGGTTAGTGAGTACATAAATAGAGAAAATTTGAGAAAGGATTATTTCGAGTTCGGCTTTGAATGAGATTGTAAATGCAATGAGTGAGTTGAATTGAGAGACTGTGTGAGGAAAGTTGGGGAATAATGAATGTAGTGGTGGTAGCCTAGGGAATGAATACAGAAAAGAAGACAAGTGAAAAGAAAGACGAAATCCATAAAAACATTGTCGTTAGGTTGAGAACCAATACTCAGGAGATTGTGGAGCGAAACTTTGGAGAAAAAGGAGGAAAACCAACAAAGTCTGTTACTCAACTACTACATTTCAAAGGAATGTTTAGAAGAGTAAAATAATGAGCAGTGTAAGATCTAGAGTTAAGAGGGAAAAGGAATAGAAGTTTTCCATTGATTTGTAAATTGAGATGCCATTTATATTCTTATATCATAAATATTAATATAGAAAATAGCAGTGGACTTAATCATTTAATTTTAAATATTAACCTTCAGAATTGAAGATTTTCTAAACTGGAAGTATCTCACTTTATTACTTAAGAAAGTAAATTTAAAAAAAGGAACTCACTGCTCATGTAAGTAAAGTCTTTTATTCATTAACTACTCCATTAATATAACACACTCATTTCTCCAATAATACAAATATATTATAAGACAGTAAAACACAAAAGAAAATTTTTCCAATGAGTACAGAAAGTAGAAATAATTAAAATATTTAAATAATAATATTCAGGTCTGAGGAGCTGGTTAAAAGAACTGGACTGTAGTCTTTGCATATTAAAAAAGCCTCAGTTTGAATCATTGGTGCCTCATTGTCTCCAAACACTGCCAGCAGCCCCATCTTCATAATAATTTAAAAATTAAACAGTATATGTAGTTCATGTCATGGTATGCACAAGTTTGCTTTCAATTAAAAGTGGTGAAAGTGGTTGGAGAAATAGTGTAGAAAATAGGGTACTTGTTTTGCGTGTAGCTCAGCTTAGCTTTTCACTGGATATTCCTTCTTTCCCAACCAGGAATGATTTCTGTACACACAAAGAGTCAAGAGTAGTTCCTGACTATTTTTGAGTATAGCCCCCTCCCAAAGAAAACAAAAGAATTGGAGAGGAAATTTAAAAAATAGTTATAAATAGCCCACTGACATTATGAACATTTAAGTGCTAAGCACAACCAAAGGAATAAATAAATCGCAAAGTTTTTGTCTCTTTCTAATGTTATCTCGATTTTTATAAGCTTATCTAATGTCATGAATTTTATATTATGAATAATACAGAAAGCTACATTCATTTATAAGAGGAGGAGAATTCATGCTGTGCATTATTTTTCATATTATTTTGATCAAAACTCTGTTTATCATTGAAGAGCAAAATTTCTAAAGTGAATTTGTTTCCTAAGAGGAAAAAATTCAATTACAATTATCTCACTACTCCTCAGCATCCCCACATATCCCAAGGACAATGAAATGGAAATTATTTCAAAGCTATCACAGGCAAGCCAATCATCTTGATGATATAGTAAGACAAAAGTATTGTCAATTCTCAGAGCACCTACTACTTTCAGATAGCTTTACAATCATTTCACTTAAAGAATTTGCCCTTAGGATCAGTCTATGTTTACATGACTTATAAGCAGATTTCTATTTGTGATACACACACAAGCATTCTATTCAAGGAATATAGCATGCCACTTAAAATAGTTTTTAACTGAAAAATAGTATTAACGGTTTCTGCACTAGTGTTTAATTATATAGGCTTTTGAAGTCACATTTCCTTTTCTACCATGTAGTATACCGGTATAGAAAATATATATGATCAATTTATTGATTTTGTATTTATTTCCAACATATCTTCAAAACATTTCATTGTTTTTATATTCTCACTTGGATAATATATGTCAATTATCATATATCTATAATACAAATATATGCATATATATGTATATAATACAAAGATTAGATTTATATGCAATTTGCTGCAATATGTATTCAACTGGAAGGTATAAGTAAGTGAAGTGAATTAGAAGGATAGGAATAGAGAATGATCTCTTTTATCTGTGGGTTATAAAGATTCATGGCAGGGGAGTAACGATCGCTAAAGGCAAAACAACTGGAGAGTTGGTCCACTGAACTGAATTTGGGGATGGAGCCATTGAATAGGAGAGGACATTTGGACATTGATGGAGAGAAGTGGGCACTCCAGAGGTGGGTGTAGTGTTGAAAATATGTGTTCATACAAATATCATAAACATAATTATAAATCAGAGTACTCAATAAGTTAAAAAATAAACATATTTAGAGGGAATATTAGAGTATTTGGGGGGTTTTGCTTTTGCAACATACTGGCAGGGCTCAGTGTTCAATAAAGTTAAAAAATAAACATATTTAGAGGGAATATTAGAGTATTTGGGGGGTTTTGTTTTTGCAACATACTGGCAGGGCTCAGGGTTCATTCCTGGTGAGCTTAGGAAACCATAGGTGGTGCCAGGGATCAAGGTAAGATTTTCTACACACTGTACTATCATGCCAGCCCTGTATATGAGGTTATTAGTGCAAAAATGCAAATATAGACTGGACTAAGTGTGACTAAGGATAGAGAAATAAGTGGAATAGTGGAATCTTATGCTAAGCTTTACATCAAAAACATTCTAATTTGACCTTGAATCATAAGTGTGGTTAGTCTCATCTAGAAAAGTAAAGCAAATATAGCTGTATCTAGGAGGGATTTAAGTATCTGTTTTAATTAGTAATTACAAAAATACTCTGGAGAAACAAACACTCATTAATTACCAAGATGTATGTAAAGCTCTATGTCCTTTCCTCCAGAGTGAGTATTGTGAGGTCGAACACATCATATAGAGAATCAGGGCTTCAGATTTATCATCTTGACAGGATACATTCGAAATGGTTTTAGATGGCAATGTAGATCTATACAGGCTTTCCTTGACTAATTAATTCAGATTCATCTCTTGCTTCCAGCCCCTAGTCATTTTATACTCCAAGAAAGACCAACTACTTATACTGTGATGTGCTATTTTACAAAGTCTTATTTAAAAAGACTATAATAGGCTATACTATCTAGGTACCTATAACTACTCTTCATGTTTTTTGCACAGTCATAATCATCGAAAATGCATGTCTCATAATGGGTGCTATCATTAGAGATACCTGACAAAATTTCTTCTACAGGCTCTCTTTCCCCCATTCCATATCTTGAAACTGAAGGTATTTTCAATAGAGTGCTCCCTTCACAAGAATTGACCTCAACTCTTTACATTCTCTTTCAGCCTTTCTGAACTGTTTTGTTCTCTAAGATGATTTCTTAGGTACCATGGGTCTCTGATAATTTCTACACCGCACTTACGATTTTAGCTTCTTTTACGTTATACTCTTAAAAGTAAATTATCTTTGGCATTTTTGAACCAGGCCAGCTCCATAGACTCCCTATTTTCTAGAATGAGATGTAAAATGACCCATTAAAATTTATGACTACACAAGCACACATAGCACGAGGCTGACCATCTCTGGAGAAGAGGGTAGAATAAGCCCCACCAAGCTTCTGATTTCCTGCAGGACACCACATTTCAGGTTGTGGGGCTGATATCATCATGTCTTTTTGGAGGGCTGGTACAGGCACCATTTTGAGTATCTTTGTTCTGGGAAAGTCTGGAAGCTGTAGCCATGCACACAAACACAGTAAAAAAAAAAAAAAAGTCATCATTTTTGAACTTAGCCTTTTTTCAGGAAGCTCTGCAGCTGAGTAGATTCCCCTAAAATTGATAGAATTATAGCTCTGAATTTCAGAAAAACTTTTTTGTTTGATGCTGTCATTCCTCTAGGATCACCCAAATTTTATAGACTAGACATAAATATAGCAAGAGCTTACTAAACTTTCTACCATTGTATTAATGATTTTATTGGTGATACAATAATGTTCACAAATGAGTTACAACTGTACTTTTTCTTTTTTCTTTATTTTTTTTCTCTTCTCTTCCGTTTTACTTTTTATTTTTTCTTTCCAACTTTTTCAAGCACTTTTTTTTGTTTGTTTTGTTTTTGTTTTGGGGCTACATCCAGTGACGCTTGGGGTTTACTCCTGGCTATGCGCTTAGAAATCACTCCTGTTTTGGGCGATCATATGGGATGCTGAAAGATTGAACCTCGGTCCATCCTAGACTAGCACACGCAAGACAGACGCCTTACTAGTAGCACCACCTCTCCGGCCCCCAAAAACTTTGAGTGATGCATTTTCTTTAATATACAAAGAAAAAAAGAAATTATCTTTGTCTAGCTAGCATGCTACTAAACTAAGGGTCTTAAACTTTTGGGGGGTTTGTTTTTTGAGGGGGCACACCCGGTAACTCTCAGGGGTACTCCTAGCTTTGGAGGACCATATGGGACTCTGGGGATTTAATCCAGGTAAGTCCTGGTTGAGCTGTGTGCAAGGCAAACGCCTTACTGCTGCACTATCCATCTGACCCCAAGTGTCATAAACTTTATTGAGACTAAGATTTCAATGATATAAACATATCTTCCCATTCATATGTAGATGATAAGTGGTCCACTTCTATTCATCACAATACTCTGAACAATATCTAAGAGTTGTAATCAACTTAGATGCCCCAAAACAAATGAGTGGATCATGCAGATGTGGTACATATATACAATGGAATATTACAGAGCTGTGAGGAATAATACAATCATGCAAAGACTGCAACATGGATGGTAGTAGAAGATGTTATGTTAAATGAAGTAAGCCACAAGAAGGATATACGGATAATATCACTTAAGTGTAGTATTTAAAATAACTGAGTGTAGAAATGCAGTTAAATCGGCATTGTCTAGGACACTCTGGTCACCAAAGTACAGTTAGGAGAGAAAAGAAATTGAGTTGTTGGGGGAGAAAGATGGATATTAATGGAATAAAGTGGTAAGGAGAGAAACACAGATGGTTAGAGTGAAGGGAACTCAGATACATTGTGTTAAAAAGGACAGAACTAAATATCCAAGCTATGTAGTCAATAACAGTAAACTCATGAGACTCAAACTTTAACAACAAAATTTAAAAATGATGACTGTTAGAACAGGCTGGGTTGGGAGAAGTATGGAGCAAACTCTGGAACATTAGTAGATTGTAGTTGACATTGGTGATGAGATTGGTGCTGAAACATTATGTCTAAAACTTAATTATGAATAACTTTATAAATTACATGCTTTCAATTACAAATATTAAAAAGATGATTAGTGCCTTTGTCGAAGATCTTCACATTGTGTATTTATTAGATATATTTTACAATAAAAAGTTATACTTTAATTCACTACTTTTAAAGTATTTATTGAGAAACTACTCTGTACTGGATAGTAGGTAATGACTAGATAAAGTTAAATAATAGGGAATTCTTGTTCTAGAAGCCACTGGAACTAAAGAATTGGTTGAACACTGACTAAAATTATTTCCCCATTAGAGCACCCTTGTACTGAAAAGATTCTCACCTTGAATCTATCTGAATCTATCCTTTATTACAAGTCTTGATCTTCAGTGCAATAGTTTTGCATAAAATATCTTCAGCACTTTATACCATTGGGAACAGTATGGAATAGCTTAGCATTATTTTTACACAATAACATTTTGAGGACTGCAAACAGAAAACTACTCCCATTACATTCCATGTAGTTAATTCAGTATTTCTAAGTGAATGAATGAAATACGTCTTCTCACATCTCTTTAATCTGACATGGTAACACTTGATATCAGTTACTTTCTCTCTTGGCCTCTCACAGATTAAAGTGAACACAACTCCTTCCTGCTCCAGGATATTCTTAGAATGAGAAATAAGACATTTTATTCTTGAGTCAATGTTGCTTTAACACATCATTTAAAAATCATATTTTAGAAACCTAAGTGATTATCTAAATTATAAAATTTGAGTTCATACTATGTTTTACATTATCTCTATATGAATAATTTTATGTCCATTATTGTTGTGTACAGAGAACAACAGAAATATTTTCCAATAATAGAAATAGGAATTTAAACAATGCGGCCGTAATTTCAAAATTATTTTAATACAGTTTATGTAACAGAAATATTGCATGTCTTAAGTGATGTTTAAATTAATCTATATGTTGTGGTGTCAACTATTATATTTACATTGGTCTGAATTATCCATTTTATTTCAAAATTAAAATTTTTCCTTATCATATATTTTAACATACTGATACCAATGCTTCATTAATCTTCTGTTTTGCTGTATGGTACCAAACTAAAACATAATATAAACTTTTGGCAACATTACAATTTCTGTCTGTTTGATTTAATATTTAAGTGTGAACCAATGACAGTCTATGCTAGCTTCACTTTGCTAAACTTGTTCAATTATTAAAAATGGGAGGTACTATCAAAAGGAATTACTTTGATTATTCAAAGAATTTAAAATTTTCTCAATTTACTGGCATGTGTTGCTAGTAGACAACAGGACTTAACCTAATTTTATTTGTTTGTTTGTTTGTTTGTTTGTTTAGCCTTACCTGGCAGTGCTCAAGGCATACTCCTGGCTCTGAATGTAGAGATCATTCCTGGTGAATCTGAGAGGACCACATGAGATACGAAGGACCAAAACTATGTTGACTGTGTGCAAGTTCAGTGTTTTACCAGCTATCTAACACTCTGACCCCTCAACAGATTTTTTTTGTTTTGATTGAATTTATTGTCTAAAATTAAACAAATGACATGTTTCAGATGAGCTGAAGTCAACTTCAAATGTTTATACAAGAAGCTCAATGAAAAGTTATATTTTACTAAGAAATAATTGCACTAAGTTTTATTTATTTTTTGAACCTTATTGATTTATTGATTGATTGGTTTGGGGCCACACCCTGCAGGGCTCAGGGGTCTGTCCTGGCTCTGCACCCAGAAATTGCCACTGGCAGGCTGGGGGACCATATGGGATGCTGGGAATCAAACCAGGTTTGTCCCAGGCTGGCCACAGGCAAGGCAAAGGACCTACCACTGTGCTATCTTTCTGGATTAAGTTTTAGGTCAGGTAAGGTATAGGGTTCCAAAATTTCAGGGCTCCAGAAATTGCCCTTTGTATAGATCAATTCTTTCCCAATTTGGATAACTTTTAGGGTTATAGAAGACTTGCAAATTATAAGTCTTCAGGAAGGTGAAATTCATGGTGTGAACATCTCACATTTCAGACATGCTTTCTACAAGTATTTGCATTCTAGCTCTCAACCAGAAAACACAGGATGAGTAGTCTTTGTTACCACAGTATGATTTTCTTCTTTCTCTGTATGGCTCTCTATTTTCATTAACTTTCAGGTCATCATCTCTTGAAATGCGAAAGGAAGAGAAAGGACTCACTTCTATCATCCAGTACCTAATTAGCATCAAACATTTTTTAATAACTGCATCCAATTGAAAGTGTCACTGAACAGCTATTAAACAGTAAGTCTTATGCACAAAATTCAATGTTGCATGACACCTCTGATTAGGAGCCGGCTATTTAGAAAGGTTGATTATTCTTAGAAAGAATATTTCATTGTCCTTAATCTGAGTTCAGTTTATGCAGCTAGAACTAGAAACCTCATAGGTATCTGATCAAAACTCAATATAAATATCTTATTACTTATGGGGTATATGGAGAACTATCTATTTGATTGAAATACATTATTACATTATTCTAAGTTGTATGACAGATTTATAATGATTCCCATCAATTGCATTGTTGAAATTTTGGGTTACTTTGCACTTGAAATAAAACAGCATCCAAGCAACCCAACTAACTCAGTTACTATTTAGCAACTGAACTTGTCCCAAGATTCCTAATGTACTTCCCTATTTCGGTATGTTTATATTTAGCCTATATAAAGAACAAAACTATTATCTTACTTTAGCCAAATCTTCTGTATGTCATGTATAATTCACCTGTAAATAGGAAAAATGTATTAAGACATTCTAAACTGAGTTACACCAGTTGATCTTACTTTCATCAAAGGAAAAATTTAATTTAGTTACAACTCTACTCAAAAAGGATTTTTACTGATCAGAGTTTCCATCTTACTTGAGAAAAGAATGAAATAAAAACTTTTGAGCATTTGTACCATGCACATTATCACTGTTTCTATTGTCTAAAAAAAGCAGTATATAAACAATTACATTTGATCAAAATGGAGTCACATATAACTTCGATGTATGCTTGACTTAAACTTTTAACATATTTTAGCCGTGCAAAGTTCAAATGAAAGTTTATATGGATAGATAACTTAACTCTTTATGTTTCTGGCACCATTCCATTCTGTAGACCAAAAAACCAAGATAGAGGGGTTTAATGTGATAGTTTCAAGATAAATACAAAGAAAATACAAAGAAATATTACAGCAAAGGCAATATTAATAGCAAGATGGTCTCATTAAACAATATAATTGTCATCAGAAGTTTCAAATTAATTTGTTGGCATAGCTTAACAATCCTGAAGTTGTATTCAGTGATCAACCAAAATCAATTACCGGTGTTTCAGAACATTTAAATTTAGTTTTGAGGTTTGATAGATAACAAAAGTTCTACATCAATTGATTTTTTAGAAAGGCAATTATGAGGGACTATATTATTAGTTAGTATTACTGAGTGTCAAGGTAGTTGTCTATATTCTGCCTAAGCTCAATGCCTAGTACCCTTCTTTGAGTGTTGAGTTCTGCTTGAAGTGATCTCAAAGTTTAGAGATGGGTATGAGCTCTGAGCAATGCAAGGTGCACCCCCTCCATAAAAAAAAAGAACAATGAAATGAAAGAGGCATTTATGAGATTGATAAATCTTATTTTGAAGGTAGAACTAGAAGTAAGATAACAATACATGTTTCATTTAGTGTTGGTGCAGTTTAATACATACTGCTCCTATCCCAAGATATATTTTTTTGAAGTTATAAACTTTGCTTATACATGGATAGATATGGAGAGCATCATGTTGAGTGAAATGAGTCAGAGGAGGGGGAGAAAGGTATAGAATGATAGTTTCAGGATATCTTTTTTGAAAAAGCAACAACATAGTATGAGACTAATTCCAAGACAATACAAATGAGTACTAAGAGTACTATTCTATGGTAAGAAAATAAAAAAAAAAGGTTTCCAGGAGATCTGGGTTAAGGGAAAGTGAAGTTCGGACAGAGAAGGTGCCCTAGCTCAGCCCTGGGTGAACGAGCCTGGAGCAGGGACACTGCAATGATTAACAAAACTAGACAGACATAATATAGAAGAGTATAGGGTTTGGGGGCTCCCAGCTCCATGGATTGAGCATCTCTGACTATCCTTCGTGTACAATATTTATAATTCAAGTACAGTCAATATGGAAGCAAGGACAGATTCTTATCTAATACTAAGCAAGGCTGAATGGGTCTTTACATTTCAAAAGGGGTTGAGGATCTTTACATCTGTGTTCATCAGGGATATTGGCCTGTAATTTTCTTTTTTGGTAGCATCTCTCTCTAGGGTAAAGTCTCTGTGGATTGTCTTTCTCCTGGAGAGATGGCAGACAAAAGAGTGAATACAGGACCCTCATCAGCAAAGTGTTCTTGCTGATACCAGCATTCAGGCGATTAAATTGAGTCCTTAAATCATCTCTGTCTGCTACACTCCACGGACTATAAATTCTTTAGCTAAAGTTATTTCTTTCTTGGATATGTTCATATCTCACAAGGAGGGACCATCATGATAATGGGTATGATCATTCTGGAAGAGAACTGGTTACTGAAAGGTAAAGTGATAAGCATGATGCCCTTTCAGTGAGAGTGTTGCAAACCATAATGCTTAAAAAACAGAATTTATAAAAAAAAAAAAAAAAAGGAGAGAGAAGAATAGTGTCTGCCATAGAGAAAGGGGAAGTGAAAGGGGAGTGATATTACTGAAACTCAACCATGAGCAACCTTATAACTCTGTTCCTCATTGTGATTCAATAAAAATTGACTATATAATACACCATCATTCATTTTTAAATACTTCCTCTTATCCTTGAGGAGTATTATCTTTCTTTAAAATATACTCATTAGAGTAACATTTTCTACTCATCAATATGAAGTTTCATTCTTTCATTGCTAACTTCTAAGGAATCATATATAGTAGCAAATGTGGTTTCTTTTGTCTTCAAAATTTTCCTGCATTTTTCATTGATCATTTAAATACCCATTTAATGTTTTCCAGAAAAATCCCTCGAATAATTCATACTTTGTCAACTAGTCAATTTTTCCTTCATTTCTTTATTATACAACTCAAAGTATTTCTTATTGGTCAGCAAAGCTAATGAAACATTTGGGACAAGGGTTCTGAACAAGGAGGAACACCATTTTGTCTTTTTTTTTTAATTTTAATTTTGACTATATTGGCTTATATATCTTTCAAAGTAGTATTTTAGGTACATATTAACATTGAATCAGGGGGATTCCCATCACCAAATTTGTCCTCCCTCCACCCCCGTTCCCATCCTGCATCCCATATCCCCCCCTCACCCCCCCCCCCCCCCGGGCTGCTAGAATAAGCGGTCCCCTTGTTCCTAGCTTACTGCTTATTGATCATATATCTGTTTGGTCCTGTTACCTTCCCTTGTTTCCCCCTCTATTTGAGAGGCAGGACTAGATAGTTCGAGCTATGTGGTTTTGTTTGAAGGAAAGAAAAGCCATAGTATGGGGTAAAAAAATCCAAAAAGCTGAAAATGGGGGGAATCCTTCTAGAGGCTTTCAACCTCAGTTTGAGAGAGGACAGGAAAAAGGTAATTAAAACACCACATCAGTACGAAAACAAATATCAAATAAAATATCCAGAGAGCACTACAGCAATAAAGACAAGCACCACACAATAGTCTCGGTCCTGAAATAAAACCATGCCGAAGCCCAAAGAGAAAGAGAAAGAGAAAATAAAATAAAATAAAATTGGAGACATCATATTCAATATCTACACCAAAACATACATTAAAACAAAGAAGTCAATAAAAACATAGATAAGTAGATAAAAGGTTATTTTGTACTTTTTTTTTCCTGCATAGGCACAGTACCGTATTTTCCGGTGTATAAGACGACTTTGAAACAAAAAAAAAGTGAACCGAATCGGGTGTCGTCTTATACTCCGAATATATCCTGAAAAATGTTTCAATATACCACTAAACGAAACAAACAAACAAAATATCGGGCTACAGAGTTTCCAAATCTCTTTCTTGGGGGTTCCCAAACAGTACTCAGGAGATCTGGGGGCCACTTCTGGCAAAACCCAGCTAACCGTGTTGTTGGTTCAGTGCTAGGGTCCGAGGATGGGGTGTAGTTTGGTTCATGTAGTGGGGGAGATTAACTGACGCCACCAGGGAATTGCCAGAAAAGGTGCCTATGATAAGGGACCAATCACTGCAAAGCTGCTCAGACCGCCCCTCTAACTCAGCCAATCCAAGCAGGCTTTTGATGCATGCAAATTAGACAATGTTCTGGACCCAAATCTACACTGTAAAAAGCCTGCTCAGATTGGCCAGAGTCAGAGAGGACGTCTATTACAGTATAACCTTTGGACCTTTGCTTATTGTGATTGGCTCACTGTGGTACATACAGTTCCAGCACAGGAACGTTCTGTCTGACACAGCGAATATAGTCTAAAGCTATGTTTTAACTGCAAAATTAGGGGGTCGTCTTATATGCCCAGTAACTATTGGGGGCATTAGAGAGGGAATTCCCTTGGCCTAGGAGATACAGGATTTCTCCACCCTTGAAGTATATTGTCATGGGATTAACTATAGACTCCTTGCATGATCATTTACTCTCCCCATGGTACTTTTGTGGTGTATGGAAGACTTCTGCTTAATCACGGGTGTTAAAATCAGACCTCAATATCTAGAGATCTTGGTGAGGGACACCATTTTGTAAAGGCTGCATGGCAGGCTTCTCAGGTTCTGAGTAGGAGAGACACCATTTTGTAAGAACCACATGCTAGCTCTTCACAGACTATTGTTACTAGCACTGCCCCAAGCTACCTGGCCATACCAGGTAGACTATCAAGGAAAGACAAAGAAGTAGTAGGAAGGTACCTCTAAATAATAGCCAATCGTTTTAGAGATCATCCTATATGCTTTCCCTATAAATCTTTCTCATGACCTTGGGCAGAGTTCATTTCCTTTGGGAGATGAGCCTGGCCTACTAGTGTGGGGGCCTTTTAGACAGGAGGATTAAAGAATTAAACTTTATTCTAGTTGAGTGGTCTTGTCCTTTGAGTCTAGACTCTACCAGTAAATTTTCTACAAAAGTCATTAATAACTTTAATTTTGCAAGATCAATTTTAGATTCTGTTGACTGTTCCTTCTACTATGAAATATTTTGTACTTTAAGATATTCAGCTTATCAATTTCTCAGGGTTTTTTTTCTTGCTTGATTTTTTTTTCTGATTTCTTCAAGTATGCCAAAAGTCTCAAGGAATACTTTATCTTGAGATTTTTTTTCAAATTATATGTTCTTATTTTTCAAAGATATATGTTCTTTCAGAAAATGCCAACTTTTACCATAGAGTTACAAGTTAGCTAAAGGTTGAAAAGTGGCAGTACATGTCAAAAAGTAGGTTGCTTTGTTATACTGGTTAGATTGAACCTAGACTCTTGAAAATCAGCAAATTTAAGAGAAGGAGGTTTAGGTTTTCTGATTCTCTTGAGTTTCTCTTAAACTCTTTTTAGCTATTTAAGAGCAAATTCAAAGATAGAATTAATAGATACCAATAAAGACACCAAATATATCTTTGGGGATATGACCAGCTTGGGAAGACTAGAATTTTCACTTCTTAGCCAAAATTTGATTCATTAGAAGAGATCAAAAATGAAACCAACTCACTAATATGCAATGTAATAAACCATTATTTAGTTCAAACTAAAGCAATTACATCAACAACAAATGAATTCACTCAGAAGCAGAAAAGTTCATTTATGACAGTTCATTTAATTTTCTTATATCTATTATGAAGATCTAATCTTCCTAATTTTATCGGATGAAGTGATTTTGTGGTACAGAAGCCTACTGATGTATGTATGCAGTGGTACTTATTTTTTGAAGTCCTGATCTCATAATTTTAATATTAAAATGATATTTAATCCTAAATTATGAAGCCAGCTCTTCCAGTTGCTATCTTCCTCCTGGAAAGCTCATGAAGTTATGATAAGAACCATGCCTCTATTTGCAATACTATTGTTAATGTGGATTTTATTACTGGTATTTATTTTGTTAAGACATCATAAATATAGAGGAAAATTATTTTTTCCTTTCTTAGAAGTCAACAAACACCTAGTTTAAAACTCTAGATGATTTCTTTATTAATTTTTGGATTTTGGGCCATACTCTGCATCCCTTAGGGGTTACTCCTGGCTCTGGGTTCAGAAATCGCTCCTGGCAGACATGGAGGTACCATATGGGATGCCGAGATTGAACTTGGTTCCTTCTTGGGTCGGCAATCAAGGCATGTGCTCTACTGCTGTGCTATTGTTCTGGCCCATAATATACTAGATGAGATCTCACATTGACTTTATGTAGCTGACTTCCTACTTAACATCTTTACTAGGGTCACTCACCAGTCCAAATGTTAAACATACTCTGTAAATTTCAAAACTGTGTTCTTTTTGTTGGTCTTCTATCCCATCCATCTTACTGATTTTTTTTTATTGATGGCTTAACTACTAGGCACTATCTCTTGGTGATTGTTTTTCTAGCATTTCCAATCAATCACTGTAACCATCCTTTCTACTTTTGTTAGATCTCAAATCTTTCAACTCTTTTCCTTTCTATTATAATTCAGTTATATATAATTGTTATATATAATAATATATTTGTTATATAAATAATATATATAATTGTTATAGCAAGGAAAATCAAACAATATTGTTCAATATGACTACAATGGCTTTTGAACTTGTCTCCCAAGAATGATCTTCTAGCTTGTTTTAAGCCCTTGCCATTGATAAAGGTAATCTTAGAAAAAATAAGAATAATTTTGAAAAATAAAGTTTGTAAATTTCATAATGCAAGTTTTATTCTTAGTTTTTTTTGACTTCCCATTGGTATTAGAATAGGAATCAAAATCATAAATTGATTGGATAAGAACCCATCATATTCATCACTCTCTAACTTATCAGTTTCCTCTTTATCAATTGGTAATAATGTTTTTGATACCCCAGTGTCAATTTCTATTTTACCTAAAATATGGTATTTAGCTTAATTATGCATAAATTTATTATATGATTTATTAAAATATATGAGATAACTCATACTCATACTCATGGTCTAAAAATTCTCAAAAATGTTCTCTATCTTTTTAATTAACACAAGGGTTAAGAAAACTGCCTTGCATGTGGCTTGTTCTGGCTCAGTTCCCAGAAATGTATATGGTTTCGTAGGCATTGCTAAGAGTCAACCTTGAAAAAAGAGCCTGGAGTGGTCCTCAAACACTGTTCACTTTTCAAATAAAAATATAATGAACCACATATACTTTCAGGATAATTAATGCTGATCGTATTTAATATTTGATTATAAGTAAAATTTTATATCTTGCTTGTAATCATATTCTACTACTATAAAAATTTGTAAAATAGAAGTCAAAAGTCAGTATTTAAAGTCCCTAAATTCAGTCATAAACATTTTATAAGTTAAAATATTACATTTTAATTTTTCAATTTATAATAATATTTCCATATTTTTATTAATTTAATAGTTCACTACTCATCTCAAAACACCTAGTTAATAAACTAGAAAATAGGGTAATAAAAATCACTGAAAGTGTGTATATTTTTAAAACTATAGTCTCATTAAATAAAATTAATTAGGATCATTGGTGTTAGAATCAATTAAACATACATTAAAAATACCTTAACACACAAAGAATGCCTGCAGTATTTCACTGTATATTCTTGAACTGTTGCAAGACTACTCCAGAATTATGTTCAGAAAGTACAATACTTAGGTTTATAAACTCAAATGAATCTTTACATTAGATTGCAAGCATCTTCACATATATATCAATATGTCCATTTGAAGATGTTTATCAGCTTTAATTGTGTTAAAATCGTAGACGGACTAACAACATTCATTGAAAAGTATATCTTTCTTCTCAAAGAAAAGTGAGCAAGCAAGTGTGGAGACTAGTAGTCAAATTTTATAAAATGTTTTTGTCCTTGTGACTTATTTTTCTGAGTCAGTATTTTCCTTTAGACATAATATGGAATAGATGAATGCAACATTCTTGAGTGGAAGAGAGGAGGATAGGCATAGCTGCAACACTCTCCTGATGCAATCATCCTAGTACTGGTATGTTATTTCTGTTCAAGGCAATAGAAATAATAAATTTTAAAAAAAGAAACCTTTTATCACTCAATATACTATTAAGAGCATCATTTCCCATCAATATTTAGTGGAATATGCAAATAAATGATGTAAATGTTTTGGTTTTAATATCTCTTCTCACAGTATTCAACCTCTTATTTTGAAAGTATGCACTTTCCTCATAGTGCAAGTCATTAAACCTCTGAAATAATTATACCCTGAAGCAAAGTTATGAAGATTTAGGATAATAAATATAAATTGATGAACCATGCATGGTTTGTTCTATACACAAAATGCAGGGTCTTTCCATTACAGAGTTAAAGAGATCCTGCAGCTATCACTTAAGAACTATTTTTTTTCATTTTCAAGAGGGCAAAATATTAAAGAAGAGAAATATTTGGAAAATTATAGCAAGAGACTATTCCTCAAACAGGAAAATAAAACAATAGAAATAGAATTTACCTGACAGGGATATACCATGATCGCAAAGGAGGTGTTTCATGATGAGATGTATACATTGCACTGAAAATGTGCCAAGCCCTGAAACTTCCCCATGTAAAAAAAATCCAACTAGATAATTTCTAGGAGTGAAGAACTTTATATATAACCTTCCCTGAAAATAAAAAAAAAAGAACTAGAAATATTCAAGTTTTGATTTTATATATTTTTATATTCTACATTACAAGTTGTAACAGGAATAATAAAATTATTTTATTAATACAGTACTTAAACACAAATACTTAAAATATTTAATCTCTGCATTGGACACTATGGCACAAAAAGTTTAACAGCATGTTCCTGTTCACCCCAATGCTGCCTCAGACTGTGATCTCGTGTCTCTGAACCATGAACCATGGTTTTGCAAATGACTTTCATTTGACAAAATTTATATATGAACTCTCACTGATTATAGGTACCAGGCAGTAAACTTTGGAGTTAAATTTATCAGTAACTAATCTACATGCTCATTGGGGCCTAACTGTGGAATAATATACTGCATAGATCTCTGATAATACTCTGGTTTTTTATTCTAATATTATGGTCAATGTACCACGTTAATCATCAGAAAATATATGTTCATAAAAATCTATATGTGCAGATTACATATAGGCACAGACACATGATTTATCAAATTCGTATGTGCACACACATCAACTTCCCTTGTATACTTAAAATAAAGGAACCCAGGCCTAAAGATCCAATAGAGCTCAACCAAATGACAGTTTTGAACTAAAAGTAGCAGTATGAAAAACTGAAATCAGAAAGATTTAAAAATGACACCCTTATGTTTCTGTAGAAAAAAAGGTCGTAAAACCTGAGATCTTCAACTTCCCGATAAAGTGGAGAATTGGCACACCAGTTCAAGCTACAGTTCCTGAACTTATTTCAATTTAGTTCTCATTAAATTAGCTCAAAATACATATTAACTTACTTGTCCCTCTTAATAGTTAGCTTCAAATGATACAGGAAATATATGAGTACAGAAACCATCCTTAATGCGGGCACACTTGAATAGCAACCAAATCTCCCTAAGACATTCCGATGCTTATTCCTCAGTTCACTCCCTCTAAAATCCTTTGGCATAAAAAATGGTGAGCAAGGTCCAGAGTGATGGCACAGTGGTAGAGCATTTGCCTTGCATGTGGCTGACCAAGGACGAATCACGGTTCAATCACCTTGGCCACCCATATGGTCCCCTAAGCCAGGAGCGATTTCTGAGCACATAGTCAGGAGTTAACCCCTGAGTGTCACCGTTGTGGCCCCACCACCACCACCCCAAAAATGGTGAGCAATTCTCCTTTGAGAGTTATCATAACCAAGATTTTGTTGTGTACTATTACCTTAATCGATCTTTGATATATATTTGCCTGATGTCGTGACCTTGAATTTTTTTTCTCTGACAAAGACATCAAGCTGGCTCTCAGAGGAAGGCTCCTTGCATATCTTTTTCTGCATATGTGAGATCCAATTTGGTTCCTCCATATATTTCTAGAATGCTGTAGGATTTGGGATGACAAAGGTTAAATAGTTGAGCAGAAACCTTAGCTGTTTTGGGAACTTTGTAGGTAACTGTTAGGTCCTAACAGATCCTACCTAGTCCTACTTGAACTCTATTATTTTGTTATTTCTGATTCCAAACACTACAGTGATTCTTGCTAGAATGTTTAAAAAAATGTACAAATGATACAGATGTTGGCTAAATGCTCTCAATGGAAAAATCATTGTATAATATATATACAATATACAATATAAATATACAGTATACAAAGCCAATGATTTTTTAGTAGGAAGCATATTTAAGATATGTATGACCTGTGAAATACACTTTTATAAATTTGGTCTTTAGAAGCAAAATTGACATTTTTTGATATGGAAAAACTACTTTTAGAGGGAAATGGCTAATTTTTAAGTAATGTAAGCAATTCCTTTGAAGACTGATAATTTAATTTTCCAAATAATTAAATAAGAATTGCATTTCTCAAGTTCAGTCAAGTCTCCTGTTGTCTCTTATTAAGAACTAGTTGGGAAGAGAATAGGAATGCGATTAAAATCTACACTATTCTGATTACAAAAGTTATTCTCATTTAATGCAGTTTTTCTCAAGTTGTCTTAAACCCACCAGTTTCAGGACCTGGCAACCTGTTAGAAATAAAAAAAACTCTTATTTTTATAAACCAAGATTTTCCTTCCATCTCATTCCCACTCTGTCTCTCTCTGACTCTTTGTCTCTCTATATTTTTCTGTCTCTGTCTCTGCTCTCTCTCTCTCTTTCTCTCTCTCTCTCATCTCTCTCCTCTTTCTCTACCTCTCTCTCTCTCTTTCTCTCTCTCTCTCTCATCTCTCTCCTCTTTCTCTACCTCTCTCTCTCTCTCTCTTTCTCTTTCTCTCTCTCTCTCTCTCTCTCTCTCTCTCTCTCTCTCTCTCTCTCTCTGTCCTCCTCAGGGCATCAAGAACCAGAAACTGAAAATTTCCACTTTAATGATATTGTTGATTAGGCATGTGCAAAAGAAGGTCATATACATCTGGAAACCCCTTCAATTGCCTAAACGTTTACTTGTATGGTTTTTTCAATGCTGTCAACTTTTCTTAGAAACTTGCATCTTATCTTCTCCTCCTAACATATATGTTCCCTTCATTCCACATCAGATTTATCTCTTTTTTTCTTCAACTTGTAAAATCACCTCAAGCACTGAATCTCCAGGTAAATGAGTCTGAATCAAAATCGCAGTCAAAATTATCCAGACCAGGCTGAGGGTGAAACACAGATAGTCTGACCTTCTATTTAGTATGAGAGCAAGCTTGCTGCCAGAAGTGCTGTTTTTATTGAGCACAAAGACCA
This sequence comes from Suncus etruscus, assembly GCF_024139225.1. Taxonomy (NCBI): domain Eukaryota; kingdom Metazoa; phylum Chordata; class Mammalia; order Eulipotyphla; family Soricidae; genus Suncus; species Suncus etruscus. Next base: position 106,088,301 of record NC_064855.1, on the reverse strand, counting down.
CCCTTGGGTGGGACAGTAAAGACAGATAGCTCAGGCTATCCTGAGCCAGTCACACCCAGGTTTACAATAAGACAATCTCTGGGTACATTCAAGTTGTCAACAAACATGCAAAGTAACCAGGGATAATCTTTGTTTTAGGTAAAACAATTCATGGCAGTCTGAATTCCAACCTAGAATCTAGACTTTCCTTGGGTAATTTCAGTGTGATTCCATTAGTATCATTGTCAAATTATGATCTAAAATCATATATTTACATGCTGTGATTGATTCTATTTGTCTATTTTCTACTAGATCTTAATCTCAATTAATAATAACATATATTTTTTTCCTCTGTGAGATCAGTCACTTGATAGTTTCTGGCTGATTTAGCAAGTTTTATTTCCAATTCTATACATCTTGGAAGCACTCTGCAAGGTTAGCAAACAATTATATTAAAAGCAATATCAAAACCATCAAATGTCAATTTTTTTAAAAGAGTGCATATTTCTCCCACTATCTGAAATTAGGGCTTTTTAATTAAAAACTTCCATGAGAACAAATGTTACAAAGGGACAAAGCGATTGCCACAAATCTGTATATATAAAAAAAAAATCATGTATTCAACTTCAAAACAGCCTACAAAAGCACAAAAATAAATAACATAAACATTTTGGTTTCTGGGCAACCCGATCTATTCAGAGAAACAGAGAATGAGAATAATTAGGTAATAGAATTTTGAAATAAAAATTGAAACAAATTTCTGCCTATAAACTTCACTTTTCTAATCTACAAATTGTTGCCATGATAATGATTACTCTATACTATTATTTTGAAACTTAAGTGGAATATTATTTGAAAAACCTTTCTATTAACCCTTACTTCATTTTTGGGTTTTATTTATATTATTCTGTTGTAAATAATGGAAATCACAAAATTCCAAGTTTTCTGTTTGTTTGTTTCTTTTTTTGGGGTCAAACCCAGTGTATTCAGAGATTACTCCTGGCTCTTCACTCAAGAATTTGTATTCATGGAGCTTGAAGGTCCCCCATGTGAAATTGAGATGAAACCAGAGTTGACTAAATGCAAAGCAAGAGCCATACATACTGTACTATAGTTCTTGTCCCACAAACCTCTAACATTTTTTTTGTTTGTTTTTTGATTTCTGGGTCATACCCAGCAGCGCTCAGGGATTACTCCTGGCTCTGTGCTCAGAAATCACTCCTGGCAGGCTCAGAGGACTATATGAGATGCGGATAATCTAACCCAGGTCTGTCCTGGGTCAGCTGCTTGCAAGGCAAATGCCCCACTGCTGTGCTATTGCTCTGGCCCCAAACCTCTAATTTATTTAGCTAGAAACAAACCTTATAATTGTATTTTAGATTTATAGCTATTAATTCCTAATGAACATAAGCATAGGCATATTACTTAGAAGCATTTTATTCCATTTATTTAATATTAAATTTACTAGTTCTCCTAATTTAGATAATCTGAATTTTTTTCTCTGAAAACAAATTTTATTTTCATTTTCAGTGTTCAATATATCAACTACCAGTAATTCTTTTAAATTTCTTGTAATTTTCAAAGCATAACCCAAATATTTGCCCTAATCATGCTGCCTGAATATAGATTCTAATGTAAATTGATACAAGAAAAATGTAATTAATTTCTAGAGATGTCTATTAAAGTAGCTACAGATACTGTCACCATTCTCTTTTTTCTGTGTCAGATAAGCCATCATTCTAAGGATACTTTATTTAAAATATAAATATTAAACTGTAATTAATTTTTAACTCTTCACTTTGCTTAAGTCAGAAACCTCAAGCTTGTCTACAGAGGATATTATGTTTTTCCCTGAAACATATAGGACCTTTAAGTTAGCCCAATAAGGTATCTAGGAGATGATTGTGCCAATTCCATGGGTTGGATAAAAATAAAATATCCTTACACATGATAATATTATGAGATCTCAACTGTTTGAAAAGATGCAATGCAAATATAGCTTAAAATACAAATCCTTCTTTCTGAAAATTTTATTGTGAAAAGTCATGTTTCCTAATATATATAACATCCTTTCCTTCAGTAAATTGTAGAGTTGTGGGGTTTACATATTGTTTATATTTGCAATGTGTTGGAAGTGGATATGGGAAATAAGAGACAAACAAAAGCTAATCTTTTTTTTAAACTTATATTTGCATGAGAATGAAAACCCCACCCTTTTTAGCTATATAAAGGGTAGAAAAAATTAACTTCAAATGTTCAGTGATATAAAAAAATATTTGCATTTTTTAAATCTTTCTATGTATCCAATACAAGTAAAGTTAGCCAATGACATGGTACTATGAATCTGATTCTTACTGTATTGAAAGAGAGAAATTGACCACCTGGTTTGGTGGAAACCACCTGGTTTCTTTATCTTGATTTCACCTGTAGATTTAGATTTATCACACTTTATATATATCTGGTTATTCTAATATCACTGCTGATTTATGGGATATTTTTAAATAAGCCCTGTCTTGGGTACTGGAGCCAACCTGAGATTGATCCCCAACATCCCATATGGTCAAAGAAACAAATAAACATACAAAAGAAATACAGAAAATAGGCATTATTTTGCTTGGAGATTTGCACAATCTTTTCTCAAGTTTGAAAAACTTAGAAATCAACCCATTAATGCTTTTTTCTCAGCTCTGACTATTTTATTCATCTACATGTCTTTGAAAATAACTATTTACCATTTCATACTTTAAAAGACACAAGAGGCAAAATAGAGAAAGCACTCAATAAATTTTCATAAAACCACAATCACAAATACTTTAATTACTTATTTTGTAGCATTATCTCAATTCAGAGCTTTTGTTTTTGCCATGTCTTCATGCTTCCTCATATACCTATGTTCTATTAAGAAAGAGGTTTTAGGGCTGGAGAGATAGCATGGAGGTAAGGCATCTGCCTTTCATGCAGAAGGTCATTGGTTCGAATCCCGGCATCCCATATGGTCCTTCGTGCCTGCCAGGAGCAATTTCTGAGCATGGAGCCAGGAGTAACCCCTGAGCACTGCCGGTTGTGACCCAAAAACCACACACACACACACACACACACACACACACACACACACACACAAAATAAATAAATAAAAAAAATAAAAAAGAAAAGAAAGAGGTTTTAATGTTTGGTTCTTTGGTCTCATAACAAACATGTTCATTTGAATTGTTACAATTGCTTATATTTTCTAGTAAAATCAATGTCAATTCACAAGTGCCAAGCCATTGCTCAATGCATTTTTGTTGTTGTTCAAAATTATTTATTAGTTCTTCATGGGTATAGAGAATAAATACAAATCTCTTTGCCCAGTGAGATATTTTTCTAGTCAAAACTCTTTTTACCATATTCACCTACTTATAGTATATTCACAGAGTATCCTTAGTGTTAAAAAAGTTAACAATTCACAGATAATCACTCCAACTCCTCCTGATGACAGAAAATCTAGAAAATAAAATTTACTTATACATAATATGGGGCAGAATAGAATACTTTTATGCAACAAGAGAACCTATGTCCATGTATCAATGAGAACTTTCCTCTGAATACAGGCTTTCACTTTCCCTATTTTAATGTTCTCTCTATACCATTAATTTTATTTATCTTAGTAGATGCTTTATGTATTTATTTTTAAGCAATATATGTATTTGAAAAATGTACAAAGTAATAATAGTATTGACTGTGTAGTTATCAATAAGTAAATCAGAAAGTGGTAAACCTAACTTTAAGAATTTGTGTAGCATGCAATGATACTGAAAATAAAAATGAAGGAACTAGCGCTATAGTACAGTAAGTAGGACACTTGCCTTGCATGAGGCCAACCCAGATTGGATTCTTGGCATTACATAGGTTCCCTTAGTTCACTAGGATTGACCCTTGAGTTAGACTTAAGGGTAAGTAAGTAAGAGCCTTGTAAGACTTAAGCAGAGCTGAGTGTGGCCTAAATCCAACTTCCCCAATGACAATGAAATATTTTCATTAAAGGGCTACCTTAAAATAACTGATTATGAATATGATTATGAATAGAAAAATCTATTATGTAATATTTAATTAAATATATATATGTACTCTTTATCTAAAGAAAGAATCTAAAGTTGACTAGAAAGAAAACTGTCCTCAAGAAGCTTAGTTTCTCAATAGGGTGCTAAGCAGGCACATTGCTACATGTAATATAAGGCACATCACAGAGTCAAAAGGTCAATAAAAAGTAAGTGGTTTGGCAGAGTCAGAGAAAGAAATAGATTAATTTTTACAAAGAGAACTGGAGCTGACTTAATGGTTCAAGTGACATTTGACCTGAGCTAAAGAAAAGATGATTTCATTAGCCAGGAATGGGGAAAGAGGTCAATGGAGGTCCATGGAGAAGTACCAAGCAGAGGACAGTCTTCAAAAGGCAAGTTTTTATTGGTGAAAGTCAGCTTGAACAATGGAGCTGGGATTTCCATAAGTCTTCTGTTATAAAGTTCCTAGTGTAAGATGAGGCAGTGAAGACAATTTGGGGTCAGATATTGATGTGAGAAATTCTGAAGAAATTTTTATGAGTACAGCAGCAAGGGGGCACTGAGATATGCCACATTATGTTTCAATATTATTTTAATAGTACACTAGAATTGCATAAATTATGCCTCAAATATCAGCCTTTTTTGGTTCACAAATTATATATTTTATTCTACCCACTATTTCTATTTTTGTAAGAAGCACAAAAATTATTATCATCTTCATTTCTGAATTTCAACCATGAAATTTTACTCATTAAATAAGGTTTGTTTTTTGAGCATTTACTCCTCTGCTCTAAGTCTGTTGATAACAAAGCATAGATTAGATTCTCTGCTTATGTCTAGATTATCTTTTTTGAAGATGAAAAGCACTTTGAAAATGCATCTATTTATAATACTCACCAGGGAATAGAACTAAATTAAATTTGGAGAAAGCCATTTTAATTGCCTTAGGATTGATCTGACTCTGGAGGTACTATTGGTTCATCATATGACTTTGCTGTGTTGCATGTTAGACAGAGCAGAGAGCAGCAACAAACTAGGTGAAGTGAAAATGTGCTTGGCCAATTCACATATATAGCCAAAAGTGCAGCATTGTTGAAAGTGATGAATGAGAATAGTAGTGAGAATGTTGAGACCAAGGAAGTGGAGTGAAACTAAATCATGTAGATCATGGAAAGGATTTAGGCTTTATTCTGGTTAATGCAACGATTGAGGTATTGAATGTAGCTTTGATAGATTGTTACTTTCATGCTAATAGAATTACTCTGACTATCCTGTGGAGGATTAATACACTCACATAATGAAATTGAATGTAATAATGCTATTGAAGTAATCGATGTGAATGATAGCACTGACATGTTTCAAGGTGATAAGAACAGTGTTAAAAGTAGTTCCAATTCGGAAATGTGTGAAGTGCAGGAAAAAGTTATTTCACAAAAATTATGGGAGACAGGAAAGAAGAGCCAGGTATAATAAAATTTTTCTTTGTTTGGACATCTAAGTTAATGAAATTGTCCCATACAGAAAAAAGAATATAAGAAAGAAACAGTTGAACACAATCAGGGTATTTGTTTGAGGGTTATTTTTATTTGCAAGTAGAGATTTCAAGTGGTTAATTGTAGTACAAATTCAAGGGGAGTTTGATTCAGGAAATAATATTAGGTATCATCTGTGTGCATTCACCTGTACACAGATGGTATGCTTTGTATAGTTCACCAATGTTATAATGTAGACAATTGAGTCTCATGTCTTGTTGAGAGCACTGGAAGGATCTAGTCACCATAGGAATGGCAGCTGAGAAAGGAAGAACCTAAAGGGAATTCTTATATTGAAAGAAAGGTAGAGTAAATGAATCAAGATGCCATCATCTATGTTGTGTTCCACTACTCAAGTGATATGAAAACTCAGGATACTTTATTAGCTTTGGGGCACTCCAGTTTTTCTCAGTTCTGGTTACACTCCAAGTGATTATCACCAACATTGCTAGATGTTCAATATCAGACTCTATAGTCATGGTGCTGCTCAGTTCACAGCGCAAAGAATTACTGGGCTACAGAGTCACCCCAAGAGGTACTCAAGTATCTCATGTTGAATCACAAAATACTCAGAGGGTTATGTAGTACCAGGGATTGAACCTAGTTTGGTTGTATGCATGGTATGCCCCCTAACTTTTTTTTTTATTATCTTCTAATTCTAAACTATTAAGATATGATTAGTTTCTATAATTTGGATAACTTGGTACATTTCACAAGTGTCAGGCCATTTTAAATATAAAGTGAAGGTTTGCTAGTTATACTATTTCTTTTTTTTTTAAATATTTTTATTTCCTAATCACAGACATATGGAGGTGAACATTTTTATATAAGTGTCAACCAAAACAGTATATCCCAGCAGATTGGTTTTGATGTGTCAGACATTTAAGAAAATTGAAAAAATGTAAACAACACCACTCTTCTCACTAGGAAGTTTTTTGCTTGAGGAAATACAGCTATTGAATATTAAAATATGCATGTATATTAAATTTAAATGGGTTTGTTATTTTCTTTTTTTTTAAATTTATTTAAACACCTTAATTACATACATGATTGTGTTTGGGTTTCAGTCATGTAAAGAACACCACCCATCACCAGTGCAACATTCCCATCACCAATATCCCAAGTCTCCCTCCTCACCACCCGACCCCCGCCTGTACTCTAGACAGGCTCTCCATTTTCCTCATACATTCTCGTTATTAGGACAGTTCAAAATGTAGTTATTTCCCTAGCTAAACTCATCACTATTTGTGGTGAGCTTCCTGAGGTGAGCTGGAACTTCCAGCTCTTTTCTCTTTTGTGTCTGAAAATTATTATTACAAGGGTGTCTTTCATTTTTCTTAAAACCCATAGATGAGTGAGACCATTCTGCGTTTTTCTCTCTCTCTCTGACTTATTTCACTCAGCATAATAGATTCCATGTACATCCATGTATAGGAAAATTTCATGACTTCATCTCTCCTGACAGCTGCATAATATTCCATTGTGTATATATACCACAGTTTCTTTAGCCATTCGTCTGTCGAAGGGCATCTTGGTTGTTTCCAGAGTCTTGCTATGGTAAATAGCGCTGCAATGAATATAGGTGTAAGGAAGGGGTTTTTGTATTGTATTTTTGTGTTCCTAGGGTATATTCCTAGGAGTGGTATAACTGGATCGTATGGGAGCTCGATTTCCAGTTTTTGGAGGAATCTCCATATCGCTTTCCATAAAGGTTGAACTAGACGGCATTCCCACCAGCAGTGGATAAGAGTTCCTTTCTCTCCACATCCCCGCCAACACTGTTTATTCTCATTCTTTGTGATGTGTGCCATTCTCTGGGGTGTGAGGTGGTATCTCATAGTTGTTTTGATTTGCATCTCCCTGATGATTAGTGATGTGGAACATTTTTTCATGTGTCTTTTGGCCATGTGTATTTCTTCTTTGTCAAAGTGTCTGTTCATTTCTTCTCCCCATTTTTTGATTGGGTTAGATGTTTTTTTCTTGTAAAGTTCTGTCAGTGCCTTGTATATTTTGGAGATTAGCCCCTTATCTGATGGGTATTGGGTGAATAGTTTCTCCCAATCAGTGGGTGGCTCTTGTATCCTGGGCACTATTTCCTTTGAGGTGCAGAAGATTCTCAGCTTAATATATTCCATCTGTTAATCTCTGCTTTCACTTGCTTGGAGAGTGCAGTTTCCTCCTTGAAGATGCCTGTAATGTCCTGCAGTGTTTTGCCTATGTGCTGTTCTATACATCTTATGGTTTTGGGGCTGATATCGAGGTCTTTAATCCATTTGGATTTTACCTTCGTACATGATGTTAGCTGGGGGTCTAAGTTCAATTTTTTGCAAGTGGCTATCCAATTGTGCCAACACCACTTGTTGAAGAGGCTTTCCCTGCTCCATTTAGGATTTCCTGCTCCTTTATCAAAAATTAGGTGGTTGTATGTCTGGGGAACATTTTCTGAGTATTCAAGCCTATTCCACTGATATGAGGACCTATCCTTATTCCAATACCATGCTGTTTTGATAACTATTGCTTTGTAGTACAGTTTAAAGTTGGAGAAAGTAATTCCTCCCATATTCTTTTTCCCAATGATTGCTTTAGCTATTAGAGGGTGTTTATTGTTCCAAATGAAGTTCAAAAGTGTCTGATCCACTTCTTTGAAGAATGTCATGGGTATCTTTAGAGGGATGGCATTAAATCTGTATAATGCCTTGGGGAGTATTGCCATTTTGATGATGTTAATCCTGCCGATCCATGAGCAGGGTATGTGTTTCCATTTCCATGTGTCTTCTCTTATTTCTTGGAGCAGAGTTTTATAGTTTTCATTGTATAGGTCCTTCACATATTTAGTCAAGTTGATTCCAAGATATTTGAGTTTGTGTGGCACTATTGTGAATGGGGTTGTTTTCTTAATGTCCATTTCATCCTTATTACTATTGGTGTATAGAAAGGCCATTGATTTTTGTGTGTTAATTTTGTAGCCTGCCACCTTGCTATATGAGTCTATTGTTTCTAGAAGCTTTTTGATAGAGTCTTTAGGGTTTTCTAAGTAGAGTATCATGTCATCTGCAAACAGTGAGAGCTTGACTTCTTCCTTTCCTATCTGGATTCCCTTGATATCCTTTTCTTGCCTAATCGCTATAGCAAGTACTTCCAATGCTATGTTGAATAGGAGTGGTGAGAGAAGACAGCCTTGTCTTGTGCCAGAATTTAGAGGGAAGGCTTTTAGTTTTTCTCCATTGAGGATAATGTTTGCCACTGGCTTGTGGTAGATGGCCTTCACTATATTCAGAAAGGTTCCCTCCATTCCCATCTTGCTGAGAGTTTTGATCAAGAATGGGTGCTGGACCTTATCAAATGCTTTCTCTGCATCTATTGATATGATCATGTGGTTTTTACTTTTCTTGTTATTGATGTTGTGTATTATGTTGATAGATTTACGGATGTTAAACCAGCCTTGCATTCCTGGGATGAAACCTACTTGATCGTAGTGGATGATCTTCTTAACGAGGCATTGAATCCTATTTGCCAGGATTTTGTTGAGGATCTTTGCATCTGCATTCATCAGCAATATTGGTCTGTAATTTTCTTTTTTTGTAGCATCTCTGTCTGGTTTAGGTATCAAGGTGATGGTGGCTTCATAAAAGCTATTTAGAAGTGTTTCTGGTTGTTCAATTTCATGAAAGAGTCTTGCCAAGATTGGCAGTAGTTCCTCTTGGAAAGTTTGATAGAATTCATTAGTGAATCCATCTGGACCTGGGTTTTGTTTTTCGGCAGACATTTGATTACTGTTTTAATTTCATCAATGGTGATGGGGGTGTTTAGATATGCTACATCCTCTTCCTCCAACCGTGGAAGATTATAAGAGTCCAAGAATTTATCCATTTCTTCCAGGTTCTCATTTTTAGTGGCATAGAGTTTTTCAAAGTAGTTTCTGATTACCCTTTGAATCTCTGTCATATCAGTAGTGATCTCTCCTTTTTCATTCCTGATACGAGTTATCAAGTTTCTCTCTCTCTCTTTCTTTGTTAGGTTTGCCAGTGGTCTATCAATCTTGTTTATTTTTTCAAAGAACCAACTTCTGCTTTCGTTGATCTTTCGGATTGTTTTTTGAGTTTCCACTTCGTTGATTTCTGCTCTCAGCTTTGTTATTTCCTTCTGTCTTCCTATTCTTGGGTCCTTTTGTTGAGCATTTTCTAGTTCTATTAGCTGTGTCATTAAGCTACTCAGGTAATCTCCTTCTTCCTGATGTGTGCTTGCAAAGCTATAAATTTTCCTCTCAGTACTGCTTTTGCTGTGTCCCATAAGTTCTGATAGTTTGTGTCTTTATTGTCATTTGTTTCCAGGAACCTTTTTATTTCCTCCTTGATTTCACCTCGGACCCACTGGTTATTGAGCATGAGGCTGTTTAACTTCCAGGTGTTAAAGTGTTTCTTCTGAGTCCCTTTGGAGTTCACAAATAATTTCAGAGCGTTGTGGTCAGCGAAGGTAGTCTGCAAAATTTCTATCCTCTTGATCTTATGGACGTATGTTTTATGTGCCAGCATGTAGTCTATCCTGGAGAATGTCCCATGTACATTGGAGAAGAATGTGTATCCAGATTTCTGGGGATGGAGTGTCCTATATATATCCACTAGGCCTCTTCCTTCCATTTCTCTCCTCAGGTCTAGTATATTCTTGTTGGGTTTCAGTCTGGTTGACCTATCCAGTGTTGACAAAGCCGTGTTAAGGTCCCCCACAATTATTGTGTTGTTGTTGATATTATTTTTCAGATTTGTCAACAGTTGTATTAAATATTTTGCTGGCCCCTCATTCGGTGCATATATGTTTAGGAGAGTGAATTCTTCCTGCTCTACGTACCCCTTGATTAATATAAAATATCCATCTTTGTCCCTTACAACCTTCCTGAGTATAAAGTTTGCATTATGTGATATTAGTATGGCCACTCCAGCTTTTTTATGGGTGTTGTTTGCTTGGATAATTTTTCTCCAGCCTTTTATTTTGAGTCTATGTTTGTTCTGACTATTCAGGTGCGTTTCTTGTAGGCAGCAGAAGGTTGGATTGAGTTTTTTGATCCATTTAGCCACTCTGTGTCTCTTAACTGGTGCATTTAGTCCATTGACGTTGAGAGAAAGAATTGCCCTGGGATTTAACGCCATCTTTATTTCGAAATTTGGTGTGTCTTTTGGGTAGTCTTGTCTTAGATTAGGTCTTTCAGTTTTTCTCTTAAGACTGGTTTTGTGTCTGTGAGTTTCTGAGCTGTTTTTTGTCTGTGAAACCATGTATTCTTCCGTCAAACCGGAAAGTGAGTTTTGCTGGGTATAGTATTCTGGGTGAAGCATTCATTTCATTCAGTCTTGTCACAATATCCCACCACTGCTTTCTGGCATTGAGTGTTTCTGGTGACAGGTCTGCTGTAAATCTCAGGGAAGCTTGCTTGAACGTTATTTCCCCTTTTGATCTTGCTGTTTTCAGAATTCTGTCTCTATCTGTGGGATTTGTCATTGTGACTAGGATGTGTCTTGGGGTGGTTTTTCTGGGGTCTCTTTTGGTTGGTACTCTTCGGGCATGCAGGATTTGATCACATATATTCTTTAGCTCTGGAAGTTTCTCTTTAATGATGTTCTTGACCATTGATTCTTCCTGGAAGTTTTCTTCCTGGGTCTCTGGGACTCCAATGATTCTTAAGTTGTTTCTGTTGATCTTATCATAGACTTCTATTTTCATCTGTTCCCATTCTTTGACTAATTTTTCCATTGTCTGCTCATTTGCTTTAAGTTTTTTGTCTAATCTCTCCTGCTGTATGGAATTGTTATGTATCTCTTCTTCCACAGCACCAAGTCTATTCTCAGCTTCTGATACCCTTTCCCAGAGCTTATCCATTTTGTCATTCACTTCGTTTACTGACTTTTTCAGTCCTGTTAGTTGACATGTTACTTCAGTTTGGAATTTTGTGATTTTTGTCTTCATATTTTCTTGGTTCTTATTAGTGTTCTGTTCAACTCGATCCATGGTTTCTTGGAGTCCGTTGAGCATCTTCCATATTGCTAGTTTAAAGTCCTTATCTGAGAGGTTGATTAGTTGGTTGGTCATTATCTGGTCCTCAGAATTGTCATCTTCATTCTCTATGTCTGATGTTGGCCTGCGTTGTTTCCCCATTGTCACACTTGTATTGTGGGTTTTTCTACGTGTTGTGGTGGTATTCATTGTCTATATGATGCAGGCAGCACACTCCTCTGGCTCCTCCCTTTCTGGATGGGCTGACTTGCCTCTAAGGGAGGTCAGTCCTCCGTAGATGAAGCCTCACACTGGGTCAAATCTTAGGCCCAAGCATGCAACAGAGAAGACAGTCCGGAGAGAAATGTTTGCTTCTGTGATATAGCACCGTTCTTAGTGTAATTTTTCCTTCTTGTTGCAATGGTGTTCTTTCCTTAGAAAGAGTGCACGGCCGCGTAGCCTTTTTTCATGCTTTGTAGTCCCTCCCTGAAAATGGCGTCTGGGCGAGCGAGTTTTCTGGAGCCTCTTTTTGCCCCACTCGCAAGAGTTTCACGCAAGAGGATGACAGTAGACAGACATATACAGGTCAAACTCACAGTTTTTCACAGTTGGGCCCCACTGGGCCGGTGTACTTTCGTGGATTTTCCCCGCCTGTTGTCACACACAGGGAGCCGGCTTTTGCAAAGTTATGCCGGTTTTCATGCTCTGTAGTCCCTCCCTGAAAATGGCGTCTGGGCGAGCGAGTTTTCTGGAGCCTCTTTTTGCCCCACTCACAAGAGTTTCACGCAAGAGGACAGTAGACAGACATATACAGGTCAAACTCACAGTTTTTCACAGTTGGGCCCCACTGGGCCGGTGTACTTTCGTGGATTTTCCCCGCCTGTTGTCACACACAGGGAGCCGGCTTTTGCAAAGTTATGCCGGTTTTCATGCTCTGTAGTCCCTCCCTGAAAATGGCGTCTGGGCGAGCGAGTTTTCTGGAGCCTCTTTTTGCCCCACTCACAAGAGTTTCACGCAAGAGGACAGTAGACAGACATATACAGGTCAAACTCACAGTTTTTCACAGTTGGGCCCCACTGCCGGTGTACTTTCGTGGATTTTCCCCGCCTGTTGTCACACACAGGGAGCCGGCTTTTGCAAAGTTATGCCGGTTTTCATGCTTTGTAGTCCCTCCCTGTAAATGGCGTCTGGGCAATCAAGTTTTCTGGAGCCTCTTTTTGCCCCACTCGCAAGAGTTTCATGCAAGAGGACGACAGTAGACAGACATATACAGGTCAAACTCACAGTTTTTCACAGTTGGGCCCCACTGGGCCGGTGTACTTTCGTGGATTTTCCCCGCCTGTTGTCACACACAGGGAGCCGGCTTTTGCAAAGTTATGCCGGTTTTCTAGTTATACTATTTCTATGTTGTATAATAACAGTTTTTTACTAAAGAATAGAAGATAATTAATAAAATGTTAGTTTAAATTTTTAACTATTTCATAACTTTATAATATCATTAAACTGAAAATATATAAGAAAAAAGACAGACTTAAATTGGCTTTCAATTTAACAGTATTTCCTAAAAGTTAAGTGCAACCTGTGTACATATCACTGACTTTTATTTATTAAGAGTATTTTTCTTAAATATAAAATGCTTCACGAATTTGAATGTCATCCTTGTGCAGGGGCCATGCTAATCTTCTTTGTATCATTTCAATTTTAGTATATGTGCTGCTGAAGCAAGCACTGTCAAGAGTATTTTTACATGCCGAATAGAAGGATAAAAGAAGACTGAGGTTATCCAATTACTTGGAGTTTTATAGGAATAGTAGAATGTAGTTGTTTCCTCCATAAGTATATTATCACTCAAAGTATAATTTAAAAATATCTAATATATAGTAGATACCTAGAAATATATACTATAGATAGTTAAATACCTAACAGAAATTAAAAATCAATCAAAATATTACCAGATTAAATCTAATAGATTAGAAAGTCTATATTTTAAAATATTGAGCACTAATAAAAGATCTCTCATATATTAGAAGTTGTATATATTTAGAAATGGTTGAAACTCTGCATTAGCAGTGTTAAAATTAGCCTCTGAGTCTGTCTTCATTTGTTGAGTAGCACAAAAGGCAAATTATTACTCTAGAAAACATTCCTGTCTCTGCCCTCAAAGAATCCTCAGAAATTTCTACCAAATAGTAAAATGGAAATAAAAAGAGAAGGAAAGTAGAGTCTGCAAATTAAAGCCATTAAAAATCAGAGAAGAGCAAGAGTGGGACAAACAATGCTAGTCACTCTGAAGCATTTAAGAAAAGTCTCACTGAAGAAATTTTAAGGCATTTTAATTTTGTGTTTTATTTTGGCCTGTATTCTAGTTCACTTATCCTATTTTCCACTGTATTCAACTTTATTTTCGAAAACAGTCTTATGCATTATATACTTATTTACCCCTTCCTCATATTACATCCCTCCCCTCTCACACACATAGCACACAACCTTGTTGTTGTTCGTGCTATTATTATAAATAGGTGTCTCCCATGTGCCTGGCTGTGTTGCTCTCACATTTGGTTGTGGCTTTTATTGGCATCTGCAGGGCTTCCATAATTTGTCCAGATGCCAAGATATTCAATAAAGGACGCATCCCTTCGTTGTGGTACCTGTCTATGTGCTTGATCTTGATCACACTTTCTATCTGGTATTCCCACATCTTTTAATGCTGGTCATTACCAAAGGTTGCACCCATTTTGTGGTACTTACACATTCCAAATTTAGTTGTAGCTGGAAACTTCTTTGCAATGGAGATCACAGAAACAGAGCTGCTAGCTTTATGCTTGATACATATAGTGCAGAGATTAAACTTTAGAAGAAATATTGATGTCATAAACCAGAGTTTATACAGCATATATAAAAATTATTTTGTATTTTAACAATATTTTTCAACTTTATCTTTATGTTTTAGCTCTTTAAAAGTAAAGCACTTTTTATTTTGTTCTGAGGTGATACTAATGGGCCAGGCTTTGTACCACTCAGTGTTCAATCAGAGCAGGTATTCACTTGATACACTTGAAATGCAAGTGTCCTACCTGCTAAACTATAACTTTGGCCACAAGCTTCTTCAACTTATACAAAAATTAAAAGCCAGAGCTTATTACTTCTACTTCTTTTATCTTGAACTTGTGAGTGCTTTTTGTTTATTTATTTATTTATTTTTATTATCTTTAAGTCACACCCCATATTGCTCTGGGCTTACTCCTGGCTCTCCACTTAGTCTGTTTCATTCCTAGCAGGCTCAGGGGACCATAGGCTGCCAGGGAATAACCCCAAGTTGACAACATGGTTGGTCCTACTTGCCATTGTTCCAAGTTAATGCTCCAATCCTCATATATCTTTATTATACTTCTTTTTCCTATTATTTTCTTTTTCCTTTCAGTGCTTTTCTTGGTGAATTTGGACTGTGATCTAAACATGCAGGAAATCCTATACATATGATTCAAGGATTTGGATCATTTACAAAAATATTTTATTTCTGTTAATAGTAGTTAGTTGATAAGGATTGCTTTAATCCAAATATAGTCAAAATTTATTTGAAGCTAGGGTTATCTATTTCTTGATTATTATTTTTCTAGAATTCTCATATAAAATCTAAGAGTCTTTACTAAGATGCTACTTCTAGAATCCCTACTATCATGTTTTGCCTCCCAAACACACTCATGGTAGATTCCATTCATTGCCTCCTGACTAAGTAGAAAAAAATGTTAGTAGAAAGTTGTATAATATTTGTTTCAACACTCTAGATAGTGCCTCAATATCTCTTTGAAAGTACTATATGTTTTTTTTGCATTTTAATTCCTCCAAATAGACTTTTAAAAATAAAGTTCTAATTCTTGGGTTGTTTATTTTCTGTCCTCCAGTAGAGTTCTGAAATAAAACATTTTTTTTTTTCAGAAATAGAAAGCTCAAGACTGTAACTATGATTCCAAGAAGACAATTAAGAGTAGAATTGTAAAAGAGTTTACAGATCTTTAGATAACTTATGATGCTCTCTGTTCTGTGGCCTAATGTATGTGATAGGCATTTTTTATTTATTTGTATGCAAATTTTATATAAATAATAAATAATAAATATAAATATTATATAAAATTAAGTGTAAAATATGTTGCTAAAAATAAGAATAAGGAGAAAATGATGGAATCAATAAGTATAGAGAAGTTTTTTGTTTATTTAAATAGGAAGAAGATAATTTACACATTATGAGTAAAGATAGGGAGTTGAAGAGGAAATACATTTTTTAAAATGTGCCTTTTATATACAATGAGACAAGAATTATTTATCACAAAAGTCCCATTTTTATTCTAAGACTATATTTATCAGATGTGAATGAGGAAGTGAGAATAATTGGTTTCTCTTCCCCCAAATTAATGAGGGATATAGTGATGAAATAAAGAAAAGTAAGAGTGGAAATAAATCAAATAAATCTGTAATATCTTGCTTTAGAGGTGAATCTATGTGGGCCATTATCTGTTGATAAAATTTAACTCTTGGTACTAGATGGCTTTTAAGATTAACATTACTAAGTATGAATCATATTATTTTGCTTTGTGAATATTATAATCATGTTACCCTAAACTTTTCAAAGGGTAAATTTTGTTTGATTTATGTATGTGGTATTGAGAAGGAGGTTAGGTATCATCATTTCTAAAGTTTTAAAGTTAAATTATTTTCTTTTAAAAATTTATGATTAGAATGCTAAACACCCATTATCAGATTATAACCTAATTTGGTTATTAAATCATTAAATATAAAATTAATTAAGAGGAAGTTATGAGATATACATAGGCCTCTAATTCAAATAGATGAGGGTCTCAAAGATTATCAGTTTATTTGTAAATATAAAGGAAAGAAGTAGGCCGTATCACAGTATGGTTAACTCTGGATTACAAATCTATGATTACCAAGAAGTTCTGAAGGAAGAAAAAAAGAGCAAAAAATGAACTATTAGGCATTGGTGAAATATATGCACATTGCTATAGATACTTTGGTTGTGGTGTGGTGAAGAACTGTAGATCAAAATATTAACCAATAACAATAGTACTAACATAATCATGTACACTATTGTTACACAACTAATAAAGCTATCCCTCTGCAGAGAGACGCATACAGAGGACAACAATGATAAGACATGAAATCGCAACTCACTCTCTAAAACACATCATTAAATCACCAATAGCTCTAAGAGACACCGATTAGATGTTCTCCAACAGTTCTTGAAGAAACTAATTCTTAACCTGATAAAAAAGCAAAACAACATGAACATGTTCTCAGAGTCAGAAACCTGAGGTGTACTAGACTGTATCTTTAAGAAATAGATACCAAGGTCCCGGAGAGATAGCGCAGCGGCGTTTGCCTTGCAAGCAGCCGATCCAGGACCAAAGGTGGTTGGTTCGAATCCCGGTGTCCCATATGGTCCCCCGTGCCTGCCAGGAGCTACTTCTGAGCAGACAGCCAGGAGTAACCCCTGAGCATCGCCGGGTGTGGCCCAAAAACCAAAAAAAAAAAAAAAAAGAAATAGATACCAAGTAGGATTATCTGTCTACTAGATTGATAGAGGATATTACTGAGATATATATAAAATACAGCCATTGGGAAGTGTGACTTTCATGGAAGAGCACATATGATCCCTAAGATCAATCACTCCACCCTTTTCACTCCAATACTGCTGAGATTGGCCTTCATGACTCAAAGGTCTCAAGTGTAACCCCAATCCCATATAAGAAAGAAATAAAATAGAAAAAAAAAAAGAAAGAAATAAAATAGAAAATATTTTTATCACATTTCAAGCCTAATCTAAAAAACATGGGTGATAAATAAAGATTTTGTTGACATAGTTCAAGACAACAGCTCATTTCTATGAAAAGGCATGGCATTATTAGAGGAAATTATTGACCTTAAATTGCTTATTATTTAACCTCATGCCTTCAAGTAGTGGGCTTTTTTAATACTCATGCCAGGACTGCCATGTGTGTGTGTGTTTTCTTCTCTCTCCAATATGCAATGTCTGAAGTTGCATTAGGAGAATAATTTATTACATGAAGATACAGTGATATCCTTTGATATCTAAGGTTATGCTGGAGATATTTGCCACATGTCATAGTGTTAAGAGAAACACTAAATTTGAATAAAGTATCAGATGATTTTTGGCAACATACTTTTTTAGCATTCATCAAATCCAACCTCTGGCCTAGTTTTATTTGGATGTAGAATATGAGTGATAAATATGTATATCTATATTAATATATGTATATGTACATATATAGAGAGAGAATGAAGAAAGAGTAGTGTGGTCCAAAGAAGTGTTCAGGAGATCCATTATCTCCTCCATAGTTGAAATGATCAGGTCCTAATGTTCTGAGAGTCACCTAGGCCACTTCATGAGTAACTGGAAACTGCCCAGGTTTACTTGATGATGCTTGGGATTCCATGTGGTATTAGGAATCAACAAAGTCTGATGACATGCCAGTCTTGCAGCCTAACCATTCCCCAACCAATTTACAGAGGAGAGAGAAGAGAGAGAGTGAATGAGACAAAGAAGGAGGTGGAGAGAGTGAAAGGAGTAGAGAGAAAGAGAGAAGAGATTCAAGAAACACTGCATGTGTCCTGTAAAGTTTAAGACATTTACTTACTTTTAAAAAAAATTGCTGGGCAGGGAGAGATAGCACAGCAGTGTTTGCCTTGCAAGCAGCCGATCCAGGACCTAAGGTGGTTGGTTCAAATCCCGGTGTCCCATATGGTCCCCCGTGCCTGCCAGGAGCTATTTCTGAGCAGACAGCCAGGAGTAACCCCTGAGCAATGCCGGGTGTGGCCCGAAACCAAAAAAAAAAAAAAAAAAAAAAAAAAAAGAAAAGAAAGAAAGAATTGCTGACCACTATTATAGAAAGTAACAAAAAATCTTGGGGCCAGAGCAATAGCACAGCAGTAGGGTGTTTGCCTTGCATGCAGCCAATCCAGGACAGACTATGTTTCGAATCCTGATGTCCCATATGGTCCTCTGAGCCAGGAGCAATTTCTGACCACAGAGCAAGGAATAACCCCTGATAGTCACTGGGTGTGGCCCAACAACCAACAAAAATAAAAGAAGAAAATAACTAAAATCTTCAGCATTGAAATTATACCCACTCTGCAAAGACTCCTTTTTGAGAATTGTGTTTACCAGCAGGTTATACTAGTCTTATAACTACAAAAATAAGAAAAGACAGATACAGTGTGTGTGTGTGTGTGTGTGTGTGTGTTTAAGTGATGGTGGAAAACCTGAGTATTGGGAACACCATAAATTTCTAGTAGCCATATATAGCATTAGTTCATGCTTTATTCCTTGTATTTTCTCCTTTCCAGATAAATTGGTTTTGATTTGCTCTTTGTTGTAACCTGATCACATCTATTAATTGACAGAAAAGTGTGTTATAGTGCTCAATAATCTATCATCCAACCTAAGCAACCTTTTGGATGTTATCTTGTATCATCAAACTAACTCTCCTAGGAGTCTTTTCTGAGAAAATTTGGTTTATGCATATACAAATTAAAATTAAACTTGGACTAACAAAATAACCCTTGAATCTACATGTCAACACAAGAAGTTAATTTATGAAAGACAATAATTTGTTTATGTAATTAAAACAATCATTTAAAAGAACAATATTCTATAGAGGATAAGAAAACTGCATAAGTTAAGAATAAACTGAAGTGCATATAAGTAGTCAATATTGATTTATTGGTCTTTGGACGATATCAGCAGTGCTCAGGGGCCACATCTGGCTCTGCACTCAGAAATCACCCCAGGCAGGCTGGGAGACTGTATGAGATGTCTAGAATCTGAGATGTCTAGAATCAAACCAAGTTCTTCCCCTGTCAGCTGCATGCAAGGCAAAAGTCCTACCATTGTGCTATCTCTTCGGCTCCTGTAGTGGATATAATCTTGTAAATTTATATGGCGTTATCCACCATCAGCCTTTCCTTTATTACCTAATGAAACCCAATTGAGTTTGACTTTCTTATACTTTATTTTCACTTGATTTACAAGATGGGTAAACGCCACATTCTTTAGCAAATGTTATTAAAATTGCTTGCTAAGTATCATAAACGATCTCAGATTGGAAAGTGAGCAAAAGGATTAAAGTGTTTTTTCCCTACATGTAGCTGATCTTGATTTGATCTCTGGTACTACATGGTCTCCTGAGCATCTCCAGAGCTGACTCCTGGTTAGGGAGTCAGGAATTAGCTGTGAGCCTCACCAGGTGTTCTACAAACCCCATCCATCTCTCCATCAAAAAAGGAGCATCCTACTCAAATTTTACAATAAAAAGCCAAAATAAAACTTGATTAAACTAAAACAGAAATCTTGAGAAATAAAAAAAAAAATCTTGGGCTGGAGTGATAGTTCAAAGAGCAGTGTGCTTGTCTTCCCAAGCTTAAACATTATATAGAGCAGGGATTTGTTTGTTTGTTTTGTTTTTATTTTTGGGTCACACTGGACAGTGCTCAATGGTTACTCCACAGGAATTTGTAAGCAATCTCAAAAAAAGTTAATAGGAGGAACCCATAGAAGTGTATCTGTACTGTATTGGTCTTTGTACTTTCTTAAAGATGAAATTTGCAGCCTGGGTATGGCAGATTGAAAGTTCTAAGCAGAATACACAAAGGATTTCTTTCCCCTTTTAGCTGTATATTGTATTCTCTTGTTTGGGTGCCTGTAACATAGTTCTTCTAAGCCTGTGTGTAACAGTTAGGTAAGTTAAGTAACAGTTCCCATCTGATAAATATTTTCAATAATTCTGGAAAGTTCTTATTTAGTATTTTGTACTAAACTTCACAAAATTTTAATTGAGTTCATGACTTGTCCAAAGATTAAATGCAAGTATGTTTATGGTTTTCATATTTTGAAATAATCCCCTAACTTGAAAGAAAAAACACTTTCATAATTAAAGTTAATTAAGATCAAACAAATTTAATGCCTCAGGATGATTACTTTTTAAAATACTTTACAAGTAGTTTAAGTAACAGACAACATTTTCAAGAATTTTTTTGTAAAAGGCATTTCAGAGCAAAGATTTTATCACTACCTTCTTTTTTGTTAGAACTTGACTTACATCTACATAAAAATAATTTGCCTTTTCAACCTTAAATTCTCCTTGATGACTGCATCTGAATCTGAACCATTTGTTCTTTTGACTAGTTATTGAAGATTCTAATTTTTAATATTAAAAATATAAATCAATGTGACTGAAAACAAATATAACATTCAAACTTCTTTTACATTTTAATGTGCAATTGTAATCACAAACATCACTTTTCAACCATTAGACTACAATTCCTTACCTTACAATATTTTAGAATAACCAGTAGGTAACTTACATATTTAAAACTTAATAAATCTATGTTCCCTTGTTCATAAGTATTTATTATCTTTTCTAAATTTTTAAATCTGAAAGAATAGGAACTAGATATTTTCCAATTTATACTAACTTCTCATTATGCTAGATAATGTTTAAAAGCTAAGACTAGAGGACAGGAGTTATGGAACAGAAGATAGAGTACTTACCTTGCACACAGTTGATCTTTTTTTTTTTTCTCTAAACTTAACTTTACAGGTTCTAATCTGAAAATATACAAACACACGTACTTTTATTTTTTCCTTCATCACTACAGCAACAATCCTGCTGCCTTTGTAATAATATATGAGTAACAGATGGTCGCCCACAACCCAGCAACCCCCTAAAATTCATGGCATCTTGAGATGTCCCTTGTGCAAGTCAGAATCTGCTACCAACGGAACAGTACAGCTTTGCCAATCACAAGGACCTGCTATTCCATGCCTAGGAAGGGAGACTGCTACCGTCGGAAGGCCCCATAGACACATGGGTCACATAGTTGATCTTAAGTTGGATGCCTAGGCCCCCCGAGCCTCATCAGAAGTGATCCTTAAACAGAACCAGGATATAAAACATGATGGTGGTAATAGAAAATAATAGAAAATAAAGAGACAATATTTATTAACCTAGGACTGAATTCCCAACTGATGGATGAGTTTCAGTTCTGTGTAAGTAAATATACTAACCAAACATTTTTGCTTTAATCTCTTAAGAAAATAACAATGGAGTCAAGCTATTATTTATTAATTTATACAATGTGATGATTAATTCCTATATTACAATTTATTTCTAAACAACTAAGGGGAATAAAACATAAGAAACAGAAACATTTTAAATATATTTAATATGTTTTTGAGAGGAAGGATTTTTGGGCCACAACCGAGACACTCAGGGGTTACTCCTGGCTATGTATTCAGAAATCACTCCTGGCTTGAGGGACCATATGAGACACTGGAGGGATCAAACCCAGGTCCATTCTGGGTCAGTCGTTTGCAAGGTAAACACCTTACTGCTGAGCCATCACTCTGGCCCTAAATATATTTAATATTCTTACCCAATATTTTCATTTATAAGTGTGTTAGGACATATGCAAAGGAAGTATTTAATTAACTAGATCCCATCACATTCTCTCCCTACTTCCACCACAAAGGCGAGTTTAAAGCTTTGTTGAAGATATTTGTTAAAAATAAAATGAAATTGCTAACTATCTCATTATCACTATTATATTTTCATGATAGTGAAACCAAAAATTAATTAGAGCAAAATTTAGAGTTATATGAAAAACTAAATTATATTTAATTTTATTGCATTATTATAAGCCAATAATTTCTAGTCAATAAATTCGACTTATACTTTGAGTTACTAACTGAAATAGGCAGGCAGATAGGGAAAGGATCTCTTCCCCCAACACACACCTCTCATGCAATGAGTTCTTGTGAGTAATAAAATCAACAATCCCTAAACCTGTAAGGTTCTTCCTTCTCTGGGCCTGTCCTGATTCCAGTTTAAGATCTTATCAGACTTAGTTTTCTGAGATTAAAGTGAATTAATAAAAGTCCTAGACTTGAAAAATTCACTTTCCTGAAGAAAGTATAGCTCACAGTCCATACCAGCCATTCTAGGATGCCATAGGTGGATAGAGAGAAAATGGTAGATTGTATTTGGAGCCTATAGCCTCAGAATAGTGATAATAGTATAACTAACCATTAATAAATTACTGTTTTGCTTGTTTGGTTTGGGGCCATGAATGTGATGTGAAGGGCTTACTCTTGACTCTGTTCTCAGGGATTGCTCCTGGTGATGATGTTCAGGGAACCTTATTTTTTTCAGAGAATGAACCAGGAATGGTCAATATAAGGTAGGTGTATTCATCTTTTTATTTTCTCATTGACACCAATATTGATCATTTCTAAGGTATATTAGTGGCTTGAGAGGCTCTGGATATCAGAAATTCAAATTTTATAACAAAATAGCATTATTTTTTAAATGCATTATACTCTCCTAACACGGGAGATTAAATACTTGAATAAAAGATATTTAGAAGGAGATATAAATTACATAATTCCAGAAATGATAAACAAATGGGTTAATTTCTAGCTACGAATTTCTTATCTAACCATTTTCATGTACTAACTTAGGTAACTCAAAACCGTTAGGTTTGTATATATCATCTCTAACTGCACCCCGGGCTGCAGGTAAAACACAGTACAAGCTTGGATCTAATTAAATGGGAGAGTTTGTTCCAGTTCCCAGATTTAGTTTGGATGGACTCCAAAGAGGAAATAACTTCAAAATGCTGTCTTCATTCCAGGCTAAAGAAAAAATGCTGATGTTGAAGGAGGACATTAGCAAACAAAGGAAAGGAATGCAAAACAACTCTGCACAATTTAGAATAAGGACAGACTACCTCACCATGATTGAATTTAGCATTACAAAGCTCTTACTATCTACAATCTACAAGATCTGCAGAAACAGCAGTTCAGAAAATTAGAGACAAAAGCAATGTGAGGCCTGGGAAGAGAGTGAAAAACAGTGTTCATAAATAAAGTTCAGACTGAACAGTGATCTCACAACCACTCTGATTTCTATGTGAAGTTCTAACATCTAGGATGATCATGAGAATGTTTGATGATAACACTATATGGAGGAATAAAGGAAAAATAAAAGCATGGGAATAGGCTCCAGTCCTAGACAGCAGGAATTCTTTTGGATCAAATATATTAGAAATCAGCCATAAGAAAATAGCCATCTAGAAAGATAGATGAAAGTTGAGTACCTACAAGCTTAGGAGAGGGCACACATAGAACTAACTTGTGAGGAACTAATCTTTGACTACTAACAAAAAAATTTAACTTGTCTATTTAAAACAACAATATTCATTAGTAGGATTTTGCTATGACAGATACAACTATTAGCATGATATTATTAGCAGTCTGTGTAGAACAAATAACGGGAAATGTGAGAATCAAACTCTTTTGAGTTTACAGCTCATAAAAATTCATTCTCAATAGAGTGAGGGCTCTTACTTGTTATCTCACTTTTTGATTTTTATTCTTTGGGGGCTTTCTGGGCCAGTCCTGTTGCCACTCAGGGCTTGCTCCTGGCTCTCCACTCATAAATTGCTTCTGGCAGGGTCAGGGGATTCTATGGGGTGTCAGGGATTGAGCCCAGGTAGGTCCCAGTTTGGTTGAGTGCAAGGCATTTTGTGGGGAGGTTTGGAGTCACACCTAGTGACACTCAGGGGTTACTCCTGGCTATGCATTCAGAAATGTCTCTTGGCTTGAGGGACCATATGGGATGCCAGGGATTGAAACGTGGTCCATCCTAGGTTAGCATGTGCAAAGCAGATGCCCCACCGCTTGCCACCACTCCGCCTACCCCAGCCCTTCGCTGTTTTTTTTTTTTAATTTACTTTACTAAGAGCTAACTTATGAAAAAATGTTAAAGGCATGCAAATATTTTTTGAACTGCTTTGTGAATATTCGTTTTAATATATTGATGTCTCCAATGAAGTGAAGCAAAGTAATGTAAATAAAGTGGCAATAATGGTTGAATTTAGAATTCTACTCTTACACATTAATATTTTTTTCAATTTAACAAATTTCTATATTAAAATTAAATATTTTATTGGAGAATGCATCTTTGATTGATATTTAGATGATATTAAATGATTGATCCAGTAATTAGAAGTAGGACAAAATTACATTGATGCATAGGACAATTAATATGACCATGTGTTACCAATGTCAGCGTATATGCAAAAGACAAGACAAGAAAAAACCTATAGAAGGTGCCCTGTCTAAATGCTAATTGTAGGCAGTCCTGATAATATACCTCAAAATTATTGTATAAACTCAGGACAGGAGTTTATTTCAAGGGACATGTGTGGAGAAATACAATAGCTCTCACTCTTATGGGCATGTACACAAACATCAAAATCAAGTTTGTGAGCATCATGACCAAAGTATGTGTGATTGTTAATCATTGCAATGCAACTTTATATTTATTTATTTATTTATTTATTTTGTTTTTTTGTGCCACGCCCTTTTGATGCTCAGGGGCTACTCCTGGCTAAATGCTCAGAAATTGCCCCTGGCTTAGGGGGACCATATGGGATGCAGGGGGATCAAACAGCGGTCCTTCCTTGGCTAGCGCTTGCAAGGCAGACACCTTACCTCTAGAGCCACCTCACCGGCCCTACAACTCAACTTTTTAAAGGAAGAGAGGGAATTCATTTTAAAAAATAAAAGTTAAGTAATAATTAAGAATTTACCTAGGGGTGGCGAGGTGGCGCTAGAGGTAAGGTGTCTGTCTGCCTTGCAAGCACTAGCCGAGGAAAGATTGCGACCGCGGTTTGATCACTCGGCATCCCATATGGTCCCCCCAAGCCAGGGGCAATTTCTGAGCACTTAGCCAGGAGTAATCCCTGAGCATCAAACAGGTGTGACCCGAAAAACCAAAAAAAATAAGCAACATGACATACCAACTAATGGTCTATGAAGTAGTTTCCTTAATCAGGTAAATATGAATGTGACAAGGTTGAAGTGTACTTTTGGCTTTCCCAGGAACTATTTCTCTAAGGTATGATCTGACATACTGTATTTACTTGATTACTATTTGAGAAAGAAAGGAAAGAGTGGCAATAGACATATAAAGAAAGGGAGTTTTTAATACCAGACATTTCTTAGTTCACTCCAAGTGGTGTTCTAAAGCTGTCATGAACCATAGATTTGTCCCTGGCAGGAGCAAGAAGGTAGAGATTTATAAATGTCAAATAGTCAATTGGATGAAACTCAGAGAGAGGTCCTGACCAAGTGCAAGATGGCTCTCTTCATCTTAGGAGAATTTCTAGAGGAGGCTGATATTTCAGAATTAATAGCTGACAGTATTTCCAGCAATTGCCTGAGAAATTGATCCTTTGGTCCTAAAGGTTAATGCAGTTGTATCCACTAATGTGGCCCTTTGCACCACTCTGACTCATTTAGCAGAAAAAAAGGAGCAAGAGAGAGAGAGAGAGTGTATGCTGTGTACAGTTGGGCATCTTTTCTTAAACGGGACTTTTAAGAGGGAGGTAAGTGTGAATAATGATGGTTTCTATAGACCTTGAGAGCACAACACATATTCATCTTCTGTCCCTTCTATTCTCTATTTTAGGTCCCTTTCACTCTTACCTCTTCTGGTCTAAATGGCTTATTTGGGACAATGAAAATGAAACAGTTCTCTATCCCTAAAAGCTTTGAATCTCAGCATAAGTTACTCAAGATGTGGGCTATAGTACTTGTCCTTTTACAATTAAAATACAAGTGGGCAGATCAAGAAATACACTTTAAAGAGAATTTGGTACCAAATACTTTCCTTTCTCGATGGCATAACAGCAGTCTTACTTTCTCTTGACGATCAGGCTCAGCTCTGTCCTCCAGAACAATGATTCACTCCCTTGCTTTCAATTTCCTTGACATAGAATGAAAACTATGTGAGAATTAAAGTATGCAGTTCAAAGTTCAGTGGGGAAGTGGCTGGTCTCCTTTAGGTGGAAATGTTTTCTTGAATAAAGCAAGATATTGAAACCTATAGTATGCAGTTGTAGAGGAAAGAAGCACTTTCTCTAAGAAGAGTCCTGGGAGTAAGTAATGTAAAGGGGGCTTTCTACTTCCACTCCTTATTTTTCAAAACTGTATGGTCTTTCTTTTGTAAGTAGAACCTCATACAAGGACTACTGATTTAGAAATTACATTGTGTTTGTGATAAAACTGCCTTCTTAGGATATAATCTCCAAATTGTCTCCTAAGCTGTTTCCGGTACTGTTTTTTTCAGTGTCATAAATGAGCAGTCTAATTGTAATGAGTGATAACACAACTGGACAGCATGTTGTTGTACCAGTGGTGATAAAATAGGTTGTTGATCTGATGAAAGATTACGTGTGATCTACTGATAATTAATCTATCTAAAAATCACTGGAACAGTGCCACCTGAGAACTTTGGGAATAGTACATCCTTGACCTTGCAAGATGAATTAACCTTGCAAGATTAATTAAAATCAGTCCAGTGAGTTGATTTGCCACCAAATTATCAGTTGTTTTTACAGAGACCCATAGTGTAAAAAAAATCTCCATGGCTGCTTTCTCTTTCTAGAAAGTTGCTCATTGGATTCAAAACATAGATAGGATTTGATGAAAAGTGACTGTTCACAATCACATTTCACAATGATGGAGACACTAGATAATTAAAATATATAGCTTTTAAATATATCACTTTTCCATGATGGATGATCAGTTATGTATTAACACGAACTACAAAGATAATCAGAATATGTTCTGTCTCTCAAAGTTTCAACCATATTTTTCTGCCTTAAATCTTTTTTCTCCCAATATGATAAATGATGCTGATATATGATACATGTTTCTGGCCAAGACCCTTACTAAGTCATTGGTGTTCTACCACTAGTATGTTTATATTGTAATTATGGATCACTTTTTTCCATGTCAAAAGAAAGGCCATCACACTGCCCAAACTTCTGTTCACTGAGAAGATATTCTAGCAGTGCTGAACTTTAAGTCTGTTGTTGACCATTATATTGGAGCTACATTCTAGTCTTTGTACTTCCTTATACTGAGCTCGTTTTCCTATGTTTGGTCCATTTGTTCAATGTGAACCAAGGTTTTCCAGTTCACTTTTCCTTCTTTGCAAATATGCCATCCTGCTCCCATTAGGAAAAAGGCCCTATTGGTTTGCTCTGCAAAAAATTATCTGGAGAACAGTATAACTTTAGCTACTATCTTCTCATAATAGAGCCACTATGTTAAAAACAAAACAAAACAAAACAAAAGTACACCAGGGCAGAAGTGGGAGCACAGTGGTAGGGCGTTTGCCTCATACACAACTTACCCAGGACAGACATGGATTTGATTCCGGCATCCCATATGGTGCCCTGAGTCAGGAACAATTTCTGAGTGCTGAGCAAGGAGTATCTCCTGAGTGCTGCTGGGTGTGGGACACCCCCCCCCCAAATAAAAATACATCAGATTAAATACTGAAAAACATTTTTGAAAAAACTGAAATCTAGTTGACTATACTTTGGTTAATTTAGTAGTAAGTCATATTTTAAAAGATTTATATGACATAAATATAAGAATGTTTCTGTTCATTTTATTAAAGGTCTCTTTCTCTCTACATCTAATATTATTTTTATCAAAATGCCAAAAAGATACTGAAATACACATTTTTATTTGTTTGTTTGTTTTTCTCCTTTTTGGTGGTTATACCTGTCTGTGCTCAGGGATCACTCCTGGTGAGGCCCAGGGAACCACATAGGTTCCAAGGAAAGAAACTGGGTCAATCACATTCAAATAAATCAATTTACTTGCTACTCAAACTAGCCTATAAAACAAAAAACATTATAAAATCTTAAAAATAATGTCTAATGTATTTAGAGTTCTGTTTATTTTCTCTACATTCTTGAATGCATGAAATATATTTATAAAGATATTCATTCCATCAAATGAATCATTTCTAGGCTTTTAAGCAGATTGATACTATTTATTTTACTAAGAATAGATTTCTGATTCTTTAATCCATAGTAAATTATCATAGTTATATTATTCTTTTTATTTTTATATTAATATATGTTGGAGGTTGACTTGTTTTTGGTATTTAGTTACATTACCATTGATATAGCATTGATAGGATACCAGTTTGCCTTGTCTTTATCTGAAAATTGTCAGGAAGTAGTAAGCTGACACAGTAAGAGAATTCACTTCATTTGATTTTCTCCTCTACAGGATCACAGTTTTGCATTGCTATTTTGAATGCAAAGAATTATTTACCCAGTTTTTTTAGCTCTTTAGTTGGCAATGTATAGAGGACCCCTTTAATCCACTTAACTGAAAACTTTAAACTAGAAAATAAAATATAAATGTATTTGTCACCATAAGTAAAAGAAGAAATGTAAAGAAATATTTGGAAATTCTTTATATATGCCTTAAGGAAAAACTAATCAGTGGAGGAATGCATAATGTTCCACAATTGAAAGATTCAGAATTATATATGTGTCAAGCACCACCAGTTTTATTTATGTTTTTAAATAATTTTATTTAGAGCTCCAATAGTTTTAAAGATAAAATTTTACTGATAATCATTCTAAAGAAAATGGTAAAGAAAAAGGGCATGCATCAGGACTTTCTTGAGGAATAACAAGATGTTAAGACTTAATTTTTTTAGAGGGTAAGAGAGTAGAATATATCTAAGAGAAATCAAAGAGATCAATGGAAAGGCAAGACCCATGCATATGTGGACATCTGATTTATGACAAGAATTGTATTGCATTGTATTAAAATGAATTATTCATAAAAGATTTTGAATGAATTAAAACCTTTCATGAAATAAATGAAACATCACTTTCATCTCAGACAGTCATAAAAATCCATTTTATGTTGATTGCATATCTAAAGTATAAAAGAAATACTAACATTGAAGGTATTAGAAGATGTTAAAATTTCTCCATGAACTTTAGTTTATGAACTTTAGTTTAGCCAATGCTTAGGTTACATGGGGTTTCCTCTCTGTTATTATTGGCCAACTGGTCCAGATGGTTCTTGTGGTGGCTTGATGATGCAAGGCAAATTGACCAACTTGTGCCAGAGATCACTGGAGATAATCCTGTTGATGCTCAGATTATTTAAACCTTTATCCAAGGATGCTTAATAGAACATGTGGTGTCAAAGATCAACTTCAGGCTGTGAAGGCACATGAAAAGGCATGGGTTCTAGTCTCTGAAGTGTAGGCCACTTCTTATGAATTTGGGTTAGGCAATCATCTAATACCCTTGTACATAAAATATTATAAAATTAAGTAAAATAAGTATTAAATGATTCTATTAATAAAGAACTATTAAAAGAATAAAATATACAATGAATAAAATATTCTCTTGTGTATATAAACTACATATTCTTATATCCAAAACATTTTTTGCCACACCCAGTGATGCTCAGGGTTTATTCCTGGATATGAGCTCAGAAATCGCTCCTGGCTTGGGGGGACCATATGGGATGCTGGCAATCGAACTCAGGTCCATCCTGGGTCAGCTGCGTGCAAGGCATACACACTACCACTGTGCTATCATTCTGGCCCCTATTATATCCAAAATATTTAAAGAACTCCTAGTAACCAAAAAGATAACTTCAGTCATAGGCTTGAAGCATGCAGGTCCCTGAGTCAAAACTTTTTTTTTTTTTCATTTAAAACCGCATATCAAATGAGGGAGTCCCATCTTTCTATAATTTACTGGGCTGACGCTTAGAACAAAAGGAAGAAAAATAAATAAATTTTTAGTTTTAAATATCAGTTTAAAGAAAGCATATAGCCTAAAAGAAAGTTGCTGGTAGAGGAGACCGTGTAATTAGCGAAAACTAGTATACAAATATGCTATAAACATGCAAAGCTAATCAAACATTAATAATGGGGGAAATCCAAACTATCATGATCATGAGAAACTCTAATACCTATCAGTATGAGAAAAATAACAATGACCCACCACCACATTTAAAAGTATGGTTTTATTTCATTATTAGTATTGAGTGAAATATGTCAGTTATGTAAAGATAAATATTGTATGATTTGTTTCATAAAGGTTTTAAATAAAGAACCTGATTATAGTTTTGACACTGGATCAAGGTTTACATTTTACAACAAATGAAATGTAGTAAAAGGAAGTCAGCAAAAGGAGACTTGGTTCTCTATAATCTTAGTTTTTGGAATGTGTCAAAATGAGAAATGTTCATACTGGGACCTTTCACTGCCCAGTCTATTTATTGATTTATATACTTTCTATGTGTCTATTAGACTTAGGTTAATCAGTATCTATAAGAGAAAGAAGGAACAAGAGAGAGTAGGAATCAAGGGAGAATACTTTTCTGTACAGAAAATGAATTACATAGAAGCGATTCACAAATTGGCATGCAGAAGAGATTTTAAAAGCTTCACATATTGACTTTCTACATTTTCAGTGTACTAGGAATAAGGAAAAGCTCTCCAAAAACTTCAAAACTGAACAGTGCAAAAACAGGTCAGCTCCAAAGAGCAAGGATAAGACGGTATTTTTTTAATCAGTCATGTATTATGTAATATAAAGGCAGAATAGCCTTAAATTTCTAAAGAGAATTTTTTGCATCGTAAAGTTTCTACAGATTACATCATTTGGAAATACAAGATCAATTCAGTTTTGTAAGTGATGGCATTTCAAACAATCTTTTGTGCAACTTTTGAAAGTCAGTTATTTAAAACTGCTAAAAAAATATAAAGTAAATAATAACCAGAAGCCAGAGTTGTGAACCACAAAGGAAAATTATTAAAGAAACACATCAAAATAAAATCCATGATGGTGAAGACAAAGTCTTGTTTACTTGATTGTTTGTTTTAGGGCCACAGTCAGCAGTGCTCAGGGTTTATTACTGGTTCTGTACTCTGGGATAACTGGACTACAGGAAGTTCTGCACTCTTGGAAGCTTTGTTTCTTGTACGGTCTGAGTTGCTACAACATAGTACCAAAGTTTAGGTGGCTTATAGACAAGACACATTTCTTTCTCACAGTGCTAGAGTTCAGGAAGTTCAGCTTAAAGGAAATCCAGTCTGGTGAGAGCCCTAATATGAAACTTGTTAGTCACTTCTTCCTAGTTCTCACATGGTTGAGTGACTGACTGAAGAATCCTCTGTAATCTTTTGTTATTCCCACCCCCAACTTCCTGTTTTGCTCACCTTGAGAGTTATATCTACCCACATCTGGGAGGGGTCTTTGGCTCTCTGTTTTGCACACCTTGAGAGGGAGAAGGTGGATGGTGGGAGAGAATTCAGAGAGGGATTCAGCAAGAGGGATGGAGGGAGAAAAGACAGATTTGAATGCATGGCTATTTATGGAGCAGGCTTAAAAGGTTTAAAGCTTAGGAACTACACATGGTGGCTAGGGCCTTAATAAAGCTTCATGTCTCCTGAAACCTGACTGCCTGTGGATCATTTCCTTATGGCTATCCTGAACCCTCAGACATGCTGGCTGGAGGAAGTTGCCGGCAGAAAAAGGCCTCTCTCTCATCCCACCATCATCCAGCCCCATCCAGGACTCCATATTAATATATGCTTTTCAACAATCCTTTACCATATTTTAAGGCCATTTTTAATGAGGTACTTTGATTACAGTATAGCTACTCATACTTCTCTTGGATATATCATCCTAATACTACACTTACACTAGAAAGAATGGTTCTCTCTACCACGAATTCCTTCCACCGCCCACCATAATGGGTAGAGTGTTTGTCTTGAAATTGGACATGGCCAACCTGCATTTAATCCTCAGCACCCTTATGGTTCCCCAACCTGCTAGGAGTGATTTGTGGGAGTAACCACTAAAGGCCACATCATAGAGATACTTATAATGATCTTTTACTTATTAATGCAGACACAGTAATTTCTAAAATATAATATTTCAAATCTAAAACCAGTATTTTCTTTTAGGTTAAAATACTTTTATACTTTATAAGTTTATTCAGATTCTCCTTAATTATTTCTTAACTCACTTTTATTAAAATTTATATTTGTGCGTATATCTATTTTATGTATATCTTAAAACAAGTGTATTGCCTCCTCTTCTGTTTCTCTAGTCCACCTTTTCTTTTTTTTCTTAATAATTTTTATTCTGACCAAAGTGAATTATAAATATTTCACAGTAATAATTTAGGAACATAGTGACATTGAATCAGGGGCATTCTCACCACCAATGTTGTCCTCCCTCACCCCTGTTCCCAACATGCATCCATTTACCCCTTCTTTGCCCCCTGGGCTGCTAGTATAAGTGGTCCCTTCTGTGTCTAGCTTGTTGTAGATTGGGTATCAATTCTGTCGTCGTTGACTTTGGTGTTTAAGTCTGATAACTTTTTGATTTCTACTCAATGTTCATACCACTGTTCAGTCTTGGTACCATCATTTTATTTCCCTCCTCAATTTATGAGGCAGAACAAGATGGTTCAAGTTATATGGTTATGTTTTAAGGGGGAAAAAAAAGCAAAAAAAAAAAACAAAAAACAAAAAACAAAAAACAAACCAAAAAACTCCACGGTAGTCCATCTAGAGCTTATAAATAGCAAAAAGGGAAGAAAAACCTAACAAAAGACAAAAACAAAAAAAACCCACAAAAACAGAAGCAGAAAACAAAGCAAAAACAAACAAACAAACAAAAACCAGTCAAACAAGAAAACAAAGCAAAACAAAACTACAATGATAAAAAAAAAAAATCAAACAAAAAACACGAAAAGCACCATAGCAATATAAACAACAACCAAACAACAACCACAAATCCAAGATAAAAAGGAAAAAAAAAATTATGCTTCTTTTTTTTGGCATAGGCACAGTAAATATTGGGGAGATTATAAAGGAAATTCCTTGGCCTAAGAGATACAGGGTTTCTCCTACCTTGAAACAGACTGTCATAGGAATAACTACAGGCTCCATAGATGCTCTTTTTCACTCCTCCGGTCTTTTTATGGTGCCATGAACTTTGCTCAGTTGTGGATGATAAAATCAGGCCAGATCACCTTTTCTTTTATATTTTGAAAAGTAAGACTATTACTTAACATTTAGAAAATCCAGGAAAAATAAAGACAAAAAACTAAAATAAAACACATAAGAAAAGTTTAAATTACACATATTAATAAAAGTAAAATTAGAATCATTTGGAACAAATAATATGATATAAGATAATTGAATTTTTCTTGATGCTAGGAACATTTGTTTGTGTTATTCTTATTCTGATATTGGACTATAAAGAAGATAATAAATTAAAGAAGGGAAAGTCTTTTAATTCCTTTTTTAACATGAAATATTTATAAAGTAAAATTTAAGAGCCTACTGGCTTTCAGCCTTCAGATATTACCTGTGAGTGGTCAGAGTTATAGCACAGTGGTAGGGCATTTGCCATGGACTCAGATGACCTGGGATGACCTGGGTTCAATTCCCAGCACATCCTATTGTTTCCAGAGCCTGCCAGGGGTGATTTCTGAGCACAGAGTCAGAAGTAACCCTGAGTGCCGCTGGGTATAGCCCCAAAATAAAAACCAAACCAAACAAACAAACAAAAAAGATTTTACCTGAGAAAAATTAAATATATAAACATATTTCTATGAAGTTGAGTATATATATATATTCTCTTGTATATATTATATGTAATTTGGGGGGTTACTGCCTCAGGTACTGAAGATATATTCGTAACTATGTGCTCAATGATAGATCCTGGCATGACTCAGAAGACCATCTTTGTTTGTTTCCAGGGATCAAACCCAGAACGAACATAAGCAAGTTAAATGCCCTAACTTTTGTACTACTTCTCTAGTCCAAAATGCAAAATTATTCCTAAGGAACCAGGTATTTAATATAATTAAAAATATAGGCATCCAAATGTGTTTAAAAATTAAGTAATCAAAGAAAGGGAACTCAGATCAGACCTCCATCTAACACCATGCACAAAGGTAAAATCAAAATGGATTACAGACCTTGGTATGAGACTCAAAAACCATAAAGTATATAAAAGAAAATATAGATAAAACATTCCATAACATTGAGACTAAGGACATATTCAAGGAGGAAACACCACTGTCCAAACAAGTGGAAGTAGAGATTAAAAAAATGAGATTACATTAAATTAAGAAGCTTCTCCACCTCAAAGAAAACATTAAGTAGGACACAAAGGCCACCCTCAGAATAGGTGAAGCTATTCACCCAATACCCATCACATTAGGGAATAATATCTAAAAAAAAAAAACAAGGTTCTAATTGAACTTAACAAGAAAAAAAAATCTAGCATCCAAAAAAGGGCAGAAAAAATAGATATTCCCTCAAATAAGAAATACAGATGGCCAAAAGGCACATAAAAAAATGCTCTCACTAAGAACAAGAAAAATCAGAGTTGACAGGATTGGGGGAAGAAAGGAATTCTCACTCACTGCTGGAGGGAATGGTGTCTAGTCTAGCCTTTTCAGAAAACAATACTGGAAATTGAGTTCCCATATTATTCAATACCACTACTAGGCTATACACTAGGAAGACAAAAGCAAATATAAAAATGCCCTCTGCTTGGACCAGAGAGATAGCATGGAGGTAAGGTGTTTGCGTTACATGCAAAAGGATGGTGGTTCGAATCCAGCATCCCATATAGCCCTCAGAGCCTGTCAGGAGTGATTTCTGAGCATAAAGCCAGGAGTAACCCCTAAGCACTGCTGGGTGTGGCCCCCAAACAAACAAACAAACAAATGCCCTCTTCAAACCTATGTTCATTGCAATGCTATTTATAATAGCGAGAGTCTAGAAACAACCCGGGTGCTTGACAACATATGCGTGGCTAAAGAAACTATGGTACATATACACAATGGAATACTATGCAGCTGTTAGGAAAAATGAAGACATGACATTTTTCTAACATGGATGGACATGAAAACCATTATGCTGAGTGAAATAAGTCAGAGGGAGAGAGATAGAAACAAAATAGTCTCACTCTTCTTTGGGATTTAAGAAAAATAAAAGACATTATTGTAATAATACCCAGAGACAATAGAGACGAGGCTGAAAGGACCAGACCATAATATGAAGCTTACCACATAGAGTGGTGAGTGCAGTTAGAAAAATGACTATGCTAAAAACTATCATGACATTATAGTGAATGAGAGTAATAGAATGTCAGTTGTCAAGATAGGCAGCGAGCAAGTGGGGGAAAAGGAAGATTTGGGGAATTGGTGGCAAGAAGGTTGCACTGGTGAAGTGTGGGTGTATATTTTATAAATGAAACCCAACTATGAACATGTTTGTTACCATAGTGTTTAAATAAAGATATTGTTAGAAAAAAAGAAAAATTAAGAATTCCAGAAGTAATCATAAATGGATAAAAGCAAATTTTAATACTGTAGTCAGTAACTGAATATCCAAAGAACACTTATTTTATAAATTATTTACAAAATAATTGACAGAAATCCTAAATGTGATTTAAAATTGTGTGAGCACCAAGTTAGATAGAAATAAAATACATGAATTATACCCTCCTCTTTATTAATGGGAATAAAGATGGTGGAAAATGCTAATGCCTTATGAGAGAGCTATCTGTGTATCTGTTTATGAATTATATTTATTACCATTAAAATAAACTGTAACAGATATGGTTAAATGCAGTTGTTTCTTGAACATTGAAGGTTGTGACAGGAGCAGGTACTATTTATTTTAAAAGAATAGTCCTAGAAGTTACTATTTAACATATTTAAAAATAATTAGCTTAATAAGATGAAATAGTGGGACCAGAGAGATAGCACAGTGGTGGGGAGTTTGCCTTCAATGTGGCTGACCCTGGGAGGGACCCAGTTTGATTCTTGGCATCCCATATGGTCCCCCAGCCTACCTGGGGAGATTTCTGACGGAAGAGCCAGGAGTGATGGCTGAGTGTGGCCCAAAACCCAATAAACAA
This sequence comes from Suncus etruscus, assembly GCF_024139225.1. Classification (NCBI taxonomy): domain Eukaryota; kingdom Metazoa; phylum Chordata; class Mammalia; order Eulipotyphla; family Soricidae; genus Suncus; species Suncus etruscus. The sequence continues at coordinate 106,051,871 of NC_064855.1, read as the reverse complement.
ACAAAATTTTTAAACAAAAGTTTAAAAATAAGATGAACTATTTCAATTATCTTCATTCCTAGAGTTTTCCTTTGAATAGTCTTAATTTAATATAGAAATAACTAATAATGAGACAAACTACAATTTACTCTTAAATTAGCTAGTTCATTATATTTTAATTCAATACTTTTTTATTTTTTTTTGTCCCATTAAGTATTTTTTGCACTTTTTGACTTGGAATCTAATACTGTTATTCATATCAATTGGGCATTAGTGTGGGTAAAAAAATGTTCAGGACTATTAGCCAAAGTCAAAAGATAAGAGATAACTGGTGATGACTTTTTAATTGATTATAATCTAAGTCTACCTTTCTGTTTTGTTTTTTTCTTTTTTACTATATTTAATATACTCTATTTCCATATATTTATGTGAAAAAATAAAAATTTGGAACTTAGTCTGGGTAAATGCTTATTCCTGCTTCCACCCCACTGTCTGAGATAGTGGTAATTCACAGAGATTAAATGATGTCCTCTCCTATCATATGTTTTAGCATTTACTTGTTTAATTATTTAGAAATAACTTTTTAAAAAAATGTAGCTGAAAAGTTGTGGCTTTGAAGAAACTAATTTTAGTTATAGCTATAGGAATAAAACAATAAAAAACAACAGCAACTAAATACATTCTTAGCAAATTAAAAGGATAAGACTACATAATTACCCCAAATATTTATTTATTTATTTATTTATTTATTTATTTATTTATTTATTTATTTATGACAGGTGAAATTTTACTGGCATACTGCTCCAAAGAGACAATTACATTTTCTATAAGAATGAATAGATTTTCCTTTTAAACTAGATTGTACTTGAATATTTCTTTCACATGTATTTTGTCTTATACACTGCAGAGGTAATTCTTGGGGTCAAACACGGTGTGATACTGATCAATCAATGGCATTTCCACTAATGTGGTAAAGTGCATTTCTGACACATTTCCAGTTGTTTCCATTTCATATAATAGCACCATGCACATTCAGCATAAGAACAGAATGCTCATTAAATTTGCTATCAATCTTTGGTTAGGTACATTGAAAAGATGTTGAGGAAATTACATCCGTAATGATGCAATCTCCTAATTGTTGATTTTTCTCTTGCCAATTATATTGCTAGCACTGACGTAGACAAGAAGACTAATTAATTTGCATTGTACACATAGCATCTTAGAAGACAGGGACCCTGAAATAGAAGAAATCAAATGAACTATCTTTTATTATTAGAAGTATACAGAGAACACAATATTTACTATTAATACTCATGTTATCAAAATTCTGTTAAAGGATTACAATGAAGTATGTAGGGATAAACAATAAAACTATTTAGTATGAAATATTTCATAGAAAATAACTGAAAATGTCTAAAGGATTATGGATTTGCAATTATTCATTACTAAATGTCACTCATTGCATAGTGGTTAATATATACAAATTATGTTTATGCATATAGATTAGCACAGAATTAAATTAAATGAGTATTTTAATTATTTACAGATGTACTTATTCAATATATGATTATTACAATGTTACTATGAACCCATACACGTTCAATGGTTTATAGATATTTCATTCAATTCAAGAATGTCAGGCACATAATTTCAGTAGAACCTTAGATATTTTTAGCAATCCACTGCTAAGTGACGTTTGTGTACTAAACAATATTTGAGGTATCAGAATATTTAGGTTATATTACTACTAAAGAAAATAGAACAATATTTATCATAGTAGATAAATAAATTAAGACATGGCTAAATAAAAATGGTTAAGGGAAAAATGTATTCCATGCAACATTTTAAAAGGGCGATAGTGCCGGAATATTTAGACAAATAATAATAAATTAGACAAAGTAATAATAAATTTTAATTGGATGTTATATCTCATTTAATCCTTTGGATAACTATCTACTATGTGATTATTTTGATGAGTACTCAGAGAAAAATATACAGTGGCACAATTAAACTTGGACCAGACACAAGCAAGTACTTTAAGCCTTTGCTATTTGTCCAGTCCTAAAAGTATCTTTTAGCTATAATTTTCATGAATAATCAAAAATAAATATACAACCATCTTTAAATATGTAATAGACAGAATATTGTAGAAATAGCAACTCTGCATATGCCCATTACTATTTTAGACAAAGCTCAAAAATCTCCACAAACACAAATGTCCAGAATTAGAGAATATCTCTGGTTGATAACTCCAATATTTAAAAGAAAATTACTACCAATCTTTTTGAAAGCCTTCCAGAAATTTAAGAGAAGGGAGTAACACCAAACTCATGTTATGATATCAGTTAAACCTTGTCATCAAAACTCAATTGGGTACTTTAAGAAAAGAATATCAAAAACATGGTAGCTCAACTGAAAACCTCAATGGATGGCCTCGCCAGCAGGGTAACAGCAGCTGAGGAGAGAATCGGAGTACTGGAAGATGTGATGCAGAAAAACTCAACACAGCAGAAGAAATTGGAAAAGAACCTTAAGACAAACGAACAGGCAATGGAAAAAGTACTCAAGGAATGTGAACAGATGAAAATAGAAGTCTTTGATAAACTCAACAGAAACAACATAAGAATCATTGGAGTCCCAGAGACCCAGGTAGAAGATCTCCAGGAAGAATCAACTGTCAAAGACATCATCAAAGAGATACTCCCAGAGTTAAAGACTACATGCAATCAAATCCTGCATGCTCGAAGAGTACCAGCTAAAAGAGACCCAAAGAAAAACACCCCAAGACACATCCTCGTTACAATGACAAATATCACAGATAGAGATAGAATATTGAAAGCAGCAAGATCAAAAAGGGAAATTACACTCAAAGGAGGATCCCTAAGACTTACAGCAGACATGTCACAAGAAACTCTCAAGGCCAGAAGACAGTCGTGGGATATTGTGACAAGACTGATTGAAATCAGACCTGATACAATAAGGTATATAGAACAACAAACACTCCATGACAATGAGAGTAAAGGCATCTTCAAGGAGGAAACTGCACTTTCCAAACAAGTGAAAACAGAGATCAACAGATGGGAATAAATTAAGCTGAGAAGCTTCTGCACCTCAAAAGAAATAATGCCCAGGATACAAGAGCCACCCACTGAGTGGGAGAAATTATTCACCCAACACACATCAGTTAAGGGGCTAATATCCAAAATATACAGGGCACTGAAAAAACTTTACAAGGACATTTAATCCCATCAAAAAATGAGGAGAAGAAATGAACAGATGCTTTGATAAAAAATAAAAAGAAATGGCCAAAAGGCATATGAAGGAATGCTCCTTGTCACTAATCATCAGGAAGATGCAAATCAAAACAATTATGAGAAACCATCTCATACCACAGAGATTGGCATACATCAAAAAGAATGAGAACAATCAGTGCTGGCAGGGATGTGGAGAGAAAGGAACTCTTATCCATTGCTGGTGGGAATGCCTTCTAATCCAACCTCTATGGAAAACGACATGGAGATTCCTCCAAAATCTGGAAATTGAGCTCCCATTTGACCCAGCTATTCCACTCCTAGGGATATACCCTAAAAACACAAGAACACAATACAAAAACCCCTTCCTCACACCTATATTTATTGCAGCACTATTCACAATAGTCAGGCTCTGGAACAACCAAGATGCCCTTCAACAGAGAAATGGCTAAAGAAACAGTGGTATATATACACAATGGAATATTATGCAGCCGTCAAGAGAGATGAAGTCATGAAATTTTCCTATACATGGATGTACATGGAATCTATCATGCTGAGTGAAATAAGTCAGAGGGAGAGAGAGAGATGCAGAATAGTTTCACTCATCTATGGGTTTTAAGAAAAATAAAAGTCATTTTTGCAATAATCCTCAGAGACAATGAGAGGAGGGCTGGAACTTCCAGCTCTCTTTATGAAGCTCACCACAAAGAGTGGTAAGTGCAGTTATAGAAATAACTACACAGAGAACTACCATAATCATGTGAATGAATGAGGGAACTGGAAAGCCTGTCTAGAGTACAGGTGGGGGTGGGGTGGGATGGAGGGAGATTTGGGACATTGGTGGTGGGAATGTTGCACTGGTGAAGGGAGTGCTCTTTAAATCACTGAAAACTAATCACAATCATATATGTAATCAAGATGTTTAAATAAAGAAAAAAAGAAAAGAATATCAATAGCTAATATATTTGATGCAAAAAATCTCATAGGATATTCGCAAAATGAAATCAGCATAATATTGACAGAATCATCTATAGTAATAAAGTAGAATATTAATCCATATAGATATTCTCCATATTTACTATAGCATTGTTTACAGTAAACAAATCATGAGTTTAGCTAATTATACTTGAGTGATTAATGGATAAGTTGTACTATGTTGAATGTCTTTAATAAATGCAATATTACAAAGTATTACAGCATACAGCATCATCTCATTTATAATGGATTCTAAAATAAACTCAAATGTCTTATTGATGCAGGCAGCAATTTGGAGGTTGCCAGTCTTCAGTAGATGAAATTGGTGAAGCTAGTCAAAAGATAAAAACCTGTACTCATAAATAAGTCATGAACTCTATTTATGTTTGTTGTTAGTGAACAGGTATACAAGTTTTTAGCAAGAATTATCTAAGAACATTTTAAGAGAAGGGGAAAAACGTTAGGAAAATTGCTTGCTTGGAAAGAATATACAAGTGAAATACTTGGAGTAAAGAGATCTAGTCTTGGGGCTGGAGTGATAGAACAGCAGTTAGGGCATTTGTCTTGTACATAACCAACCAGGGCTCAATCCCCAGCATTTCATATGGTCCTCCTGAGCCTGCTAGTAGGAATTTCTGAGTGCAGTCAGGAGTAATCCCTGATTGCAAACAAACAAGCCAAAAAAGATCTATTTTTGTTTTGGGTTCAGAATTATCTACCTTTACAAGAATGTGATCCCTCCAAAACACACACACACACACACACACACACACACACACGCTGTGTATGTGATTGAGGTCTGAGAATCAAGTTTGGAACACTTTCTTACTATTCAGATGAAGCCTGTATCTTACTGATAAATATGTTGCTGAGAGTTGCTGTTCATTAGCATATGAGCCTTATCTCATGGGAGCAAAAATCAACTGCTATGCAGAAGGGCCAGGAATGGGGGTTATCTAACCATTTTGGTTGCCTGAGAAATGTATGACTTTCATCTCTAAACACTTACATAGTCCTTGTGTCATGGAAAGAAGATTTTGTTGAGAGTAACATATTTTTTCAAGTAGGACACTCCTCTGCCTCAAAATAGAGGTTTTGCTCCCCAGGACTCATTCATTACTACATCTTTACAAGAGTTAGTTGTACTTCATAGCATATTTGGAAATTGCTAAGTACAATTGAATATTGGAAGTGCAGCTTAAAAGTTCTCCATGAAATGGGTAGTATGTGTTAACCAGTTTTATTTTGATGATTACATTGTGATAAATACAATTACATATAAAATTATTTCAAACATCTGAAATGTTTTATATCAATTATATCTAAATAAAACACTCACATGAAATTAACCTATGGACCCTTGTATTCTGATATGGGAAAATAATAACATACAGTGCATTATTCTAGATATATTCTGAAATATAGTATTAAGGAATTATTTAATGTGTAGTATTACAAAGAATAAATTTGATTCATGGACAAGTATTTATATAAATGTAAAAAGGATGAAAATAGAATTGGAAATATTTAATAATACCTTCTGGAATTGAACCTTGGTTGGCTGTGTGCAAGGCAAATACCCTTTATTCAGTTCATACCATAATGTATAAAGGGAAAAAGGAAAGATAAAAATAGACACAGAGACACAGAGAAAGAATGTGTGATAAAGATAGAGAGAGAATGGGCCCGGAGAGATAGCACAGCGGTGTTTGCCTTGCAAGCAGCCGATCCAGGACCAAAGGTGGTTGGTTCGAATCCCGGTGTCCCATATGGTCCCCCGTGCCTGCCAGGAGCTATTTCTGAGCAGGCAGCCAGGAGTAACCCCTGAGCACCGCTGGGTGTGGCCCAAAAACCAAAAAAAAAAAAAAAAAAAAAGATAGAGAGAGAAAAAGGAGAAAATAAAAATATTTGCCAGAGAGGCAGGTAGAGGCATGGGCAGGAGAGAGGGCAGAAGAAATACTGGGATAATAGTATCACTGGAGGGAAATGTGAAGGGATGGATTTTGAGCATTGTATGGCAGAAAATCATGAACAACTTCATAATTGTACCTCATCGTCTCAGTTAAAATTAATAAAAAATAGATAAAGGAAATGCGACTTGCTATAGCATGGCAAAGGAACTCTGTGAGTGTTTTGATCTATAATGTGAGAGGCAGAATCCCTATGTTATTGTCAGGAAGCAGCGTAAGTACCACAACTAGTTTCTTTGTGCCCATCAATCAGAAATGGAGGGTTCTGACTAGATCAAAAACATTAAGCAGCCAATGAGGAAAGAGGCAGAACATTAAACAAATTTAGGTTTTGAAAGCAGTAGTTTGAGTTTCCAACTAGAGGACAAATTACAAGTATTCTCACTGCTGAAAGGACTTTTAAGTCATGTAGTTGTCTTTTAAGCCTCATTTATTCATACAAGGCTCACAATCAATGATAATACTATGGTAGGAAGAGAAATGTAGATCTTCAAAAGTTGAAATTTATTCAAATGCAAACGAAAGCTCAGCTTTGCCTTAGGCAAAGCCGCTATCATGATTCAGCTCATGCTTTTCACTCCCACGTTAAATTATTTTTTTCTGGTGCTGAAGATACTCAGTTGCAAGAAGAGAAGAATATGTTTGACGCTGGAGACACCCATAATGGATCTAATTAGAATGTGGAGAGAAATTATTTTGATTTGGGGTTCAGTTATTTCAGGTTGGAACAGTTGTCCTGGATGCAAATGCACTTGAATTTTCTTCTCCATTTCTCCCACATAGTCTGTAAAAAACCAATTATTTGACTAAGATAGCAAGTATTGACAGATTGTGATTAGACACTCAACTACAATGATTTTCTCCTCTCTTTCCTAGCACTGATTGCAGTGAAATTTGATATTCAGAATACAGTAAATTACAGGTTTGGCTGGGAAATAAACATGGGAAATGCAGTCTCCTGTATTTCAAGGTGCTTTTAAACACACATAGCCCAAGATTCTAATACACATGGTAAATACTTCTATTCTTCCAAGGTAGCCCTGAAGTAAAACAATCAGAATCTATTCTGTAGGAAAGATTCTATTTTCTAAATAAAACTAAGTTATTCTAAGCATCATGCATTTCTGAAATATAGGTTTGGCCTTAAGATCAAAAGGAATAAACTTTTTGATGGGGCTGTGGAAAAGGTTAATATGATCTTGGATTGGTGAGTTGCATGGTGCAATTGATGGTGAGTGAACCAAATGACCTCTGGACTACTGTGATTTTTGTGGCTGGAGAAGAGGGAAACTGACATCATTGTTATTAATAGGGCAAGAATGGCTAAAAATGCCAATGTTGTCTAAGCTGTACATGAGTGAAGGATTTCTTTGTTCAGCAAAACTGCTGTGTGCTTTCAGAGTTGGGTGGTTAAAAAACACTGCACAGATTCTGAGAATCTAGGTTCTATTCCTCCTCGGTTCTCTAACAAGCTATGTGACCCCAGTCAGCTCAATTAACCTCTCTGTATTCCTTTCCTTGCATAGAAAACTAACAGAACAATACCCACCTTTTCTAACTTTTAAGATTGTTTTCCAATTCAACCGAGATAAAACATGAGGAAATGTTTTGGAATGCATTGTGTAGCATACAAATGGAAGTTAATAATCATTGCCAATTCTGTTTATGACTCTCTCTTTCAAAGGCTGTCCTTGCTCAGGATGACTCATTCCTCTTACTGCAATTACTTCAGCTGTTTATGGGTTCATTCTCTTCACCCCACATCAGCATCCTGCAGCTAAACAACACTGACTATAGATTTTTCACCCATTTCTACAATGTTTCTATCATAAGTAGTTTTATGTCTGGCTAGGCAGAGTTATCTATTCATAAGCTTTGGGAGAAACATAGGTATTATACATTGGAAGCAAGGAGCTTTATATTTTTAGTAGCATATATTTACATCTCTGGTACCTAAAAAAAGTCAGAAGTCATACCTGTTTATCACAAAAGCATTAGGATGCCTTAGAACCTGTCTCTATATCTATCTCAATGTCCTTATTATGTGTACTTTATTGTTTCTATAGTTATATAGACTTTAAAAATCACAGTTAAATATCTGCCCTTAAGGGTACCTTGGAACCCAGTCCATGGGCAGAGAATTGTATAGAAAGAAGAGGAAATACTGAGAAGAGAAAGGATCACATCGGATATAACAGGTCTGACTCAATTCACATGAAGCAGCACCTCTTCGGTCCTCAGTGGGATGAGTAGCATTAAAGAGGCTTCAGGTAGCACCAGGGAGACTTGTCATCCATTGTCCATGTGTGCTTATCGCCTAGCATCATATCGAAGAATTTAGCTGGATCCATAGCAACATACTGCACAGCAGTTCAAGGGCTAGAATTATTATCTTTGTTCTCATCCTGGCACTGGCAGTGAGAACACACCTACCTGTTCCACCACAGTGAGATGGCGAAGCTCTAGGTGATCACGTGTTTATTACAGTGTTCCTAGCTGCATTAGTAAGAGGAGGAACTGGACTGTAAGGGTGGACATAATGAGAGTTATCCTGTGCTCTGAAACTCATTCAGAAGCACGGCAGTTACCATTTGGACACACATTTAACATTCATGGCTTTTCTAGAATTTAGAGACTGCCTGAATCATTTGGTTGATTATTATATTCACCTTCCATCATCTTCAAGGTGGCCCACCTTTCCCATCTCTCTTGTCATCTTCACTCCTTGATTTCTTATTTAGAACATTGCTATTAAATCTTATTTCCAGACTGTCTCATGGGAGAGAAGACAAAGATTCATTAAAACAAGATCTCAAACATTAAGATGGCAACATCATCATTTCAAACAATAGAACACATGATGTAAAGTCTGACTGAGAAATGTTCTTTGGTTGAAACCTATGCATTTCAAAAACTTGGGACCATATATAATTCTATCATTTATTGTGCACCTTTGTATAAGATTCACATTCTGGAATTGGTTTCAGTCACATATTTAATGGTACTAGAAGCAACTGCAAGAGTATCATCTTGGATGTTGTAGAATTTTTCGCTTATATATCCAAGGAAAACTGGACATTGAAAAGGTAGAAGAAGTGAAAATTTTCTTAGAACTCACAGCAATAGGCTTCCATATGTACATGTGTATTTTGATATATAATTGTTAAAATGAAAGTGATACTATGTAGTCTCAGAGGACATCCTAAATTTGTGACAGTAAGTCTGAAGATTGTTTCTAAGCACTTTTATACTCATAAGGTTATTCTTACCAGTCAAGTAAGTTTCCTCCTATTTCAAAATTCAAAGGCAAGTTAAAAAAATGTTTACATAATCTTGAGCTTGGACATTCTGCATTTTCTTTTGTTTGTTTGTGTATTTGGGAAACATTTGGCAGTGCTCAGGGGTTACTCCTGGCTCTGCATTCAGATATCACTCCTGGTAGGCTTGGGGGACTATATGGGATGCTGGGTTGGCCAAGAGCAAGGCAAACAACCTCTCTGCTGTGTTATTACTCTGGCCTATTTTCTTAAACTTCATTTCTTCTCTTGACATATTCCTTAAGATGATATAATCTTTGGGCAGTCTTAATGTTTCACTGTAAATATATAAGAAAAAAGAAAAGATGATATACATATTTTGTGATTACTCTTACTCTTACCAATAAACATCAGTTTATTAGAATAAAAAATAGACAAACCAAGCATTTGCACTAGTACAGCAGGTTAAATGCTCACCGTGCAAATAATGGACCATTTTCAATCCTGAGATTCCCATGTGAACATTTGAGCCCACCAGGAGTCATCCCTGAGCTCAGTACTGTAAGCCATCAGCATCGTCAGGTGTGCTCTCACCCCAGCCAAAAAAAAAAATTCTGAAAGGGAGTTAGAAGATGGAAAACTTTTGTCTATTATTTTGGCTGACTCTGATAATTGGCCAAACATTGCTCTAAGTGTTTTGATCATGTTATTTTTAAGTGAGAGTGATGTGAGACAAGTATAGCTAATCTAAAGCCTATAACTTTTCTTAATTTGGTTGGGCCTCATCCCATAGACTGAAGACATTAATAGAAAATAACTGGCTTCCCTGAAAGAAGAGGAACTGGTGCCAGCAGATGATCTTTGGACTTGAACCGAAATATTGGCTCATTCATGCATCTCCTGTCTACTGGCTTCCTGTGTAGAGGCTGGACTTGCCAGTCAGTATTTTTTTATGTGTGCAAGTTAATCCCTTAAAATATTTTGCCATAATTAAAAATAAAATCCTTTAAAATATCACAATCACTCACTCTCCATTTTGTTTATGCCTCCAACTTGTTCTTTTATCTGGAGATCACTAATTTAGGTAAGATAATTTTAGAATTACCCACAGTAAGGAAGGATACATAAGGTTTTATTAAAATCAGGCTCTTTCTTTTTTATTAAATAGGAAGGTTTTTAGTCATATAGAAGATGTCTATTCTCATAGAGGTTTTCCACTCTTTTGTTTCTGCAAGTTAAATTTACATTCCTTACTATATGATAGAACCTATTACATGCCAAAAATTAAAAAAAAAAGAAATCAATATGGTAAAAAAAAAAAAAAGTCCTACCTCCTACACAGTAAAACTTTATTTCTTGAGTATTTCCTTGGTTCATTCACTCAAAGGTTATCTTCCCAGCCATTTTTCCAAGGTTCCAGAAGGAAACATAGATTATGGCCATGAGCAAGTATGAAAATGGACCATTTTATTCTAATTCATTCTTCTTATTACTAATTGATCTGGACAGATGAATCTTTATACAATGACCTTTTTCAAATTTCAGATAGCAAATGATTTTTAAATAATTTTGGACAGAAGAAAAACTAGCCTAATCCTGTATTGAGAAAAGGCTAAATTTGGCAAGCATTAGAGAGCCTCTTCCAGTGATTAGATTTCCAGTGATTAGTTCAGGACACATGCCCACAAGCGGGGCAAACACACACAGCAAAGCTTATTTCAGGTGCCATCTTTTCAGATGTTATAAGGATAGATCAGATATTCTCACTTTAATTATTCTTTTTTAGAAAGGGCAGAGTAATGCTTATTGGCTCTTATTTAAAACCTATTTTGGGTCACTGTCACCTTTTCTATTACAAGAGTGCTATGAAAAAATGTCTGATTTGACATAGACATCAAATTATTCTTTCTTGTACAGAGAAAGTTTTCTCTTGCATACATTTAATTACAGCAGTGTACCACATATTTTATTGTCACAAACATATGCAGTGAAATTCACACAAAGAAAATGGGCATGCGTAGAGATCTTTTTCTATTTTTTATGTGTATATGCTCACACATATGTGTGCACTACAAAAAAGTAAACTCAGTGTTTACTCCAAGCTCTCTGCTTAGGAATTACTCCTGCAGAATCCTGAGGGACCATATGTGGTGCAGAGATCAACCCTAGTCTGCCACTACTGACATGACCCCCAAAACAAAGAACATTTCCAATCTTAGAAATTTCAATATATCATCATGACCCAAATCCATAGTCTATATTTGTGTTCAATCTTGGTGTTTGATATTCAATAGATTTTCTTTATTTTATTTTATTTTATTAGGAAGGAAGGAATGAGGATAGGAAGGAAGGAGGGAGGATAGGAAGGAAGGAGGGAGGATAAAAAGGAAGGAGGAAAATCTCAACAGGTTTTCTTGTTATTGTTTTATTTGTTTTTTTTTTTTGGGCCACACCCATTTGATGCTCAGGGGTTACTCCTGGCTAAGTGCTCAAAAATTGCCCCTGGCTTGGGGGGACCATATGGGACGCCGGGGGATCGAACCACTTGCAAGGCAGACATCTTACCTCTAGTGTCACCTCACTGGTCCCAGGTTTCTTAAGTAATGTTAATAATGTCATGTATTCACCATTGCATTGTCATAGAAAATAATTTTAGTGGTCTACAGACCCACTGTGCTTTGCCTTTGATTGCTCTATCCTTAATATTCCATTGGAAATACCTTCTTTGGCTTTGGGGCATGGCTAGCAGTCTGGCTTACTCCTGATGGTTCTCAGAAAACCACATGGGTACATGGAGACCAATCCCAGTTCAGAAATTTACAAGACCAATACCCTATCCACTGCACTATTTATTGTTCAGGGCACATTGAAACACTTTATCTTTCAGACTTCATAGATTTTATATAGTCCATGTCTCATATTCTCATATATCTCCTATCATTTTTTATAGTCTTAGTATGTTTTCAAGTTTATTTTTCCCAAGTCCCACACACGCATAAACACAAGATACACAATCTGTTATCATAGATATACATAATTTCTATATGTATTTTTTTATCACTTTTCAAATAGAACATGCTGATACACAATTTGTCCATACCAGGATCATATTTGAATTACTTCTCTTTGCCTTCAGTGGGAAGTCTCAAATACTTATTGTTCTAAAATCCTTTAATATCCGGCTCATGCTTATCTCTTTTTCTTTACTTCAGTCAAAGCACCGTTGCCCTGCATCTCCTGGCATTATTCTCCTGTCATGTTCAAGCACTTGCAGCTCACAGAATGAGCTGAGCTCTCTCTTGTCTATGTATTTTTACTGATACTTTTATGTCCCTCTTCCTAGAAGACACCACACCTCTCATTTCCTGGATGTATTAAACTTGTTCTTCAATTTTGAAGTAATATTTCTTTCTTTGAAACATTAAGATTATCTTTTATCATTGGTGATTTAGAAGCCTCATGGTAATATAATAATCTAAGATAATCGATTACTGTTGTTAAGTGTTCTTATTTATCAGCCTACATTATTTTCCCCTTATCATATTATGAAAACAATATATTAAAATCACTAAATTTCTAATTGATCTCTACATGTAGCAATAAGGTTCTCAAAGGCAAGAATTGTGCTTTGCACTGTTTGTCATTTGCTTACCTACTTGCTTTTTATATTTCTATCTATACAAATATATCTTTGGTATTAATAGAACTTTAAAGCTGTACTAATAAACTGAGAACCATTTGCTTATGTTGCTTATGTAAATAAATCATAATGAGCATTCATATCTTAACATCATTAGGTTTGACATGCAAATTACATGTTCTCCATTATCATACGATTTTCTTTCAGGGAGACTCTTTCTTGTAAAATAAAGCAGGATTTTGGCAAACCAACAAAGACAAAGATATTTATTTCACAGTGGCCCTTTTTCAGCAGGTCCTTATCACATATTGCCAGCCAGGTCAACAATACTTGATGTATTAAAAGCTCTTAGCTTTTAATCTTTATACTTTTACTTTTAGAAATAAGCATAGTGATTGTAAAGTTGGTGAGCTTGATGAAAGTGAAATCCTAAATATATTTTTTACTTAGTAAACATCTGCAAAGAAAACTCTAAAGGTCAAAGAGTCACATTCTTTAATAAGCATGTTTAAAAGCTCAGTCAGTCTTCTAGATTCAGATATTGAAAACTGTAGGGTGAAAATGGAATATTTCTCACAATAATTGAATTTTAAAATGTCAAAGACACTAACAATTTTTACCTTTTTTTACTTTTTTTAAAACTAGTTAAGAGAGGGGTCATAGCTGTGGTGCATGCTATAAGGCATCTGCCTTCTGCATGCTATCCTAGGACAGACTTCGGTTTGATCCCCTTTTGTCCCGTATGGTCCCCCAACCCAGGTGCGATTCCTGAGTGCATAGCTAGGAGTAACCCCTGAGTGTCACTGGATGTGGCCCCCAAACCAAACCAAACAAGAAAATCCAACCTAGTTCAGAGAATTAAGGATTTTTATTCTTTTCATCATCATTAGCATATTTAAGATATTCTATTCTTTCTCTAAAATGTATTTTTATTTTGATAACATTTTATTCCAATAAAATTAGTATGTTTATGTTGCTATTACTTTTGTTAAACTTAATGTAATATATGTTAACATTTATACATTATGTTTAATGAACATTTCTAGCTACATAAATATATTCATTTTACAAAATAAAGTTTTATAAGAACACTAAAAATAATTTTATATTTTGTAATGATAAAATAGTTTATAAAGCTCAATGTGCATTTTTTTTTCACCTATATGTTGAACAGAGTATTCTACAGATTTTTTTGGGGGGGGGTCACACCATCGGTGTTCAGGGGTTACTCCTGGCTTTGCGCTCAGAAATCATTCCTAGCAGGCTTGGATCATATGAGATGTCAGGAGTCGAACCATCGCCCATCCTGGATCACCTCATGCAAGGGCAAATGATCTGTAGTTGTGCTATCTCTCTGGCCCCTCTACAGAATTATTTTGTGGGGACACACGGTGATGCTCAGGGGTTACTCCTGGTTATGCACTCAGAAATTGCTCCTGGCTTGGTTGCCAGGGGATGGAACCCGGTCTGGCCTCGGCTACCTTGGGCAAGGCAGTTGCCTTACTGCTTATGCCACTGCCCCAGCTCCCCCTCTACAGAATTTTTAAAGATAGTTTTATATTTATAAATTATGTGTATTTAATTAAGGAACTCATTATTTATAAGTTTCAATAGCTGAATTTTTAGACTTAAGGTGTTCTAACACCAATCTCTAGAATGTCCAGTGTAAACTTTCATGCACTGTTTTTGCCAAGTTCTTCCCTCTCTCTAGCCCCCTAGTCTGTCACCTTGGCAAGTATATTTTAATGGTTTGTGGTTATAGCTTATAATCCATATTTTTAATGTTGCTAATTATGTATTTTGGGGATATAACTATTCCTCTTTCCAACATTACCAATATGCTGGTGGCCCCTGGAATCAATTTTTTTCATTACTTCCTTTTTTCATTTTCTATCTTCACACCTCAATTTCTTTTCTTGTTTGTCCATTTCCTCTCTGTACTCTGGGGTAAGGATAATCTATTTATTAATCCCCTTTAATATATTCCATTACCTCAATTTGTTATTCTATATAAGTATATGTTACTTTTAGACTTACAAATCACTATTTTTGTAAGTAATGCTTAACTCATTCTTTTTCAGACATAATTATTAGGTCACTGAGTCTACTTCTTTACAGTGTCTTAAAAGCTATAGCACACTGTACTTTGTGATACTTTGATGCTTTGACTGCTACTTTGGTTCACTCTTTTCTAGCTGATTTCCCTACTTAAGCTCTAAAATTTGATACCATAAATATCACTTTAATGACAATTTACAATATATCTGAATAGCCAATATCAAGTAACCTAAATATGTCAACTTTTGAATTTATTTGGCTTTATTTCCTCTTGAATTTTTGTTATATTTTTAGATTATCACATACATTTATTTGTAAATTCTAATGGATAATAATGTATTAAAATAGAATTAGATATTATATTTTAGTTTAAAGCTCTCAATGATACATTTGCAATTTTCATCTTTTTTTTTGTTTGTTTGTTTTTGGACCACACCTGGTGATGCACAGGGGTTATTCCTATCTATGAGCTCAGAAATCGTTCCTGGCTTGGGGAACTGTTGTGTATGCAAACATTTTATGGGATTATTATGTTACTGACCCTACCCTGATCGGTGATTGTGCCCGCACCCTAGGGTGGTACCTGATTCTGCTTCCACCATTGGGTGGTATCTGATTCCACCATTGGGTGGTACTTGATTCTGGGGGATAAAAACAAGGGTCTGTGGAAGGCGAGGGGCTTTTTGGCTGGAACTGAGGCTGAGACTTTGGACTTCAGTCTTGTCCACCGAATAAAGCTAATATTTCCACAATATTCCACAAGCCTGACTGTCTGCAAGCTGTTTACCCGCCGTTTCACCTCAGAACCGTCGGCTGGACAGGGAGGCAGACGAGTGTTCAAGCTGGAGGGGAAAGACCTCATCCTCCATCCCTCCATCAGTCAACCTCTTCAGGGGCTGACTTGCAACAGGGGACCATATGGGATGCTGGGGATTGAATCCAGATTCATGCTGGATCAGCTTCATGCAAGGCAAATGTTCTACTGCTGTGCTATCTCTCTGACTAAATTTTCCTCTTAATTTTGGGCACTTCTTTCCCATCACATAACTGCTTATCAACTATGGTATAATAATTAATACTTCAGTATTATCTTCATTGTTGAAAGACAAGAAATTCTTTTTCAAACAGAACATCAACCTTAAAACTCATTGTCTTCCTATCAAATTTATTCTATATCTATTTGCATAGTTTGATAATACACTGAACACAGTATGCACTGCATGTCCTTGGAAGTATTTGATATTGTGTTCAGTGATTTCTGTGCGTATTTTTTTGTGACTTTATTTCCTTCTATTTGACTTTCACTTATAATTCTAATCTTTGTCTATCTAATTTTGTAATGACCTGGGTTAAAAGTAATAGAAATTCACATATAATTTCTTATCCTTTTTGGTCATTCTTAAAAAGTAAAGTTGGTGTGTGTATAATAATATGCATTCTTCTTTTCCAAGGTAACCATAGAAACAAGATCTGTAGTATACATAACGTGAGCTTTAGAATTTAAATGATTTGAAATATGAACAAATACATTTCCCACAAGCTAGAATACTTTTTACTCCCTTTAGTAAGTTAGGCAAACAACATTTTATACCTGATATATACAGAACACTTTTTCTCAACTTTGTAAACTTGTTTTAAAGTCTACTAAATACTAAAACTTTAATAGGTTTATTTGATTAAAAAGAACATAAAATTATTACTAATTTCATACACTAGTTTTAAAATGTAAAAATTTGTGAAAGCAGGATAAATTTAATACCTAAACTAAGCATTAGATTACAAATTTCAAATTGTTTGTTAGAAATCACTATTTTTATAACAATTTGTATAGGTAGATTAATGGGTTCAAAATAATTAAGAATCCATTGCTATGGAGCATAGCCTTATGCCTTTAGGCTCAGTTGTCATTGATCTGTACTAAAAATTGACTTTCTAAACAAATTTTTTAATTATATATAAACGTACACATTATTCAGTTATTCTATCAATAATTAACTCATTAAATAGGAGGTATTCAAAATACTGACCAAGTTTCACTTTTATTTAGGTATTAGAGCTCGAAGTTTATTTTCTGCTGTAACCAAGCCAGGCTCCCATTTTTTCCAGGTGACAACCTATCAAAGTTAGTTGTGCTTGGTTGAGGCACAAAATGAATTTAGAATTTTCTTCTCTGTCTGGGTGAACATAATGTAAGCTGCAACTGTCCTGTCCCATCAGTATGACTAGTTCAGGCAATATTTGAAATATATGTTAATTCAAAATACAAAAAAGTGGATGATGATATAAAAATGCAGAAATATATGAGTTCATAATAATAAAAAGTTATATTTTTCCCAACCATCTATTAATATTATTTAGCCTATTTACAATCATTTGCTATTACATATGATACTATAAAAGACACATGCTTTGTAAACATGTATGGTACTGGAAGATTTAAAGCAGTGAGTAAAACATGTTTGAATATTTTTATATGGCTTCAAACATTAACCATTATGTGCTTTGAAAATAGTAATATGGGGTTCAAGGGGATAGGGATTTAGTTATGTCGCTGACAAAAGATCAATCCCTGGCAACCTATGGGCTCTGGGCATTCAGGTGTGGCCCTGGAGACCTGGTGCAATACTTAGGGTGTCCCTGATGGTTCCACACACTGCTCTGCCTCTTCAATATCATGTCAATGAGCCATCACCTTTTTCTTGGTTTATTCTTTTATAGCAATTGAATGACCAACAATTGCCTCAATATATGAAACACATTTTCTGTTTGTTGGTTTTGTCTTTTTTTTTTTTTTGGGGGGGGCATGCCCGGCAGCACTCAGGTGTTACTCCTGGCTCTATGTTCTAAAATCGCTCCTGGCAGTCTTGGGGGACAAAATGGGATGCTGGGATTCGAATCACCATCCTTCTGCATGCAAGGCAAACACCTTATCTCCATGCTACCTCTCCAGCCTCAATGAAAGACATTTTCTAAGTCTGTCTGATATATCAATCTCAACCACTTTTCTCCTTGGTGATTTTGCTTTCTATTTGATATAGACTATTTTTTTTTTTTCTGTAGGATCCCCTACAACTTTCCTGATGGAGATTCCCTTTGCTTTATTTCTGTTGCAGACACCACATATTCTATCTTTGAGGGTGATCGCTTCAATTTTGTGTATCACATCTTAAATAGTAATCTGAGAAAGGGTATTTGGCATGTCCTATTTTAAAAATTCATTTCTGAATACAACACGTAAGTATCCTAACCATTTAATAGAGTTTGACAGATGATTATCTTTGTTTCTTGAAAAGATATCTAATTTTTTCCCAAATTCTATTGTTACTCCAACATTTTGGTGTCATTCTCAGTTTCTTACAAAACAATACTTTCCAATTTAAAAAAGTTCATTTCACCGGGTTAGTTTGTGTAGCAAGATTACTATAGCATCAACACGTATGTGTTGCTATGCGGCATACCAAAAAATGCTCAAGACCTTACACTTATGTCACTTCTAATCTAAGTCTATTCCCTCCTACTTCCTCTCAGCTAGATAGGCTGCCTTTAGTAAGCCAAGGCTAAGGATTTATCATTGATATTGTATTTGTATTGCCTCAGTGTACCACAAATGAATGATTGGTATCATTCATATGTGTGCTTTCCCTCTAACTTATTTCAGTTAACAGGATACCCTTTACATGTTGCAATTGGATTGAAAAATTTCATTTTTTATATTTCTGTAATTTCTTCTTTTTTTTTTTTACATTTAGAGCCTCATATAAGAATGCTCAGGTCATGCTTAAATGTATCCAGGTGCCAGTGGTGCCAAGTTTGAACTATGATGTGGCATAGAAAACAGGTTCTCATCCACCAGTACATTAAGCTAGTTCCCTAGTCTTGAAGTGAAAAATTATTTGCATTATTAGTTTATTTTGATGTGTGTGTGTGTGTGTGTGTGTGTGTGTGTGTGTGTGTGTGTGTGTGTGTGTGTGTGTAGGATTTTGGACCAACATCTAGTAGTGCTCAGGATTTACCCTTGACTCTGAAAGTGACCTATCTCTTTTATTCTCTCCCCTCATAAAATACTTCTTTTTATTTTTCTGTTTTATTTTTTGGGGGGTCAGAGCTGTCTGTGTTCAGGCCATACTCCTGGCTCATTTTTCAAGGATCTCACCTGAAAGGAAAGAGGGGGACCAAGTACTGAATCAAGAACTGAACATTGGTCAACAGTGTGTAAGAAAAGTATTTTGCCAACTGTACAATTTTTTCCAGCCCCTGAAGAGAAACTACTTATAATGCAACAATGATCATAAGAATATACATACTTCTTCCAGATATTCATTTAAATTTCTTTGCAAAAATAATAGAAGTGAAATTGCTCAGTCATACAGTAGTTCTAGTTTAAATTTTGCAGTTAGCGTTGTGAAGGTCATGCCCACTAGAATTGGGCTTGTTTAATTATTTTAAAAATCTTCATACTGTTTTTTTCAGAGTGGTTATGTCAGTATAAATTTCTACCAAAAGTTTACAACATTTCCTTTTTTTTTATCCACATTCTCTTCAAATTAAGTGTAACAATAAGAAATGCTAAACATGTACAGTGATAGGTTTGTTACTTACACACAGTTAATTACCTCACAAAGTATACTTAATGGAAAACATAGCATTGCCATTTAAATATATACAGTGATTAAGGATATGTAAATATATTTTAAAAAGCTTAACATTTTTGGAAGGACAGATTCACAAGAGATCATATATTTTTCTGATAATTGTCATTATAATAATGTTTTAGTCATCATAAGCATTGAGATCATCCTTTTTATTTTGAAGACCTGAGTGCAGACACAAAAGTCAGCATTTGAGATTCACATTCTGTTTTCTTTCACCTTGTGAATTCTCTGACAAAACAATGTGAGATTGTTTGCAGCCTTTATTGATCTTTCCTTAGACTTTGACTCTGAGAGACCACCAACAGCTAAGTTGTTTGATGTCAATAGAGACCTGGAGGAAACTCTGTCTCTGAAGACCTTAATACCCTCAGGAGATTTGGGGTCAACAGCAACAATCTTGTGGCAAAACAGATATATTTGAGAAGTCAAAAATGTGCTTGTTTCTTGTTTTACCTACAGTTTGCCTCTGTGGTTTGATCATTTCAGAGAATCTAGAAGTAGGAATTTGTACATCATCCATCTATAGTAAATACTTGTGAATTTAATACATACATATGTAGAAGTATTTTTATTATCAGATAAAATGAAAAGTATTTATTTTTTGTGCCACTTAACTTATATATATTTACTTTTTTTTTTTTTTTTGGTTTCTTGGACTACTTATGGTTATTCTTGGTTGTGCATTCAAGAATCACTAAGGCTTCAGAGAATATATGAGATAACAGGAATCAGGCGGCCATGTGGGATGGCTGTGTAGGGATCAAATCTGGGTTGATCACGTGCAAGTCCGATGCCATATCATTCTATGCACAAACTCTTTTTTTGTAAATATTAAGCTTAACCAAAATTTCAGATAAGCTCATCTTAGTGGGTATTCTGGTCAAATAATCAGCACTCTATGTAAAAATGGTAGACACTTTAATTTTCACAGTACTATAAAATTTTTGCATTTTTAAGATTTTATCAGTGTAAATGTTAATTAGTTGTGGTTTACTTTAGTCAATTCTGGTTTTTTAAATTTTACACTCAAAGAAACAGGTCAGATGGATATAAGTTATTGATAATTATAGATATCTGCATGTTTCTGCATCCTCATTCACATGCACATAAACATGAATGCATGCTTTATAGATATATTTTTCAGGATTTTATGGAGTTACTTTCAAAAATGTAAAGCTTATCTCATCTATGTGAAAAGAAAATATTATTTACTATTGCTGATTTAGGGTTAAAACTAAGATTGAAGAACAAAAACAAACAAACAAAAATACACATGATACATTACATTCCCAAAGGCAAGTTGAGTTAATATGTAATTAATCAAAATTTAATAATTTTAAGAACTGGGGCTGAAGAGATAGCATGGAGGTAGGGTGTTTGCCTTGCAGGCAGAAGGTTCGAATCCTAGCATCCCATATGGTCCCCTGAGCCTGCCAGGAATGATTTCTGAGCACAGAGCCAGGAGTAACCTCTGAGCGCTGCCGAGTGTGACCCAAAAACAAAAACAAAAAAAAATTAAGAACTAATGTTATTCATTACTTGTGAAACGTCTTTCATGAACTGAAAGGAATTACTACTGAGTTTGCCTTAGCTTTTGATTCCCAAAACTCTATAGATGGTAAGCTTCTCCAATATATTAGTCATTCTTTTCTACTATGAATACTTTTATTGTATTAGCTTGGTTTCCAAATATGTATAAAATAGATGATCCTTCATTTTATAGAAATTATCAGAGAAAATTTCCATATAGTCTTTCTTCTGATTGATATATGCACTTACATAGTAAACATCTCATAGACATATATATAATATATATATATATATATATATATATATATATATATATATATATATATATATATATATATATAAAATATACTATATATGAAAGTAAACCCTCCAAAGTTAAAAGTTGAATTCAAAATGAAAAGTTAATGTACTCTTCTTGGCAGGAACTGTTGCTATTGTCTTGTTCTGCTCACTTCCCATGAAAAGATGCATTATGCCTCAGGATCTTTTCAGGAGACAATGTATTGGTAACTCTGGTAGTCTTATATAAGAACTCATCCTTTCTTAAGATATTTTCTTGTGTGTGTGTGTGTGTGTGTGTGTGTGTGTGTGTGTGTGTGTGTGCGTGCGTGTGTGTGCCTGTTTGTAAAAATTGTTTTCTGTGAAGGTATAGACAAGACGGCTCTTTGGAATAATGAATCCACCATCTTACAAGTTGTCCTTTGCTTGTAGTAAGGAACTTCTCATCCGTTTTTGTTTTTGTTTTTTTTTAGATTTTTTTTAGATTTTTTTTTTTGTTTTTCGGGCCACACCCATTTGATGTTCAGGGGTTACTCCTGGCTAAGCGCTCAGAAATTGCCCCTGGCTTGGGGGGACCATATGGGACATGGGGGAATCAAACTGCGGTCCTTCCTTGGCTACTTCTTGCAAGGCAGACACCTTGCAGTGGTCCTCAAACTATGGCCCGCGGGCCACATATTGTATTTGTATCTGTTTTGTTTCTTCATTGCAAAATAAGATATATGCAGTGTGCATAAGAATTCGTTCATAAGTTTTGTTTTTACTATAGTCAGACTCTCCAGTGGTCTGAGGGACAATGAACTGGCCCCTGGTCTAGCGCCACCTCGCCGGCCCCTCATCCGTTTTTTTTTTTTTTTTTTTTTTTTTTTTATCTTCAGTTGTTTAACCCCTAAACTGACAGTGCAATGCAATTTTTGTGGTTACATATATTAATATATATGTGTATACATCTAGATATATGTATGCATACACAATGTATATGTAAAATTTATATCAGTAGCTTTATAGAATAATTACTTTTAAGTTGGTGAGAAGAATTGTGAAGGGTTTTGACCTTGTGAGGAAGAAAAAGCTCCTAGGATAACCAGAAAAGAATCTCCTCAAGGGATTTTATTTATTCTATTTTTAGAAACATACCAAAAAATTAAAACTCCCATCACTCAACTAGATCTTAAAGTTATTGGTTTTCTAAGAAAAAGAGTGAAAAGACTGTCTCATATAATATTGCATTTGGTTTTAAGAACTTAGATTTTCTAAGGATATATTTGAGTTTGTTTCAAATTATTTACAGCTTATGAAGATAGTTGCATTTTACATTAGAAAATTTAAATATCATTCAGTACAGTTTTAATACTTAAATGTCTAAAACAGAAGAAATAAACCATTATACTTAACAACTGGATTTTGCAGGCTTTCTAGAAATTCACCAAATAATTTTGATGATGCCATATGATAGACACAGAATAATCTCACTTATGTGGGATTTAAAAATAATAAGAGTATAAGAAGCATAACCAGAGACAATAAAGATGAGGTTTGAAAAAACCAGCCCATGATATGAAGCTTACCACAAAGATTAGTGAGCTCAGTTAGAGAAATAACCACACCAACAACCAAGTGAGTGAAAGAAATAGAATGCCTGAAGACAAGTAAGGGGTGGGGGAGAAAAGAGATGGGGGTATTGGTGGTGGGAAGGTTGCACTGGTGGGGGTGTGTACTTTTTTATAATTGAAACCAAACTACAAACATATTTGTAATCATGGTGCTTAGTTTAATTTTTAAAAATAATATTAAAAATAAACAGAGAGACTTCTTCCAAAAAAATGATATTATAGGTTAGGTTGTCTAGAAACTATATAATGAATCTGAAAATCCTTGCAAAAAACCACTTTATCCACCTTTATGGTGGTTAAGCTTTCAGGGTTTAGCAATGTCTACATATTCTTGAATGATATTTGTATTGTTTAATACTGGATATTTCCCTTTCAGACAATAGTAAAGTAACTGCTGTGTGTATTATCAAAGAATCCACTTATTGTCAGAAACCCTTCACCAAGTTTCTGAGCATCTTTTATATACCATTGCTTCTGCTTGTTGTGTGGAGTAATAAATCATCCCTGCTGTGGTAAAGGATCCTGACATTGGGGTCACCATAGTAATATTGCTGCATACTCTTCAAATACTCATTACCTTTGTTTCTTGAGTAACATATCTTGAAATTTATTTGACAGGGCTATTTTCATGCAAAATACTATATCACTCTCTTTTTTTTTTTTTTAGATTTTTGGGCTACAGCTAGTTACTCCTGGCTATGCCCTCAGAAATTGCTCCTGGCTTGGGGGACCATATTGGATATCAGGGGATAGAACCGAGGTTCGTCCTAGGTTAGAACACGCAAAGCAAATGGCTTATTGCTTGTGCCAATGCTCCGGCCCCAGTATGTCACTCTTTTTTATTTGTTAGGTCTGAATGAACAATTTTATAAAAGAAGTTGTATGATCAGGCATCCATGGATCTGACAAGGAGACTTTTTTTGTCCTTTGTAGTTATCTTATCCCTGAATTGGTTGTGTACAGCATCAACTTACTTGTTTCTTTCAGTAGCAAATCTATGTTTAGAAAAATCTATGTTTAGCAAATCTATGTTTAGAAAAGAAAACCAGAAAGATAGAAAGAAGAAGCATAATGACAAGTTAAGTGGTACTTAATAAGTATTGGACACATTATTCATGGATATCTTTTACGTAAGAAAATATAACTTTAAATTAAGACAATATAGATCTAGTGATTTTATGAGAAAATCAGGATTGTATACAAAGTTGTGTATCTAACCATAATTATAGTTATAATTACCATAAAACACTTGTTAAATCTGTATTATTTATTTTAATATAGTTTCATTTTGTATTTTGTTTAATATTATTGTTAATTGCAATACAATTCATTTCCTAAGAAACACAGAGAGAAACATCAAACTTGCACTTTGAAATAGAGTGTTTACTTCTCGCTTAAAAGTAAAAGTATAGCTATTGTTTAAAATAAATCACAATAATTAAATTGCTTTGCTATTTATTGTATTTGCCCTCCTTTTCACTATAGAGCAATTTTCATGAGAACATAGAACTATTATTCTTTTCTTTTCTTTTTTTTTTGTTTTTTTTTTTGGGGGGGCCACACCCATTTGACACTCAGAGGTTACTCCTGGCTATGCGCTCAGAAATCGCCCCTGGCTTGGGGGAGACCATATGGGACGCCGGTGGATGGAACCGCGGTCCGTCCTATGCTAGCGCTTGCAAGGCAGACACCTTACCTCTAGTGCCACCTTCCCGGCCCCCTATTATTCTTTTCTTAAGAGAATGTCTCCAGTGCCTCTATCAAGCTGGGCAAAATGACCTTCATTTGGCTACTGTTTATTGATTGAACAATGAACAGATAATGACTGGTTGAGTGAATAAATAAATTTATATATAAAGCTCTTCATATCATGATTATGTGGGAATGTAATAAAATTATCAGAGAAAATTTTACCTGTGCTAGATCCTTGCTATGATAAACATTTTGAAATTTTATATAAATAATTGTCTAGTTTATTTAACTTTACACATGAAACAGTCAATTGTGAGTATCCCAAATGGCAGGATAGTTGTATTCTACGAGTTAGTTAACACGTATGTTTGGCAAGATAATAAATTAGTGGTTTTTTATGAGAAAAGCAGGATTGTATACAAAGATTTTGTGTATCTAACCATAATTATAGTTATAATTATCATAAAACACTTGTTAAATCTTTATTATTCATTTTAATATAATTTTCATTTTGTAATTTATTTTAATAGTCAATAAATGATTTTAATCTGGAAGTATTTGGGGACCCCATTGATTTCATCAGAGTGGTTTTTGTAATCAGGCAGTTTTGGGTATCAGACTGAGAGCCCATTTCCATACGGTAGGTATGTGCTGTACAACCTAAGCAATCTTACCTCCCCACTAGTCATCGTTAAATATTTTAAGAATGTCTTTATAATACATGTTCTAATAATTCTCTTTCATGTTATCATTTTAAGAAAAAGAAAACACTACTTGTTCAGTAAATTAAAACGATTGGTTCAGTGAATGAGCATCATATAACTATCAATTCATGCAGTGATTTTAGCTAAGAATAATTGTAGTGTAGTACACATAAAAAGTTCAACTTGTTTATTATCTTGATAACATTGCTGAACTACTAATTTGCTCTTTATTAGAGAAACCTTTTCTTTTGACATTAAGGAGTCAAAACTAGTGTCAATTTTGCTCACACTAACTTCATTGCTTATTGGGTATTATGCAAAACTACTACTTTAACTGCTTTATCTTTATTTTTTGTATTCATGTTAATTATAAGGCACATGTGCTCAAAGCTTCCTCCTGGCTATGTGCCTAGGGATCACTCCTGACAGTGCATGGAGGGCTACATGTGCTCTAAGGGATTGAACCCCATTAGACCACATGAAGTTGAACACTATCTGCTGTGCTGTTCTAAGAAAATTCTTAGATATCAGTTTCTAAATAGTATTAGCTAGAGATTTTTCCTAGACTCCCTACACTTGCAATTAAGATCCATTTTATTTATTTTAATTATTTATTTAAGCACCATGATTACAAAATTGTTATTGTTGGGTTTAAGTCATACAATGTATACCATTTTTCATCAGTGTACCCTTCCTTCACCATCACCGATGTCTTCCATTTCCCTCCCACCCTCCACACTGAACCCCTGACTTGCTCTAGGGATGACAAAGTGCATCTCATATTCTTTATGTCTCTCTATCTCTCTCTTTCTCTCTTTCCTTTTTTGACACTGTAGTTTGCATTACTGTCAATTTTGCCTATTATTTTCTCCAGTTTTAGTGCTGAGTTCTTGTCCAGAAAGATCAGTTTCAATTATCATTATTTATTTATTTTTATTGTGATCAATGTGAATTACAAGTCTTAAACAGTTATATTTTTATATGTTATATGTTACAAAATGACAGTGAATTAGGGCCATAATCTTGGTAGTCCACATCTGGATATTTAATTCTATACCATTGGATTGCTTTAGCTATTTGTGGGCATTTATTTCCTCATTGTATTTTAGGATAATCTGATCTGCTTCTATAAAAAACTATCATGGGAATTTTTATAAGCATTGCTTTAAATATGTACAATGCTTTAGGATTTATTGACATTTTAATGATGCTAATCCTTCCAATGTTGAGATCCATTTTAAAAATAGTATCTTAGGTGCTTTTATCACTATTTCCACCTTTGGACTAGAAAAATTCTGTCATAATTATTATGCTTAGCTAAGTTACTTCCTGTCTTCATATTTCTTTATAGTACTTACCTTCCAACTAGGGAAACCTTCAATAAAAGCAACATCTCAAATCTGTTAAGCAAAGAATATGGAGCATTAATGAGGGTCAAGAAAGGAATAGACCCAAAGGGAAAGTCATTTATCTCCTAGGGAATAACTAACTTGAATTCCATTAAAATATGTTTTTGATAATCATCTATGATTATAAGAAAGATTGTACATTTTCAGATAAAATAACAGAATAGGAAGCACAACCCACTTGCATAAAACACACTTCTATCTATCTGGCCTTTGTAGGTCTTTTTTTTTTTTTTGCATTTGGGGGCTACACCCAGATTTTTCAGGAACTGTTTCT
Source organism: Suncus etruscus (assembly GCF_024139225.1). Classification (NCBI taxonomy): domain Eukaryota; kingdom Metazoa; phylum Chordata; class Mammalia; order Eulipotyphla; family Soricidae; genus Suncus; species Suncus etruscus. The sequence continues at coordinate 106,024,588 of NC_064855.1, read as the reverse complement.
GGCCTTCTACTCTGGGGTCCCTCCTGGGAGTGCTTCAGGGACTATTACAAGTAAGAAGAGGTAAATCTGGGATCAGTAACATGCAAAATAGTCATCAAATCATAAAATTTCCAGGGTATCATCAAAAAGACCCCTCTTCCCTTTTTCCCACTCACTCCATTTTCATCTTCAATAGATTTCAAAAAGTCTTGGGCTTAATTTCATTTCTTTTTATCCAATATCACTTGATTTACATAGTTATTTATATTCTATATGAGTGAAACCATACAGTAATTAATTTTCACTTTTTTATTCATTCCTCTCAATAGAATAACTCACCACAAACTATACTATCAATCTTGTATCAAAAAAGTAGATTTTCATTATTCTTACTGGCAGAATTTCCAGTGAGTATGTTTATTTACCACAGAATTTTTATATATCATCTCTCAATGGGTATTTAGTTTGATTCTCTGGTTTGGGTACTGTAAATGAAAAATGTTGGAACATAAAAGTGAAAGTAAGTGTTTAAATTTATGTTTTCATGTCCTTTAGAAAACTAGATAGCACAGCAGGCATTTGCCTTGCAAGCAGCCAATCCAGGACCAAAGGTGGTTGGTTCGAATCCCGGCTCTCAGATGGTCCCCCGTGCCTGCCAGGAGCTATTTCTGAACAGACAGCCAGGTGTAACCCCTGAGCAACGCCGGGTGTGGCCCAAAAACCAAAAATAAAACAAAAAAAACCCAAAAAACTATACAAAGAAAAACCACAAAACAAAACAAGTTATATGACCCTATGGAATGCAGCAAAAGCAAAAAGATAAGGAATTCCTTGATACTAGAGAGAAAGCATAGCTAGTATTTGTAATATTGAATATATTAGGCACATCTTGAGGAGAGATCCCTGCACACAGGGCCTGATAAATACCCGAATATCACTAGATATAGGCGTGAATAAAAAAAATATCATTAATTAATTCACTAATCAACATTAATGGTTTTAAGTAAATAATCTTAAGCCTTTAGGAACTAGTGTAGAATAAACAAAACTCAAAATCATTAGAAGAAAATAAAAATATATATATATTTCCCTGTAAACTAGCTATCAGCTATCTATAGTACCTATCTATGTAGCTATCTATCAACTATCTATTGTGAAAATAACTGAAATAAGTTCTCAAATGTGGCATATGGAAAAATGAGTGAAAACAAGATTTTGATTTTGAAAGAATCAATATAATGAATAAGCATTTCTCAAGACTCATAAAGATTAAAAAGAGAAAACTGATAAAAGAAATCATTATTGAAATAGATAAAGTTACAACCAGTATTGTGGAAATCAAAGAATCATAATAGATTACTATAACAAGATAATTTCCTGAAAGAGCAATAGAGAAAAAAATAGATTTATCAAATATTAATAATTTCTTATAAAATAATGAAGTCAAAATTAGTCAAAATAAGCTGATTATTTAGCATAAAATACATGTCTTGCTAAAGCAAAACAGTGTTTCTCAGAGCCAAATGATGTTCACCTAAGCCTATTTTTCAAAATTTGAGCACATTTAATTTTAAGCATGTGTATGTTTTCAGTTGTGTCTTTCACTGATATTTATATCAAAGACCAGTGAGGCTGATAAGTATTCAGAAAATTACAATGTCCCAGATATCATTAGTGATGAGGATGATATCAGGAAAGTACAGTTAAAAACAAGTCTTCTGCCTGAGAAATCTAATACAATTTTATTATAAATTGTGCATTCAATTATTTTACAAAACAGTATTTAATATGTGATTCTGATCTATGAAAATTTTTAATGATTCAATGGCTGTGCAGATGCACATTTTATTAATCATAGCACAATTCTGCATAAAATATAACAACAATAGCTTTTCTAAAGGATATTCTGCAAACGTTGTTAGACTTCTTTGACTTGGGAACTTGAATTATAAAGAGAATTATTCTTTTCTCTAATTAAAAGGGAGAAAATAATCTCTACTCTCAACAAAATTATCACAAAGCCATTGCATAGCTGTGTTTTTCAGTGGATCATTGCATAAAACCAGCTATTTATTAGACCTATTATTTAAGTTAAATATGTTTTGACAATATATATTTTAGTGGAAGTCTAATGGTTTACAAAGAAGACATCTTAAATTGATAGTGTTTGAAAAGCAATGTTTTAAAACACACCTCAAATTTGGAAATCACCCTGAAGATACTAGAAAAGCAATTGTTTATACAATTCTTAGTCCTAGCATTTATGAATGAAATAAAAATTATTTAATAAAGTTTGTGTTTTGTCTGAGGAATAAAATCAAAGATTATTTAATTTATGTATTGCCATGCACTCAGTCATCAGGGATTAATCCTTGATCTGAGCTCCAGAATCACTTTTGGCAGGAATTTATATTTATTATTATTATTTTCAGCTTTTTGGGTTACACCGGCAGAGCTCAGGAGTTACACCTGGTTCTGCTCTCCGAAATTGCTCCTAGCAGGCTTGGGGAACCATATGGGATGTCGGGATTTAAACTAGAGTTTGTCCTGTGTTGGCCATGTGCAAGGCAAATACTCTACCGCTGTGCTATTGATCCGGCCCCTTGACAGGACTTTTAAGACCTTATGTGATTTGAAAGGTAGGACATGAGTCAGCTGCATGCAAGGCAAGAGCCCTACCAACTCTACTACCACTGCAGAACACAAGATTGATTATTCTCTGTAATTTTTTGTTTTTATTTGAGTGTTACACCTATCTAAGTACTTAACCTTGCTCACACCACAATTCTCAGGAATCACACCTGGGGTGGTTCAAAAGACAGTGTGAGGTGAATTATCTCCTGAACTGTATCCCCAAGTCTCCAAAATCCTTAATTTTGGATTGGTATTTGTCACCATGATAGTCTAATAAATACTAACAAAAGCTGTAATTTTGGGGCCAGAGCAATAAATGGCACAAAGGTAGGGTGTTTGCCATGCAAGTGGCTGACCCAGTACGGATCTAGGCTTGATCCCTTGATATCCCATATGGTCCCTCGTGCCTGACAGGAGCGATTTATGAGCACAAAACCAGGAGTAACCCCTGAGCATCACCGGGTGTAGCCTCTAAATAAAAAAAAAGCCATAATTTCTATGCACTAGTCATCTTTACCAGGCCTCTATAATATAGTAAATGAATAACTATTTCTTAGAAATTATAAAATGAGTTAGGTATTTATTATATTTTCCTCAAATCTAGTCAGAATTATTAGGGCCATTTTATTGCATTATTTCCTAATTAGCTTTCTTTCTTTTTATTTTTTTTTTATTTTTCATGTATTGATTTTGGTTTAAGTGCCATATCTGGCTAAATTCCAGGCTTAGTCCTTGTTTTGTGCTCATGTATCACTCCAGTCAAGATCTGGGGACCACATGTGGTGCCAAGGATTGAACCAAAGTAAGCTGTTTGCAAGACAAGTGCTCTTCCCAACTGTACATTTACTTGTCCTGAGATACCTTATTTATTTATTTGCTTGTTTGTTTGTTTATTTTTGGATTATGGTTTGGGAACAACACCTGGTGGTGCTTAGGGGTACTCCGAGATCTATACTCAGAATTAGCTCCTGTCAGGCTGTGAGAATCAGATAGGATGCTGCTGACTGAACCCAGGTTTGCTGCATGCAAAGAAATGCCCTACACACTATACTATCTTACAGCTCCAGTCCAGCCCTTATAATTTTGTTTTGCAATAAAACTGTTCTTTCTGGAATTAGATTATGAGTATTCTTTTAATTTTTTTTGGTGAGCCCATACCCGGTCACGCCCAGGGGTAAATCTTGGCTGCACTCAGAAATTGGTCTTGGCTTGGGGGACCATATGGGACATCTGGGATGGAACCGAAGTCTGTCTTGGGTCAGCAGGCAAAGCAAACTCCCTACCACTGCACTATTTATCTGGCCCCAAGTATTCTTTTAATTTTTATTAAGTTATCATTGCTTTACTTCTATTTATTAAATTTTTCAAACTTATGTAAAAGTAAGAGACAATAATTTAATGAATATCTTACATTTGTCATAAAGATTTAACATTGTGAAAAGCGCTTAGCACACTTTGTATTTCTTATTTCTCTTATATTTAAGCAGATCTCAGGTATCAAGTCATTTCACTCCTACATACTTCAATAATATCTTTAAGAGGTGTGGACAATTCCTTACACAACTACAGGGCTGTCATTACACCTAATTATTCTTTGTCATCTTATAATACATACTTATTGTTCAGATTTTTCCAGGTGTCTTCAGGGAAAGAATCTATTTTAACCTGGAAATTCAGCATTACAGACAATCCATTCCACTCTTCTCTTCCCTGCATTATACATTTCCTGGCATATAAATAAGTGATACTTATTTAATAACTGAACACATTATTCTGAAAGTGAATAGATTATTCTGAAGATGAATAGATGAAACTTTTCATAGCCCTGGTCTAGATGTTGTATCTTTGACTTTACCATCACAGGGCCAAAGAAAAGTCTTTATAAATGTTACAGAATTTATACCAGTATTATGAAAATGGTTTTGGTACTGACAAAAACATAAGGTAGAAAAGAAAATAAAAAAGACCAAGACAGTAAGATAAGATGACAATAATTTAATTATTTAACAATATTTTTGGCATAACACTAATGACAACTCACAAGTCCTCTTTACTCACAGATAGACTATGCATTAATCATGCAAAAGAGGTATATACCAGAATTTATACTCTATTTCTGCCAAGGAGAAATAAAAATAATCAGGAGTTACAGAGTGAAGTAATCTCTAACCTCCTTTAGATTTTTATTTTACCTGGTCTGGTTCACAGAAATCTTGCTAAATTATCTCCATAACTAGATGATGGCCCTCATCAAATAATTGTTTGCATTCCTCTCCATTTGTCACTTGTAAACTTCAAAGAGATGCCTTTATTTTTATTTAATTTAATTTATTTGGTTTTTCAGCCACACCCTGTGATGCTCAGGAGTTACTCCTGGCTATGCACTCAGAAAACACTCCTGACTTGGGGGACTATATAGGACGCTGGGGGACCAAACCGCGGTCTGTCCTAGGCTAGCACATGCAAAGACACAGGGAGATGCTTTTAAATTTAAAATATTTATTTGTAAGTAACTGTAGTTTATCTGCCAGAAGAAATTTTTTGTTGTGAAATATAATTCTATTTTCTAATCAGAGTTTTTGGCTGTTTAGAATATGAATCTACACACATTATGTAAGGAACTCTCTTTAAGAATTCTTTGACAGATGTTCACACCAGGCCAGCTCTATAGACTCACTCTTTCCTCAAAAGAGATGCAAACCAAGCCTTGAAAAATCATTGATACACAGGCCACAGAGCCCAAATCTGGAAATCTTGAGAGGAGATGATGGGCCAAACCTCTGCATTGCCAAAGGCATGCCTTCTGCATCCATCATCCATAGTTATTGCTTTTTCTATAGTTCTACCTCAACACACCTCTGATTTTCTTCATAAAAAACAATCTGACCAAATTTCAGGGCTGATATCACCAGGGCTTTTATCAGCGAATGCAGACACACTCTTCCCTATAACTTCCATTTCAGGAGTACTAGTAGCAGCTGAGATTATGTCCCCACCCAAAGCCATAGTGTTTGAAATTCCTGAAAAAATCCATTTCCTTGATATTTCCATTTCTTTAGGAACACACCAATTTAGATGTCAATGTGTAGCTGAGGTCACTTAATGTTGGAAATAAATGAATAAGACAGAATGAACAGCTAGCCACATCTTACTAAACCTCTGCTATTGTCTTAATGACTTCTTTGGAGATACAATAATTTTCATAAATTTAGTTGCTAATATACTTTTTAATTTTTTCTTTTCTTTTCACTTTTTTTCTATTTTAGAATTATATCCCAAGACTATTATGATAATCAAGGAAACATAAGTGAATGGAACAGACTTGGCAAGCCAGATATTAATTATCACACATATGGATAATTAATCGATGAGAAAAACTAAAAAACATAAAGCAGTTTCTCTCTTCAACATCTTTGCCAATATAAAAAATACAACTTTTGTATATTGGTTTTGTAGCCTGATGCTTTATTATTTCCAGGAGGTCTTTATGAAATTTGTTAAGGATTTCTAACTATAATATCATGTCATCTAAAAATAGTAACTCTTTGAATTATTTTCAATCTGAATCATTTTTATGCCACTCTTGTTTAATTAGTATGTCAAGAAATTCCAATACAGCATACTAGAGGTGAATATTGACGTCCTAGATTTGTGTTTGATTAGAGAGGAATAACTATTGGTTCTTTCCCATGAAATATGACATCAGATGTGAGTTTATTATAATAATACTGTAATATTGAGAGACTTCATTCAATCCCTAGTGCATTTAACATTTTCACCATGAATTGATACTGAATCTTATGAAATGCTTTTTTTTTTTTTACGGAGGTTAGAATATGGCTTCCAATACTTTTTTTTTTTTTGTGAACTATCAATTGAATTTATTTGTTCATATTGAACCATTATATATTCCTGAATATCTTTCACTTGATATACAATGCTTTTAAAGTATATTTTATTTGGTTTTAAATAATTTTGTGTGGATTTTTGCATATATGTGCATGAGAGATTGAATAATTCCTAGTGAAACATCTCTGAAGTGCAGCCAATAGAAAAAAATTAGGGTGCTTGGGGAGTTCATTCATTAAATTAATAAATAATTTACATCTCCAGAACACTTTGCCAAAGAGAGTAAATTAAACTAGAACTTCCTAGTGACACTACAATTTCATTATTGGACATCAGTCTTAAGAAACTTGGCTTATTACAGCATCATTTACCATAGTCATGATGTGAAAACAATCCAAGTACCTAAGAACAGGGGCAAGAGTGATAGCACTGTGGTAGAATGTTTGCTTTGTATGCTGCCAACCTGGGACAGACTTGAGTTTGATCCCTGGTACCACAGTGGTCCTTCAAGCGTGCCCGGGGTGATTTCTGAGCACAGAACTTGATATAATCCCTGAGTGCCTCTGGGTATGGACCCAAAACAAAAAAAAAAACACAAAACAAACAAAAAATTAAAAACCAAGAACCTAAGACATATGATATTATCAAGAAAAGTTACATATATATTTATTTCTACATATTTTCTATATAAAGAAATACAAATTACTTATGAGAAGAAATGAAATCATGGAATTTGCTTCAGCTTGGATAAAATTGAAGGGAGTCATCCTAAGTGGAGTGTGTCAGAGTAAAATAGACATACAAGATGATATTACTCAATGCAGAGTATAAAGCAATAAAGCAAGGGCAAAAACAAAAGTCATTTGTGTGTAAGGCATTTTTCTTGTATCCAGTTGACCTTGGATCAATCCTCAATACCTCATATGGTTCCCACATCCCTCATTAATCATCCTCGAGCACAGGGACAGAAATAATTCTTGAACATTTCTTGTTGTGGTCCTCACAGTAAAATCAAGGAATTGAATAATTTTAATGATATATTTCTGAAATGTGGTCAATAGAAGTGAGAATTAAAGGTGATGGAAAGGTGGTTTCTTGAGATAAATTTGGGGAAACCTATGCATTGTCATGGTGGTGGTGTAATGGTGTAGACATACTGCATGTAGCAAACAATAATATAGGTTCAACTTCTTAAAAAGTGAGATAACAATAGACTTCTGTGACATGGCATTTCTGCTACCCAGCTAATGATAATAACCAAGTGTTAGGTTCAATGAGAAGCAATGCAGTCATTACAAAAATATTTTTTAATGCTTTGTAATTAAGGAAACAAATTCCTATGTAGGCTACATAGATATTCACCTAAAGAATAAATTACTTATTTTATTTGAAGAATTGTATCCATCCCCATGTTGATCACAGCATTGTTCACAATAGCCAAAAGTTGGAAACAAATGAAGGCACAATGATAATCAGTAACTAAAGAGGGTGTGTTGTCTGCATGCACAATAAAATGTTCCAATGATACAAAAAGAAAATATGGTGACATATTTTGACTCATTTAATATGGATGGGAATAGAGGCTTAGTAAAATTAATCTGACAGAGATAACCGATACAAGGAATTTATTAATAGATCAAATTTAGAAACCGACAATATGAACAAACAAAAAGAAACTTCAGAGTTGTTACCAAATGGAAAATAGAAAGACTGTGAGTTAATTGAGTAAAAGGATCAACTAAAATGTGACTGATGGAAAGCATAATTCTTTTAGCAAACACAGTGAAGAATATTATATGTCGATCTAGAAGTACATATACATCAAGTTGATATACGTTTATAAACCAAAGCTACTTCACTTGAAAAATAACTATAGAAGTCATATTATTTGTAATGCCTTAATATTTTCCTATTATATTACTATATTTATAGAATTATAAACTATTTCAGAATGAAGACTGCATTTTCGTTAATATTTATGAGATAATAAAACTGTACATTCATGACTGTTAATTTTCTTTCCTCTAAAAGGAATTAAGATTAAATGTATATTTTTGCCGAAACATATAAATGGACTTTCATAAGCCATTGTGAAACTCTATTATATAATCATTTATTTTAATTAACTGGATTAATATGCTTTTTTTTAAAAATGAGTAGTTCTACAGCAAAATAGGATATTTTATTCTTTTTTATTCAATTTTTGTTTAATATAACAATGATAAAAGCAAGCTTTGTAATGTAACAATTTTTATGTTTTCATCCATGGAACACTTTAGGAGATTGTTTTATTTTAATTCTATTTATCTCTAACAACATAATTAAATATACATTTATACTAATTGTAAATATAATCTGACATAATGATATCATTAAAAGTGATATGAAAGCTTAAAAAAGATATATGGAAGCATATCTAATGGTGATGAAATGCTATTTCTTCTTGGCATTATAATTTGCCTAACTGGTAATTTTTACTATTATTTTGAAACTTTAGAATAGAATTTATAAATCCTATCATCTTAAATCTCAGGGTAGAAATTGAGTGATCTGCGATACTATAATATTTACGTGGTTTAGAACTCAATCTTATTATTCTTTATATTAACAAGAACCTCTCTGAGTTTCCCAAATAGAGACATACAGAGATGGCCTGAAAATTCACACCCCTAAACCAATTCTAGTGATTGATGTTTACAAAAATGGCCTAATATAGATTTCTAAGAAAAATGTACAGCCATGGAGTATACCTGTATATGAATTATTTACATTTATGCTCTTATTTTTGTCTCAAACTTATAAAAATACACCCAATTGTTGCGAAGTTCCTCTAATACAAGGTAATTTAATTCTCAACTAAAAGTAAAAGCATGTTGTTTAAAACCATAATATTTCTTTGGTTTTCAAAAATGCCTATGAAGTCTTATAATTTTGTCCTTTAAATTTGTGAGTTATTTATTATTTTTGATTTATCTAAATCCACATACATCTGGATGTGGCCATAAAATGTAGATAAAGAAGATAGTTTTAGATAAAAATCCCCATTAATAGAAATAAAAATTATCACCAGAATATTAGCATATATAGTTCATACTTTACAAACATGTGGAAATTTTCTGTGATAAAATCTACTTGATCACTTTCAAATGATTTCAATGTGTAACATCACAATAACTAAACATCATATGGTCTTTTAAGTAAATCCATAAAAAACTATCAGCAAAATTCAATGCCCATTTTTAATATTTTTAAAACATCTCAACAAAATATGTACAGAAAATAACTCATCTAAGTTCACAATCAACTCATCTAAGTTCATGATCAAGTTCACATTGCAAACTCAGAGAATCACACTGTGATAAGAAGCTGACAGTTTGGAACCCGAGTGATAGAACAGTGGTAGGGCATTTGCCTTGCACAGGACTGACCCAAGACAGACCTGGGTTGGATCCCCAGCTTCCTATATGGTCCCCCCAGCCAGGAGTGATTTTTGAACGCATAGCCAAGAGTAACCCTGAGTGTCACCAGTGTGGTCCAAAAACCAAACCCAAACAAACAAAGAAAAAAAAACTAGCTGACAGTTTTTCTTTCTAAAACATGAGCAAGTAAAGGATATTATTCACTCTTACTCTTTTAATTCAATATAGAAATGGCAGAAAATAGAGAGTGAAAGAGTAAAACAAAAGAAAAATCATTCAAATTAGAAAGAAAGTCAGGTTTTGCAGATGATGTGAAAATGAAAATTTTGGAGGTATCATATTTTGCAAATGATATGCAAATACCTAAAATTTCTTTTTTTTTGTTTTTTTGTTTTTTTTTTTTTTTGGTTTTTGGGCCACACCCGTTTGACGCTCAGGGGTTACTCCTGGCTAAGCGCTCAGAAATTGCCCCTGGCTTGGGGGGGACCATATGGGACGCCGGGGGATCGAACCTCGGTCCTTCCTTGGCTAGCACTTGCAAGGCAGACACCTTACCTCCAGCGCCACCTACCCGGCCCCTCCTAAAATTTCTTGAATATATCAGAAAAATCTAAAAATTGGGGGTGGGGAAAAAAAGAAAAACCTAGAAATTATAAATAAACTAAGTAAAATTGCTGAAACAAATTCTGCTGCATTTTATGCTCTGATAATGAACTAGTAGATTTAAAATACATTCTAGTTCACGTTTGCATGCAAAAATAACAAAATACCTAAAAGTTAATTAACAAAACAATATATACCTATGTATTGAAAACTGCATGACAGTAAAACTTTAAAATAAATCGTAGAGAATTTAAAATAGTTAATATCCCGTGATGAAAGAATTTTCTTGCTACAAAAGTACTTCCCAAATTAAACTAACTTTTACAAAAATTTTAGATCATATTTTTTTAATTCTTTTTTTAAAAAAATTTTCATTTTACTTATAATAAAAACATTATGAGAAATGTAAAGATCAAATATTAATGCTAAAAACCCATAGTAGTCAGCAGTGGCATCACAATAAAAGCGTATAGAGATCAGTGGAACAGTATTGAGTGCCAAGAGATAATTGTACAGATTTATAATTAATTTCTGGAAAATGAGCTAGAGAAAGGCTATGCTAAAAGATCAGTCTCATTAATAATTGCTGTTCTCTTACAATCGCCATATAAGAAATAAAATGCTGGACCATTATCTTATACTTTGATATTAACAGATAGTACTATTATACCTGGAAAATCAGAATTAAATATCAAATTGTTTTCAATTTTGAGTTCCACTCTTCTGTGACTAAAACTTACTCCTGGGTCTATCTGCTAAATAAATAATTCATGGCAGGGTTCAGAGATGATATCTGTTGCCTGGGATCAAACCTGGTTGGCTGCCTGTAAACCAAGCACACTGTTTGTTTCTGTACTGTTAATGCAGCTCTGGAAATCAAATTCAAAATTTGAATAAAACAGAATATGTGGACATTTAGGATATTACAACTAGAATTTTATATTGAAAAGCTGAAAGAAAAGATTCCATAACTTATGTGTTTGTATGATTTGCTCACCTATCTAATCATATTTTAGAATTGTTTGACATAAGCTACCAGGTTCTGCCTTAAATCACATGAAAATAATATTTTCTTTTAATAGCATGATCTGAACCCATAAACCTACATTCTCTCAATGAGCAATTATTAGGATTACTCTCTCTCTTTTTTTTTTTTTTTTTTCAGTTTTTGGGCCATACCCAGCGGTGCTCAGGGGTTACTCCTGGCTGTCTGCTCAGAAATAGCTCCTGGCAGGCACGGGGAACCATATGGGACACCGGGATTCGAACCAACCACCTTTGGTCCTGGATCAGCTGCTTACAAGGCAAATCCCGCTGTGCTATCTCTCCAAGCCCCTAGGATTACTTCCTATGGATAGAGTTAAACAATACAGGAATAGTTTAGCATTGTTCTAAAAAATGTCAAAGGTTGTTTTGTTTTTTATTCACTACTGAAGAAATATTTAAAGTACAATCACAAAATGCTAGTAATAAAAGTATTTTTTCTTACCTTTTATACTAGTTTTTTAATGTGCTGAAATATAAAGCGTGGAGATCCATTAACCAATGATTCTTTGTTACATTGAACCTACATCTGTCAAAATATGCATACTGATGATCTGAAGCATAGCTACATTTTCTTTAAAGGCAGTCTGTACAGATGTATTTGTGTGCAAGTGCATACATTTTGACTTCTAGCAACTACTTAGAGATATCCAATGGATGCTTATTAAATATTTAGGAAAGTGTTTGTAACTCTTAACTTGTACTTTTTAATGAGAAATAAGTTTGTTAGAGAGACCTCATTGAAAATCTAAAGGATTAAATATTACTTGGAAAATTATAACTTGCCTTTTAAAGTAGGACAAGAAGTTATTTAAATAGGATGGTAGGCCTTAGGGTGTAGCGAACATTTTAATTGCATATTTAATTAGAAGTATGTTAGAGAGGTTGTATTTAGTTTAGCTGAAGCTCAGGAGCCTTGGCAACATTTTTTTTTCTAACTAATATTTTCTTTTAGCTTTTCAAAATGTAGATTGAGCTGAATGGAATTTAATTGTGTTTCTATTCATTATGAAAGGATTAGAACATTTTATTTTTTTCCTATGTAAAATAGTTGACAGGTTCATTTGAAAGGCTTTATTTTCTTTTTTTAATTATACTTGAGTCTTATCTTATATCTGAACATTTTCTTACTTGACAGTTCAGAAAAGATTAAAATCGGATATAATTGTGTAAAATTCATGGCCTTCTTTACATGTTTCCCCTTTTCACCTAAATATGAAGCTAGAAGTTAATAGAAATAAGGGGAAAACTTATATAAAACTTAAAAAAAACTTACAAAACCTATAAAAATGATAAAATAAAGTGATTTTATTATTTTGTGGCAAAGTTCTACTATAAATGGATAAGTAAACATTCACTTATGCAAGTTTTATTTTATGTAAATAAGTTTTTGCTTTACATATATGTTTATGGGCTAGATTATTTTAACAGCATAGCAAAAGAGGGTTGGTGATGTTTTGGATGATACACATGTAATAATGAAAGCAAAAATAACTATTAATAGAGGAGCAGAAGCTGAAGAAATAATGTGTTTCTGAATATAGCTTTTTTACTATCACAGTATTTGTAATTGGTCTAGAGCAGAGATTACTCATGAGACAAATTATTCCACCCTTTTGTACATTCACTGTAGCACGTTCTGAAACATAATCATTCACTGAACACTTGTATCAGTTCACATCCGGGAGGGTTGTTCTGGGCGTGTTATCACTGAAAATACATTTTTCATTGTCTTCATCAACTGATAGGAGGCTAAGTAAAAGGCAAATTCGTTTCTTTCCATCATTATTGGCACTCCTCTGTCTCTAGACGTGAGGAGTGAATTCTTGGAGGCTTAAAATAATGTATGTGGTACCGAATGATTTACCTCATGGGGTGGGTATAAAGAAACTTCATCAGGAAATAACAACTCCCAAAAGATAACAGAAGCAAAAGCAGAGGACCTGTTTTCAGCAGAAAACTTGCCATCAGATTGGAGATGGAAAGCATGCATTTTGGAAGGGAATACAAGGGCAATGGTCTAGGAGAAATTTGTCTGCTCTAGAAAGAAGTTGGGGGAACAGGAGGGAAATTGGGACATTGTTGAAGGGAAATGGACACTAGTGAAGGTGTTATTGTAGGAATAGTTTATGCCTGAAAGAATAATGAATAACTGTAACTATGTGGCAATATTTTAAGTTTTAAAATAGAGGCGTTTTATGAGTTAGAAGAAATTGGCTATGGACAGATTTAAAGTTTTTGGCATACCAAGAATTTACATTTCTCATGCGAGTGCTAATTGCAACTAAGAATGTAATATCTTATATTACTACGCAGTTTGTAGTTTTACAATGCCTTTCTATTAAGTCATAATTGTGTAGATCAGAAATCTAGCTGTGATATGTATCTAAGATCTCTTGAGTACTTTAAGACATTGCATAAACCGCTTTCTCATCTGGAAGTAGAAGTCTATTTGGTTGTGACAGAACAGAATTTCTCATCTATGTAGTACTAGAGGCATACTCTTTTATATTTTTTTAGTTATTTTTAAATTTTAGGTATCATGATTTACAGTAGTGTTAATAACAGAGTTTCATCTATAGAAGATTTTAATGCCATACTCTCTACCAGGTTTTCTGACCTTCAACTTACTCTCCTCCATCCATACTCGATCATTGTAAATTCAGTTCTGTGGGATTGCATTTTGACATGTGACTATCTCCACTTCAAAACAACTTTAAGCGTCTTTTCTTCATTCTTTTTATCCTTAGCCTCTCCCAGTTGGAATCTGTCGGCAGAAGAAGGTCCTTAATCTCCTTAGGCACATCTGATTAAACCAACTAAGAAATCTTTCTGAAATTCAACCAGAGGACTGAAAATCTTGATAAAACCGTAATGCTATAAATTATAGACAATATACACAGCAGGGGTTAAAATCTTGAAAGCCATTTTAGAATTTTTAAGACAAAAATTAGTTTCATTGCATGAAATTTAATGGAGTATATTCTTAACATCTATGCATTTTTAGTGCTCAATCAAAAATTCTTAAAATGCCAATTTCAGTACAAAAGGATAAAAGCTAACAAACTTTTAACAATGGATTACAAAATTAATATTGCCAAATAATAGAGGGGATGTTAGAAAGAGATGAAGAGGTAGACAGGAGATAATATAGGGACAGTGGTAGAGGGGTTGGAATACCTTATTGGGGTTAAATGCCTTCACTTATAAGCATGTAACCTAAATTTAATATATATATATATATATATATATATATATATATTATGTATATATAAACTTTTTGGCCCACAGTTGATGTTAGTCAGGGATTACATCTAGATCTGCACTCAAGATTAGTCTTGGTTGTGCTCAGGAGATCAGGGATGTTGTGAATTAAACCTGGGACATCTGCACACAAGGCAAACACCCTACCCACTGTACTATTGCTCTGGCTCCACTTAAAGGATAATTAATTGTAATGGTATCATAATTAGGTGTAAAGACACCTAACTTGTTTCAGACTGCAAGATAAACTTCAGGAATTATAGATGTTCTAAGGCCCAATATATTTTATTAAAATCATTAACATCCTGAGAAAACTTTTGATAGCATAGATAACTAATATCAATGAAGCATCTCCACAACTAACGCCTGATATTATGCCACCTATCTCAATCTAGCTCATTAGATTTGGATTTGCTGGCCTCTTTGTGGGCTTTTCTCTATGCAGTTTGGGTAAGCATATATTCATAAGCAAAGTTGTTCCTATATTCACATCATTTGTGCCCCAAGTTAAATCTCATCACAAAGTGATATAATCATTTTACATGACCTATAGTTATAATCTAAAAACTATTTAGGTATAGCAAGATTACAGTCCAAGTGGTCAAGCCACTGCAAATCTTGTATGAAGAAACAACCACACATTTGTGCATCCAGATTTGTATGCTATATGTGAAATAGAAATAGAGAGTGAAAGAAAGAGAAAAATATATTTTTCTTTGAAAATTGTGCACAAAAATCATGCACTTGTAATTGTAACCTTTTCCCCCAACTTTCTGCTATCTTACCTGGATGGGAGGGGGTCTGTGGTTGCTAATAAAGGGGTTGTTTCAGGGGTGAGGAGGATTAAGCCAGAGATTCAGGAGAAGCTTCTGGGCAAAGAGGCAAGAGGCAGCATGGAGAGAGCAGAGAGGATTAGATGAAAGGCAACTGATGGAGGCTACTTAAAAGGTTATCTTAGAAGCCACACATGGTGGCTCAGGCCTTTAATAAATCTGCATGTCTCCTGACTTCTACTGACTGCTTGTGGATCATTTCCTCACAGATACCCTGAACCCTCAGACCCACCAGCTGAAAGGGGATGTAGGTGCCTGGCCTGACCAAGAAAGGCCTCACTATCCATCTACCATCATCCACCTCCATTAATAACTTTTATTAATTTAATTAATTCTACAATAATAACCCACAACAATAACGCATAATACCATGGAGATATCCATTTACTCAGGTATAATATCTTTGACAAAGGAATTCAGATCAAAAGAACGAGTTTTCCTAAGCCTCTTAGTTATAGCTAAAGTAAGGACTGTTGAGTACATTTTTAATAAACAACAATTATTTAAACCTTTATAACCAAGTAATAATAACTATTAATGTATAGTGCTAAATCATGTAACTGTGATAATCCGAAATAAGATTTATAATATAACAATTTTCAGTGTGACATAAAGAGAAATACAGATCATTGAGGAGAGATGAACACAGAGAATCCTATTATTAGTTCTAATATGTTAAAAACATCAGTAAACAAGTATGTATTTAACTTTTCTGAAGTGCTAATCCATGGAAGAATCTAGTCTTAACTGTATTCTTAATATATATAAATATATATATTTATTGGAATAGAATAGCTCATTATATAAAATGAGAAGTGTCTAACTGTGCAGTCCAAAAAAAAAGAGCAGAAAAAGTTAAATTCTACTTGAAATTTTACAGAAAATAAAGTATGAAGGTTTGGAGCAATAGTAGAGTAAATAGTGCCATTTACCATACACTTGCTTAACACAAGTTCAGTATACAGAACCTCATATGATCTTCCAAGCTTACCAGAAATAATAGAGCATAGAGAAAGAAGTAATCATTGAACACAAAAAATTAAAAAAAGTGAATGAAAGGGGAAAATATAAGTAAAAAGAAAAGTGTGATATAGACTTGCAAGGATGACTAGTAACTGAATATTGACAGAAGACAAACAGTACTCATAAGTGTGGGCTTCTATATATGGGCATAAATAATGAGTGAAGACACTATGATTAATAAGATACTTTTATAATAATTTTATTTTATTATTTATTTATTTTGGGGGGATTTTTTGGGTCACACCCAGCAGCACTCAAGGGTTACTCCTGGCTCTACACTCAGAAATCGCTCCTGGCACGCTCGGGAGACCATATGGGGTCCCGGGATTCAAATCACCATCCTTCTGCATGCAAGGCAAATACCTTACCCCCATACTATCTCGCTGGCTATAGGTAATTTTAAAATCCAGAAAGCACTGAAAAAAATGCGTATGGAAGGTGATTCTTGTGGGAAAAAAGGCTTTCGAGTAATACAAATATGTCCGAGAAGGAAAGTCAAGATGTATTTACCATAATGAAAGTTGAAAGTTTTCTCATCAGATATTGACAATGGAGTGAAAGGATAAAGAGCAAGTCTTTGTGATGCTTCAATGAAACAACAATTAAAATTAGTGACAGCTTGTCTTTAACCTACTACAATTGGAGCATGTTATCAATATATTTCTGACTTTCCACCCAAGAGAACCTCTTTATTCAGGTAACACCATATACAATAGACAGCTCTTACTAGGTCCAGTTTTGAGAACAAACAAAAGAGCCTCCAGCATTTACAGACTTTTTGAACAAAGGATAGAAATACAATTTATATATACATGCTATGTTCTAAATTTAAAACAGCACTGGAAATGGCTGAGTTTATAATTAGACAATGATTTTAAAATAATGAGTAGAGAAGTGTTAGTAGAACTCGGGGTGAAAGATTTCACAGAGAACATAAATGATAGGATAGATAATTAAAGCCTTAAAGAAAGTCTAGGGGGTGTCATATCTGTTTTGAAAAGCAAAAAGAACCAATAAAAGAAATTTAAATAGGACACAATCAAAGAATAATAGAAATCAGAGCTAGTGTCTGCTGGAGAGAATGCTGTCTCCATTATTAGATGCTAAAATATCTGAAGAATATGGGAAGATTCTAAGAAAAAATGTTTTCTTCATTTTTAGAATAAAGTTTTTGGGTCAGAGAGATAGTTCAGAGATTAAGGAACTTACCTTGCTTACAGACAATCCTTTCTGTCCCTAACAAAAAATACAGTCAGAAATAACCCTTGAATGCCATGGAATGTGCCCCCAACTCAAACAAATACAAAATTCTAGATTATATGTTATAAGATCAAGTAATAAAGTGAGGTACCAACATGTTCTTGCTAAACTTAAGAAAATTAAGAAAATTTGTGTCAAGAAACACAAAATTCAACATTAATTTTTTTCAGTTGTAGTAGAAGTAGAATTGTAGTAGAAGTGTGCCAGGTAGCTGCAAATATATCCGTCTGCCATATCTTGTCTTTTAAATTAATTATAGTCACTGTCCTAAAGTTAGTAGCATACATATTAGTACAGTGTGTGTATGAAGCTAGGATCCTTGATTTGTTTTGTGTCATAAAATGGTAGCAAGGCAAAGATGTAGACCCTTCCATCTCTTAATCTATGGACCTCACAGGCAGGTGTTTAATTGAACATGGGGCATAATGGAAAATTTGGCAACATTAAAATATTTTTCAACTTTCAGTGACCAAAAATAATTAAAAAATAACTACACAATGAAAACAAGATGTTTCACCCAGCAACAGCTTGTATTGTGTTTCTAAGGGTTGTAAGCAAAAAGAAATTTAAGAAGCCCTGTATGTAAGTCAATGTCAGACTTTTAGATAGTATGAATAACCTTCAAACAAAAAGAAATTTTATGACTCTATAATATATTTACTTTCTGATGTAATATTAGGCATTTCCAGTCACATATAAATAATGAGAAACAATGATCATACATTGTTCAAAATTGAGATGAACACATTTGATTTAATACATTTCTATATTTCAATGCCATCACCACTAGAGCATCAGCAACTGCTTTTTATCATATGGTTATATGTATTTCAATTACACATTTAATTAGGAATGTGCATAATCTTATTATGGAAACCAAGACCATTTAAAATCAAGGTCATTTAAAGTGTTATCAACCAATCAAATCTTTAAACAAAATTTTTGAAGTCACCTTGACTTATAACGCTTAAATTTATGCTCAGTGTTATAACATTTTTTTCTATTACTTGTGTTAATTTCCTTCCACCTGTCCCCAAGTTTCCCACTACCTACCATTCTGGCTCATTGACAGGCATATTTTTGAGTTAGGTTGTTGAGATTTGGGTCTCCTGCATTTATAGTTTTTGCCCTTTAGTTTAAATATATACAAGTACCACACTGCTCTGACACCAATGTTCTCAAGATCCCTGTCTCTTGTTGACTTACTTTTCATAATATTTTTTAATTCTCATTCTATTTCTTTTATTCCCTCTTGATTTCTTTTTCCCTTTTAGTTTCTTTAATTCCTACATTCTTATATTTTTATGTAACACTGAGATTATCCTGTGTTCATCTTTCTTTCTTTTACTTACTTCACTTAACAAGCTATCCAGTTGCAAAAAGTTTCTTGATATTCTTCTTTGCAATATATTTTATTTTGTATATTATCAGACCTCATCATCATTCATCTATCATTGGACATCTTGGTTGTTTCCATATATTAATTATTATGTTAAGTTTTTCAAGGAATAATTGTGTGCAACATTCTTTTTAATAGATGTCTCTATTTTGGGGGTAGGCACCTGGAAGTAGGACTGCTAGTTCATATGGCAGGTCAATTCATACTTTTCTAATAAAAACTCATACTGTTTTTCATGAATGCTGAATCAGATATCATTATACCAATAATGAATAAAAATTGCTTTTCACCAAATCACCACTGACATAGATTGTTCCCAGTTGTTATGTGTCATTTTAATTGTCTCTGATGATATCTCATTGTCATCTTAATTTGTATTTCATAAATGATTACTGATTATGATCAATTTTTCATGTGCTTATCATCCATCCATCTATCTGTATTCATCAGAGAAATGTCTGTTAATTTCCTCTCCCCATTGTTGAGAGTGTTTTTGGATTTTTTGCTGTTTTTGTTGTTTCTGAATTTTATGAGTCCTTTACATATCTTGGAGAGAACACTTTATCTGTTCGTTGAGAGAATATATTTTCTTTCAGTCACTTGCATGCCTTCTATTTTTAACTTAAATAATTTTTGCTATGTAGAAGATCTTTTACGTGATATAATTCAATTTGTTAATTTTTTATTATGTTACAATTGCCAATGGAAACACCTGTGCCAATAGAGAAATTTATCATCACCTTTAATTTTTTTTTTTTTTTTTTTTTTTTTTTGGTTTTTGGGCCACACCCGTTTGACGCTCAGGGGTTACTCCTGGCTATGAGCTCAGAAATCGCCCCTGGCTTGGGGAGACCATATGGGATGCCGGGGGATCGAACCGAGGTCCATCCTACGCTAGCGCTTGTAAGGCAGACACCTTACCTCTAGCGCCACCTTCCCGGCCCCATCACCTTTAATATTTAAATCACAGATTGGCTGCATGCAAGGCAAATGATCTGCCTCTGGAATATGGCACTTGTCTCTCTTATTTGGCTTTGGCAATTCAATGGCTATATAATTCCATATAAACTTTATTACTGACTATTCAAAGTCCTTGATAATTGTCATCTTAAATGTATTAGATTGAATTGAATCTGTATAATAATTTAATAGAATGTTCATTTGATAATATTGATTCCTTTCAATTAATGAACAAGGAACATTTTTCAATTTCCCAAGGTCATCTATCTCTTTCTTGAACTTTTTAAGGTTTTTATGCTATAACATTTTAATGGTAAAAGTTCTCTTCCTCCATGTTATAATGATTGCTATATTCTTGATGTTTTAAACAATAGTTTAAATGAGATAAATATTTGATTTCTTTGCTTGTAATTCAGCATAGGAATGTGAGAAAATAAAAGGTAATGGCAAAGAGATCAGATAGAATATCATTCAACAATTTTTTTTACATTCTTATACACAAATAATGAATTTTATATTGACATTCTGGTGTGTTTATTTATTTATTTTTTATTAATTCATTGTTTCTAGGAACATGTTTTTGTGTACTGTTTAGGATCATCTATGTCCTAGAGAAGAAATTGTTAGGAAATAGTTCTATTTTTTTAGAATTTGAAAGAGCCTTGGGGCCAGAGAGATAACACAGTGGTAGGGCATTTGCCTTGCATGTGGCTGACCGAGAATGACCTCAGTTTGATCCATGAAGTCCCATATGATTCCCTGAGCCAGGAGTGAGTTCTGAGACCATATTCAGGAGAGTCACTGGGTGTGTCCCCCACCCCACCAAATTGGAAGAGCTTAAGGAGTAAAAATAGTAGGTCTTCTATAATGGTTTGATAGAATTCATCATTTATCCACCATGTGACAAGGCTTTTGCTCTTTGGAAGATACTCTTTTTGTTTTTGTTTGTTTGTTTATATTCCATTTGGGGAGGATACATGATCCTAAAATGTGTTTATTTTTCTAAGTTCTCCAGTTTTATGCATAGAGTTTTTCAGAGTAACTTCTAATGATAATATTTCTGAGGGAATTTGATTATTTATGGACATTTTTGGACATTTCCTTACATAGATATTTATATATATATGTTATATATATCTTGCTGTTGTATACATAACTGTCTATCATCTATTTATCTATCTATCTATCTGTCTGTCTGTATATATGTGTCTGTCTGTGTCTGTCTGTGTGTTGTGTCTGTCTATCTATTTATCTACCTATCTTCTATCTATCTACCTATCTACCTACCTACCTATCTATCTATCTATCTATCTATCTATCTATCTATCTATCTATCTATCTATCTATCATCTATCTATCTATCTATCTATCTATCTATCTATCTATCATCTATCTATCTATCTATAATCTATCTATCTACATACACTCCAGCCATACTCCTGGCTCTGAACTCATTCGGGCAGGACTCAGGGATCAGTATGCTAAGTATCAAACCTCGGTTGTTTGCTTGTAAGAAAAGTACACTATCTTCTGTATGAGACATGAGTTTCAGTTTTATCTATATTTTTTAAATTATTTTATTGACATTTTGCATTTTTCTAGATTTCTATATTATTTGTTATTAAAGAATATTTGTTTAGTAAACAAAGAAAACCTTAGGGCTGTCTAAACACACATGCACAAGTCAATGGAAAGTGTGTTAGTGCTAAGTATGCAAATTCCAAGGACCTTAAATAATTATGTTAATGGCATGATACAGTAGTTTTAATAAATATATCACAAGGTACAATTCCCTGTTCAAAGTTCATTCCCTGTAATTTTTGTCATATATTTTCAGATAAATTAGGCCATTGCAGCTAGTATCATCATTTCTATTATGCAAATAAATTGAGGTACAGAGTGGTTTTGCAAACTACTCAGTTCACAAAGCAATTAAGTGGAGAAACCAAAACAAGAATAATCTACTCATTAAGTATTTTATAAAGGAACTGATGATAGTTAGTTGATAAAGTAGGAAAGCTTGATTTTAGAGATATTTTCCCTTTTGATATTTGCAAAATAACCCTTAATATTGTCTCATAAATAGAGACTTGAAAATTCTTACTACAATTCAGCATTCAGCTCTTCCTTGGTTTGCTGACCACAAATGACAGAAAGAGATCAGCTTTTTCAACAGTGACAAGAGAACAATATGTGGCATAGTGATGCTAATTTTCGCCCTTTATTAGGTATTTAAATATCAATGTTATATGTCATATAAGTTATATTATATATTTTATCATGAATTATTGAAAATAAATAGCAAAGAATATAAATGTATATCAGAACACATATAATATTGTAGTATATTTTAAGGATACATATATAGGCAGAAGTTAATATTATCAAGTTTTAATTGAAGAAGATCTGTCCTCTAGATTTTAAGAGCCACAGTGACAAAAAAATTGTCTACTGGGCTGGATTAAATACACAAACAATCATATAGAAATAAAAATGTAGCTTTGCCTCAGCCTCCCCCCCCCATCCCCCCCCATCGCATCTGTAAGGTTTCCTGGGGTGTCATAAGGTAGGTTGTGAGGTTTCCTGGGGTGGCACTCGCCAGGGGACCTTCCTTTGCCTCCACCCCTCCCCCGTCACCTCTGTGAGGTGTCCCGGGGTGGCACAAGGTAGGTTGTGAGGTCTCCTGGGGCGACACTCCCAGGGACCTTCCTTTGCCTCTGCCCCTCCCGCGTTGCTCCTGTGAGGTTTCCCGGGGCTGCACAAGGAAAGAGACCTTTCTTCTGCTGCCTCCACCCCTCACCCAGCCACATCTGTGAGGTTTCCCAGGGTGGCATTCACCAGGGGACTTTCCGCTGCCTCTGCCCGCCCCCCCCCCCCACCGCTTCTCCGAGGTCTCTGGCACCCCCTGCTGGGGCAGGCTAGGAACCATAGATGAGAGGGTTTTCCTATAGAGGCCTGCAGGAGGCGGAGCTCCGCTGACTTACAGGTAGGGGAGGAGGGCAAAGGGGCCAGGCTCAACAGCGCCTCCCCATCATTGTGGCCAGGAGCGGTACTGCACTGGCTAGCAGCAAGAGTGGGGAACACTAACCAGGCTCCCACTAGAGGGCACGCTAGAGGCCAAACTCAGCCAGCCCACCCAACAGTCCCACCCAGGGCTGCAATCCAGAGAAGAGACCCAGCCCCACATCTCAGGGAGCAAAAGCAGGCCGAAATCAGAAGACACTGCTCTCCAAGCCACACCAATTATAGCATAAAAACATGGGTAAACTGAGGAGGACCCTAACAGCTGGAGATACAGAGAGAACTCCTACAAAGTTCTCAAGTCCACCAAAACGCACAGATCCAAGAGATGAAGATTTAAAAGCAGCATGAAAAAGGAAATGCAAGCCATGGTACAGGAAATGAGAGAATCGCTAGCCACCAAGTACAAGAAATCCTTGGAGGAAGAAATTAGCCAAATTAAAGAAGATCTGATACAGAATATGAGAGACTCCATACAAAAGCAATTAAAGGAATTAACAGACACCGTAAAAAGCCAGACGAGCAGAATAACAGAGATGGAGAAGCAGATAGTAATACTTGAAGGAAAACTGCAAACCAAAAATGACCAGGAAACCAACAAGAAATTAAGAAGCAAGGCAATGTAAGGAAAAGTCCAGTACTTAATGAACAAAGACAAAAGAAATAATCTAAGAATTGTAGGTATACCAGAAGGGGAGGAAACAGGGAAAGGGGAAGAACAAGTAGTTAGAGAAATAATAGCAGAAAACTTCCCCACTCTTTGGAAAGAGGACTCCCTGCAAATCCAGGAAGTGAAAAGAGTCCCTAATAAAATAGACCTTAATAAATCAACACCAAGACATATAATAATCCAAATGGCAAAACAAAAGAGAAAGATGAACTCCTTAAAGCAATAAGGAAAAAATGGAACCTCAAGTACAAAGGAAGGGACATAAGAATCAAACCAGATCTCCCATTGAAACAATTAAAGGAAGAAGAGAGTGGAATGAAATATTTAAACGACAGAATTAAAGAAATTTTCAGCCTAGGGCACAATACCCAACAAAACTGCCATTCATATGGGATGGTAGCCTAAAAACATTCTCAAACAAAAACGAACTTGCACTAACCTGGAGAAACACATGAAGGGAAATGTGATAATAGTAGAAGATTTCAATACTCCACTATCACCACTGGACAGATCTAGCAGACAGAAAAATAGCAAAGAAATAAGAGCCCTAAATGAAAAATTAGAAGATCTAGGGCTAATAGACTTTTATAGGGCCCTGCACCCCCAGAAAATAGAATACATATTCTTCTCAAGCCCACATGGAACCTTCTCCAGAATAGACCATGTCTTAGAATACAAATATAACCTATATAAGACCACAAATGTAAGGTTCATTAGAAGTACCCTATCAGATCACTATGAAACAGAGGTCAAAATTAACTGCAAGAAGAAGCAATGGAGAAAAACTAATACCTGGAGATTAAACAACACGCTGCTCAAAAACAGCTGGATCAAAGAGCAACTCAAGAAAGAAATAAAAAAATTCCTTGAGACAAATGATAATGAAGAGACAAATTGTCAAAATTTGTAATTAGTAATTACTAATTACAGTAATTAGTGAGAAACTCATAGCAATACAGGCCAATATCAAGAAAGAGGAAAATGACAAAAATCAACAGTTTAAAGGATCATCTCAAGGAATTGGCACAACAGCAGCAAAGAAATCCAACCACAACCAGACGGCAAGAAATAGTAAAAACCTGAGCAGAAATGAACAACATGAAAACTAAGAAAACAATACAAAAAAATCAATGAGACCAAGAGCTGGTTTTTCAAAAAAATGAACAAGATAGACAAAACACTGGCAAAATTCACCAAAAAAAAAAAAGAGGGAAAATATCCAAATCAGTAAGATCATAAATGAAAGGGGAGAGATTACAACAGAACCCCAAGAGATACAAGATAGCATGAGATCATATTATGAAAAACTATACTCAGTTAGGCTAGAGAACCCAGTAGAAATCGACAGATTCCTGGAAAAAATGCCATCTCCCGAGACTGAAAAAGGAAGACCTAGAAAGCCTAAACAGACCAATCACTTCAGAGGAAATTGAAGATGTAATTAAGAAACTCCCTAAGAACAGAAGTCCAGGCCCAGATGGATGTACCGGTGAATTCTATCAAACATTCCGAGAAGACTTACTACCACTTTTCCACAGGCTCTTCCAAACCATCGAAAAAACAGGAATTCTCCCCAACTCCTTTTATGAGGCTAACATCACACTCATTCCCAAAGATGGCAAAGACACCACCAAGAAAGAAAACTACAGACCAATCTCACTAATGAACATAGATGCAAAGATACTCAACAAAATCTTAGCAAACCGAATCCAGCACCTCATCAAAAAGATCATACATCATGACCAAGTGGGTTTTAATCCCAGGAATTAAAGGTTGGTTCAACATATGCAAATCAATCAACATTATACATTACATCAACAACACGAAAGACAAAAATCACATGATCATATCAATCGATGCAGAGAAGGCGTTTGACAAAATCCAACACCCTTTCATGTTGAAGACACTCAGCAAAATATGGTTAGAAGGAACCTTCCTCAAGATAGTTACAGCAATCTATGAAAATCCCACAGCCAACATTATCCTTAATGGTGAAAAACTAGAAGCATTTCCACTAAGGTCAGGAACTAGGCCAGGCTGTCCACTCTCTCCACTCTTATTCAATATAATCTTAGAAGTCCTTGCAATAGTATTCCAAAAAGAAAAGGGAATCAAAGGAATCCAAATTGGGAAAGAGGAACTCAAACTATCTCTTTTTGCAGACAATATGATGATATACATCGAAAACCCTAAAGAGTCCACAATAAAACTCCTAGAAACAATTAACCATTACAGCAAAGTGGCTGGCTACAAAGTAAATTCACAAAAGACAAAAAATAGCGTTTCTCTATACTAAAAACAAAACTGAGGAGAGAGAGATTAAAAATAAAATTCCATTTAAAATAGTATCAAAAAATATCAAGTATCTAGGAATCAACCTTACAAGAGAAGTGAAGGACCTATACCAGGGAAATTTTAAAACACTTCAGAAAGAAATTGAAGAGGATCAAAGGAAATGGAAGAACATTCCATGATCGTGGGTAGGTAGAATTAACATAATCAAAATGACTATCCTACCCAAACTTCTATATAGATTTAATGCTATCCCCATCCAAATCCAGGCATCATTCTTTCAAGATTTAGAACAATCAATCAGAAAATTCATCTGGAACCAAAAAAGACCCAGGATAGCCAAACAGATACTGAAAAACAAGAAGTTGGGTGGCATCTCTTTACCTAATCTGAAGCTATATTATAAAGCCATAGTGATCAAAACAGCATGGTACCGGAACAAAAACAGAGCCTCAGACCAGTGGGTTAGAACAGAATTTTCAGACATAAAACCTCAGATATACAGTCAACTAATATTTGACAATAGATCCAAGAACTTGAAATGGAACAAAGAAAGTCTCTTCAACAAATGGTGTTGGTACAACTGGAAAACCATCTGTAAGAAACTAAAAATTGACCCATACCTCACTCCTCATACAAAAGTCAAACCAAAATGAATTAAAGACCTTGAAATTAGATCAGAATCTATAAAGTTTATTGAGGATAAATTAGGCAGAACACTCGAAGACCTATATATTAAAAAAGTCTTTGAGGATGGAACACCAGCAAAGATTTTAGCATCAAACATAAACAACTGGGATTACATCAAACTAAGAAGCTTCTGCATGCCAAAGGAAATGCAACTTAAAACAAGAAGACAGCTAACGGAATGGGAAAAAAATTTCACACTCAACACATCAGTTAAAAGGTTGATAACTAGAATATACAAAGCACAGAGAAAGCTGAGTCCCCCCAAAACCAAATAAAGCCATAGACAAATGGGGAGATGAAATGAATAGACACTTCTCTGAGGAAGACTGAAAGATAGCCAACAAGTACATGAAAACATGCTCACCTTCACTCATCATTAGGATAATCCAAATCAAGACAACAATGAGGTACCACCTTACACCAGTGAGGATGGCTCACATCAAAAATAATGGGAACAATCTGTGTTGGCGGGGATGCGGTATGAAAGGCAATCTCATCCACTGCTGGTGGGAATGCCTCCTTGTCCAAAACCTATGGAGAACAGTCTGGAGAGTGCTCAAGGAACTCAGAATTGAGCTCCCATTTGACCCAGAAATTGTTCTCCTAGGTATCTGCCCCAAGTCGGAAGAACATTCATCCCAAATTATTTGTGCACCTCACTATTTATCGCAGCACGCAGTATAATAGCCAAGTCTTGGAACCAACTTCGATGTCCAACAACCAATGAGTGGATCATTAAGATGTGGTATCTATACACAATGGAACACTACATGCCAGTCAGAAATGATACAATCACAAACTTTGCAGCAGTGTAGATTACCTAGAACATATTATGTTAAACAAATCAAGCCAGAAGATGAAAGATAAACACAGAATGATAGCACTATTTTGAACTACCTAGAATATACACCAGATATACAACCAATACCCTGCAATTAAATAACAGGGTATAATAGGATAGAAACCTCAAACACAGTAATAATCACCATATACTGGGAGTAGAGTCCAAAACAAAGGGGAGAGAAACAACACAAACCCCGACTACACATTATATCATAAAGAAACAAGCAACAACAGAAACAGCAGCATAGAGAGAACAGGTATGTCATTATCATTTTACTACAAAGGCCAATAATAATTTACTAAGGATCTTATACAGAATTACAGGTAAAGATTATGATGGGAACTTACTGAGTCCAACGGAAGCACTTCAAAACATTATATTTGAATGCCTTAAATTTATCACATTTAAAATAACCTCTCAGTTTTTCTGTCCATAGAGGTTCCTGGATACAAAGTGTGAACATCCTATGGTGGTACCTCTGTGCTCAGTCTCACGAGGCACCATACTCTGCTTGAATCAGAAATATGGCTGGATAAAACTATTTAGCATACCCTTGATCTCTAGATTATGCCTTCTTTTAGGACCTTAAGCACATGACCAGCCAGATCACCGCAGCAATAACCAAGACCTACAGATTTTTACCACAGGGCCAAAGCATCGAACCATTTCAACCAAAATAACATGCCCTTGCTCTTATACCCTCTCTTCTCATTACTATGTATTTTTGTTGTTGGTGGTGTTTGATTGTTGGTTTGCTTTGTTTTGTTTTTTTCTATTCTTCTTGTCTCCCTCTCCTTCCACCTTCTCCTCCTCACTATCATCAACTCAATCTATGTCAAATAAAAACCACATGGTTACCTCCTCTATAGGAAAGTAAAGCTGACATATAGGGTACAGTGGACAAAACTGAAAAGGGTAAACACCTATATAGATAGACCTCACTAACACAATGGTCAGTACTTGAGACACGAAACCTATACATACTCAAAAGTTGATCTATTAGTTTCCTTTCCTTACAAGTACTATACTTAGTACTCAGTGCATCTCTTGCACTCCACACCTCTCTACATTAACATATACCTTAGCTAACTTCTATATGTTTATATGTGTGCAGGAGCACACAGAGATAGGAATCCTCCTTAAGAGACAAACCTAAACCACAAACAACCCATTCCTATACCCTATATAACCCCTCCCATATACTATCCCCTCTCCCTCCTCCAGAAATCCGACTATTCCTTCACCCCTCAATCCCACCCCCAATATCCCACCACACTAAAACTCTTCACCCTCAGTTCTTAATCCATTAGGCATCAAGACAGACCTCCTACCCCAAGGAGCCAGTACCCACTACTCAAGTGAAGAGACACCCACTCAAGCTTTCACCTCGTTCCCAGCAAGAAAATACAACCAAAATCCTGACAGATTCATGCAGTGTGGCCCTCCTAATCACCTCTCCCTAATGGGGACTGTGGTTTGATACCGGAACTAGCTCCAAAGGACCCCCACTGCAAGAACTCTGTCCAAGACCTCCCTACCTGGACCCCACACCTCAAAAGGAAATCTCAAAAGACAATGGGAAAGACTATACTTTCATCATAAGTATAGACCTATATAACACTACCTCTTATCCTATTTCTCCCCAAATGTAAAGTGAGCTCCTGTATCACTTTCTCCCTTTTTCTTTGTTTTTTATTTTCTTTTCTTTTTTTTATTTCTGTTAGTTCCTTTTGTTTGTTTGTTTGTTTTGTTTTGTTTTAGTTTTTGTTATTTGACTTGGTTTGTTTTTGCTTCTTTTGGGTCACTCCTGGCGGCACTCGGAGGGTGCTCTTGGCTCTATGCTTGTAGAATGTCCCTGGTGGGCACCGGGGACCATATGGGATGTGGAGTTCTGAGCCAACATCCTTCTACAGGAAGGACAGAGGCCTAGTCTCCATGCTATCTCTCCCAGCCTCACTTTATCCCTTTAATTACGTCTTTTATTTAATCTTTTTTTTAAGAAACTTTTTTCCTTTAGATATGTGTGAGCATATATATTCTTAGTTTTTGTTGGGAGTCTGTTTTCTTTTCTCTCCACCCCCCAAATCCACCAGCAATATAATGTAGCACCACTTCCTCCTGCAAAGAAATATTAAACAAAGGGGAAATTGTACGTATAAAAACAAGCTCTTATCTACTAGGGATAAGAACTCATACTTGTTTACAACACAGGGACATCTCCCACCCTGAATGTATGTCATGTGGAAACAACTTAGGATCCAGGGAGCTAGACACTGACTGTCCAGCCTAGACTCCTGGATCCCAGACATAGAAATGACAGAGTTCTCCACAACAGCTCCAGGAACTAAATCTCGTCCAGGGCATTTACAATGCTGCTCTGACATGAACATGCACCAGTTCTAAATTGATAACCTGTCAATGAGGAAATGGGAACAACTTGATCTAAGAACAAGTTGTCCTTCCTCATCAGCTATCGATAAGACAAAATCAGAAAGCATGTCACCCTTTGATCTGTGCAAAAGCCAATATCACTATATACAGATGACTGGTTGTTGCAACCAACACTGGATAGTATGCATCCAGGGACCACCACCAACAACAGCAACAAAAAACTCTAGCCTAGCTTTTGGTCTAGGATCTACTCAACAAACAAGATCTCAAATTCCAGAGGTCTGACTGAGATATCCACACTGAACGAGTCTTCCGGAACCATAATGAAAGACTTTATCTCAGGCTCCCTCCTAGGAGCAATATAATGACCAAGACCACCAACTACAGAAGATGGCTTAAAATTACACTAAAGAAGCATAACTGCTAGAACCACAAAGACTGCACAGCCACCAAGATCTCTAGATACAGAGGTCTGACTTTACCATCCAAGACAAAGCAGAAGTCTTCCATACACCACAAAAGCAACAAGGGGAGAGTAAATGATAATGCAAGGAGTCTATAGTTAATCCCATGACAGTATACTTCAGGGGTGGAGAAATCCTGTATCTCCTAGGACAAGGGAATTTTCTCTATAATATCCCCAATATTGTGCCTATGCAGGGGGAAAAAGAAAAGGAGAAGAAAAAAAAGCACAAAACAATCATTTTTCCACATATTTATTTATCGATTGATTGATATTTTTTGACATCTTTATTTTGGGGTAGATATTGAAGTTGATTTCTCCAATATTATTTTATTATATTTTATCTTCTCTTTCTCTTTCTTTTTGCACTCGAGCATAATTTGATTGCAGAACCGAGACTATTGTGTGGTGCTGACTTTATTGCTGTAGTGTTCACTTGTTATTTAATTTGATATTTCTTTCTGTATTGTTGTGGTGTTTCAATTACCTTTTTCTTTTTTTTTTTTTTTTTGGCTTTTGGGCCACACCCTGTGACGCTCAGGGGTTACTCCTGGCTATGCGCTCAGAAGTTGCTCCTGGCTTCTTGGGGGACCATATGGGATACCGGGGGATCGAACCGCGGTCCGTCCTAGGCTAGCGCAGGCAAGGCAGGAACCTTACCTCCAGCGCCACCGCCCGGCCCCTTTCAATTACCTTTTTCACATCCTCTCTTAAACTGACATTGGAAGCCTCTAGAGGGACTCCGCCCATTTTCAGCGTATTAGACTTTTTTTTCTCTTATTTTTACCCCAATCTATTGCTTTTCTTTCCTTCAAACAAAACCACATACCTCGATTTATCTAGCTCTGCCTCTTAAATAGAGGGGGAAACAAGGGAGGGTTCCAGGACCAAACAGATATATGATCACTAATAGTAAGCCAGACAAAGAGGGGTCCACCTACTCTAGTGGCGTGGGGGGTGATGGTGGGGTATATGGTTTGTAGAAAGGGATCTGGGATGGGGGAGGACATATTTGGTGATGGGTATTTCCCTGATTCAATGTTAATATGTACCTAAAATACTACTGTGAAAGATATGTAAGCCATTATGAAAAAAAATTGTTTTAATCAGAAACTTTCTTTGACTTACATGTATTATTATATTATATTAATTATATTATATGTTATGTTATGTTATGTTATTATATTATGTTATGTTAGTTTACCTCATTATGTTAATCAATTTTGTCTCTTGAATAAATTCTTACAATAAAAAAGAAAGAAAGAAAAATGTACTGATCTTTTTCCACTTCTTAAAACAGTCATTCTTTCATCTGGATGAAGCATAAACTTGCTAAAAAAACAAATTCAGCACACAAAACCTAGCACACTGAAGAAGTTCCCATTATCAAATTTTTATTTAAAAAACTAAAAAGAAAAGAAAAGAAAAGATTATAAACTATCCCTGAAGAACTTTGTGATGTCACATATAATATCAAGTGTCAATTGAATCGGATTTTCTAAAGTAGGACCTGATATATTGTTCCTTAAAAAGTAAAATGTCATATTATTACAATTTTTCTTTAGGGAGCCATAGATCAAATACATAAAAGAAAGTAAAATAAACCTTTAAATATGTCTACCACTATCTAGTATTTTAAAGAAAGAGGAATAATATGAAAAATTGTGTAAAAATTTTTATTAAATTAAAAAAATAAAAAATAACTGAGTCAAATGATAATATCTAAAAATTACCAATTATTCTACTTTACAGTATATATTATCATAGGAAGATAATCTCACTATACCCAATCTCCACGCTCTTTTAAATGTTTTTAATTCAAACTAAAAAGTAGCTTTTCTTCTCATTTCAATGTTGAAAGTTTCAATAACATCTAATTTTTTTATTTGAAGGCAAATCAGGCTTATATTAAAAATTTAAAATTATATCTCAGACTCCAGGCAATAAAGATATTGGCCTTTTTTATGCCTCTAATTTGGCTTTAGAAAATTAATTTTAGCATTGATGTTACATTGTTCCAGTGAATTTTGAAGTAGTAACTCTTTCAGAATATGATAGCCATTACTTTTAGCCATTTCTCGGGCTTCCAAAAATTGTCTGAAATCTACAAAATTAATCTCACAATAGGCCCTTGGCATTTGGCATTCTCCAAAAAAGTTATAAAGCATATTACTTAGTTCAATCTCAACAATGAAACTGCTAAACTATTATTTTACATGATTTTAAGCATACATAAGTGAGTCCTTGGAAATCATTTTAAAACTATGAATAGTTTAATAACTTGGTCAGATGGTGACTTCCTTCAAGCAGGTATTTAAAGCGAATATAACATTTGATTTCTAATTACTAATCTCAATATGCAACATTGACCAAACTAGGATGTTTTGGAAATTATGCTGTAGAGATATTTTACAAAAATATAGTTGAGATCATGGCCAGAGTGGTGGTGCAAGCGGTAGGGCATTTGCCTTGCATGTGCTAATCTTGGATGGACTGTGGTTTGATTCCCTGGCTTCACATTTGATCCCCCAAGCCAGCAGTGATTTCTGAACATATAGACAGGAGCAACCCTTGAGGGTCACCAGGTTTGGCCAAAATCCAGAAGGAAGGAAGGAAGGAAGGAAGGAAGGAAGGAAGGAAGGAAGGAAGGAAGGAAGGAAGGAAGGAAGGAAGGAAGGAAGGAAGGAAGGAAGGAAGGAAGGAAGGAAGGAAGGAAGGAAGGAAGGAAGGAAGGAAGGAAGGAGGGAAGGAGGGAAGGAGGGAGAGAGGGAGGGAGGAAAAGAGAAAGAAAGAGAAAGAAAGAGATAAAGAGAAGAAAGAAAGAATGAAATAAAGAAAGAAAGGGGAAGAAAGAAAGAGATAAAGAGAAGAAAGAATGAATGAAAGAAAGAATGAAAGAAAAAAGAAAAAGAAAGAAAGAAAGAAAAAGAAAGAAAAAAAGAATGAAAGAAAGACAGAAAGAAAGAAAGAAAGAAAGAAGAAAGAAAGAAGAAAAAAGAATGAAAGAAAGATGAAAGAAAGAAAGATAAAGAAAGAAAGAATGAAAGAATGAAAGAAAGAATGAAAGAAAGACAGAAAGAAGGAAGGAAGAAAGAAGAAAGAAAAAATGAAAGAAAGATGAAAGAAAGAAAGACAGAAAGAATGAATGGATGAAAGAATGAAAGAAAGAAGAAAGAAAGAAAAAAGAACGAAAGAAAGAAAAGAAAGAAAGAAGAAAGAAAGAAAGAAAGAAAGAAAGAAGAAAGAAGAAAGAAAGAAAGAAAGAAAGAAGAAAGAAGAAAGAAAGAAAGAAAGAAAGAAAGAAAGAAAGAAAGAAAGAAAGAAAGAAAGAAAGAAAATAAAGAAAAAGAAAATATAGTAGAGCTCAATCTCAGGATTGTATTTAACTGCATTTTTAAAAGCCACCAGT
This sequence comes from Suncus etruscus, assembly GCF_024139225.1. Classification (NCBI taxonomy): domain Eukaryota; kingdom Metazoa; phylum Chordata; class Mammalia; order Eulipotyphla; family Soricidae; genus Suncus; species Suncus etruscus. The sequence continues at coordinate 105,990,541 of NC_064855.1, read as the reverse complement.
GTATGCCTGATGTTTCAAAGAGAATGACATTTAGCATTATTTAGTTTTCTGTTGATCATTATTTTATTATTAACATCTCCAAAATTAAAGTGTCATTATTTATTAGAGAGTGTTAAACATGTTATTATTTAACTGACTTTTATTTTTCAGAAAGTTAAGTATGATTATATATATTGAGCTGCATGCAAATGTAATCAGCTAAAGCAAAATCTGGCTAAGTTCCCTTAACTTATCTATATAAATTAAATGTTACCCCTTTGTAATGTTAATACAGTTATCAGACAAAGATAATTATCATAAATTCTCCTGACAATCTATGTCTAAATACCTAACAGAAGTTGCAAGTTACTAAAATATCAGACATAGGGGTTAATTTTTTTCATCACTCTCTAGTTTATAAGGCAGACTGAACACAAACTAGAATATTTTAATCCATTTTAATAGTGCAGGGTACATAGACAATTTGTCTGTGTTGGGGGGAAAATTAGCAAGAAAAATTTGGTCACAGATATTTCAAAAAGCATAATAAAATCTGACTGGAGTATATCTTTAGACTATAAAGCAAAAATCTATCATGCTCTTAATCAGGCTTTTAAAAAATATAGAAACCACAAAATCCCACCTCTAAAATAACGGATATAGACTATACTAATTTAATGATGTTGAAAAGTTACAGAACATAAAAAAGGCATTGAAATGAAGCTTAAATATTAAGTCCCTGTTGATGCTATCTGTCCATTTAAGGTTTCCACTGACTTGTTGAAAGATTGTCTTTCTATTAAATTTAATTCTAGGGCAGATGAGGCACTTTAGAATAGCCAACTAAACTTCTGACACCAAGGCTTTTATCCTGCTTTTTTCCACTTTTGTTAAATCTCTAAAAATTAAAGAGCTGACATTCATCACCTTTATGTTTTACATTAGAAAGAAAATACTTGAAGTTCTTGATGCCAACTGCTTTGAAACTTTTCCTGTGTTCCATTGGTAATGTCCATGTATTCATAATGATGGTAAAGAATTGCCGGTCAGTGATATATGGGGAAAGAAAATCTCTGGCCTGAAGACCTCTATAACAGAAGAGATTTTGCATCATTATTTCTGAAATATGACCTCCCTGAGCAGCATTTCTAATTAGACTCCAAAATTAGAAATAATACACTCCGAAGACCAAACTCATCATTGTGACTCATATGATTCAGTTCTATGGAAAATAGAACATTCATTGTAGCCTAAATGGTGTTAAAATTTTTCAATTTTGCAAAATGTGGCCTAAGTGTAGATGATTTTTGCCTTGGTAGTGGCAATAATTATGGATCATAGGATGTTTACTCTCTCGAGCTTGCTTAGAAAATAATTTCATCATGGCCTTGGATATGTTCTCCTTAACATCAAAAGAATGAGTCTGAACAAAAGTCATAAATGTAATCAGAGCAAATATTTAACACATTTCAAGGTGCTGTAGAGTTTCTCTCAGAAGCTCTTTCTAAAGCAAAGTGAAGGACATCACTGCTGTTTTATTTACATCTGTTTTATTTTTCAAACTGACAGTCCTTGGCAGTACACCTTTGAAAGGAGAGTAATATTGATTACAGAATGACATCACAGAAACTAGCTTTTAGGCTTTGGCATTAGTCTCTCAAGATTGTTCACAGGATATTAAAATCTTACGTTTTCATACTTTACACATTTTTTTCTACTTGTTCATATTTTTGTAAGTTAGAACTTTTATTAATGCCAGATTCCTTTAAATGTTGTATTAGTAGTATTTTGTTAAATTTGCTCTTATATATTTACACAGATAACTTAGTTCTTAGGAGTAGAGAGAACATTTCTGTGAATGAAAAGCAAAAGTATATTTTAAAGGACATATTTGTAATACTTTATGAACTGTGTGAATGGGTTTCATTCTCATGTACTGTGATGTATGATATTGTTTTCATCAGACTAGAAAAGGGGTCAGTCTTATTTTTAAAATGTTAATCAACATTCTATTATTTTTGAGGGGTAATAGAGTATATGAAATGTTTCTCTTATGTCTCTTTCTTTTCGAAATTAATTACTGAAAATGACCAGAAAATATTTAGCAGTTTTTATTTGTTATAATTAAATTTTTACGATTCTAACTGATTGATATTGTTTCAGCCATTTCATTTTACAGGAGAGAACTAAGAATCCAACATGTTTTAAAAAATTGCCAGGGGTCACATAAGCTATAAGAGTTTAAATATAGAAACAACTTGTAGCTATAGGTGAATATCTTGTAGTTTGCTCACTTAATACCATTCTGCTTCTGGCTATTCTTCTCCATAATAGTTCATTCTGTCTTCCTAAACTTTCTTTATGTCCAACATTCATGAGCTTTTAACCACAGAATAAATAAAAGCACATTTATCCTGAAGATCATTCTTGAGTTACCTCAGTGTCAGAGGCCTTGCTTTCACTTGGGAGTTTCTGATATAAAGCCAATCTATGACACAGAATTGTAAACTGGGAATGAGATACTTCCCCTTAATGTCCTTGTCATGAAGACTATATAATCTATAACATAAATTCTCACCATTTGCTGCCATGTATCAGAATTACATGAAACGTTCTTAATTCTAATTGACCTAAACACACTACTGAGTCATTAATATGAATCTCTAAGCACTGGGTCTTAGCAGGAAACCTTTTTGTTTGTTTGTTTCTTTTGGGGTCATACCAGGTAGTGCTCAGGAGTTACTCCTGGCTCTGCACTCAGAAGTCTCTCCTGGCAAGCTTGGGGGGCCATATGGGGAGCCGGGATTCAAACAACAGTCCGTCTTGGATCAGCTGTGTGCAAGACAAAAGCCCTGCCCTACTGCTGTGCTATCTCTCCAGCCCCAGGAGTCCTTATTTGCACACACACACAAAAAAAAACAAAAACAAAGAAACAAAACAAACAAACAAACAAACAAAAAACTTCATTCACTGATTGGTTTCTGAACCACACCCAGCAGTGCTCAGGGGTCACTCCTGGCTCTACTCTCAGAAATTTCTCCTGTCAGGCTGGGGAACCATATGAGGTACTGGGAATCCAAATGGGTCCCTCCTGGGTCAGCCTACATGCAAGACATGAACCTCACCACTAAGCTATCTCTCAGACCCATGGAGTCCTTTTTATTTTGGTGTTGGTAAACATCCTACCTCCATGCTATCTCTCCAGCCCCGAGGAGTTCTTATATTTTAAAGGCCCCAGTGATCTCATGTGTGGACAAGGATGATCTACTGTTAATGTATACACTTAGATATAATAACAGAAAACATTATGCACACTATTTAATATGAGCTTTTAGAGATGGGAAAGAATGAGAAGAGATGCTGATTGATTTGGTATATGTTCACTGATATCTCTGGAGATGCATGCCAAAAAAGGGGTGGAGTGGAACAGAGTGAATTTGCATGTGAGAGCATCCTGGGATATGTGAGCACATCAACACTTTGGTCTTGTAGTACAAGAATATTGTCATTGCAATTGGAATGTAGTACATAAAGTGTAAGGTCATATAAGACATAGTTTTATCTATATTTTAGTTATTTGTATTTTGGATCCCACCTGACTACACTCATGGTTTACTCCTGTTTTCTCAAGGTTTACTTTCGGTGAGTTTGAGTGACAATATAGGTTGCTAAGGATCAAATCCAGGTCAGCAAAGGGCTAGGCAAGCACTCTACCCACTGTTGCTCTATCCCTATGTAAGATTAGTTCAAAAAAAATGGACATTATGCTTGTTAACGTCTCTGCCCTAGAGATGTTAATTCAAAGAATTTGGTGGTCAATTTCAGAGCCATGTGTCCAGGACTGGAGATACTTCTCCCATTTTCTAAAAACTCTAGATAGATTTAGGCTATCTATCTAAACACTGTAGATAGAGATTACCTTGACTAAGTTTATAGTTTACATTTTTGGGGGGCGGGGGCACACCCCACAGTTGCTCCTTGCTGTGTGTTCAGAAATTGCTCCTGCAGGCACGGGGACCATATGGGATGCCAGGAATTGAACCACCATTGGTCCTGGGTCCGCAACTTGCTATCTCTCAGGCCCCATATATAGTTTACATTTTTTTTTTTTTTTAGTTTTGCCATTCTTTTTTTTTTTTTTTTTAAACAGTTCTCACTTTCACAGTTCATTGATTTCTGTTTGGGGGAGCAAATACCAAAGAGATAACACAGTGGGTCAAATAAAGAGAGGCTATAGGGTGGAAGGTAGCTTAAAGGCAGTAATGCAAAAATTAGAGACTTAGACAGTCTGTCTTTGAATTTGCTATAGTTCTAATTTCTTTCTATGAATCATTTCTCTAAAAATCTCCTTCCTCCTTACCCTTTACCCTCATTGCGTGCGGCTGATATTGTAGTGGTTGCCTCTCTTCAAAGGATATCATTTTTCAGTGATTTATTCGAACATCTCTCAAGAGTTCCTCCAATCAACTGGCAGGGGCAGCCTTGCATTACTTTTGCTTATCTGGCTATTCTTAGCTTCCTCCACATAATGATTAGCATGTGACAGAAGACACCCTCCGTTGTTATTAACAGCGGGAAAACAGTAGCAAATCATTGACATCTTGTAATTGTCAAGATCTGACCTCTCTGGTAAGCAGACAGTCACTAGCTCCTTGAAGCAGCTCCTTTAACTCAGTGACATGAAGGAGCAATTTGAAAGGAAAGTAATCTAGGCCTTATGTTTAAATATTAAATGGCCTACTCATCTCTTGCACAGAAGTTCTTCATGTAATAAACAGATGAACATTTCTTCACACAATTTTTGTGGTTGTACATATACACATTCCTTTTTTTTTTTTTTTTTTTTTTGGTTTTTGGTTTTTTTGGTTCATACCCAGTAGCGCTCAGTGGTTATTCCTGGTTCTACTCTCAGAGATTGCCCCTGGCAGGCACAGGGAACCCTATGGGATGCCGGGTTTGAACCACTGTCCTGCTTGGAAGGCAAATGCCTTACCTCCAGGCTATCTCTCCGGGCCCCCATATACACATTCTTAAGTATGCATATTTATTTCAAAAAAGGAAGAAAATTCAGCAATTCATGAAAAAAAGCATATTGATGATCCAAACTATTATGTATTTTTTTCTAAATTACTAAATAGATGAATTAACCATCAACTTAAAAACACAATAGAAGGAAAGCAGAGAAAGTACAAGGACAAGGAGCATTGCTAGTATGTGGCCAATCCGGGTTCTGTCTCTGACACTGCATATGGTACCCTGAGCAAACTAGGAGTTGCAGAGAATTTTCCTACTGAAGCAAAAAAGGGCAATACAAAATTCTGTGAGTTCAACACAAAATTCTGCAGAATTCTGCTCACTGTGAAGTCTACCAACACTGAAGTGACTCTCAGGGTTGGATTTTAAACATCTAAAAAGGATTTGAGGTTTGTTTTGTGTTGTGTTTTGTTTTGTTTTGGGGCCACACCCAGTGACGCTCAGAGGTTACTCCTGGCTATGCGCTCAGAAATCACTTCTGGCTTGGGGGACCATATAGGACACAAGGGATTGAACCGAGGTTGGTCCTGCATCAGCCGCATGCAAGGCAAGTGCCCTACAGCTGCACTATTGCTCCTGCCCCAGGTTTTGAGGTTTTGATGAAAAGCCATAAGCATTTGATCGTTCGAGATCTGTAATCTTTTCCTCATCAGTTCTAATTTCATTCTTCTCAGAACTGTCTCCACCCCGTCCTTGTCTAAAATGCATGATGCATGTTGCTTTCTTTTAGTATTAATGATCATTAAAGCTATACCTCTCAGGGATGTCATATTTGCAAAGTAAATTATAGAGACAATCCTTCTATTCTTCCATTACAATTATAAGGTTTGCTTAACAGTTTTTTGTTACTACTAAAATGTATGAAGTAAAATGAGAGTCTTTGATATTTTCCTCACTCTATTTGTTGGATTATCTCATCTCAAATCTGTCTGCTTTTAGCAAAATTCTATGCTTGTCATAAGGCCCTGCATTTCAACTCTGCATTTTCTATCTGTTCTTAAGGGGGTTCCCTACAATTGACCAATATCTGAGCAAATTGGAGTTGTCTATGGATGTTGTTCAGGTGGTAGATTGAACTCGTGTCCTGCATATACTAAATCCTGATATATATATATATATATATATATATATATATATATATATATATATAATTCAATACCAAGCTATGACATGGCCTCATGATGGGGCTGATTATTCCCAGATTAAAGAGTTGATATTGGGACCTTGAGGATGTCAGGAGGCCAGAATGAATGGATCAGTCCCCAAACACACTGTTTTCTTTTGCATTCATTTATTAACACTCACAGGTCAATTGATGAGTCTACATTCACAAAAAGTGTTAAACGGGGGCCGGAATGGAGGCACAGCAGTAGGGCATTTTTGCCTTTCACAAAGTTGACCCAGGACTGCCCCCCCCCCAGCGTTCCATATGGTCCCCCAAGCCAGGAGCGATTTCTGAGCACAGAACCAGGAGTAACCCCTGAGAGGCACGAGGTTTGGCCCAAACACACACACACACACACACACACACACACACACACACACACAATCTGTTAACAGATGAAAACCATTATTAAAACAAGAATCCACTTACAAGTATTCTTCTAAAGAGTACTTACAAAAGGATTCCTTTGGATAAAAAAAAAGATAATTTTTAGAGTTTCTGTTTATTTTTCTCAGCTCCTTGACTTTTGCTTTGTGTTATGAAATTAGTAATATTTAGTCTCCAAGTAAATCAGTACTTCAGCACATTTCTCAAAGATAATTTTGTTAGTATGAGCACCACATGATTAAAATCAGAGACTATTGACCTAGCAGAAAAGAGCACAGCATATAATATGTTCAAATAATTTAATTGTTTTCTCAAGGTGAATAGGTAGCTCAGTATGGGCAGGGGTACATGCTTTTCATGTAGCCCCACTTTCAATCCCTGTCATCACATTGTACTTCTGAGTACCAACAGGATTGACTGAGCCAGGAACAGCCCTTAGCATCACTGGGGGTACCTCATCTCAAATAAAGTTTAAAAAAAGAAAGATAGCTCTGAGCCTGCTAGGACTAATTTCCGAGAGTATAGGTAGGAGTAACCTCTGAGAGACACTAGATGCAGTCAAAAAATCAAACCAAAACAAATAAGCAAACAAAAAGAATAGCAAGCAACCGAGGGAGGAAAACTAGATGTTAAGTTTTTATGGTGGCAAAATTCTGGCCCATGTGGGAATATACAGGGTGTCTGGAGTTGGACTTTGAACTTTTGTCAGCTAATTCCAGAAAAGATTAAGAGCATTAATAAAGGCTTATTTTTGTAACCAGAGATATTTTTAAGAAAAATTGAAGCTATTTACTCGTTTAGAATACTAGGTTTTTAAAGGGGTTGCTTTTTTTTTTTTTCAAGATTAACGATAATGCACATTTATGGAATTCTCAGAGCCACCTTTTGAGGTTGGTCTCATTGTCTTTATTTTAACAATTAAATAGAACACAGATTAAGTAGGTTAGCTAGAATTGAATGGAAAAGCAATATCTGTCTGCTCCCAACCTGCATGTTCTATTTTTAAGCTTAAAACATGTATAACAGTGGCTAGAAACAAAGTCCCTTGATATATACTTATGTGTATTTGTCTGCTCTCCAGAATTATTAAAAAATAATTTGTGCTTGAATATTATGCAAGTAATTCTGAAAACCTGGATTCCTATTATATCTCGCAAATATACATAAAGTAGACTATTCACATCTAGACTATGCACATAATATGCAATTAGAAATTTTAAGTGAGCATTTGTGTAGCCTATACAATTTATTTAGCTATATTAAAGTAATGGCCATATAAATTTTTATTCTGTGTACAATATTTTGCTTTTAAAGATATCAAATATGTAACACATTAGTATATTTCAATAGGTCTTAAATTAGCTGATGAAGTGACCTAGTTAATATTTATGCTCTATAGTATTTTATACTCTATTGTATTTCTATCAATACAATTAAAATTTATTATTTTATCTAATGTGAGCATGGTGTTGTAGGATATTATTTAGCTCATATTTGGGGTCCAGAGAAATTATATTTAAGAATAATTTTGAACAAAGTTATTAGCAATAACATGATTATGTAAGCCAGTCCATGGGAAAATTAAGTATATATTTAAAATATGATTTATGATATTTAAATTATAATATAGAAATTTTGAGGAAGTAAACTGAAGTGTCCTTAATAAAATAAGAAATGGCACAAATAGTCATTGTAGAATATTGTAGAGAGGTGTGATTGATTTCTCCATTTTGCCACCTCATTTCTTGATCACTATTTGCTTTTGAGTTTATAGCATTAAATATATTGTCATTGGGGATTTCATTCTCATTCATTTTTATTTTAGCTAGAAGACAAAGATAATATACATTACATTTGATCAAGGTAAAGCGTGAGATAATTTTACAATGTTTCCCAAGTTGTGTTATCTATTGACAGATTGTGATTTTTTTTGCTTATATTTTTCATTAATATATTGATAAGATTTCTAACAATTATTTAATATATATAGCTAAATACATCAGAGAAAAGGATGTGAGCTAATATTTAAGAACTGAATATAATTATATTGAGTTATTTTAATGTAATTTATCTTCAGCACTAGTTTATATTTATATGCAAAAATATACTTATATGGAGAAAGAAAGAATGACAGAATATAATAGTTGCAATTTTTATGTTCATAATAAACAGCGATTAAACTCATATGTAAAGGATACAAACTTTGATAGTTTGACAGTGAAGGAGTAAAATGTATAAATCTAACCTTGATAGAACTGCGAATAGGATGGGCATATTATCCCAACTTCAAAATTATTGAATAACTTGTTTGTTGATGATAATCTAGTTAGTTTATATGAATTTGGTTAATGTTTGCTTGAGTCATATCAAATAGCATTTGTTGGACCTGTAAGACAGTACAGCAGTGAGGCTGACCATGATTTGAACTTCAGCACCTCAGTGATCACCTCAATATCGCCAATAGTTATCCCTAAGAACAGAGCCAATAAAATATTATGCATATTGCATTGCTGGGTGTTGCCAAAAAAATCATGGAACAAAACTAAAGGCAATTAAAAATCTAATTTATTACCAGTATATTTTATGGAATAATTTGTTAATGTGTGAACTGTAACACAAACATAAAACATTGAATGTGGTGTAATATATATGATTTTACAACCCTCAATGCTAACTTCAGCTGACAGACTGACAAAATACAGAACTTGAAGTGTCACCCAGACTTGAATATTCTCATATATTTAAGTAATTCATATATACTAGTGTAAATTATCTTGGCTGTTAAATCCTTTGTTGGGTATTTGTGAATCCAAGAACAGTCCCCAGAATGAGAAATTACTTCCCATCCTCTTGTCCCCTTTCGGGGGGAGACCTTGGTAATATTTATCCGCAGCAAATAATAATCCACACAGACAAGAAGGATAGGGTGTAAAAGATTGGGCAAAGAGAGCCAGAGAATCCTCTTGCAGCCTGCAGCTTTCCAAAAGGACCCCTCTCCCCTGTCCATCAAGCTATTTATTGCCAACTCCACAGCGCCCCACCTGGAAGGGCTAGGTGGGGCAATAGTCACAGAACAAACCTAAGGAAATACTTTTATATACAACAATTCCAAGAATAATCTTATGGAAACTTTTTCATATACTACATACTAGAGCATCTTTATGCATTTATATTTTTACTCACTGAGATGAAGAGTTTTGCAATATTGTTATACAGGGTTTTATAAATCATTATTCCTATATGTACAACGGTACATGCTTGTTTCTCTCACTGTTGTCTCAGGATTTCCCTCTCACCTCCTCCATGGCTGCCTTCAGTGGGGATGAAGCATCAGATTATGATTTAAATCCAACTAAGGTTTAAGTAAATCTTATAGTTTGGAGTCTAATTTAAAGCATAAGAATGTGAAAGTTAGCATTATCAAATACAGTATCTTATATTAAGTATCAAAGGACAGAGTGCGAGAAGTCTCATTTGCTTCTTATTCTTCATTATTTTGCAACAAAATAAGGATTATTTTTACTGTTTCTTTAGCAACAAAACTCACAATCCTCTAAAACATTTGATTCCTGATAAAGTCTAACTTGCTCTATGACTTTGGAGAAGTTTCCTTAATGCTCATCTTTAAGAATGTGTTTAGCCATACTTATTTTATTTTTTTTGTTTTTATAAATTATATATTTATATTTTTTATAAAAATAAATAAAATAAGATATGTAAAGTGCTTATAATGTTACTTGAAAAAAATCATTAGTGTCATTAAGTTGTGTGTGAATTTTTATCAATGTTACCATTTGTATTGTAAATGCCCTTTCATATTTCTAAAAAAAAACATTATTATACCTGAAACAATGTAATAGTAGTAAAAGGAGGCATCCTTCTAACTAGCATAAGAAATTCTAGTAATAGCTGCTAATAGATAAGCATGGCAGTTTAACTACAATGTTAAGATTGCAATAACCTGTTATAGCTAATTAAAATTAAATTAATTGGAAGCATATGGCTAATTAAACATCTTCCAAACACCATTTTGTTATCACCAAGCATTTTACTGTTTGGGTTTAGACATTACATATCAGCTAATATCTTATAACAAAAGTTAGGTTACATTATATAGTGGGGATAGTTTGGAATTAATATACATCATATAAAATATAAATCTTTACATCTTGTTTAAAGATAAATAGAAATATTAATATTTATAAAATAAGGCAATGCTTGTCATTTTTTTTGTTTTGTTTTGGCCACACCCGGTGATGCTCAGGGGTTACTTCTGGCTATGTGCTCAGAAAGCGCTCCTGCCTTGGGGGACTATATGGGACACTGGGGGATCGAACTGTTGTCTGTCCTAGGTCAGCCACGTGAAAGGCAAACTCCCTACCACTGCACTATCCCTATGGCTCTTAATACCCTTTTCTCAAGCAAAAACTGGACAGTAGCATCCAAGTTGGAAATTACTTGTCATTTATTTGTACCCTCATGACCAATCATACCCAGTGAAGCTCAAGGGTTACACCTGGCTATGTACTCTGAAATCGCTCCTGGCTTGTGGACCATATGGGAAGCCCGGGTATCAAATTGAGATCTGTCCTGGATCACTCGCATTCAAGGCAAATGCCCTACACCTGTGCTATCATACAAGCTCAATGCATGTTTTTTCTGATGTTACAATGTATAAAAGAAAGAACACAATCAACCAAAGACAAACAAATTAACAAAACCCAAGATATTACTCATCTACAGGATAAAATCATTGTTGCAGAATGATCAAGTAATTTTGTATAAAGCAAGTAAAGCTTTATTGATTCTGGTGAATATATTTTATTCCCCCTTCTACAATGGGGAGCACGTGCCTCTTCTATAAATAAATGTGCATCTGATTTGGCAAGGAAGCCTTGTAAGAGCACTAAAATTATACATAGTCCAGCAGTACTTATGACCCACAGTGCAAATTCAATGCCACATGTTGAGGATTCTCCTCTTTTTCCTGTTCCTTTGCAGCTCTGTCTGCAAAATTGTAATAGATCTTGTCATGCACCAACTAAAAACTTTATAAGTTAAACCTTGGCAATTCTTGAAATTAGTCCCCCTATACAACTTATTCAGAGATTCTAAACCTAGAAGAACATCGCTTAGTGAAACTACTAGTCCTACGAGAGCTGAAGAGTAGAATATCTGGAAAGTTGCTCACAACAGTATTACTCAAGAAGAGTGAAAGAAAGTCAGTGAAGGTTTTTGTATGTTTTATGATTGAAACTCAGTCATGAAAAGCTATCTTTGTATCTTAAATATCCAATTAAATAATTTATTTATAAAAAAAAATAATGGGCCAGAACTGTGGCACAGTGATAGAGTGTTGGCCTTGCATGAGCTGACTCAGGACAAACCGCGATTTGATCCCCCAGAGTCCTATATGGTCCCCCAAATCAGGAGCGATTTCTGAGCACATAGACAGGAGTAACCCCTGAGCGTCACCGGATGTGGCCCCCTCAAAAACAATAAATAAATAAATAATAAAAATTTAAAAATCTAGCAAAAAAGTTGTCTAGTTAATAAACTTGAGGGGTGTTTGGGCTTTAGTCAAGACAATAAAGATAAAGATATCTGGACTTAGAGTGGGTTGTCCTTCTGCACCACGATTAGGGAATTAATTAATAGCTTCGAATATAACATTCAGCCCTCAAACCAGAAAAGGTGACACACAGAAATATAGGTAGTTCTACTAATATTTTTTTTTATAATACAGCTTAAATAGACACATTACCCACAACTTATTCCATATGAGAAGCTGATCCCATGGATCCCAAATGACAGAGAATTGTTTATCCTTTCTTGTTTCAAGTCCTCAAATAATAGTGGATAATTCTGAATAACTTCAATCCATCTCGAATTTACTGAAATATCAGAGAGGAGAAAACATGCCCACATTCATTTCACTAGTATAATATTACATGAAAATATAATTAGATCAGGTCATTCTGCATTGACAAATGCTCGAAGGTGTGTGCACGCCTACACACAAATCTCAGTAAAACAATAACAATCTAAACTCAGCAGCATATAGCAGCAGCATTCACCCTTTTCAAGACAAATTTATCTCTCAAATAGAAGGAAGTCTTAACATATGCAAATCAATGTGATACATCACATTAGTAAGATGAAAGAAATAATGATCAACTTAACAGATGCTTAACAACTTAACAGAAATTACATTAGATAGGATGTAACATCTGTTCATAATAGAAATCCTTAACAAATTGAGTATTGAAGGAACATATCTTGACATAAATAATCATTTATGACAAACCTAAAATTAACACCATACTCAATGGTGAAGAGTTGAAATCTATTTCTCTAAGACTACAAGCAAGTCAAAGGGTTTTGATTTTCTTTTTTATAATATCTTTATTTAAACACCTTGATTACAAATATGATTGTGATTAGGTTTCAGTCATGTAAAGAACACCCCCTTCACCAATGCAACAGTCCCACCACCAATGTCCCAAATCTCCCTCCATCCCATCCCACCTGTACTCTAGACAGACTTTCCAGTTCTCTCATTTATTCACATAATTATGGTAGTTCTCAGTGTAGCTATTTCTATAACTGCACTCACCACTCTTCGTGGTGAGCTTCATGAAGTGAGCTGGAAGTTCCAGCCATCCTCTCTTTGTCTCTGAGGATTGTTGCCAAAATAACTTTCATTTTTCTTAAAACCCATAGATGAATGAGACTATTCAACAAATTCTCTGCCACATAGTTCTGGATGCCAAAGACAATCAGTGTAGGGTGTTAAAGTTCAAAGAACAATGTAGAGTTAGGTCTATTTTCACATGACATTTTGTCTGTGGTTCAGTTTCAAGCGGGTTGGGAGCTGTAAAGTCTCCTGGATCTCTTGCACTACATGAACGCTCAGGTACTGCCAACTTATAGATAGCAATGAAGCATTTCCTGAAGTATGATTCATCTTTTTGTCAAGGGAGCTACTTTGTACCACCTGCCTTTTGGGATAACCATCATTCTTAAGTTGGTACACATTTATGTTCTAGGTAGGTAAAGAAAACAAAAGCAGTATCAATGTCTGTTTAGGTTCCAGGTTCTTGTCTTTCATCACAGATTTTGAGTAGACAGTGAAACAAAAATGTGTTATAAATGAAAGATATGATACCTTTATAAAAAGAATCCAATCCTCTTTTTGGATATGAGATAATTCCTAAAAGAAACTGGATTATGCATCATAGAGTAAGACACAACAATTCCAGAAACCCATGAAACAAAGTGCAAAGAAACAAATTTATACGCTATGTAGAAATGTAGGATAGTGTGAACTGAATTGTTTTTAGATAACTGGTTTTATAGGACTTTTAATCAAACAACTTCAGCCTAGCAAAAAGTGATTATTAGAAAAATGTCAAAGGAAAGAAGTTTTAATTCTACTGATCTCTTCAATCACTCTTGTGTATAAGTTATCATTGGATTGGGAATCAGAAATCATCTCAAAGCAAACATGAGACATAAGAATATGGCAGAAGCATCATTTTCTGATTTAAAGCGATATAATGATTGTAGTAATTAATATAGTATTATAATGGCATAATAAACACACAAATAGGGGCTGGAGATATAGAACAGCAGTAGGGCATTTGCCTTGCACACGGCTGACCCGGGACAGACCGAGTTTGTTTCCTGGTTTCCCATATGGTCCTTGAGTTTGGAGTGATTTCTTTGAGCAGAGAGCCAGGAGTAACCCCTGAGTGCCACTATGTTGGCTAAAAACCAATAAATAAATAAAATAAAGACATGAATAAAGACCAATGGAATGTTACCAATGAAGAATTGAAATACAAATCTATGTATATCCTTTTACCAGAGGTAAAAAATGCTGGGTGAAGAAAATATGTTATCTTCAGTCATTGTGCTAGGAAAAGTAGATATCATGGGGAAAAATGAGCTCTATAGTAAATAATTTTAAAATGTCATGCAAAATTTGTTACAGATTTACAAATGTAATATCGAAAACCATAAAATGTATTAAAAATGGGAAAGAAATTACAAGATGTTGACAATGATAGAGACGACACCCATACAAGAAACACAATTGGAAAACAACACAAGAGTATACTGTAGTTAACAAAAAGGCATCAGCAAAATTTTGAAAATTATCACCATAAAGAGCAGGTAACATGACAAAAAACAATCACATAACTGATAAAGGGCAAGTATCCAAAATATGAGAAGAACTTACATAACAGTAGCAAAACAATCAAACATTAGATGCACAGATGTTATATAGTTCTACTAAAAAGAAATATAAGTGATTAAGAGATACATAAAAACATGATCAATATTACTAATTACCATGAATATGCAAGAAAAACCATATGTGATATCCAATGCTGATTCAAATAATTATTATTAAAACATAAAAGCATAATGTTGTCTATGGTGATAAACCGAAATAGCAACTGGAGAAAGTATGGACACCACTAAAAGAAAAAGTAATAGACCATATGATCTAACATTCTACTTCTGAGTTGTTATCTGAAGAAAATTAAGAAAATAAAAATGTTTATATTCCCAGTGTTTATTACAGTATTTTTGCAATATACAATACTTGAAAGCAGTTTATATTTTATTAAATAAGAACATTTATAAAACCTTATTATATGAATAAAGAAAAGGTGGTATATAGAGACACATATAAAGCTCATTAGCAACACAAGCAGACTGGAATATACTAAGCTATAAGAAAAAGAAATACTTCCTTTGGTTTCATGAGTGCACATTTAGGACATTATATTGAGTAAATATGTGAAATACAACAACAAACTTTATGATGTCATATGTTAAATGAGCCACAAATAAGGCCCAAATTCTAAAAGTTCAAGTAGGTCAATCTGAAGTGAAGGGTGGAATGTTGGTGAAAGTGGGAAGGTGTCAGAATACAAATTTCCAGATGCAAATTTTATGACTCTTCAGTAATATTGCATTGCAGAATTTAAATTTTTAGAGGTAGGGGATGTTAATATCCGTGCCACACAAAGTAATGATTTTGTAACTGAAAATGGAAGTTCCTGGGACCAGAGCATTGGCACAGAGATAATGTGTCTTTTACCTTACCCGCCCTAGGCCCTAGTCTAGGCCCTAGGCCCTAGTCTAGGAAAAAACCGCTATTTGATAATGGAATGGTCCCCAAAGCCAGGAGTGATTTCTGAGTGCATATCCAAGAGAAACCCCTATGTGTCACCAGGTGTGGTCCCAAAACAAAAATAAAAACAAAAACAATAACAACAAAAAAAAGAAAATGGAAGTTCCTTTGATGTTCACTTTGCTATGTATATAGGATCAAATCACATTGAACACCTGAAATTGACCTTAAAAATTGATATCTCAATGAAAGAAAATGAGTTTACTTGAGAAAAAACTATGTATGTGTGTGTGATATATTTTGGGGGATTAGATGATAACATGTATGAGTCACTAATAATAATAATGGTTTTAAAGATTGCTTCCTCAAAAGGCATTTTATATAAAAGAAATGACAGCCATATGGCAATTCAGAGCAAGCTTCAGGCTGCTGTGGCAATTTTTTTAAAAAAAGATTTTGGGCTCTTACAGTTGTTTTTTTGAGCCATACTCAAGATAAGGCCAGGATCTAATTTTCACAGTGGCAGAGCTACAAAGATGAAAGTACAGCCTCCAAACATCCACTACATCAAAATAGAATTTTTCTTGGAAGAGAGTGGGACACAGGGCTTGGAATGGTTGATTACTCTATTGTTTTTACAAATGCCTTGGAGCATAAATTGCAACAGGGTCTGATCCAATTAAATTCAGGCCCCTTTGTGCAGGTAATCTTTGAAACTAGCCTTTGAAGCTTGCTAAACACCAGGAGGGCTCTTACTTAATAGTCTCTTTCCCAAATGCACTCGGAATATTTTGTTTCTCTACAGCTTAGTTTAGTACTGTCCTAGAGCCCCTAGATTTGTCTTAATTGCTAACCACCACCCTTCTCATAGTTGGGAATTTGGGAGATACACCCAGATGTGTGCAGGAGCTATTTCTTGTTCTGTGCTGAGGACTGACGCAAGGGGGAAGCTCCAGTAGTGAAATCTCTGTGCTCATCATATTTTTATGAGCATCCTTAGACTTGAATCTCCTCACACTTGTACTTATAAGTTACTATGAAATAGGGAACCTGATCTCCTCATGCTGTCATTCTGCGAGTTATTTTGCATTTTTTACTTTCTTGATATTTAATCTTGTAACTTATTCTATTTTGCATGAATTTCACATTATTAGTATTAGTATTAGTACTTGATATTTGGGGCAAATATATTAAGCAGTTGGCTCTCTTCTTATACTTTTTTGTTTCTTCTTTTATTCTTAAATCTTTAGTTACAGGCACGCACAAACACACACACACATACACACACACACACACACACACACACACACACACACACACACACACACACACACACACACACACACTCTCTCTCCCAGGACCAACACTCCCAGGGCAGAAATTAGTCAAGACTGATTTCTGAGTCTGTAAGAACTTCATTTTGCTCAGTGCCATCTTTTTTGACCTCCAATTTAGTCTATTTATATGTAAGTTTTCTTCCCTGAAATCCTGAAAAGGTCTGTTGATTGTCACTTAGGGAAAGAATAGTAGAGCAGAGGTACCATTTAAAGACATTTTCTTATCTGTCATTTTTTCACTTGAACTTCTGGCTGTGGATTTCAGAATTATTTGTATATGTTTTCAACCGAAACATTTAGAGATAAACTGAACTGTCAATTTGATTCTGCCCCTCTATTATTATTTCTGAACTGAACATGATACATTTTTTGTAGAATTACTCTAGATAAATATAGTATATTTTTATAAATATAAATATATATAAATAGTAGATACTGCAGTATAATGTTAAAACTATGTTTTGCCCAACTCTATGAAAGCCTCTGAGACCAAAAATAAATTAGGAGAGATAAATGGGACGTTTTATTCAAAGTTCAATTCAATGGGTGGGACCTAACAAAACACCCAGGACTCAAAAATGATTATATTTATACCCTAAAATTATATTCTTTACTATCAATGCAAGATTGACTGCACCTTATAGTAAACCAGAACATTGTCCCATAATGAATGATCTGCAAAGGGAACCAAAGAGGAGTAAAAGTTTTACATATTTGGGGTTAAGACATAATTTCCTGTCACATATCAGACATCTAGCAAGTTACAGTGTCAGAACAGGTGGGTACTCAGAAATTCCAGAAAAACAATTCTTTTAAATTTTTACCCAATGCAACAGCATGTTGACAAAGTTTTCTTTTTCAACTCAACAATATTATATCAGATGGTATATAAAATAGCTAATACTTAGTTGCTTAAAGCAATTTGGACTCTAAATTTGGTGGATTTTATAGTTACCAATTTGACAAAACCATTCTTTATAAAGAATATATTTCGTGACATTAGGGAGCCTCACATTATAACCATAGAGACTGTCATTAATAGGTAATGGCTTGATATTAATTCTAAGATAAGTCAGATAAGTAAGACAAGTCATTCATTCTTTACTCAAGTTTTCAATCTTTCTTTTTTATATGGCAGTGAAAAATGTTTTGAATGCTTGTTTAGAATATTACTTAGTCTCTTTTATTTCCTCTAAATGCAATTCTTCTCATATTTTTTCTTTATTCCTCTCTCCCCATTATTTATAGGCATTGACTCTTTATAAATATACCTAGGTAGTTATCATCTTGACTTCAGATTTGGATATAATGTATTATTTTTAAATCAAAAGAAAAGGCAAAGAATAAAAAAAGTAAAAAAAAATGTAAACCAGGCATTTTAGAATTATATTCAACTAAGAATGCTCAGAATGGAAAACCATAAAACCATCAACAAAATTAAAAGTAAGCTCATTCTATCCTCTTGTTCTCCAACCCTGGTCCATTATCCCTTTCTATTTAACCCTCTTAAACCTCAGTTCCTAACACATTAGGTACCAAGACCAACCTCCTGCCCCAATAAGTCACCACCCAGCTTCCACAGTGAAAGGACTCAGTCTCAGATCTCTCAATCTGGTAAGAAGCTGCAACCACCCCTCTTACTGACTCATTCTATATGGTCTTTCTTCTCTTCATACACCCTGGTGTGGGATGTTGCATCCTATTGGATTCAGCTCCAGAAGGACCCTCAGTTTGAGGACATGACCTGATCCTTTCACTGCTGCAATCCATCACTTAAATCCAGTAAGACTACTATGTGGGATGAAAATGTGCCCTGGATCCACCCCCATCCCAAAAATATCTCAAAAGACTTAATGAGGAAATTTATATTTTCCTGACATGTTTAATACCTCAATAGTTATACCTCTTAGTGTGTTTATTACCAAAGTTAAAGATAACTTTCTTTCTCCTTTTTATATACTATTTTTATTTATTTTTTATTTTTATATTATTATTATTATTATTATTTATTATATATGTTTCTTTTTTAATTTTGCTTGTTTTGGTTCTGCTTCGCTTGAAATTCTAGAAAAAACGGTCTTGCTTGGGATATAAGCTCAAGTCAAAACCAGAGCAAAGAGATTGTACAGCCTGTCATTCTTTTTTTTTTTTTTTTTTTTTTTTTTTGGTTTTTGGGCCACACCCGGTAATGCTCAGGGGTTACTCCTGGCTATGTGCTCAGAAGTGCTCCTGGCTTGGGGGGACCATATGGGACACTGGGGGATCGAACCGCGGTCCGTCCAAGGCTAGCGCAGGCAAGGCAGGCACCTTACCTTTAGCGCCACCGCCCGGCCCCCAGCCTGTCATTCTTAACCCCAAACACATTAGCAATATAATATGGCACTGTTTCCTTTTGCATAGGCATACTAAAAAAGGGGAAATCTTATGCATAGAAACAAGCTCTTAACTACTAAGGTTACAAACCCATACATTTTAAAATATGGGGATACTTCCCAACATGAACATTTGGCATGGTAACTCAACCTGGATTCCATGTGATCAGACAGTGACTATTCAACCCTGAACCCCAGATTCTAACTGTAAAACCAACACAGATCTCTGCAACAGCACCAAGAGTCAAACTCCCCCTGGAGTCCCTAATACCGCTATGGCAGCAGCCTGTGCCAGGTTGATATGAAACCCTGACAATGAAGAAACAGCAACAACTTGATCTAAGATCAGACTGCCCTACCTCATCACCAATACTTACTGTGCTTTTACAAAAAAAAAGTCACAAAACCTTGCCTCACACACCATCCCCCCATTTCTCTCTCTTTTTTTCCTTTCTCTCATTGTAGACATTTTAGCTGGTGTTTATTTTTGCTATCATGTTTCTTGTGAATGCCTGGTGTTTTCTTTTTTTTCTCTTTTCTTTTCCCTTTTCTCCTTTTAAATTGATATTGATAGAACCTATACAGATCCCTCCCAGCATCCTTTTTAATTTTTTCTTCTTTTTCTTTTTTCCAACAGAATCACAGAGCTTGAATCATGTTGTTTTACCTCATAAATGAAGGGGGAAGAAAATAAAAAGTGGATAATACCAGGAGCAAAAAGTTGTATAAATACTGAGTAGAAATAAAAAATGATCAAACCCAAACACCAAACCCAAAGTCATCAACAACAAAATCAAGATACCCAATGTACATCAAGATATATACAAAAGGAATTGGCTACACTAGCCGTCTAGGGAGCAAAGGGGGGGGGGAATTATGGGATGCATGCTGGGAACAAGGGTGGAGGGAGGATAACACTGGTGGTGGGAAAGGCCCTAATTCACTGTCACTTTGTACCTTAAATATAACTGTGGAAGACTTGTAATCACATTGGTCACCATAAATAAAAATATAGTAAAATAAAAGGGAGCACAAATGGAAGAAAATTATATATTGCAATATTTAATAAGGGATTAATATCAAAACTCTGTAAAATTATTCACAAGTTAATATGGAAAATTAAATCCACCCAATTAGTTTCCACAATATATGGGTAAAGCATTTGAGTAAAAACATTTCTCTGTAGAAAATATACAGGTGGCCAAAAGGCTTATAAAAATAATGCCTTGCACTGCAAATCACTAATAATGGCTATTAAAATTACATGGGTTAAAATAGCTAATAAAAAAGTAGGTGGTCGTCAAGGCGTTCTGAGAATGAAAGTTTTGTGCACTATTTGTGGGAACATAAACTGGTATATCTAGTATGCACACATGTGAAAATGTTCTAAAAAAAATTAAGAGTTGAAATAACCTTGGACTCAAATTTCCACTTTAAGGTTTTTATCAGAAGGAAATGAAAGCTCAAGGAGACATAATGCACCCAAATGATCACTTCAGCTTCATTTACAATAGCCCAAATGTGAAAACAACTCAAGTAACCTGTAGTGTTGATTTTATAAATAAAATATGTCTGATTACACATAGATACAGGAATACTATTTTAACCACAAAAAGAAAACCTTGCCATTGTCAAAAAATGAATAGACCTTGAGGGTTTTGTTCTAATGAAACTAGTCAGAAAGAAAAACAAACATACAATATTATATTTTTTCTGTGTGGAATCTAATAAAAAACATGACTTCATTGCACAGAACAAATTGGTGTTTGCCAGAAGCTCAAAGTAGCTATTTGGAAAAATGGGTGAAGAGGGCCAAAGTACAAAGTTTCTTATAAATCAGACTTGAAACTATAGTACGGTGACAAGTTAATGTTTTGCATATATAAGAGTTTATAAAAGAATATGTCTTCAAAGTTTTCATCCCAAGGAAAAAAAATTGCAGCTAGGTATGGTGACTGGTAAATTTTAAGTAAACTCGTTCATGATTATTTGTCTATATATAATATATCATGCTATTACTCATACATCTGAAACTAAAATATTGTCATTGTGACTCAAAAAATGAATGACAAGACTTGTTTATGCTTTTCTGTTAGCATAGACAGAGAAAGTATTATAAATACTTTATTTTTTAGTATTTATTTATTTTTAATTTTATTATTTATTTTATTATATATTTTTATTTATTATTATAAATAATTATATAAGTATAATTATAAATTAAAATCCACTAGTAGACATTTTAAAAAATAAGTTGAGTTTAAGCTGGAGAAATAATTCAAGTACAGCAGGTAAGGTGCTTTCTTTGTACAAACTCTATCTGTTTTTGATCCAAAGCATCCCATATGGCCCACTAAGCACTCCCAGGAGTGATTGTTTAGTTCAGAACCAGGAATATCCTGGCCATCATGATTATAAAGGAAAAATAATTTAATAAAATAAGTTGAGTTTGGACTTTATCAAAGATTTTTCTAAAATTTCTTGGAACAGAAAATTTTCAGATTTCTTTTATTTTACTTAGTAATATTTTAACTTAGGTTGCTAACATCTGCACACTATATTTTTAAGCAGAGTTAAGATTAGACATACACAAAGGTGGGGACATATATTTTTTCAGTTCTAGTTCCTAGACAATATGGTCTCCAAATTAAATATTAATCAATTATACCATAGTACCTTAGACATTGATTTAATTCACATGTGCTCAGCATCAACTCATATTACTTCCCTTTCACTAGACCTTTTCTCTAAAAATAATTCTAAATACTCTAAATTTGCACGCATAGTCCCAGGTTCAGAAACAACACTGAAAATATTTTTCTGTAATTTGATAAGCATTGATACTGTCCCAAATTAATAAGTCGCCAGACTTATTTCATACTATATTGACTTACTTCAATAAAATATATTTAAGGGACAGGAGTGGTGGTGCAAGCAATAGGGCATTTGCCTTGCACACAATAACCTAGGATGAACTATGGTTCGATCCCCCAGTGTCCCCCATATGGTCCCCCAAGCCAGGAGCAATTTCTGAATGCATAGCTAGGATAACCCCTAAGCATCATCGCTCATATCTATTTTTAAAACTACATATTTTAAATGTTATATTTATAATTATTAAACAAAAACTTGATTTTAGGAAATCTTGAAAAAATATACTGTTAGTTTTTTTTTTTTTTTTGGTTTTTGGGCCACACCCGGTAACGCTCAGGGGTTACTCCTGGCTATGCGCTCAGAAGTCGCTCCTGGCTTGGGGGACCATATGGGACGCCGGGGGATCGAACCGCGGTCCGTCTCCTAGGCTAGCGCAGGTAAGGCAGGCACCTTACCTCCAGCGCCACCGCCCGGCCCCCAAAAAATATACTGTTAGTTTTTACTGCTGAGTACAAGCCTATGTTCTCTCTCTTTTACACTCTCTCTTTACTAGTTTGTTTGTTTGTTTGAGGGCCACACTTGGCATTGCTCAAGGGTAACTTCGGGCTCTTCACTCTGAAAACAGTTCCAACAGGCATGGGGGTTCATATGCGATGAAGGAGAACAAGCCACATGGGCTGTGTGCAAGGCAAATGCCCTACTTACTGTGCTATGGCTCTGGCCTGCCACATTCTCTCTTGAATGCAGCCTACTACTATCTTTTCCCTCACTCTAAGTACTTTCCTTTAAATAAAATAAAAATAAGTAAAATAAAATAAAGGCTGTTTCCTTCACTTAACTAAAAAAAAAAGTGAATCATTTTGTTTATGTATCTAAGTTCCACACAGGTTATAGATTTTAAAATCTTGATCAACACACTTTATTTTATTTTGTAAAGTTAACCTACCTGAGTCAGGCATCCTGAATTCTAATTGAAATGCCCTATACCAACACAGTTGAGGTCACTTTCATATTCTTCATCTATCTGTATTAGTCAGGATGTGTCAGAGATCTACAGATCTATTTATTACAGGAGTCATCTTAGGATGAAGAGTGAGAAATCTCACAATTTGTCTGCAAGATGGAGAATCAGGAAAGTCAGTGATGAACATACCAGTGTGAATCCAAAATCTCAGGCCTGAGGAAAGGAAAAGATGAGATTTCCAATTGAAATATAGAAAAAAAATTTCCTTCTTGATACTATATAGATTCTGTACATACTTGACTGATTGGATGACTTTCATCTGCATGGTTCGCCTGCAATCTTATCAATTTATCAATTCATAGGATATTGTTTTTGTCTCTATGGAAACCAGCATTAACTTTTCTTTTTAGAAACATATAAAAGAGCTTTTATTGACCCAGCAATTCTCATTCTTGGCACCTACACCCGAAACACAAAAATCATTAATTAACAAAGGATACTTGTGCTTTTCTTATATTTCTTGAGAATTGATATAGCCAAGAACATGTGCTAATTGGCATGCCTCTCTTCTTGAATCTGGATAGATATTGCAAAAAGACTAAAACAGGATATCCTAGATTAATCATAGTTTTTGGCAATTTTTCACTTTCAATCAGAAAATTATTTGCTATGTGGATATCACAAAAACGCTTGCAAAGGCTTAATATGTTCTTAAGAGCGTAATAAAATTTTCCTATATTTTCTAAATGTTATCCACACTTGTGAGATAAGTTATACTTTTTTATTGTAAAATGTGGTGGAAATGCATATCTGTTTGCTAATATAGGGCGAGTTTTATTGTATTGGTCAATATAAACAAAAATTAGATCAATCATATTTAATCTTTACTTAATCCTTTTTTATATATATATTTTTATTTTTGGACCATACCCAGTGACGCTCAGGTATTACTCTTTGTTATGTGCTCAGAAATTGATCCTAGATTGGGGGATCATATGGGATACTGGGGAAGCCCTGCCACTTGTGCCACCATTCCAGCCCCAAACCTTTTTTGAATAGAATAATAAAATAGGCTGTGATTTTCCCATCATTATGATGGAAATATATTATTTATAATAATATTAATGATAGTTTGTGGTCATACATTATTCCAACACCACACTCACCATCAAAATGCTCAAATTCCAATATACCCAGGACCCAGCACATCTCACCTCCCACCGAAGTTCAGTTCCTAAGGTCAATTCTCCAGATTTGTACTCTATTTCTTGTTCCCTTAATAGATTTCTTTATATCCAACATATCAAAAGATAATTCTGTCTAGCCTTCTTGTTTGATTATATTCAAAATTATGCCCTTTACTTGCATCCGAAGAGTAGCAAATTGCATTAATTTTATCTTATTTTATTGGCGTTGTTGTTATTTTGTTTTGGGTTACATATGGAAATTCTCAGGGATTACTCCTGGCTCCACATTCAGAAATTTCTCTTGGTGGTATTTGGTAAATCATAGGAAGAGATCAGCTATGGGCAAGGCAAACATCCTACTCACTGTACACTGGCTCCAATTTCATCATATAGCTCAGTGTATTATCTGTTTTTAAAGATCAATATAAAAATATAATTAACTAATCATTACTTAAAATACTTTGAATCATATATTGCCATTTTTCCTAAAATGTAATTATTTTGTATCAAGGAAACAATATTATGGGGGCTATATCTTATTATTTTTGGCCACACCCAGTGATGCTTAGGGTTTACTCCTGGTTTTGTGCTCAGAAATATCTCCTGGCTCAGGGAACCATATGGGATGCCAGAGGATCAAACTGCAGTCCACCCTGGGTCAGCCAGCACCCTACAACTGTGCCATCACTCTGGCCTCAAGTGGGGGCCTATATATTTTAACCCTTCAAACAAATGAGAGACAAAATGAATTTTATAATATATAACTTACATAACTCAGCTTTAATCAGTACATGTAAGGTCTCTAAGGAAAGAAAAACAACTATAGAAAGGACAAAAATTTGACATTGAATATGTCAATATAAAATTTTATATGATGTACTATTGGGAGAAAATTTGCAGAATACGACTGGAAATGTGTAAAAGATATCTTTTCTGAACATCACCATATTGTCAATAATTTAGTAACTGAAATTTAGTGTTGTGATTTTCTAGTATCTTTATTTATCTAGAGCCACATAATTAGATCACAAGATAAGCAATATTTCCAAAAAAGAGAGACTACTAATAAAAAGATTAATTCTTGAGTTTTTAAAGTGTTAAAATTCTGTTTCTTAAAAATATGTGTTCTCTCAATATCCTGTTAAGGGATATTTAATATATGACAATTAAATTGTTAATAAAAATATGATTAAATAAATCAAATTATGGTAATTGAATCCAATCTTTTAAATCAGCTCTCATTATTTACTATTTCATACATACATATACTAAGACATTGCTTGCCTTAAAACATTTAAGTCATATGCATATATATTTATGCTATATAATTATATATTCTATGCAATTAGTATATGCCATAATCATAGCATAGAAGAGAGTTTTGACAGGAACTTATCACTGGGATAAATTATTATTGATTTAGACCTAAAGAATAGGCAGAAGAATGAAAATTGTTAAAAGAATTAGCAATAAAGTTCTAGTACAGAGTGAAGCAAAAAATGACCGCCATCAGGATCAAGTAAGATTGTAATTAATAACTTTTTTTTTTTTTTTTTGGTTTTTGGGCCACACCCGGCGTTGCTCAGGGGTTACTCCTGGCTGTCTGCTCAGAAATAGCTCCTGGCAGGCACGGGGGACCATATGGGACACCAGGATTTGAACCAAACACCTTAGGTCCTGGATTGGCTGCTTGAAAGGCAAACGCCGCTGTGCTATCTCTCCGGGCCCATAACTTTTCTTTATGTCAAATCAGAGCTACAAGTTTGGTCTAATCTAAGTAAAAAAACAGATATTAGGATTCATCCCCAGCTGTATTTTATCTCCTATCCTTAATATTTAATTTCATAAAATAAATGGTGATGACTTGCAATGATGACTTTTCTTTCATTGATTCATTTATCAAGACTGAAAGTTCAATTCCAAGGATGCTTTTATAGCACTGATCAATCAAAGGCTCTTGCTTGAGAAGCTTTGGCCTTTTGAACCATAATGTTATGTGTTCAATTTGGTTTTTATCAGGTTGATTACAAGAAATCTTAGCTGTTTTTGTGTCTGAATATAGGGCAAAGAGTGTATACTTGGAGTCTTGTTTAAGTCTGACAAATTACTTACAAGAATCCTGTTGGCTTCATGTTCAGCTATGCAGTTTTATATTAATTCTATACTTATCTGCTGGGTAGCATCTGTTTCATGCAATTGCTCTCTATAGTGACACTAAATGTGACAAACATTTTATGCAAGTTCTTGCTTCTATTTTAATTATTTTTTTCCTTAAAAATTTCAATAGGAAATAAGGAGCATTGAGTCAATTTGTGTGAATATTTTTAATATCTATGGTGCACACTGCCAAATTGCCTTCCAAATAAGCTGCGCTAATTTTCATTCCCAGTATGGAGGTAATTATGCCTCTTTCTCTGTGTCCTTGTAACAATCAGAAGGGCTCTTTACGTGGTCAAATAGCCCCTCTCCAAGCCTGGAGATTGAGACTAAAGTGTCAGGAGGCTTTTTTACATAAAGGGAATAGTTTTAATCCTAATTTACAGAGTGCTTGAAGTATGTAGGACAAAAATAATTGTATTATGCAGAAGAGCTAAGGATAAAATTAGAAATAATATGTGCTTACATGTTGAAACCAATATCATTGCAAAATGAATTAGTAAGAATCTTCTTCCCTGTTGCATACAGCTAACTGACACTGCTGGAAACAAATGTCACAACTAAAATAGAAATAATGGCAAATTTAAGTTTAAAGAGAGAACACTTCCTATTACAGGAGCTTCAAGCTAATATTAGAGAAGCTTTATATGAATAGCTATACTCTATTTGTTTTAAATGGGTCTGTATTTTAGTTTCCCTAGAAACTGAGATTCTGGTGCCATCGGTTGATGCACGAAGAAACTTCAGAAACATCCATACAGAGCAAATGAAGCAGATCAGGAAGGGATGAAGTTTTGGCATAACTTAAAGGGATGATATCCACTTACCAAACCTATCACAGAATAATCCACTTGTTTGGATAAGGATTTGCATAGTTAGAGTTCAGTGTTGGTAGTTATGGTCTGAGGAGTGACAGGTATATCGATTTTTGTTGTTGTTGTTGTTTTGCTTTTTGATCAAGTAGCTGCCCTCGGCCAAAAGTAATTTATTAGGAAAAAGGTAAGCTGTAATTATCATCAGTATTTCATATCTCAGCAGCTGTTGGATTGACATCCGGGCATAACAAAGGCGATCTCGGTTTAGAGCTTGAATATCTACTAATAGAATCTAAAGTTGGAGTTTTGAAAAGCATGCGATTGCATAAAAGAGAACAAAATATCCTATTTAGTCATTCAAAACACAAGGAAGCATGCCTTTTCCTCTGATTCTAGTTGGCAAAATGTATTTAAAAATAAAAACTACAAACCTCCATCATGCATATGAATATATATTTGAATCTGTGAAATTTAAGTACTTGGCAAATGGGGCTGGAGAGATAGCATGGGGGTAAAGCGTTTGCCTTGCATGCAGAAGGATGGTGGTTCGAATCCCGACATCCCATATGGTCTCCCGAGCCTGCCAGGGGGGAATCCTGAGCGTAGAGCCAGGAATAACCCCTGAGCACTGCCAGGTGTGACCCAAAAACCAAAAAAAAAAAAAGTACTTGGCAAATGTAAAAATTAATATTAAAAAATAAATGTTTCTGCCTTTAATTTTTTTTGTTACTTGTAAAAGCCTAGCCGAAACAAATATAGTTTTCTAGCATTTTTCATGCATAGTTACAAATGAATCTCAATTGATTGGAGGATGATTCGCAGGACAATATAAATGGACACACAGTGAAAGATGAAGTCTATCCAACAAACCATTTTCCATAATATGGGTCACTAAAGATTAATTCAGGAAGGATGTGTTCTAAGAATTAAAATTTAAAGAAAAAGAAGAAGAAAAAACAAAGTGTAGTTTCCAATATAGCTCAGTAATATTTTAATAATGAAAGAGAAAATTCGACTTTTGTGGGGCAGAACCATAGGCATTACCTTGCACCCAGTGGATTCAATTAAAATGTCTAGAACCTAGTAGGATTCCTTGAGTACTGTCCGAAGTTATACCTGAGTAAGAGTAAGTGTAAGCCCTGAGTACATTGTGCTGGGTATGGCCCCAAATAGGAAATAAAAGATAAAGTTGTCTTTCAGCATGAAGAATTCTTCATACACCAACTTGAGTAAATTATACATGAAGTATTAGCTAAAAATAAGAAGTAACACATTCTTTGTTGTGAGGCAAGGGAAAGGGCATAATAGAGAAATATCATTTGTCTCATATACATACAAAATCTATTTTGTGATGGGTCGCTTTCACTGTTCTCTATATGTGATAAAGCCAATCACATGAGAGATTGATGAAATATATAAATAAATATATTGATTAACATAAACATTACATTTATTTATATAAATATTAAACATATCTATATAGCATGAAACGTATGCACAGCATATATAAATAAGCAATATGGGGCAGGAGTGCTGGCGCAAGTGGTAGGGTATTTGCCTTGCACACGTTAACCTAGGACAGACTGTGGTTCATCCCATATGGTCCCCCAAGCCAGGAGCGATTTCTGAGTGCATAGCCAGAAGAAACCCCTGAGCGTCACCAGGCGTGGTCCAAAAATAAAAAAAAATAAATTAAATTAAAAAAGAAACAGATATAAATGGTTAACATATATTGATGAAATCACATTTCTATATGGTGAAACAGTCATATTATAGATATAGTCAGAGGCAGGCTAATATAAAAGGAAGTTGTAGCTGCCCTCAATTCTAAGGTCTTCCCAATATTCTAGTATAAATTTGGTTAATTTAAGTTGGTTCCATCCTTAACAAAGTGTGACTTTTCTTTCTTTTGGCTTTTTCAATGGCTATACATTTATCTAATTCAAAACTATGTTACCATTTCTTGTCTTTGTCACTTTGCTTGCTCATTCTCTTTGTGTGTCTGTTTATTCTTTTATAACACTCTTAGTGAAGTTTCACACTAAATTAAAGATTAAAACATGAATTTATTGTGTCAAGTTCAAAGTGAATTCGCTCTCTTGATTTTCTTAAACCTTTGATTTTGTTTCTCTGGATCCGATTCTAGGTTGCTGCCAGTTTTTTCTAATTCATTAGTGTATTATCTTGATATTTTTATTTCTGTCATTTTAGCTTACTGTCATTTTTATTTACTTTCCTTTGATATCTAAATATTAACAAAAACATAAAGTCATTGTTCAATCTACATATTATGTTTTAATGTTAGAACATTTAAGTTTTGTTGTTCTACATCCACAGTTTTAATATGAATAATTCAATTATTAAGTTATAAATCTTTTTTAACTTTCATTATAATTTAAACAGTTATTAAAAATAAAATATGTCCTAATTAGGTTATGTAGTTACATAAGTACATAAGTATATATAAGTATGTTCATTATTTAGAATCTGATTTTTGTGCTGTTCAGCAATATCTGGAATATGCAAAACAAATTTTTTCACATTTGTTTTAATTACCTTAACATTTATTATGTGGTAAATTTGGAATATTATTCCAAGTGATGGAAAGTATGTATGTTTATAATGAACATAATAGTTTGTTTATTAATTAGATAAGGTGATCTTTATTAATTTATTCAAAATATCTTAATCACAACGTTTAGACTGCTTGCTTTAGAATTTTCAACAGAAACATATATATATTTTATATTTTATTTAAACACCTTGATTACGTACACAATTGTGTTTGGGTTTCAGTCATGTAAAGAACACCACCCATCACCAGTGCAACATTCCCATCACCAATGTCCCAAATCTCCCTCCTCCCCACCTGACCCCCGCCTTTACTCTAGACAGGCTTTCCATTTCCCTCATACATTCTCATTATTAGGACAGTTCAAAATGTAGTTATTTCTCTAACTAAACTCATCACTCTTTGTGGTGAGCTTCCTGTGGTGATCTGGAACTTCCAGCTCTTTTCTCTTTTGTGTCTGAAAATTATTATTTCAAGAATGTCTTTCATTTTTCTTAAAACCCATAGATGAGTGAGACCATTCTGCGTTTTTCTCTCTCTCTCTGACTTATTTCACTCAGCATAATAGATTCCGTGTACATCCATGTATAGGAAAATTTCATGACTTCATCTCTCCTGACAGCTGCATAATATTCCATTGTGTATATGTACCACAGAGAAACATATATATTTATCCTACATTGAATTTGTTATGTCAAAATTGTTAGTAAAATTCTAATATTGTTTATTGTAAAATTCTAATATTGTTATTGTAACATTCCCTACTAAATAATAGACAGTCATATTTTTAAGATTGACAAATATGTTCCTTTTACCACTGTTGGAAGAACTTACTGTTCATATTGCCTTCAGTAAAGCTTTAGCTTTACTCTATAAACTATTTGAAATCAGAAGCAATTTATTTTTTGTTTTCATTATCTTCCTCTATTACTTTCTTTCTTTATTATACTTGTGTTGTTCCTTAGCAAATCTTGGGAAACAATCTAGAAGTATTTGTGGTAAGATTGGGAACAGTGTAGACTTTAGTCTTCATTGTAATTTTCTAGGGAAAGTATTCATTCTTTTGGCAGTAAGCAAGCTCTATTAAAATCTGTGGTTTTACTGTAATCGTTAATAGGTTTCAAGAATTTCTCATCCACTACAATTTGTTGAGTGTATTTAACATTTATAGATCTTTTTACATTTATAGATTTTTAATTTTATAAAATATGTGTCTGGAACTGAGTACGGACCTTAAAAAATGAAACACATGCTGAATTTAATTCCCAGCATGATTTGACCCATGACTCCTACCTTTTGCAGTTCAATAAATCGAGGGAGTCCCTATGCTGTATGTAGTTTATTATATTGTAAGATACTTCCTTTCCTCTCATACTAACTTGATATTTTGAATTATATTTAAGAGCATTCAAACAAAATTAGTTATAATTTTTGAATAAATTTTTTGTTATAGACATATTGCTGTATATATATAACTCATTGATTAGATTTTGTTATTATCTTGAAGAATTTGCACTTCTTAATAGTATGCTCCACTTATAATAGTAGTGTACTTTTCTTACATTATGCTAAATTATAGTGTTAAAGTAATGCTCATAAATTGGGGAACCTTCAACCTTTTTTACAACCTTGAGTAGTTTGTACTTATAAATCATTTCTTCTACAATTATAAACATCCATATATGGTTTATGACATAATTTTCATATTATAAATCATATAAATCTTTCACATTTTAATATAAAGATAATATTTTATGAATTAAAATGACTATACATTTTGGGTGAGCATCACTGAGTCTATCTGGGGAGGTACAAATTTGTTTATTTCTATTGTTTGCTTAATATTCATGATAGAATGTTCCTTTCTATCTGATTCACTCACTCATTTTTCAATTTCACTACTTATAATGACTAGTTTTATAGTCTGAATTAGATTCTTACAGTTTGAAGTTTACTTTTATATATATTCTATTTTTATATTTCTAGGTGTTAGACATATAAATGAAATCACAATATTTGTCCTTCCCAGTCTGGGCTAACTTCCCACACTTTTCTTTACAAATTTAGTTCTATATTAATAAATTATGCTAGACAATGCTTTCAACAATTGCAAAATAAAATAAAGCTTAGTTCAGTGGACTCCTTCAATAATAAGACCAGATTGGCAGGTGGTATTAAAAACCTTAGGTGATCTCTGGCTCTTTAATTACAAATATGAAACTTCAAAGTGTTAATGTGTTACAGTGGATAATTACATCTTGAAAAAATACTGTTTTTCCATTTTAATGCTTGATGATTTCAGATTAAAAAAAAGTAAAGTAATACTTGAAAATACTAATGACAGTAGAAAACCTGCATTAATTTCAATGAGATAGTTTATATTCCCCATCATTCCTGATGAGTCGAGAAAAAATGTAAAATATCCACATTTATTAAAAACAATTTAGCCTCCTGATTATTGTGATTTGCATTTTATTTATATATTTTCTTTTCAGAACAAAATTGATGCCAACATAAGCTGTACAAGATTTTCTAAAAATTAAGATAGAAATAATTAGTCCATTTCTCATTATCCAATGTGTTCATATGTATTCTATACTTTAGGCCACATGGAGAGGCAGAGTATTTTACAGTTCACAATATTGTATCGTTATTAGTATGCTTAATGATGCTTAAGCTATGGTGAGTAAAGTCCTTGTTTCTTAGCAGAGAATAAATATGTCTAGTTAGAAAATGCCTTCAAATAAATAGCAATTCCCCTGCACTATGTTTTGTATTTTGTAATCAAATCCATTATATTTAGTTCATAGATGTCAAATTAATAATATATACTAAATCTGGAGGGTATGAAGTATATTAACTCATAATCATTAAAATGAAAAAAATCCTAATGATGATAAAAATTTTCAAGGCCTCTGTGTCTAGAGATCTCAATATCCTCACAGATCCAGGGGTGGGACTTATGATGAAGTCAGTCTTTGTGGTTCTAGAAGTTCTATTCCCTCAGTGACATTTTAATCCATCTTCTGTGGGGAAATAAGGGAGGCACCAAGACCAAACAGGTGCAAGACTACTAAGTAGTAGGCTATATACAGAGGGGACCACATATTCTAGCAGCCCTGGGGGTGAGGGAAGAGGATATGGGAGGTAGGACAAAAACGGAGTTGTAGGGAGGACAATTTGGTGATGGGAATCCCCCATGATTTTATGTAAATATGTACCTAAAATATTATTGTCAACAATATGTAAGCCACTATGATCAAAATAATAATTATAAAAAAAAATTTTCAAGACACCTGATTCAACATGATTCCACCCTATAATTCAGCTGAATGTAAAAATTTGGATTTAATATTGGTTACTTCCCCATATATTGGCTAATATCTTATGTTTATTCTTTGAACATCATAGGAAGTATTACTATCCACTAAAATTTCCAAATAAGTTTATTGACTCATGTATTTGAGTTAAGTCATTATATCATGAAATGCATCATTCTTTGGGCTTACTGAAATCTGTATTTTGCACCCCTAGTTTTTTCCAAATAACATGTACACAAAATCTGTCTGTTCAAAGACATTTAACCAATGATTTTCTTTCTTACTACTTATTTCCTGAGAATAGTTTTCCTTATAAATATTTATTATTTGTGATATTATTTGTGATATTTTTTCAAGAATTTGTCCATTATATTCTTAGTTCCTTAATCTTTATAGCTGTTTCTTTAAAGAATTTTAAATTACATGAAATTATGTTATGAACATATATACCAATAATTTGAATAAAAACGTATGTAAAACTTTAATATTATAATTCAGAAAAAAATAATTCCAGTGGTAATTGTTTTTATGTTGTTGTTTTGTTTTGTTTTGGTTTGGTTTTAGTTTTTGGGCCACACCTGGTGACATTCAGGGATGACTCCTGGCTATGTGCTCAGAAATTGCTCCTGGCTTGGGGGACTATGTGGGATGCCTGAGGATTGAACCACGATTTGCCCTAGGTTTGTGTACGCAAGGCAAACACGCTACTGCTTGCGCCACCACTTTGTCCCAGCAGTGGTCATTTTCTGTAATATATCAAGTAGAATCATTTATCTCCAAAGCCTAAATATTGATTTTATAAAATATATATTAAAATATATGGTCTTTACAAATTTCATTATGAGCTCCATGATCTCCAAGTTGATCTTAAATTACCTGGATTTTCTTTGGACTGTGGTGGAGCAACACAGTTCAAATCAGAAACGTGAACAGGAAAAGAGAATAAAAGTGTTTCATCTATAAACAAAACCTTTATGAATGTGATTCCAAAGCCAACAAAGTAATATATTTATATCCTGACTGAAGAATGGGAGAATTCAGGGTTTTATGAATAAATGAGAGGAAACTCATATATGTGAGGAAATTCACTATACATGAGTGTGTGACTCATGTCAAAAAATAAAAGTTGCTCTGTATTTAAATGTCTTGCCTCCCATATTCCCATATATATTTGTTTGGCTCAGCAGGTTACCTCTGATAAAACTTCCATTCTGTTATTTTCTATTCTTTAAGGTAGTAGTTAAGGGGGTGGTAAAAGTTACTTATGAGATTGTATAACCTATATTGTCCTCAACTGAAAAATATCCATCTGGCAAAGTGACAGATCTTGTTTTGAACACTCTACAGAGACTTATGATTTAGACACTTGATTTGTCATACATATAAACTTTATATAAAACCGGGTCATTACATTTTGTGGAAATTAATAGTAGATTATTGTAATAGGGATGATCACTTAACCTGATTGATATTATTATAAGAAAAAGGTGACTTAGACACAGTCAGGAAAAATATCATGTGGAGAAAAGGTCAAATCTGACAGCTAGCACTGACAAAAAGCACTTAGGACTACCACAGGCTGAACAGAGCAAGGAGATGTTCATCTTGAGACTTCACCGGGAACAATGCCCAAATGACATTTTGATGACAGATATTTAGTCTACAAATCTCTGAGTAAATAGTTTGTTTTAAGACACCTGTTTTGTGGTCAATTGTAATGGCAGCCACAGAAAAGGAAATAACCAAACAACTCAGTTTTGAGTATTTAATATTATTTATAATTTGCTCTTTTAACTTTAACATTTAGGTTTATGATGCAGGACTCTGATATTATTATATTCTTGAAGCTTTTGCTTCTTGAGTTCTTAAATAGGGAATTCTAAGTGAATGCTTTTAGATTTCCTAAAGTTGATCATAAATTCTTTTTTTATTTCCTTTTTTGTGGGGGGCCACACTTGGGGGTTACTTCTGGCTCTGCACTCAGAAATAGCTCCTGGCTGGGGGACCATATGGGACCCCGGGGATCAAAACAAGGTCTGCCCTGGATCAGCCACGTGCAAGGCAAACTCCCTACCACTGCACTATCACTCTGGCCCCTGGTTATAAATTCTTAATGTGTGTGACAAAATTTTAGCAGAATTAGATATTGATAGATATGTCAAAAAAGCTGAACATCAAGAGGAAAATTTTTTCTAACTAATTGATCTGATAAACTAGGAATGTAATGTAGTTGGATATAACTTTCTACTGCTTCAGGGTGGCAATCCCTTTTCTTCCATTGGCATTGTTTGTCTGAGTAGCACTCAATAAATAAGAAGGAATAGGAATTTGTAAAGAAGAGAACTTTAGCCTAATATAAAACTTATATATGTATATATATATGTGTGTGTATATGCATAGATATAATTTAACAACATATAGCCTGTATATGAATTTGGATATTAAAATCAAGTAAACCAATTCTGAGATCATGCTTGCAAGATTCTTCTAGATTATAGTAAGAAAAATAAAGAGGAAATATAAAGCAAGTAAAAATATATAAAGAGGAATAAATAGTAGGCTATTTTATTTCTGGTGAACATAATCAGGATTTGGAGAACCCATGAACTATAGTCAATGTATTAACCAAAAAGAAAAGAATGAGACAAAAAGCTTAACATTTTACTCAACTAAGACTTAAGGCACTCTTTAAAAAATGTTCAGGTTTGTTTGGTTTTGTCCAAAACAAATTTACAAAGTTTTCAGACCTTAGTATGTAACGAGAAAATAAAATAGTTTAATCTATATTCATTTTTTAATGAGCAAAACTGTATTATCTGTAAAGTCGCATAAAAGATGTTTGATGGCTGAAGCTCAGGTTCATTGCCTTGGGCTGGGTTCACTCTCCATGGTTTGTTCTGGGCGGCTGATGCCCTGCTGTCTAGTCAATCAGTGGTCTCAATTACAAGAGGCAGAACCAAGGTTATTTCTTTTTGCTTCAGAAGTAAGAACAATTTTATTTTCAGAGAAATATGTCACTGCTACTCTAAATTCTATGAGAGTATGTGCCTATATGAGTTAAAAGAATTCCAAAAGTGATGTACTCTATTTATTGCCAAAATATGAAGCTAATTTATATTCATTTATACTGAAAGTAGGACACACTTGACAGCTATTAATCCATACAGTAATTAACATTAGCTTTGCAAGCTGAAGATAATATAAAAAGCTTATGGTTGAGATATAAAATGTTTCAATGGATCATAATTAACACACAACTTCAGTTTCTTATTAATCATTTTTCTTAGATTGTTTTATAGGTTATGGCTAATTAGTAAAAGGGAATATAGAATTTTGGTACTATATAGTGGAAGACCAAAAAAGAATTATAATGTTTCTTTGCTATTATTATTCATATATTGATTAAAGTCTGGATGGTTTGATATCAGAATGGTAATACAAAAAAGGCAGTAGTATTTTTATACTTATTGTAGAACTCTATAGAACTTGAGTGTAGCTACAGAAACATTTATTCAGAATTTCTAAAAATATTTCAGAATTTCTATTTTTATGAATCACATCCTATTTTTCTAAGAAAGTATTAAAGCAGAGAAATTCATTTCATACTATATCTTGTTAAAATTAATCTAAAGCCAATCAAATTGGCAACATAGACTGCCTTAGAGTAGGGGTCTATATCATTGAATGAGACAAACACATAGGAAGACAAAAACAACAATAACAACATCAACAACAACAACAACGCATGGACTGTCCAATCTTTATTATTTCTTGAATAGTTATCAGTGGTCTTAGGTCATTCATTCATTTAGGCCATTTATTCAATGCTGCAGCACTCTCCCACTCAGACTCCCAGCAAGAGTACCATTGCTTAGTTAACTGAGACATTAAGGACAAATAATTAGTAAAAGGTTATTTAGTATAGACAATCAAAAGTTATCTAAAAGATCTTGAACAGTTTGTACTATTTTTACCTAGGTACACATTTGCAAAAATATTGCGTTCTAAGATGTGAAATATAACTGAACTGTTATTTGCTAGGAAAAAAATCCCTATAGGAATCATAACACAATTGTTTTTAAGTGAAAAATATTTGATAATTTACTATATTTTATACTGCTAAAATATTCTATTCAGAAAATCTTATCTACTCATCTACTTATATACTATTTAGACTACAGTGAATACTAACCAATGGACACTGAATGTTAATATGATGTTGAAAGATGACTACAATTGGAAATTTACTATTTGAGTAAAAAATGTGATCCCATTCACATGCAAATTACATAGTTGATACATCAATATCTGCATTTATTCCTTGTCAGTTAGGAGTGGTTTTGTTAGTCTTCATTATATTCCTAGTGTATTAAGTTATAATAAATCAATACCATTATTTCCAAGAAAAAAGTCATATATTATGGTTATAAAATCTATTTATTTTTAAGTATTTTACATTTTCCTCTCTTTATCTTTTAATCAAATTAACTTTGCAAGCTTACAATTATCTATTCATGGCTCCCAGATTTCACAGTGGAGTTAATAAAACCCTTTTATATGTATATGAACGTTTATAAGTCAGAGGTCATTAAACACTATCTTGATGTCAAAAACTACTGCTGAAAGAGTATAATACCCCTTTGGTTTGAATTTATATCAGCATTTTGAAAGTCTAATTCTCTCACAAATAATCTTGCTGGAGGGAAAAATAATCAGTATAACAATTTACCTGTAAAATTTTCATATGGCATATTTCACAGCATTTCAGCAAGTATTGGGCTTCATTGAAATCATAAATATACAATAGAGAACAGTGTTCTTTCAGTATCAATGTGATTATGTTTCTGAAAAGCACAAAGAGAACTCCTAGTTAAAATGTGAGAACAAGGTAACTCATTTCGGTTCACTTTACTTTCCAGAATCTGAAGACATCAAAGAAATAATAAATTCTCTCTCTCTCTCTCTCTCTCTCTCTCTCTCTCTTCTCTCTCTCTCTCTCTTCTCTCTCTCTCTCTTCTCTCTTTTTTCTCTGTCACACACATATCACACATATCTCTAAGAACATTCTCTTATCAAATAACAATTTTAGGTCTCCTATTTTTGT
Source organism: Suncus etruscus (assembly GCF_024139225.1). Classification (NCBI taxonomy): domain Eukaryota; kingdom Metazoa; phylum Chordata; class Mammalia; order Eulipotyphla; family Soricidae; genus Suncus; species Suncus etruscus. The sequence continues at coordinate 105,952,126 of NC_064855.1, read as the reverse complement.
TTTATGATTCTTCAGCTCTTATTCTGCCTGAAATAGCTTTTATTCATTTCACAATATAATGGATATTTATACTATTTATAATGTATCTTGGAAAATACTAAATATGTTCTCTTATCAATGTTGATTTTGAGAAATACATACTATGAGAATTTATAAAAGATTTTCTAAAAGGAACACTTGGGACAGTTGATGGCTAAACTTCCAAATCATCTCCTACCCAGTAGTAATCTGTCCTACTTAACCCTTTCCACTTGAGACCTCTAAGCGTCCTCTGAGCTTTATTTGGGGAAGCTTTTATGTGTGAGCATATTTAAGAGACCCAATGAAAAAAATTTTCAAATACTTTTTGTTCAATAATATTTATAGTCATTTTATGAGAGAAGAAACTTTCTCTCTTCAATAGAAGGAGATTGTGATAATAGAATTTTTTTTCATATTTTAAGTACTTTTTAATTATTATCATACATAGTTTCCATGTGTTCAATATCTTACTTTAAAAGTTTTATAAGCTGCATTATAATTCATCACTCACCCACTGTCATTCTCTTGTCACCTTCCTTTATGGTTGACACCAAAAATCTAGTCTATATATGCCAAGCCAAACATATATCCCCATTGAATTAATCAAACCTTCCCTTACGATAACCAGAAATATATTAGATATATTAGATAATTTTTGCTTAGTTTGGTCATTCAATTGCTTTGAACCATTTTTCATCTAACTTTCTCCCTCTGATTTAAATCCCTTAGCATATCTCATCTAAAAGTCATCCACATTACAAAGGCAAACATGAGATCTTAGCTCACTATTTTTCTTCATTTACATTTCCTTATAAATTACTGAGGAGTCAATGTCATAGTTCAACGAGCTCAAAGGACTGGAATATAAATTTTGATTGCGGGAGTCGCAGATTTTAATTCCCAGCATCACATGGTTACTCAGTCATAGACAAAAGCAACCCACAAGAATTTGTCTATTGTTTTTTATTTATGTACTTTAGTGAAATGGATATTAAGCATCCTTGTTCAGTTTTTAAAATTGATTTGTTTAGTTGGTTTTTTTTGTTTTGTTCTGTTTTTGTTTTTGGGCCACACCCAGTGACTCTCAGTGGTTACTCTGGCTATGCGTTCAGAAATCGCTCCTGGCTCGGGGGACCATATGGAAGCTGAGGATTGAACTGAGGTTCATCCTGGGTCAGCTGCGTGCAATGCAAACTCCCTAGCACTGTGCTAGCATGTTTTGTTAGTTTTGAATGTGAACACTTTATTAGAATATAATTTGCAAACATATTCTGTTGAATAGCTGGTTTGTTTACATATATATATTATTTTTGGATATGCTATCTTTTCTTTCAGAGAGTTTCTTTTTAGTTTTATGTTGTTCGATTAATTTATTTTTGCCTTTGTTTCTTTTGTCATTAGATTTTATCTCATAAAATACAGCTAAGAATGATGATAAATATTACTGTTTTATATATGTATTTTACAATCTTTTTTTTTTTTTTTTTTTTTTTTTGGTTTTTGGGCCACACCCGGTGATGCTCAGGGGTTACTCCTGGCTATGCGCTCAGAAGTCGTTCCTGGCTTGGGGGACCATATGGGACACCGGGGGATCGAATCGCAGTCTGTCCTAGGCTAGCGCAGGCAAGGCAGGCACCTTACCTCTAGCGCCACCGCCCGACATATTTTACAGTCTTATTTAATTTATTTATTTATTTATTTATTTGTTTGTTTGTTTGTTTGTTTTGGGGCCACACTCAGAGGCTCTCAGGTGTACCTCATGGTTCTGTGCTAAGATCGCACAAGGCAGACTCATGGGACCATATGGGATGTCAGGGATCAAACCAGGTTTGTCCCAGGGTCAGTGTGCAAGGCAAAAGCCCAACCACTGTGCTATTATTTTGATATTTCTTTCTATATTGTTGCAGTGTTTCAATTACCTTTTTCCTGTCCTCTCTCAAACTGAGGCTGAAAAGCTCTAGAAGGACGCCGCCCATTTTCAGCTTATTTGATTTTTTACCCCATTCTATTGCTTTTCTTTCCTTCAAACAAAACCACATAGCTTGGATTATCTAGTTCTCCTTCTCAAATAGAGGGGGAAACAAGGGAGGGTACCAGGACCAAACAAATATATGATTACTAGTAGTAAGCTAGACACAGAGGGGACCACTTACTCTAGCAGGGGGTGGGGGTGATGGTTGAGAATATGGATTGCAGGAAGGGAACAGGGGTGAAGGGAAGACAAATTTGGTGATGGGTATTCCCCTGATTCAATGTTAATATGTACCTAAAATACTACTGTGAAAGATCTGTAAGCTAATATGGTCAAAATAAAAATTAAAAAAAAAAAAGGTAGAGAATTCTGGGAGAAAGGCCTTGGAGCAGGGTCACTTATTTGCCAGTGCAAAGACCTATGTTTAGTGTTTCCACTAAACAATATTGACTATAGCCTCAATATCTCTATTGGATAGGGTTTCTAGTGGCTCTAATAATCTACAACATTGTTGATCTTAAATGGAACCATGTCACTTATACCAAACTCTGTCTCATAGTGTCTGTCTCATAGTTTCTCCAACTCCATGAGCACTGCTTGAGAGAGATCTCCCTTCAAATTAAGAAAATAAATAAAAATAGAGTTTGATAAATTTAGAAGACATTATTTTCTTGACTTATTCTTTAAGGTTTCATGATTTACATTTGTTCACATAATTGCTTCAGATATACAATGTTCTAACTAACCCAACAGCCATCGTATTCTTCTTAGCCAGTCTCTTTGGAAGGCACATTAGAAATTTGTCTTGCTTTTCTTAATCTAATGAAATGTTTAAGAAATGGCAAATAAAATTGTCAGAAAAATAATAAAATCAATTTGTGATGATTGCCTTATGATTTTAACTTATGTGTAAAAATTTTGAAACACTTAATCTGATATAATATTGATTCTTATTTGACTTAATAACTTTATAACTCTGGATTAAAAAGCATATTCCATTAAATTTTATTTCTTACTTAGATTTCCTGTGCTCATTATCATGCATTACCTGCCATTAAAATATATAACTATTCATCAGCAATACTAATTATAGTTTTAAGGAAACTCTTTAAAAACATTAACTTATAATGATAGCTATAAAGATTATATTTTAAGTGTAATGTAAAATAAATATGAAGTATTATTACTTACAGATATATAAAATGTATTGATAACAACTTTTAAATAAAAAAGATGACTCAAGTATTTATTAGTTAATGTGTTTCACCATCTATTTTAGATAACTGATTGATGTTATCAACTATTATGTAATATTGCACACATGTAAATACAAAATTTAATTTTAATATAGATTACTTTATTAAGACCATATGTTATATAGTTGATTATAATATATTTGTTTTCAGGTAAATAGGAACTAAATTATTAAAAAAGAAAAGAAAGAAAAGTAAGGAAAGAAAAGAAGAAAAACATGCAGCTACAGAACACTTGTGAAAATTATTTTATCTCAAAGTAAAGTGAATAATTCATTGACAGAAGGTTTAATAAGCTCTGGCTCTTAGTTGATCATTATGTTGCTTCTTTTGTTTCTGAACATGAGATGGCTTCAGATACATGCCAGTACATATTCTGGCATATATATTGGTATTTTTCTATGAGAATGAAAATATTAAATTTATTGGAGTTGCCTGGGAATTCCAAGCACTATTGCTTGCTGTGGCTTTGTGGGACATACTTTTGGCTTTTCTATCTTTCAGAAGTAGGAGAGGGTAGAGGGAGCATGCTTGAATTCACTCTAAAAAAGTTGTAGTCATGTTAGCCCCCAATACCAGCATGCGTGGAGTTTTGATCAGATTGGTTTCTCTCAAGGAGCCATAGATAAATGGTGAATCTGGGCCATAGTTAAAGAGGGAGTTGTGAATGGTAGGTGCAGCGGGCATGACTTTAGCAGGGGAGGAACTTGGCTTACCTTCTCCTTCCAAGATCTCCACTTTTATCTGATAGGCTTGTGAACTCATGATTTTTCAGAGCTTGGTTTACAACTCTTTTGAGAACAGAGTAAGTCTATGGAGCTGGCCAAATGCAAACGTAACAATCCAAACACACTTCAATTTTAAATGTCTTAGAGTACTATGTCAGAAACTAAATGTTTTATAAGTATTTAAGCTCATAATTAAAGTTTTTGATAATTACAAAATTTCAGAAGTATTTTTTTTAATATTTTAGTTATCATCAAGTAAAATTTTTGTCAACCATGAGACTAGTCTACCTGTTGTTTATTCTGCTGGTCAGAAGCATAGAGATTTTCTAGGTAACTAATTCTATACTCATTTTTAATATATGTTCTTTTCTGATTAATTTGTTCTCTTTTTCTTCACTGCCACTGGCTGCCTTAAAAACATTATATCTTACACTCTGTATTTAAAGTAAATTTCCAGAAGAATGACTACAAATAAAAGAGTGAAATTTCTATGACTTGAATTCTCTACTCTAAAAAATAAAATTTATATAATATTTATTCCCTCTCATAACCTCATAACCTCTTAAAATTTTGAATCTGATGCTATAAAATGTTTCTTTCCTGTCTTTAAGGGGAATTAAAATACCAGTTTTAACTTAGTGTAATTGCAAGGCCTGATTCACCTGTTACTCGGAGGGACACAGTAGATAAGATAACAGAAAGGTAACTTTATTAGCAGCTCGACAGCAAAGAAGATTTATTTCACAAAGAAACTTCTTTCCTGATAATTCATCAACAGTAGACTTGTAGAAAGGGAACAGTAGACTTGCCCTTTGGTGGGTGATAGTGTTATCAATATATTATCCTGAGGGCTGGTCATCTGGGGCTTAAATGGTGTGTGTGTGTGTGTGTGTGTGTGTGTGTGTGTGTGTGTGTGTGTGTGTATGTGTGTGTGTGTAAAATACTAAATAAGGAAAATTTTCTTTACATAATCATTGACTCTCACCCAAAAATTTACTAGTTTTAAATTTTGAACTCAACTCAGCTTTTTTGGAGGGTGATGATAGTCGAGGTTTGAGCCACACCTAGGGGAGCTCAGAGATTACTTTTGGCTTTGAGATCAGAAATCACTCCTGGCAGGCTTGATGGACCACATGGGATATTGGGGATCAAACTCGAGTCATCTGTGCACAAGGCATAAATGCCCTAACCTCTGTGCTATCATTCCAGATCCCTCACTCAACTCTGAATTGGGGGTAAGGGGTCTGTTTCAAAAGGAGATGACAAAGATTACTATTGCTCCTCTTTTAAGATATGTATATATGTATATAATATATATATATATATTACAGTGAGATACAAAGTTGCAAAGTTGTTCTCAATTGAGTTTCAGTAGCACAATGTTCAACCATTCCTTTACCAACGTCTCTTTCTCTCTTTCAAATATGTCCCTACTACTCCTTCCCACACATATACACATAACCTATCCTGCTATGATGGCAGACACTTCTTTTTCTACTTTCATTTTAGGCACTGTGGGTTGCAGTATTGTTATTGAAAGGGTAGCATGTCTATTACTTTATTTCCCATCACCCATTTTGTTATCCAAAGTTATCACTTCTCAGTGTCAAAGTCACATTCTTCACTTATCTGATCAAAACACTCTACCCACATTTTGCTAAGCTTTTACTAAGGGCCAGTTTTTCTGGCCTTTATATTCTAATGCCTTTGCATATTTTGTCCTATTATATTTATTTATCCTACAATTCTACAAATGATCATGATCATTTATGTCCATCCCTCTGACTCATTTTGCTTAGCATGATATTCCCCATACAAATCCATGTATTACATGGCTTTGTTGTCCATTATTCTGTTTTTGGTGCTTCTGTTGTTTCAAAATATTGGCTATTGGGATAGTGCTGCAATGAAAAAGGCATACCAATGCCTTTTCTGCATTGTTTTTGATGCCATTAGGATATATTCTCAGGAGAATTGCTAAATCTTGCTACTCCTCTTTTAATATTTAGCTTTGTGATGCTTGATTGGAAAAACGAGAAAAAAAAAACAGAGCAAAATGTCTTCTTCTTCTCTCTACCAATATTTTGTCTGTCTCTCTTTACCTTTTTGTCTCCAGCCCCTATGACTAACACATTTCCTTCTCTCCCATTTGAGATAAAATTTAATATAAAGAATTAAAGAGCCAGCCACTACCTATGACCCTGACTAGCCCCTTCAGTAGTTGATTGAAGAGTAAGCCCTGATCACAGTTGGATTTGATCTCCTTCTAAACAAACAAATGAAAAACCTAAATAAAAATCAAGTAAAGCCTAGACACCTTTTTGTATTTAACTGTCATTATACAGTGCAGGTTGATTAGACATTTATTATAATTCTATATTCCCTAACTTAAAAATTCAAATATACAGTAGAAAAAATGTTCCCAGAGCTCTGTTTTGTGAAGCATATGTGGGCTTTGTGGAAGGATTGTTGAAAGAAAGTTGAATGTCATGCTTGACTCTGTTTTTGAACATTTTCTTTTAAAATGAAACATTTCAGGGCCTGAAGCAAGAGGCTCATGCTTTGCACCAGCCAATCCTGGAGCAGTCTTTGACATGACATATGGTCTCCTGAACACCACTTCTGAGCATCACTGGGTGTGGACCAATGATTGAAAAAAATCATTTCAGGGGCCGGAGAGATAGCATGGAGGTAAGGCATTTGCCTTGCCTGCAGAAGGTCGGTGGTTCGACTCCCGGCACCCCATATGGTCCCCTGAGCCTTCCAGAAGTGATTCCTGAGCATAGAGCCAAGAGTAACTCCTAAGTGCTGCCGGGTGTGACCCCCCCAAAAAATTATTTCACATTAAAATATAGGCATAATGTCAATAATTATTTGTCCATAAAGCATATCATGACCATACATTTATAGTAGAGAATCTCTTGCCAACAACACATTTATTATTATTATTATTTTTAATAATAGCCTCAAGTCTTTTGAGTCTGCAACAATAGCATAGCAAGGAGGTCCTTTGACTTGCATATGGTCAACTTAGGTTCAATCCCCAGCATTCCATATGATCCCCTGAGTCTGCCAGCAGTGATTTCTAAGCAGAGCCAGGAGTAACCCCTAAGACCAAAGGATGTGGCCCCCCAAAACCAAAAAAATAAAAAATAAAAGAAGAATACGCCATCTTAACCTAAGTTATATATGTGAAGCAGTTTGTGATGAGGTAGTAGATTATGGCTTATTATGTAAATTTTGAGCTAATTTAAGAGACATATTAGGATAATTAATTCTAATAGGAGCATTTAATAAGTATGTTTTAATTGCCTAGTGACCTGGTTTATAATTAAGATTTAAGCTTAAACTCTGTAGAATGGTTTTTACCTTGATTTTCTTTCATGTTATAGTCCTAGACGTGTAATAGTTCTTTTAGGTTTCCCTAGTCTTTACAATAGCATTTCCACTTATGACTAAAAAAATAACTATATTTGTATTATTATTTTAAATATGTTAAAGACAATGCTGCTTTCTGAAACCTATTTTTTGTTACATGGTCTGGTTGATTTCATTCAATAAAATAGAGATTAGAAATGTAGAATGCTTTCAATTTCAGTTTTTTTTTTGATACTGTAAAACTAGTGCCATCTCATTCTTAGAATTGTTTGCAAAAATAAAAGCAAAATAATGGACAATAATGTTTCCCAGGTGTTTATTTAAGAACTTTATTGACACTTTCATCTTTTAATCCAAATAGTACGTGACGAGTAAGAATTTTTCACTGCAAGTTATGTGAACTTGTCAGTATTAAGTTTATGAAGAAGGCATCATCATTATATTGTCCACAATCAGAGTCCTTTCTTTGCACAAGTGAAAAACAATTTGGTTTTGAAAGTCAGCTGTTGTGGGTATTTATTCATCAAATTTAAAAACCTAAAGGTTAAATTAAATTTCAATATCTTGATATAATTTCCAATAGCAACAACAATAAAGGGACTGAAATGCTCAGCTTGTAAAAGTAGTCATTTTTCTTTTTATCCTCTTGTCTTCTCTTGTTATGCTCTTTTGTAATTACTTTCTTTTGTGGAGAAAGCTTAACAAGTGGAAACAATTCATTATATTTGTTTTTTTTTCTAACAGTTTCAAAGTGCTTGCAAGAGGCCTACACTGGCACTCGTATTGTCCACCAACACTGCCATCGCTGTTGTGTTGTGTGCTCCCACCCCACCAATCTAATTGGAATCAAATGTTAAATCATAGCTATTCCTAACAAACACACTTAATAATGATGATGATGATGATGATGATGATGATTTTTATTGAAATTTACATACATAACTAGAGGCTGGAGTGATAGTATAGTGGTTAGGGTAGCTGCTGCCTGGCATGCACTTGACCTGGGTTAGAGCATTACCATACCACATGGGCCCCCAGTGATTCCTCAGTGTATAGCCATGAATAAAACCCTGAGCATTGTTGGTTCTGGCAAATAAATAAATACAATTAAAATTTGAAATAAAAATATATGCATATACATAAATAAATAAAACTCAAGTTTAAACTAATGAAAGCAGAAAATAACAAATTTGAAAATATTACATTTTCTTATGATTACTATATATATATATTTTTTTCTTTTCAGGTCATACGCTGTGACTCTCATGGATTACTCCTGACTATGCACTTAATAATTGTTCTTGGCTTGGGGGAACCATATGGGATGTCGGAGATGGAACCAAAGTACATCCTGGGTTGGCCATGTGCAAGTCAAATGTCATACCGCTGTGCTATAGCTCCAGCCCCATATATTATAAGTTTTTAATAACTCTTAGGAAGGTTCAACTGAAAGGTTCTGTTTTCCTTTTCTTTTTCCTAAGATACACAGATAAGCACAATCCAAATAGCACCTGTACTATGAGGCTACTGCATATGCCCCTGTCATGGAGACTTAGTTTGTTACTTCATCACTGGGGACAGATGAGATATTTTCTTTTCAATATATTGAGGTAAATATGAAGTAGGTGCATGTGTGAATTTATGTGTGTGCACGTGTGTGTGTGTGAGAGAGAAACAGAGAGGAATACTCTAATTCTATATAATTAAATTTTCTTGGGCATGGGACCAGAAACAAATGATAGAGAAAACAATAATTTTGAATAAGACAGCACATTTAAATAGGAAGAAAGGCAGAAGGAAGGAAAGAAGGAAAAAAAGGAAGAAAGGGAGGAAGAAAGGGAAAAAAGAAGGAAGGAAAGAAGAAAGGAAGAGGAAGGAAGGGATAAAGGAAGAAAGGAATGAACAAAGAGGGCAGAGAGGGAGGGGTGAAAGGGATGGAGGAAAAAAGCAAAGAATGAAGGAAGGAAGTAGAAAGGAAAGAAGGTAGAAAGGAAAGGAAGAGGAAGGTAGGAACAGAGGAAGAAAGGGAGGAAGAACAAGGAAAGAGGAAAAGAAGGATGAATCAAAGAAGGAAGGAAGGAAGGAAGGAAGGAAGGAAGGAAGGAAGGAAGGAAGGAAGGAAGGAAGGAAGGAAGGAAGGAAGGAAGGAAGGAAGGAAGGAAAGATGGAAGGAAGGAAAGAAGGAAGAAAAAAGGTAGAATGGAAAGAAGGACAAGGAAGAATTAATGGGAAGACGGCAGAGAAATGGAAAGGAGTAAGGAATGACAAAGAAAAGTAGAAAAGAAATGAGTGAAAGGAAGGACGGAAGGAGGAAGCAAGGAAGGAAGAAAGGACAAATGGAAGGAAGGAAAGTAGGAAAAAAAGAAGGAAGGAAGGAAGGAAGGAAGGAAGGAAGGAAGGAAGGAAGGAAGGAAAGAAGGAAGGAAAGAAGGAGGGAGGGAGGGAGGGAGGGAGGGAGGTGAAGAAACAATGGAAGGCTACTCTCGTAAGAATATATTAAAGTGGGGCCCCGAGTGGTGGAGCAGAGCAGTAAGGCGTCTGCCTAGACTGCGGCTTGATCCCTTGGCTTCCCATATATATAGTCTCCCAAGCCAGGAGCAATTTCTGAGCTCATAGCCAGGAGAACCCCTGAGCATCACTGGATGTAGCCACCCCAAAACAAAACAAAAATATTAAAGTCATTAAAACAGGCTAGCAAAATGTTGAGACAGTTTCAGGTGTATAAAGAAATTCTTCTCTGACTGAATGCTGTCAATTTCTTTTACTCACTTGAATAGGCAAACCCTTACTTGCAATTTGTATTTTAAAATCATTTATTTACAGAGAACAAATTAAGTTGTGTTCTTAATGTCAGACAAGGTTGTGAATGATGTACTCTACCAGGCAATCTGTTTGACTATTAAATTGTAGTAATCTACAGCTGAGAGATTGATGCCATGTAATCACCCATGAATGACTGAGTGTTAAAGTTACTAATATAAATCAATTTTGAGACTAGAGGTTTTATCAGGTGTGTTTTTAATCTCATTTTAAAATGTATTTTAAAATGTGTGAAGAAAAAAGTGTCAATCCTTTTTACTTAGGGGTATATTCTATTATATTTTGGTGTATTTTTGTTTTGGTTTGGTTTTGGCTTACACTGAATGGTGCTTGGGGGTTACTCTTGACTCTGCATTTAGTAATTACTCTTAGTGGGCTTGAGGGAACATATGGGATCAGGGAATTGAGCCCATGTTGTCCACATGCAAGGTGTGACCCTTACCCACTCTACTATCTCTCGAGGCACTCTATTAATTTGTATATTCTGATGTGATGCTTTTGTTGTTGAACATTGAGAATATGATATTTTTTATCAAATTTAATTAAACATATTAAAAATAAAATTTTATTCAAGTAATATATTCATAATAAGTGGGAATTTCCGAATAAGGAATTCAATTTTTTAAACTTATATTGTGTGACTTAACATACTTTTGTATTCTCACAACTAGTTTAGTATTTTCAATGTTTATATAAAAATTAAAAATATTACTAAATTATTAAACTTTCAAGATATTTAGTAGTTATGCCAGAATAAATAGAAAAACATCATACATTTGTGGAAAAATAAACTATAAGTCTGTGTTGTACTTATGCCTGACTGAAAAAGTGAAATAAAAGAAGTGGAATCAAATCATTTTTAGATAACAAAAATTGTAAAATTTTGTAAGATATATGTAGAAAATATAGGAAAACTCATTTAAAGTTGTCTATTTCACTTTTGAAAAATGACTACAACAGAATATTCCTCTTACATCTTCAGACAAGTATTGATTAGTGAATGCATGTGAGAAAACTACCACATGAACAACTCAAAGAAATTAGAAATCATGAATGAAAAATCTTTTCTTGTCCAAATACAGCTTGTGTTCTTATTAACAAAAATGAAAAAAAAACACTGCAATTATTTGTATTATGTTTTCAACTTACATTGCTTTGAGAATAGGAGGTGGGCACAGTCGATCCAGTCTTAAGTTTGTTATGTATGGTCTTAACAGGACTTGCAAGTAACCTTGATAGGATCAAAATAACTGCAAACATAAATGTGTTCCAGAAAAATAGAGAAAGATTGATAGCTTACCAAAATATCTGCCACCAACAATAAAGTACCAAGTATCTCTAAAATGTTATCAGTTATTTAAAAACCAAATGGTACATATTATATAGGAACTTTCTATTTAATGAGATGTTAAACTCAATATCTAAAATTTAAGATAAAATGCATGTATGAATGCACCAACATTAGACAGTGCAGAAGAAAATATAGTAAAATTGAATGTATGACAATTTTATAAAATGTAAAATGCAAAATAGAAAAAATTAAATTACTAGATATATGTATTACAGATTATATCTACCTGGGATAGTTTAAAATTAATAGAAAATACAGAAGAAAACGTGTGGAGAAGAAAAGGTTATTGAAACAAAGAGTGGTCAAAAGTTTTGCCAAACTCTCCTTTACAGATTTATATTAACACAATTATGTAACAATAGTTGGCATTTATCAGTGCTTAAACCATGCCCCAAACACTTCTTCCACTAGAAATTTATCATATTTAATTAATTGACCTATAGAGATATTTACAGTGATGACATTAAGATTCTGACATGTTTGAAAACTTGTCCAACATTATAATTAGCTTTCGAAGCCCACCAAAAGAGACAAAACCAAAAATTAGCTTCAAGTCTTGCCAGGATTGCTCTTTAAACAAAAAAAATATATAAACAAAAAAATAAATCAATGGAGAATTAAATATAGTGGGGAATAGAGGAATCAGATGAAACTCAGCAGTAGTTAACATGTTTTGTGAGGTTGAGTTTGAACCCCAGAACATATGAAGATATGAATATCTATCTATCTATCTATCTATCTATCTATCTATCTATCTATCTATCTATCTATCTATCTATCTATCTATCTATCTATCATCTATCTATCTATCTATTATTCACTTTGGAGTGAAAGAGTCCAACTTAGGATCTCACACATGTGAAGTGTTCTATATTACTCTGATCCCAATTCACTCACATATGATGCCCTCTACCACTGAGATTCATCCCCTACACCTAATTTATATGCCTTAAATTAAATCCTTTGTTTTATATTACATATATACTCTACCATAGTATCAGGAAGTAAAAGAGAAAAAAGCATATGTGTGATTGGGGCAAAACCCAAGACCACCAACTATAGAATACTGATAAAAACAACAATGATGGAACAGAACTCTTAGAACTGTAAAGAAAGACTCCATCATAGGCTCCATCCTATGCATATGTGTGATGGGGCAAAAGCCAAGACCACCAACTACAGAAGATTGATTAAAACAACAATGATGGAACAGAACTCCTAGAACTGTAAAGAAAGACTCTATCATAGGCTCCACCCTTTGAACTGTGCAAATACCAAGATCTCTAGCTACAGAGGCAGAATTTTATCATCCACTATGAAGTGGAAAGTTTCCAGACACCACCAAAGGACCAAGAGGAGAGTAAAAGAACATGTAGGGAGCCCGTAGTTATTCCCATGACAGTATACTGCAAGGGCGGAGAAACCCTGTATCTCTTAGGCCAAGGGAATTCCCTTTCTAATATCCCCAATATTTACTGTGCCTATGCAAGAAAAGAGAGAGAGAGAGAGAGGAGAGAGAGAGAGAGAGAGAGAGAGAGAGAGAGAGAGAGAGAGAGAGAGAGAGAGAGAGAGAGAGAGAGAGAGAGAGAGAGAGAGAGAGAGAGAGAGAGAGAGAGAGAGAGAGAGAGAGAGAGAGAGAGAGAGAGAGAGAGAAGCACAAATTAACATTTTTGGGGTTTTGTTATTGTTTTTTGTTGCTTGGTCCCCCCCTCCCACATGGGTTTTCTTTTTTTGTTTGCTTTTTTTTTTCAGGACTTGGTTATTGTGTGGTTGGTGTTTTTATTGTTGTGGTGCTTTTCGAGTTTTTGTTTAAATTTTAAAATTTTTTTTTTAGTATTGTCAAGTTTCTTTCTTTTTCCCTTTCCAATCTTAAATTGATATTTACAGCCTCAGGACCCCTCTCATTTTTTGCTTATTTGATTTTTGCCCCATTTTATTTTTTTCTTTCCTTAAAACAGAACCACATAATTTGAACCATCTTGTTCTGCCTCACAAATTGAGGGGGAAATTATGGAGGGTACCAAGACCAGACAGTCGTATGAACATTAAGTAGAAATCAAAAAATGATCAGACTTAATTACAAAATCCAAAGCCAATGACAACAGAATCAACACCCAATCTACAATATGCTAGACACAGAGGGGATCACTTATATTAGCAACCCGGGGTTAAAGGAGGGGAATATGGGTTGCATGCTGGGAACAGGGGTGGAGGGAAGACAACATTGGTGGTGGGAATGCCTCTGATTCAATGTCATTATGTACCTAAAAATTACTGTGAAAGATTTGTAATCCACTTTGGTCAAAATAAAAATGAAAAAGAAAAAAAATAAGCATGTGTGTTTTGTTTCCAAGAATTTACACAGAAGATAGGTGTTTATTATTCCAGCTTAGTATACATACCTATTTATATGATAGAAAAGTAAATACATTGAATTTTTATTCTGGTTAACTGTGATATTTTTGGCATATATTCTGTTCCAAAAACTTACTGTGCAGTCAATATGTATTTCAAGTATAATTTAAAACCATTAAATTTTTTTTTAAAAAATATTCCACCAGACTCTTTAGGAAAATTCAGTGTCTTATAAAACACATGAGAACAAAAATTTTAATGAAAAGCCAGGAATTTCTGTTGTGCCATATTCCCCAAAAATAATTTGATAAGAATATATAAAAATAATGAGATAGGACATATATACCACACATTATGATATTGTTTTTATTAAATTTGTTAGACTTACTTTTAGAGGCAGTTTTATATAAATTTTATTATTGTTGTTATTGTTGTTGTTTTTGAGCATCACACCTGTGGTGCTCAAGGGTTGCTCCTGGCTCTGCACTCTAGCAGGCTTGGGATGCCTGGAATCAAACCACCATTCTGGTTCAGCCTCGTGCAAGGCAAACACCTCATTGCTATGAACTCTCCAGCCCCTGAACTTTATTTTTAAACTATCTCTGTGCAACGTTTCTTCCTAATTTTCAGAGAACAAACTTGTATCAAGCAGATACTTTGAGAATCTCAGTTTTGTAAACTGAGAAGTGGAATTGTCTTGGATGGTGGAACTAATTGCTATTTTTTTTCATGATTAAGAACTGCTATTGACATGCTGTCAGAATGTTCAAATGATCAATAATAGAGGCTGATTGTTTACTTTATTTAAACAGGTTCGATTAACAAATACAGGGTTTATAAATTATAGAGAGATGAGTCCTAGGTATATAATATTTCACCACCAATCCCACCAGTATCAACTCCCTTCACCAGTGTTCCCATACTTCATCATCTTCCTCACCTTCACACATACTTCCGGCATGCCACTTTGGTCTACACATTATAAGGTTCAGTGGTAGAAGCTTAGATCCCATGTTTTCAGTGTTACCTTAATAAAACAGAGCCTATAAGATCATTTAGTTCTGAAAGTAAATAATTCTCTGAAAACTGAATCAAAATTCTCAAATAATCATGGAGATAGAGGTCAAGAAAATGAGGTACTCAATAAAACATGAATATCTGTCAGAAAGTTTAGAAACAAAATCTATACACACCAGGGACTTGACAAGTAGGCTGTGAGGCCTTTGAGCAATTGCTTTCCATCTACAAATAGGTCAGTTTGATGTAGTTAGGACTGTGTTTCGAATTCAGAAAAAATTCTGGGAGATAGCTCAAGAGGTTAGTATTCATGCTTTGTTTATTGGAAGTCTGGTTTCCATCCCGGATGCATCACGGTCCCAAGACACATGCATGAAGGATGCCAAGAATGAAGCCAGAAGCAGCTTCATCCCTTGCAGCTGTGCATCCCTTGGATGTGCACCCCCCCCAAAAAAAAAAAACCTAGCTCATTAATTAAGTGAAAACTTCATTCTAAAATTAAGCTGGCAATATGTGGCCATTATCCTATTCTAATTATTATAATTATTCAGAAAGTTAGTGGGCAAAGGACTAGCTTTGATTCCTTGGCAGTGGTGTTTTTAACCTTGAAGCCTGCCTGATAGCAGTTCATAAACCTCTGATAGGTAGTAAGGGAAAGGAGATAAAAAGCTAAGGGATTTAAAGGCACATGAGCTGGGTTGGGAGAACTTGATTTTAAATGTTTTTACTGCAGATTCTCAATGTTGAGTTTTGTTTTTGTTATTGATGATGATGTTTTAAAGACAACAGAAAAGTAAGAGAAGTTAAGTAACCCACAGAAACATTGAATTCATTTCTTAACTTTGTAATTACCATAGAGCAGAGGCACAGAAACATGATCTCATCTTTAGTATCTGAGAGATGAAGGCACTGAATATATGCTTATAGCACTGGAGACTTTTTGATGCTTCCCAGAATAGTTTTATTTTAAGTCACTATTCCAACTGTTTATGATCTCCATAAAACTGTCAGTGCTGAGGTGGAGTTGGGGATAGAGGAAAAGATAAGGGGTTTGGAAGTAAAGTCATCCCACACAATGTATTATATAGTAATGCCACACTAAAATTGTTCTAGAAAAATGTAAAGTCTATATAGTATTGTAAAGTGGCTTTACCTTGTGGCATATATACCACCATAAACATAAATGATTTGTGTTATGACTAGACAAGTATTTCTTGGAAAGGAGTAGATGCAAGGAGAGAAGCTAGGTCAGCTGAGAATAAGTACAATATCTGTATTTTGGCCAGATGTAAGAGACATACAAACCTGTAAATAGATCAGCTTCTGACTTCTTCAAGCACTGAGCCTATATCAGATACATACATACTTTTTTATTCACGTTAACTTTAGTTTAAGAAGACCAAGTAGAAGCTTCCGACCCTACCTAGAATACTTACTTGATCCTACTTTAACTCTTTCAAACAAAAATTGGAAAATCTTTTATTTATTGTTATGCAAAAGTAAGTTGAGAATTATTTTTAAGTCCTTTATTCAAGCCAAGAATCAATGTATTTCTGCTGCAAAAAGAACATAGACATAGATAAATATGCATGGTATGATGATAATTGAGGCCTGACTTTCTTGAATCCAAATGGTAGGACTATATATCAAAATTTAGTAGAAAACACTTTAAAATTTAATGATTGAGAGTGACATTACTGTATCTTATAGTTTTGTGTCCCATAACTCAGTCCATGCTACTTTTTAACAAGTCAAACAAAATTAAAGTAGTCAATTGACTGGACAAACTATAATTGGAGAATTTCTATAGTTTTAGAGTATCCTGAGAAAATCACTAGGGAACTAAGAACACTCAGGAATTTTAAAGAATGGGTGAAATGAAAGCCACTTCTCTTTAAACTTGTCTTCACTAAGCAGAAAAAAAAAAAGAATTCATTGTCTGAAATAACTATCAGTGGAAAAGTGTGTCAGATATTTCCAAAATATTTCTACATACCATTATTCATGACACAAATCTTTTCAAAGATATAAATTATCAAATTCTGTTTTTTATAAAAATATCAAAATACTCTACTAAAAACAACAGACAGGAGTGAGTAAATGATAGACAAATAGTACTAAGTCAAGTCATGTTTGATGTAAAACATTTATTAAATTCTCTGGATACACACATATCTACCTAAAATATATATAATCTAAAGATGAAGAATAAAACAATTTAATTGATAAATTACCAACCAGATAAATAACAAATGATTATAAAATTTCTTATGGTTGGTGGTTTTCACAGGATTTGTTACTATCTAATTAATAGGCCATTGAAACAAAATTTTTAAAGACATAAACCTTAGGCAACTGTAAAAATAATAGTTAGAGGAACTCTTACAACTTTGGGCAAAATACTAGTGCAAAAAATAATAGAATGTGTGTTACTCCAGTAATGTCTGGTGAATCTTTGCACTTATATAATTTTTGATAATCTAGGAAGAATACCATGACAAGTAGGTTTTAACATGGACAAATGAATGGTTGTTAACCTGACAGTGGCTCTCTCAAAGTGAGATCTTGAAAGCTTATACAAATTTCACATCAGAATTCTCAGAAAAAAAATTTGATCTAATGTTAGGAAACTAAGTGGGGAACTATTTATCAGTCGAGATAGATAATCCAATAATGAAGGTGTTCTAATCAATTAATAATTGACTCCTCTGTTGGACTCATCTATAAGTGTTTCAACACATTATTGAGCAGTTCTCAGCAGTTTCAATACAGATTTTTTTCTAACAAATACATCCAGTTACAGGCCATTCCATGCTTAAAAATGAGCAGAAAAATTTGATACCAAAAATGAGTGGAATGCAGTTTAAACCTTGACTCTGCAACCCATCTTCAAGGTAGTCAATCACCTCAAATGTAAGGAAGAAAGAAGGTTGTGTGTGCCAGTGGAGTAGCATAATGAAGTTTGAGGTAGGAGAAAAAAAATCAAAGGAATCAAAACAACAACATAATCCTCTGGGTCAAAGATTTCGGACATTTTCAAAAAAACTATGAAATTCTGCCAAAATATAAAGCAAATAGAATTCAGTAATGGGGTGCTATACTAATTAGTAACCTGCAGTTCATCTCTCTAATGGAGTGTTATATTCATTTGTAACTGTAAAAACAGAAGAAATAATTGATGTTTTATGTTGAATAGCAATGTCTGATTTCAAGAGTATTGTATAATCAATTTAACCTTATTAGAAACAAGATGGTTCTAAAACTGATGTGGGTATATCTGAGCCAAGATGACATACAAATCAGATCTAAATTTGAAATTATTTTTAAAGTATAAACTTACCAATATATTATTTAGAAGCTCCTGGAACTAGGATAGAAGGATAATTAGCCCTTAAGACAGTCTAGTGAAGATATAAACAGCTAACAGGAAATTTAATCCATTTCCCTTCCCCTGTTCTGTCAGACCAAAGCTGTACTCAGGGTTTACTCCTAGCTCTGCACTCAGGAATCACTTCCAGAAAGGGTTTGAAAGTTTGGGCATTATATAGGATGCCGGGAAATCTAACCAAGTTGCCCATAAGCAAAGCAAACACCCCATTGTAAACCCTATTGTACTATTTCTCTGGCCCCATAGTCACTCATAGAAACTTCATCTTCATTAAGCAGAAACAAAACATCAAAGCTGTTTCTCATTGGGGGGGGGTAAAATAGAAAAATAGAAAAGGCAACTAATTTTACACAAATGCTGAATAATGTAAAATGTATTAGGTTACTGATTTTAACATTTTCTTGGAATTTAAGAGGAAAACAAAGGATATAAACAAATCTTACCTGCTTATTGATCTCTTCAAGAGAAATGTATGCAGGCAGTTGTTAAGTGAGGCATTGAGGAAATTCTGAACACAAAATGCTTGGGATTATGCCTGAAAAAAAGTGATGAACTCAAGTTCAGCTAGAAGAATGAGTAGTGGCAATTAATTATCTAAAATGTATACATATATAATATATATTTTTTATTCTCTTTTGAGGTCACCTTGGGTGGAGTTCAGAACTTGTTCCTCTAACCTCAGAAATATCTCCTGTTCGTTTATATTTGGTGGTGGATATGAAACTGGGCTTAGCCATGTGCAAAACAAATACATTAACACTTGTAAACCTCAAAACTATCTTTCTAATATTAGAACATGCTGATTCTGTTAAATATTTTAAATTAATATTAGGGAAACCAGTATACTAAAGTATTATTTATTTATATTCTATATTTTTAATTAAAATCATCTTTTGTTGGGCATTCTCATGGAAATTTTGAAGCAAAATATCTTCCATATTTAATCTCCCTTTATAAGTAAAATTGCATGGAAAGTAAGGTCTGTGCATATTGGTATGTGATCAACAATATAAAAATGATATATTTTAATTCTAAGCAAAATATGATAAAATGCTGAAGAAAATTATTACTAATAACTATATTCCAAAATAATAGAATTGGCAGGTAAAATAATCAATTATGAAAAACACAGGTATTCTGCATTTTCCAAAATATTTTCACAGATGGAAAAGATTTGACATTTTTATATGCTGCTTCAATTAGTACCTCCTACTTATAGTATTGTAAGTATTCTGTTATAGGCCATTTTTCACTCCTATTCTGAAAAAACGCCTTTCTGCATGCATATATAAGCTGTTTTTAGCCTGTATTTCAAGAACTGTGAAAGGTGTCATTCATTTTTGTCACATAAATTAGCACCAGCTACAAAGAACTCATAAAGTTATCTTGAAATAACATAAGTTCTAATTTAGTATGTCTGTAATAAACAATATAATAATTTGCTGTGCCAGAGTCCTAAAAAATCTCAAAGCCGTATTTTGTGAATATAAAATTGTTGTGACATTGTCAAATATTTTGAAGTAAACATCTGGAAGCAAAATAATAATCTTAGTTTTCTCATTCTAGCAATACATGTTCAACAAAGATGGCTGTATTGGCATATTACTCATTTAAGAAAATCCTAGTTGTTTTAAGTATCAAATGTGATACATTGCTAAAATGTGATGATCAATTTATAGTGAATTTCTTTTTAGCAATCATCTAAGCTTTAGGATACATATCAATATCTAAAGGGTAGTATATTTTTATATATCTACATATATCTACATATATATATATATCTTGATAAACCAACTCTGCTAGGAGGTACAACAGCTGGTTGTTCCATAGCAATTTACATTATTTTCTGAAAATACTAATAGCCCAGGTATTGAAAAAAAATCCAAGTACTCACAGTAATCAATAGAGAAAATGGAATATTAATCAATAACAATAAATAGTAGAAAGTAAAAATACTGTATCATCTAAGTAATATGTGGACTATGAAGAAATAAAAAAAGAATAAAAATCTAAATTAAAACATATTCTTAGACTTGGATCTTGGCATAAGACTAACAAAGTGAGAATGACATACTGACAATTAAAAGGGGTTCAATGGACACTGGTGAAATGATATTGCTACTTTGGTGTGTTTGTGGTGTGTATCCTGTACTATGAAGATGTGAGGAATTTTAGCACTTCAGCATACTCAATTAAATAAGCAGTAATTTCATATCAAATACGATCATATCCTGATTAATATTGGTCATAAAACATAAATGGCCAACTATGGATGGGAATTGAAATATAACTAGAAAACTCACATTACTTATTTCAATGAATAATAGTATAGAAGATCTAGATTCAGTAGCAAATTTTTATAATAAACGTATTTATTATAAAGATTTTTTTCCCCATAGAACCCTGTTACTCCAATTGTGGGCATTTATCACAAATACAATAGTAAACAACAACAAAGATCTATGTTGATCCTAATCCTTTGATCAATATGAGAGTATTTGCATTAGTTCTACTTATTACAGTTAAATATTAAAAAAGAATGTCATTCAAAAGCAAATGGATGATAAAATTCATTAATCAATGGGACACTATTAACAATAGAAAGGTAGAGTCAATTATAAAACCAAGATTATTGTTAATATAAAATTATTGATGCTAATTTGGGTGTGGAGAAATAATAAAGGATAGCATGCATCAGATCCTAGTTTATTCCCTGGCACAGAATATGGTTTTCTGAGCACTGCCAAGAGTGATCACAGAATGAAGAACCAATATGACTTGAGTACCACCAGGTTTGTTTCCAAAGAATTACTCTAAATGAAAGAAGCCAGCTGGTACCTGACTGAGAAACAGCTAAGTAATGAAATCTATCAAAAGAAGAAACTGATGCATATATTTATACATATATTTCTGAATAATCATACATATATAACACCGAGAATAATTTTTACACTAATAATTCTCTTGAAGAAAAATTACCACTATCCTTTCATTCACTCTAGTAGAATAGGGGGAATGAAAGAAAGACTCCAAGGTAATAAAGTGAGTGAATTGATTGGATAAAGAACTTAAAGTATTTTTTAGTGCTGCCGATGGTCAGAACCTATCTAATAGAACTTTATTCTTGTAAAGTAGAAGAGGCAAAACAAAATTAAAAAAAAAAAAGAATCTATTTCTAAAGAGAATGAGAGTTGAATATTTTCATTGCTCTGTTTTAGGATAATACAAATTTATGTATTCATTATTTCTGTATGTATTCATGGACTGCTAGTGCATGCACTCAAAATTAACTAAAATACTTTTTACATGGTGTCTTTCTTAATCTGAAGCTAAGGTTTTTATGACATATTATTGACCACAACCAACCACAGCATCTAATTTGCAAGTCTTGTGAAGTTCCTCTGAGTTATATGAGATTATCTAGAACTATAATGTTATTCACATAAGCCAAATATTTACAGTTTTTTTTTACCATTTTATGTTTTAATTCTTTGCTTTTTTACATTATTGCCTATTTACCTCTATTTACCTCTCCTTTCTCTGAATTACTCATTTTTAATGCCTCTAGAGCCTTTTACCTCATAGTGTGTTAATTTACTCCCTGTTTTTCTATTTATTTCCTCTAGATATATCTTTTTTTCACAGCATATGAACTTTATGATAAAACATCTTTTCTAATTTTAAACTATCTGCTTGATAGTTTAAAACCTTAAGCCAACACATCTTATGTATTTCCTTGTCATCTTAATTATTCTCAAATGTTTTTTCGATATTTTTCAAACGTCTTTGCAGTGGCTGTGCTTGACTTGTTTGTTTTCTTTTAAACTCTTTTAATGCTTTCAGTTTGAGTTTTGAACACAGCTTGAAATCATATTCCCAGTTGGCTTTCATTTTTTATTCATTATAGAAGTCGATTGAACTTTATTCATTTCTCTACTTTCAACTATTCCTAGACCAGATAACCTTCCCTCCTTATAGAGAGAATTAAACAAGATTATTAGTGATGAATTCCCTTAACTTTATCCACCAATAAATATATTGGTTCTCAATTCAGTTCTTTTCTTTTATAAGTTTAAGTGAAATCATTGCTACTTTCTCATATATAATTCATTGTATTACATGCCGACATGACGCCATTCCCTGCTACAAATTCTGTGAGGGCTTTGCTCTATAAGATCTTTATTTAGAGACCTCAACTGTTTTTCTTCTTGAATCTTTGCCACGAGATATAAAAAATTGAAGTTTCAACCACCATAAGAACCAAATAAATTAACAAAGTTATCACACTCCTACATTAAGAGTTAATTTCTAGACAATGATAATTTATTTCTTCCAGTTTACAAGTTTCTAGAAATAATATTTTAAAATGACAAACTTTACTTTCTCACTCTTTGTATATTCATCCATCTGGCTTCAACAGTTATTTCACTGAAAAATTGCTCTTATATAGGCCAACAGGCCAGATGGTTCTGGAAACATATACTATGAGTTGGAAACACTGAGAAGAATCTGAGATTTTTTTCCCACATTTTTAAGTGAGGCGTGAAGACTATCAGAATCAGAAATGCTATGTGAGATCGCTTTCTATTTCACAGGCAAATTATGGCAAAATTCAAATCTACAACACATGTCAATCTTCTTGTATTTAGCAGTCACTAAACTTCATTTAAAAATGTGCATGTCTGACTATACAGTTGACAAAGTGTTTATTTTATCTTAATTTAATGAAGTATAGGTAAAACAGACCAACATATGCTATCAATTAATTATTTAAATTTCTGAAACAGCTCATTTTTCATTTTAAAAGTTTTATGGTAAATATTTCTATAACACAAGAAGATAGTTTGGTTCTAAATAAAAAGTATTTATATTAATCCAAATAATCACTTACTAGTTAGAGGACATAATTTTAATGATGGGATACCAACACATATTTTAATGAATACATACATACTCTACATGTAAATTTTAAAAATGCTTTTATATTTATTATAGACTTTGTAGAAAATAAGGTATTAAATTGTTAAAGGAATGTTAAATGTTAAATGTTAAATGACATTTGTTGTAGGAAATTTGTTAATAAACATCAAGCTTTTTGCTATTTAACTTTGGCTTTTAAAATTACTACTTGGCCTTATATTGAAATGCTTATCATTTAAGTATTATATGAAAATTTACATATAAAATTTATATTAAAATTTATTTATTTATTTGGGGGGGGTCACACCTGACAGAGGTCAGGAGTTACTCCTGGCTCTAAGTTCAGACATCGCTCCTGGCAAGCTCAGGGACCATATGGGATGCTTGGATTTAAACCACTGTCTTTGCTGGATCAGCTGCAAGTAAAGCAAATGCTTTCTCTACCACTGTGCTATTTCTCCAGCCCCTTAGATTGAAATTTAAAACTATTTTAAATTTAAAAGTCCATATCAAGTTATACCAATCTATCTTCTCTTTGAGTGATCTTTGTAGTGATTGAGTCACCAGGATTACTCTCAATGTGTTTGAGACTGGAATCAGATCCTGGTACGTGGTAGACATTTGCTCTATTTTGTAAACTATCATCCTGTCCCAATGCTAGACTTGATGCCTTTCCTTATTCTCTTAAGAAAATGCATACATTATTTTTAAAAAATGGATTTTACATATGACCATGTTTTAGAATAAAATCTATTTATTGCATTTTATAGATAAAGCATATAATTCAATCACTGTATTAACTTTATTTTTAAAGTCACTAGGTGATAAATTCTAGTATTTACAGTGTTTTCTCATCTACCCTACTTGTTATGGTAGTGCAGATAACAAACATTTCCAAAATTTTTTAAAAATGTTTTGTATAAGAAGAGTTCCTTTCTCTCCACATCCCTGCCAGCACTGCTTGTTCTCATTCTTTGTGATGTGTGCCAATCTCATAGTTGTTTTGATTTGCATCTCCGTGATGATTAGTGATGAGGAACATTTTTTCATGTGTCTTTTGGCCATTTGTATTTCTTCTCTGTCAAAGTGTTTGTCCATTTCTTCTCCCCATTTTTTAATGGGATTAAATTTTTTTTCTTGTAAAGTTCTGTCAGTGACTTGTATATTTTGGAGATTAGCCCCTATTCTGATGGGTATTGGGTGAATACTTTCTCCCACTCTTGGGTGGCTCTTGTATCCTGGGCACTATTTCTTTTGAGGTGCAGAAGCTCCTCAGCTTAATATATTCCCATCTGTTAATCTCTGCTTTCACTTGCTTGGAGAGTGCAGTTTCCTCCTTGAAGATGCCTGTAGTCTCAATGTCCTGGGGTGTTTTGCCTAAGTGTTGTTCTATATATCTTATGGTTTTGGGTCTGATATCGAGGTCTTTAATCCATTTGGATTTTACCTTTATTCATGAAGTTAACTGGGGGTCTAAGTTCAATTTTTTGCAAGTGGCTAGCCAGTTGTGCCAACACCACTTGTTGAAGAGGCTTTCTTTGCTCTATTTAGGATTTCATGCTCCCTTATCAAAAATTAGATGATTGTACGTCTGTGGAACATTCTCTGAGTATTCAAACCTGTTCCACTGATCTGAGGGCCTGCCTTTATTCCAATACATGCTGTTTTGATAGCTATTGCTTTGTAGTACAGTTTAAAGTTGGGGAAAGTAATTCCTCCCATATTCTTTTTCCCAATGATTGCTTTAGCTATTCTAGGTGTTTATTGTTACAAATAAAGTTTAAAAGTGCCTGATCCACTACTTTGAAGAATGTCATGGATATCTTTAGAGGGATCACATTAAATCTATACAATGCTTTTGGAAGTATTGCCATTTTAATGATGTTAATCCTGCCAATCCATGAGCAGGGTATGTGTTTCCATTTCTGAGTGTCCTTTATTATTTCTTGGTGCAGAGTTTTATAGTTTTCTTTGTATAGGTCCTTCACATTTTTAATCAAGTTGATTCCAAGATATTTGAGTTTGTGTGGCATCATTGTGAATGGGGTTGTTTTCTTAATGCCCATTTCTTCCTTATTACTATTGGTGTATAGGAAAGCCATTGATTTTTGTGTGGTGGGAAAGCCGTCTAGTTCAACCTTTATGGAAAGCAATATGGAGATTCCTCCAAAAACTGGAAATCAAGCTCCGATACAATCCAGCTATACCACTTATAGGAATATACCCTAGGAACATGAAAATACAATACAAAAATCCCTTCCTTACACCTATATTCATTACAGCACTATTTAACATAGCAAGACCCTGGAAACAACCAAGATGCCCTTTAACAGATGAATGGCTAAAGAATCTGTTTTACATAAACACAATGGAATATTATGCAGCTCTCAGGAAAGATGAAGTCATGAAATTTTTCTATACATGGATGTACATGGAATCTATTATTCTCAGTGAAATAAGTCAGAGAGAGATGCAGAATGGTCTCACTCATCTATGGGTTTTAAGAAAAATGAAAGACATTCTTGTGATGATAATTTTCAGACATAAAAGAGAGACGGGCTGGAAGTTACAGCTCACCTCATGAAGCTCACCAGAAACAGGGATGAGTTTAGTTATATAAATAACTACATTTTGAACTATCCTAATAATCAGAATGTATAAGGGAAATAGAAAGCCTGTCTAGGTACAAGCAGGGGTTGGTTGAGGAGGAGGGAGATTTGGGACATTGGTGATGGGAATGTTGCACTGATGATGGGTGGTGTTCTTTACATGACTGAAACCCAAATACAATCATGTATGTAATCAAGGTATTTAAATAAAATATAAAAAATGTTTTGAAAAGGAGCCAGAGCAATGTCACAGGTGGTAAAGCCTTTGCTGTACATGCACTAACCTAGGACGGATCTCGGTTTGATCCCCGGGCATCCCACATGGTCCCCAAACCAGGAGTGATTTTTGAAAGCATAGCCAGGAGTAACCCCTAAGAGCCACTGGATGTGGCCCAAAAACCAAAGAAAGAGAAAAAATTTTGTAAAATATTTTTTTGTTGTAAATATATATTATACTATGTATGTATACACATATACGCATATACACAAATATACGAACACAGATACAGAATCTAAACTATATTAAACGTGTACCTTCAAATTAAACAAAAGTAACATGGTTAGATCTTAATTGTTATCATTATACACTCAAATTGTATTCAAATGCATAACAAATTATTCTAGTCTTTAACTCCATCAAAATGGCAAAGACATTAGTACTGTGATTACATGAGATTTATATGGTAAACAACTGTCTAGCCATACTTGAAGTAAATAAAGACAAACATTTTATGTTTCACTTGAATAATTAATTTAATCGACTATTCCTATGAACTATTTTCTGAATTGTTATTCATTTATTTACCTCTAATCCTTAATTAGTAGCATAGTTATAACACATTCTGTTCAAAACTTATTATTCAAAAACTGTTATAGGTAGATTAGTGGGGTCCTTGGAAATGCACTTTGGAGAACAATAAAATTTAGGCAGAGAGTTGCTAGCCCTGAAGAAGGCAAAAAGGCATAAAGACCTTTGATATGTAAATCGTGAGCTTTTTGTAAAGGAGAAACAGAGGTATCACTCAGATGCAGAAATCCCACAGAACTCCCCCTTAGAAAAGAAGAAATACAAGAATTATCTACAAAACTATGAGACTATGAAGAGTACAAGGCTTTTCCTATGGCATTACCCAGATTAACTGTTATTATGCAAAGCTCCAGAAAAAAAAAATTGGAAGAACTGTTTAAAACCTTTTTCCAAAAGTCATTTAGGACCTAATCTTCAAGTGCATGTTCTTCCCTTAGCAAATATCTTAGCTTATTTTTCTTCCTGTACCTTTGCTTACTTATTCCTGTGGTCTCTCTTGCATACATACTTCTCCTTTTATCTCCGTTTAGATTTTTCTAAAAATCTAAATAGTCAATAAAACTACCTTGAGAAGCTGAAGTGAAAATAGAGCAGGGAAGGTGCATGCCTTGCACACAGCCAATCTGGAGACATCCCAGCATTCCATATGGGAGTGATCCCTGAGCACTGTGTCAGGAGCAAGCCTTGAGGATCTTTGGTTCTTGCCCCCCAAATATAACCAACCAAACAAAAACAGAAACTACCTTGTTTTACTATTTTATCCCCTATTGAAAGTCCTTTCTCTAAAGAATGGCTACAAACCCTGAAAATTGAACTTTTGAATTCTGTGTTTCATGCTAATGTAAACAAACATTTCCTCCCAATTGTGTGGGTTCAATAGGAGCTTTAGAGAGGTGGTAACACTCTTGTCAATCTTACTTCCTCACTCCCCACTTTATTAAGCTACCAGCAACAGAAAATATGCATTTTTTATTTTAAGGAAAATATTAAAGAAATGTATTTTATTCTGTTTTCTTTTGTATCAAGTTTTATACATTGTCATAACTTTTTATGTCCTAGTATTAGCATAAATTTCTCTATCTTCTAGTTAGAATACTTTTTTAAATAGGACAGATACAAAAAATATTCTTCTACCTTTCCAACTGCAATTAGTTTTAATTATCTTTCAGAAGAAATTCCTCTGTTTTGTCTTTAAAAAGTAATTTTTTGGCCTAGAACAGTAGTCTAGAGGGTGACATTATTATTTTTTTTTTTTTTTGCCAGTGGCTGACCCAGTTTTGAACCCTGTCACCCACTATGATTTTTTTAGTCTCACCAAGTATAATCTCTGAGTACAGAGCTGGGAGTAATTCCTGAGCACTGCTGTAGTTTCTCTGCCCCTACATAAACAAATAAACAAAATTTGCAACCTTTTCTTTGTAAAGTAAAAACATTTACTGCTTTAATTTTGTCATCATGAAAATAAAGCGAAGCTCATTTTTTATATTTATTTTACCAAAATTGCTATTTAAGTCCCTTAAGTAAAATGACCTCTATAAATACAAAATGTTTTCACTTGTTTTTATTTTGTGAACATACCCAGCAGTACTGGAGATCAAACCAGGGTCAGGATTGTGCTGGACTTGCTATACTATACCTCCAGTCCAAATAAACACATTTTTTGCACATTTAGATCAAGTATTAATTTAGTAAAGCCTCTGTGACTTTTTTTTTGCTTGTTTGTTTGTTTTTGGTTTTGGGGCCAAACCCAGTGATGTTTAGGGGTTCCTCCTGGCTATGCACTCAGAAATCGCTCCTGGGTTGGGGGAACTTATGGGATGCTGGGAGATCAAACCGTGGTCTGTCCTAGGTTAGGGAGTGCAAGGCAGATGCCCTACAGCTTGTGCAGTGCTCCAGTCAATCCGCTGTGATATTTATTGTTAGAAAATCCATATCTTTATGTAGAAATTAAAATGCATGTTTTGTATAGATTTAAAGTAAAGAAAATTTAATTAAAACTGTACTGCTCTGTAAATTTAATCTAATAATTTTTATAACTCAGTTAACTTAATAAAATAACACATGTTTACATTTTGAAAGTACCTTAATACATTAGTTTGTATTTCTACTTTATGAAACAATATTTCATGAAATTGCTAGTAGAGCATTCAAATCATTCTCAAGGTTTATTTGTTTTGTTTTTTGGGGGGCCACACCCATTTGACACTCAGGGGTTACTCTTGGCTATGTGCTCAGAAATCGTCCCTGGCTTGGTGGGACCATGTGGGACACTGGGGGACACAGTCCGTCCTAGGCTAGTGCTTGCATGGTAGATGTCTTACCTCTAGCGCCATCTCTCCAGCTCCATCATTCTCAAATTTTAAATAATATTTTAATATTGATATATGATTATCTAAATATTATCTTTTTTTCCCTAAAAGAATAACTGTCTTGTATTTCTTTCAGTTCATAAATATACAGAAACTTTACCTGAATTTATATTATGATCCACAGCTGAGAGCACTCTCCTAGTCTGTTAACAAAACTGAATTTTCCTCGAAGGAAAAACAAAGTAACCAATTATCTAGTATATGAAGCTAGGATTATAAAAAGCCAACTTTTTCCTATGATTTATAGTGACTCCCCAAATATTACAACTATTAATACTCAAAGGAGACAGATTCCAAGTCTTAGTAGCATTAGTCTTTAACTCCACAGATCTACTTTCCTTTATTGGGGGAGAGGGGTATAATGGGAAGAGGGGGTTGTTGGGCTATATACCTGGTTGTGCTCAGGAATCACACCTGGCAGATTCAGAGAACCATATAGGATGACAGGAGTTAAGTCAGTCGCATGAAAGGCAAACACTCCACCCACTCCCTAATTCCACAGTTGTAGAAAACTAGCAAGAGTTGTGGGTAAAATCTAGTGGATGGTTCAATCCCCAATGACAGGCCCATCCTATACACTGTTTGATACAAGGAATGATTAGACACAACTATGCTTTTCCCTTCATTTCCTAGCCAACTTCTATTAACTAAACCAGTGGGGAAAAAAGTAGTTCCAGTTAAATCCCACTACATATGATACTATTATATTTGAATGTAGGCATATTTATCCTTTCTGAAATTCATGATTTCATTCAAAATAATGTCATATAACCTAATCCCAAAGGAGATTAAACTGACTTCCCTTCCGCATTCCAATAATTTCTTCTATCTCAAGTTACTGTTTTCAAGATACTAGTGGTGGTGCAAGCGGTAGGGCGTTTGCCTTGCATGTGCTGACCTAGGACAGACCACGGTTCAATCGACCCTGACGTCCCATATGGTCCCACCCCCTAAACCAGGAGTGATTTCTGAGTGTATAGCCAGGAGTAACTCCTGACTGTCACCAGGTGTGGCCCAAAAACAAAACAAAACAAAAAAACAAACAAACAAAAGATACTATCATTGGTTAAAACATTCACTGGTTACAAGTCTTTTTTAGGTTAGCTCAGATGGTTGTGACCTACGTACAGAAAAAATGTTTTACTGTTGAGTAAGGAAAGGTTTTTCTGATCTGCAGAAAATAAAGGAACAAGTTCACCATAAAACCCTTTTGCAAAGCTTATCTGTAGTGATTATATATGGATAATATAAGGTTTAAGATCTCTTTGTAAGATATGAAAGTGCATAATTCTGATTTGTCTAAAACTTTACTGAAACATTGTCACACAAAGCTTATTTTTTTCTTCTGACCTTCTTTGAAAAAGGAATAAAAAAATATCAGGTTATTACAAATCTCAGAAAGCCTATTTTGTTATAAGAAGTGAGACTTGTAGATTACAATTGAAAGTAAATTGAGGATATTGAGCTAAAGTCAGAGAAAAAATATGGGATAATAATTTTTTCTTGTTTCATGTCACATTTCTCTTGGGTATATAATATTAGAAGAGAAATTCAGTTGCTTAGAACTATATGCTCTCAAATGTTAAGTCAACATAAAGCAATTCCAGTAAAATGGTTTATTTGTCCTAATTTAAATTGTAAAGACATTAGTGAAATAATATCCATATGTCAATTTTGTCACTGTAATAAATTATTTGCTATATTAATAAAATTATCCATAATATTGGAAGAAGAAAAATATTTGGTAAATAAATTATGACTATCCTTGTTATGAATGAAGAAAATATAAGTAACTGACAGAAAACTATTTATTTTTAAAAAATGTTTAGTTTAAGTATTAATTAGCCAATCATTAAAAAAAGAGTACTGATATGCAATAAACATAGGTTATCATTATGTTATATCTGAATGTCTATTTTTAACTACTGGTTGTCTATTCATTTTAAAAGTTTGGAGAACAGATAGATTTGTGAAATAGAGGAAACATATTAAAACACGGGGCTAATTTAGCATTGAAAGAAAATTAATTGAAATGATCTGATACTGTACAATAAAGTTCAGAGATTTCTATGTGAGACTTGCAAAGTGTTCTGTGTTAACAACTTGTCTTGTTTCTACGTTTAATTGCCTTCAGCTGTTTTAACAAGGGAGCATCATCAAGAAATTTCAATGCTTTGGCCAGATCAATGATAAAGGCATCCTAACTCACCCTTGCTCATCACTCTCACCACAAGATTGATAAATATCAAAAGGATTAATTAAATGAAGTATTTAGGCTAGCCCTGTAACTAAAATATCATCCAAATACAAAGCACAACACAATTCCTCAGAGTTGCTGAACCCCTTAGGGAAAAAGAACACAGATATCCAAAGTTGGGTCTGAAAACTAAACAAAATGTTCACACATTTCCTATTTATCTGATGCAAAAACCATAAAAAATGGAACGGTCGACAGCACAAGCAAATCCTAAAGTAAATAAAGGGCCGAATGATGGACTAAATGCATGCAACTAATCATTCCGATTTTTCTTTGTCTCTGTTTCTCTGTTTTCTGCCTTTGTGCTGTCCCTAATAGAGACACATATAAACAACTTGAAAATGGTGCTTTAGAAAAACAAATATGTATTAAGCTTATTCTATACACCTCTTAATATCCATGTGTATAAAACTATTTGAGTTCACAAAAAAAAAGCTATGTAGTATAATAGTTCTGATCAATTATGACTTAGGAAAAATGCTTTGAAAATACCAGCAAGGGCTGGAATAATATAATAGCCCTTGGGCATTTGCCTTGCATGCAGCCTACCTGGGTCAACCCTGGTTTATTCTCGGCATCCAATATGGTCCTTCCAGTCTGCCAGTAGCAATCTTTGAGCACAGAACCAGGATTGAACACTGAGTGCCACCTGGTATGGCCCCCCCAAAATAAATAAATAAATAAATAAATAAATATTTTAAAAATAGCTAGAAAACAAGAGAAGTTTATGTTAGTCTAATATTTGTAAATATTTGTGTACAAATAGTGGAGATAGATAAGAAGTTTTAGGTCTCCAGGATAATATATACCACCCCTTTTCCTTCAATTGTAATTTTGATGTCCCCCCATTGATGATGCATCTTGAGCGTCCTGGCTTTGTAGGGGCAGCAAAGTTCTTCACCTTCCAGCATTAAATTGCCAATCTGGCTCTGGTTCAGAGAGAATTTTATCCAAATTAAAAAAAAAAATCATTTCAGGGCCAGAGCGGTGGCTCAAACTGTAAGTTGTCTGCCTTGCCCGGGCTAACCTAGGAAGGACAGCAGTTTGACCCCCCGCAGCGATCCCCTGGTGTCCCATATGGTCCCCCAAGTCAGCAGCAATTTCTGAGCTCATAGCCAGAAGTATCCTCAGAGCATTACTGGGTGTGGCTTCAAAACCAACCAACAAACAAACAAACAAAATAAAATAAAATAAAAATTCTTCCAAAATTTTGCCAAGGGGTTCCTTGACTTTTCTAACTAACTACCTGTTTTTATTTCACTTTTTAGAGTATATATGTTTGAAGATTGTTCTGTTATTGTTTCTTGCTGGTAAGCGTCTTATGTAAGAAAGTGATATATTTATTGATTATTTTGATGGGACCATTAGTAAAAGGTTTATCTTCTGGTCACCAAAATCTGAAAGAAAAGCAGCAGATAGTTAAAATAATATTGTTTTCAAAAGAACTATGATCATGGGGAAATAAAAAGTATTCTTTCTTTCCTAGCAAGGGGACAATGGTGTATAGTTTGATAAAATAATTATCCTAGAATAATAAGATAATTAAAAATAAGTCACTAAAATAACATATATCTTTTTCTAGACTAACAATGGCAGAAAGTAATCATTTCTCTGATCAAGTCCAGACTAATATTTTTCCCATACAATAAATTGATCCAGTTCCATAAACATGGGGATGTAACTGTAATTGATTGCAATGATATATCTATTATTTATAGAGAGAGCCGATTCATTTCTTGGAATTTAAACACCGCCTGGCAACCCTGACAGTTTAGAGAGGGTCACAACCCAAATATACAGCGTGCACAGGAAATACTTTTATCTGCATAATTGTGGGCCCACTTTAATAGTCCTGTTTCTTCCAGTTCATTGATTACTATAAGGTACAATGTCAGAGAAAAGATATATTGCTTGCTTTTAGAACAAAAAGTTATTTTTTTTTTACTTAAAAGAAAAAAAAATGTTTAGATCCTTGCTGCATTCACAGGCATAAGCTGCTTTGTTTACTTCAGCACTTCATCACTAGTGGATAGGTGTAGAACTGATTTTAATCTGGTAAGATTAACTAGAAATTTGATTAAATTTTATAGCAGGCTTGTTATGGAATGTTTTGGAGGACTTGGTAAGGTTTCATCTACTTAGGCAATATTTTATCAGAGGAGTTAAGTCCTCTACTAGTAAAACAGGAATTGCTACCTAGGTTTGAGCTAGTTTTTTGTATGGTTTAGAAAGTTGGGTGGGGTTGAACTGCCACATTAAACTGCTCTGAGATGCTGTAAAAGCTTGTTTTCATGGGTTAGCTTTATTTTTCTGGAATTATAGGAGTATTTTCATGTGACTGGCAGACACCATTAGCCAATGTTTTAGAAATTTCTCTCTTAGGGGCTGTATCTCTTTTTTAGCTCACACTTAATGGAATGTCACCAACACTAGGGACATGCTATATTTTCTTTAAATTTGATCCTCACTGGAGCAGTTTTTAGAGAAATTCTAGGTATTCCCTGGTCCCACATCACAGGTTTATAGTGTCTTTACTCTCTTGAGGAAGATCTTAAACTTCTGGGGCAGAATAAGTGCCAGCATGCCTATAAAGACATCGTTTTTTCCGATGAGGGGAAAAAACGTGGACAATAATTCTAAGAGGTGCATTTTATCTCTCCCTAGAAAAGATGCTGAGCATTCTGGGAAAATAAAGGAAGATTAAATAAAATAGCATTTTGATAACTGTAGCTCATTTATTGAATTAATTTCCACTTTCAGGTAGTTTCTAGCACCATAATTTCAGAAAATGAAAAAGTTTTGAGAGATGCTAAGAATCTTGGCTATGGGCAGAGTAGGTTGTTCCCATATCGATTAAGGAATTTATTTCTATCTGCCATGACAAGGGCCACTTTTGACACAGCTTTTGTGATTACTGGATAAGGGTAGAGTGTAAAAGAAGACCTAGAGCTTATTCAGCCATCCAGTGATGTTTCTTTTTTTTGGGGGGGGGTCCTCAAACTTTTTAAACAGGGGGCCAGTTCACTGTCCCTTCAGACCATTGGAGGGTCTGACTATAGTAAAAACAAAACTTATGAACGAATTCTTATGCACACTGCATATATCTTATTTTGCAATGAAGAAACAAAACAAAACAAAACAATGAAGATACAAATACAATATGTGGCCCACGGGTCATAGGTTGAGGACCACTGGAAGGTCTAGCAGATGATCACAGATCTGAATGTTCTCTGCTCTTCTGTCTTGCTTTTCTTCAGTGGAAATATATTCCTGTTCTGTCTGAATAATTCTCTAATAGTTGCCTCTGATTCTTCATGTTACAGGTTTTATTGAATGCAGTTGCTATTATATTGCAATAGAACCTGTAACTGAAACCTCTTCTTACTATTTGGAATTCATTTTCCTTAGTTCAACTTTTATTTTAAATAAAGATACGATCAATAATTTGCATTCTAGTGCTTTGTGGTCAATTTATTCCAGAATTGTTTTTCTCCTTGTAGAAGGAGGCACATTAGTTCATGAAATAAGGACCTATTGAAAGGACTAGAGCAAAAATACAGCAGTTTAGATTTTTTTTTTTTGCATATGCCTTACTGGGATTTGATCCTTTGCATATTATATGTTCCCTCAAATCTTCCAGGAGCCATTCCTGACTTCCAAGCCCTGAACACTGCCAAATATGACCCAATTTAACCTCTCCAGTGAAAAATAAAATCAGAATATGTTGAAAGACCTTTTACTAACAAATTGTGTTATTGATCTTTCTTAAAATACTCTAAATTATTTTTTAATTCTCAGAATATATGAAAAATTGTATATGCACATTTTCATAAAATTATCTTTTATTTATATGTTACTCTTTTTATTTTTACTTGTTTTGAGTGAGATACATACATAGACACAGGACATATTCTTGTCTCTGTGCTCAGGGATCACTATTAGCACATTCCAGGAAAAATGCCATGTATCAATCCAAGATCAGCTTTGTTAAAAAAATTCTTTAAATTCTTTACTACATATTTTTGCAAAGGTAGTTCTTTAAATCCTTTAATATCTCTCTGTACCCTCAATACATTTCTCCAAATCAAAAATAAATCAATCAAAAGTTATTATTAAATATTCAGATATTTTAATCTTGTCTAGTCACAGGAATATTTTATGTAAAAAATCACATTTTATTACTTATGATATCTTCCTATTGCATATTTGTATACTGAGACTTCCAGTTTTATAATTTTGTGGATGAGAAAATAATAATGAAAACAGCCTAATTGAAAATATATTTTTCTGGAGTGATATTTTTCTGCAGTGTATGTTTCTAAATTCTTGTATTATTTTTCTTATACTTCACTCATCAACTGGTTTTATACTAATTATTCAGTAGAATTAATCTCTTTTGTATCTGGCAATTAAGTATGTCATCATTGTAACAGTAAATATGAATTGTATTTATTTTTTGTAACCAACTTTCCTCAACAACAAAAAATAAAAAATTTTCATGTAAAAGTGTTTTCATTACTAATGGAATCAAACCATTTAATATTCTTACCATAAATAAGAAAAAGCTTAAAAAATACTGAAGGTGTTCAAAAATATTAGGTTAAAGCATACTTGAATATTCAGTTACTTTATTAGTGAAGGTACTGTAAAAACTGAGAACTCTAATAACACAAAGGTCCCTTTGCCATTAACATCTGTTATAGCTATGGTTATTAATATCATCACCATTTCTTTCACAACAAGAATGATTTCTAGTTCCATTTTATTTTCAACGAATAATTTGGGCAATGATTAATGAGATTTTTAATTATAGATTGAGTTGATCTTAAAACAATCTGTGCCACTACAGCTGGAAAAGATCAGGCTTTAATTACATCCAGGAAATAGACCACTGTGAAGCAAAACAGGTCCATTTTGGGGTGCCCAGACCTTCTTCATGCCTGGTTCACCTTCACACTTGGCCATTCAGCTGCATTTTTAGCACACAATGCTAATGAGGCCACAGTTATGTTTTCACTCTCCATATGTGCCAGTTAGCCATCACTCTAAGCTACAGAAAATGTTCCTAAAATCGCATGGCCAACACAAAGATTTCTTCACTCATCTATTAAGAAAATATGGAAGAGTAGAAGACTCATAATATTACATCTAAACTCTTTGTTTTTGATCAGCATTGAGTACAAGAAATCATTATTCTTAATTTTTGAGAAATTAGTTTCAACCTATCTTTCATATTGCATGCAAATTCATACAACTTCTTTAGTTTGATTTTCATCAGCTTTACTTAAAGAAAAAATATTACCTAAAAAATCTCACATTTAAAACAATTGGGTGAATACATTTTGTTTTGTTTTTGACTTCTTGGCATTTACCCAGGAGTGCTCCTGTAATCATATGCTATTCCTGGGATTGAACCAGAGTCAGCCACTTGTAAGGCAAATGCTCAACATGCTGTATTATTGTTCCAGGCCCAGAACAATATGATTTTGAAGCTTATTTTGATCACATTTCTGATCACTTTTCCAACAAGGCTTTCTGTATGACTTTGAACCAATATAGGGTTAACCTCCACTCATTATACTTATACAAAGTGTGATTATTCACTAAGTGAATGCTAGTTGTTTAGAATTTCATAATTCAGAATGTCAGGCATCTGAAGCATTGACAAGCAGGAGATTGGATGCTGGGAAGAGGACCTGTTGTATAGGAAAACTCAAACTGTGTTTCTGGCAGATGGTTGTTCATTGCTCTTTGTCAAGATCTCTTGTTGAGTTAAAATGTGCTCCCATTGACTTACAGGTGCTTCTGTTTTTAGCACAGGTTTTAAACAATTTTGTTGCTCTCAGGAAGAGTCAAACATCAGCCATCAGGCTAGGGGGAGAAATACATGATATCAGCCTTGATGAATTTGTTCACTAACTATCTTTCTTCTGTTTATCTCAGCAGAGTTCTGCCCTAGGCTTGCAAAGAATACATTCTTCCCTGTCAAGTGCTGAGAATTATTTTTCACCATAAGCACAGAGCCCTTTTCAGCTATGCATCACCGAATAACTGTCAAAAGACAAGTACTATGACAAGAGATATTCCTCCTAAAAGTGATTTATTTATTTCTATCCAAAGACATCTTGTTGAAGAGAGAGGTTGATGTGAAGTCTTTCTGCTTCTTACATCCACCTCCCACTCAAAAAAAAAAAAAGAAAAGTTCTTGTTTACTAATAGGAAGAAAATAAAACTATATTTAACATAAGTATCTATTATAAAACATTCATATTTACTTTAATAAATATAGGGCAGCTAAGAATTATAACTAAATAAAATCTGTTGAAAAATTATACCTAATAAGCAGTGCATATTTTATTTTATTCATATTTATGTAGGGATAATTTGGGAATACACTTCTAAATGATGTATTTGTGTTTATGGGAGATAACTTTGACTATTTTTCTATTGACAGTAAACAGTATATGTACCTGACAGAAAAGTTTTATTTGCTTAGACAAACACACAAAAAAGGACAGTGTGGATATGTGTTTTTTCTTATTTCATTCCATTTATGATTGCTCCCAGTTATACATGAGAGGAAATAGAATGGAACTAAATCCTCCCAGTTTTGAAACTTGTCAATTTCTATATTTCAATATTATTCAGTGTGTGGTAGAAAATAATTAGTATAATCGTAAACAGAACTTTCACAGCGATTCTGAATAACCAATTAGCATAAATTGTGATAAAATTAAAGGGAAATCACATTATTTTAAATATCTAATTTTATTTTATTTTTTATTAATATCTTTATTTAAACACCTTGATTGTAAATATGAGTGTAGCTGGGTTTCAGTCATGTAAAGAACACCCCTCTTCACCAGTGTAACATTCCCACCACCAATCTCCCAAATCTCTCTCCTCCCCATCGCACCCCCCGCCTGTACTCTAGATAAGCTTTCCACTTCCCTCATTCATTCACATTGATAGTTCTCAAGTAGTTATTTCTCTAACTTCACTCATCACTCTTTGTGGTGAGCTTTATAACATGAGCGGGACCTTCCAGTCCTCCTTTCTTTTGTCTCTGAAAATTATTGCAAAAAATGTTTTGTATTAAATACCTAATTTGGGGGCCAGAGAGATAACATGGAGGTAGGCCATTTGCCTTGCATGTAGAAGGATGGTGGTTCGAATCCCGGCATCCCATATGGTCCTCCCAGCCTGCCAGGAGCGATTTCTGAGCATAGAGCCAGGAGTAACCCCTGAGCCCTGCTGGGTGTGACCCCCAAAATAAATAAATACCTAATTTTAAATGTGATGAAATTAAACAGAAAATACCTTCTTTCATAAAGAATCTGATTCATGTATGATGTGAAAATATATACCAAAGTACCTAATCAATTGTATGCCATTATAATAAATATTTGAAAGCTAAGAAACTGATTTTATATTTAAAAAACAAATACATTTATTAATTTTAATTAATTAATTTTTTGTTTGATGAGTGACTTACCTGGAAGTACTCAGAACTTGTTACTGATTTGTACTGGAGTAACTTATTGCAGTGTTCTAGGGATCTTGGAA
Organism: Suncus etruscus; assembly: GCF_024139225.1. Lineage (NCBI taxonomy): Eukaryota > Metazoa > Chordata > Mammalia > Eulipotyphla > Soricidae > Suncus > Suncus etruscus. The sequence goes on along the minus strand of NC_064855.1, from coordinate 105,913,314 downwards.
TCAAACCTGTGTCAGTTACATGCAAGAAAGTACCCTTCTGGGGTAGGATAATTCCAGCCCCAAATTAACAAGTTTGAATTGAGTATTTTCCACACTTTCATGTTGGTGATATGTTTTCTCTTATTGGTCATAGTATATTTTAATAAGTCTTCAGAGATTAACTGACAATGCCAATGTCTTGAAGTAGTACTTTTTTCTTTGGTTTAAGAATATACTCTGATAAAGAATCAGAGAGATATTACTGTAAAAAGGGTGTTTGCCTTGCATGCAGCCACTCATTTTCAACCTTTGATACCATACATGGTCCCTGAGCCCACAAGGAATGATCTCTAAGTGTAAAGCCAAAAGCCTGATCATTGATACATGTGGCCCCCAAAACAAAACAAAATAAAAAAATCAAACAAAAAGAGATGTAAATGGAAATAAAGACAGCTCAATTAATATGTTGATTCTGTCTGTCACATCAATGAACAGATTATAATTCTCAATCAACATAGCTATGAAAAAGTAACTAAAATAAAATAAAATTTAAAATTAATCAAATACAGCAAAGTAGTAACGTTATAAATTAATATTAAAATTACATGCATTTATAATGAAAATTATCCTTAGGTAAATACAATTTTGGGAGAAATTAGGCTATATCAAGAGAAAATCAGATTTCTGTAAATTACTATAAGAAATACTAAGTAGTTCCTTGTCAGTAAGACATTCATCATTGAATGCATGCTTTTTAACAAATATGTTAAATAATTTATAGTTTTTAAAATTATATTAAATATTTATAATTTAAGATAACAAATACGTTATCTTTTAGGAAATGAATGTTTACAATAAACATCTGAAAAACAAAAGTGATAAAATAATAGTGTTGAATACTTAGAAAGCAAAGTATTATCTGCTGCTAAAACATAAAAGTGAAGAACAAAAGTTTTGTATACTATTATTTACGTAAGTACCCTTAAATAAGAAATCTGGTTGGCAATAAAATATTGAACTATGTTAATGCATTGTGTTTGGATTATTCAAGAAAAACAGCATTAAATATAAAATATTAGCTACGGCAAAAAATGTAACACAATTGTAAACTTGAGTGAGATTGTGCTCAGAGACTAAATAGGCTTTGTCCTATAATATACCAAGGCATCTCATAAAATGAAAACACAGGTTTATGTGCCATTAATGTTAGTTGGAAAGTTGATTCAGTATGTTTGTTCAGAGATAGTGAGTAGTAGGTAAAATACTTATCTTGTATGTGGTCATTTTAGTGATGACTGGTCTTGATTTACAACGGGAACTCCAAATAATTCTCAAAATACTTCCAGGAGTCAAATCTAAAAAAATGATCAGAAACTGTCTTTGCTCACCTCAGTAGTGTCCCAAACATACTTCTTTCCAGAAAAAAAAATAAATAAAAGTAAGACTAAATAATTATATCACTGTGCTATATTAAGAAAGATAATTTTGAGAAGTTAATAGAGATTTCTTTGCCATAGTTAAGAAAATTAGGTAACCATGTACTATCTTTTATTTTGTGTATAATAGTTTGTCTATAAGAAAGTAAATGTGTCAATCTTTGTTGGTAGAGATGTGGTGAGAAAGGAACTCTCATGCATTGCTGGTGGAAATGCTGCCTGTTCCAACCTCTATGGAAAACAGTATGTCGGGTTCTCAGTGAATTCGAAATTGAGCTGCCAGATGACCCAGCAATTTCTCTTGGGGAAAGGAATTATACAATTATGCAATTTTTAAAAACATGGATGGAACTAGAAGATATTATGTTAAATAAAGTAAGCCAGAAGAAGAACGATAAATTTAGAATATTATTTTTATGTTGTATTTAGAATAACTGCATGAAAAAATACAATGGTCCAATTGAAAGTTGCCTCAAACACCCTTGGCTACATACAGATTATAGTGAGAAGGAAAGAAACTGAGTGCAGGAGGAGAAAATTAAATATGAATGGGGGATAGTAGCCAGGGTCCAATTGGTCTCAGGTGTATTGGCAGAGAAAAAAAAGGGAGGACAGCAACAAATATCTAAGCCAAAATCAACAACATTAGTATCAAGAACTTAAGAATTTAAACTTTATTTTTTCACTATTTTTGGGGGTGGGCCACACCCGGCAGTGCTCAGGGGTTACTCTTGGCTCCATGCTCAGAAATAGCTCCTGGCAGGCATGGGGGACCATATGGGATGCCAAGATTTGAACCAATGACCTTCTGCATGAAAGGCAAATGCCTTACCTCCATGCTATCTCTTCGACCCCCAATTTAAACTTTAAATCGGCCTATTATACAGGATGCTGGCTGGGGGGCCTTCTGGGAACATGTCGACACCGGTGGTGGGATTGACTCTGATTCATTGTATGTCTGAAACTCAACTATTAAAGACTTTGTAAATCAAAGGGCTTCAATAAATTTATATTAAATTAAAAAGAGAAAGTAATTGTGTGGAAGAATTGAGATGCATAAGAGAAGGCCTCCATGTATACACATCTAAGTTCTTCTTCCTTCTCATTCATCTCTTTAACATAACTTAAATCCAATTATAAATATTTGGGGCCCAAATAGTGGCACAGCAGTAGGGCATTACTTGCATGTGGCTGAGCTACGACTGACCAAGATTCCATCCCCCTGTGTTACATAATGGTCACCCAAGCCAGGGGTGATTTCTGAGTGCATAGCCAAAAGTAACCCCAGAGAGGCACCAGGTGTGGCCCCCAAACAAGCAAACAAACAAAAGCAAAAACAAAAACAAATTACGAATATTTTATAACTACATTGCTTAAAGAAAAATTATTATTAGAAAAAACAAATAAACAAAAACAAAAACCTTAATAGGTAAAACTGACTCACAGTAGATTTACCAAAGTTTAGAAAAAGTTTTTTTGAAACTAAACTTAAGGTTTCTTCAGCACACATATAAAAACAGCAGCAGCCAGAGTAGAAGATATATATATATATATATATATATATATATATATATATATATATAGTTATTGCCCATACATATTGCCATAATATGTATGTCTGTATTATGTAAGTAATGGGCAGTAACTATACTCAGTAACATTCCCAAATAGTGGCCCCTTATCTTAATTTTTGAATAAGTATCTAAAACTTGATACTAAAGATAAATTCAGTTATCTTTACTTCCAAGGAATACTAGAGGAATCCTGCTTTAAAATGAAGTTGTTGTAAGCCAGCAGTTCATTAAGTTGAAAATCAAAATGAGAGAAAAATAAGGGTGAGAGTATTGGAAAAGCAAAAAGGGAATGTAAGTAGAGTGTGAAAACTCCTGCAGAACAGATTGCTGTTATAATTAGAGAGAGCGTTTCACTCTCTCTTAAATATGAGTCCCTGGAAATTGCTCAGTGGAAAAGGGAAAAGCACAGCTGTGCCTTGTGCAGCTGATGGGAACCACAAACCACAGTCAGACGCACAGAAACTGGCTAACTGAGGCACAGGAACCAGGGGCTTGTGTATTAGATGCAAAGGTATGTCATGGATATATAGCAATGTAGCACCCCCAGATATTAATGGAAATAAGAAAATGTTCATTTAGCCTAAATGATCATAATCATATGGATGTAATGATTTCTCCTGTACTTATTATAGAACAGTGAAAAGCTAATGCCTGAAAGTATAAATATTACACTATTACATGATTACTAGAGTTAATTAAAGATCTAGAGAATATTATCTCTGTTTTATATAATCTTAGGGAAAATTAATCAAATACTTGATAATTAATCAAGAGTATTCCTTTCTTCAATCTAACAAACATTGACCGGGAGAGATACTTCAAAGACCCACTTCCTGGACTCAGCAGAACTCTGCATGGACTCAAGAGAAATACTAGCTTTGACCCTTCTTTACTTTGCCTTTCTCTAAATAAATGCCAGATATAATTTTTTTAAGAAGAGAATAAATATGTATTCTTTTAGCTTTGAGCTGACCCAAATATCAGAAATAGCAGGAATGCACATTTTGTTCTCTCATCTTTTTAATGTTATCAAACACTGACATAAACATCAGAATTTTCTATTATTTTCTTTCTTCCCACACCCTACAGAGAAATGTTCTGATTAGCACATTAGCTGTAAAATTGTACAATCAGATTTTTCCTCTGGATTTTGTTCGAGAAGCTGTTTTGATATTTGTCAGAAACGAATTATCCCATAAGTAAGAGGATTGTCAGGGAGGAACTGGCTGAGCTCTCGCTGGCTCTTGTGTTTGACCTTCTCCTGATCATTATCCAATGCAATCCAGGAGGCCTGGCAGTACTTAGCCCTACAATGCAGACAATTGTCACTTTTCTGGCCTTCATTCCAAGGAAGTAAGGACTATATAATGAGGCACCAAGTGTCTATGAGGCATCCAAGCACTCGACCACATTTATTTTGCTTGTTCTATTTCCTAATTGTTGTTCAGAGAATATCTGCATTTCAACCTCCTGACGATAGGAGTAAAGTCTTTTCTTGTCAGCTAGAAAATGTTTGCTTCTATTCGGTGATACATTTGATTAAGATTGGTTTTATCAGCAGTCACTGATAGAGTCATTGGAGAAAATAACTGCTGCTATAATTTCAATCTTTTTTCTACTTCATTTGTATATAGAATGAGTAATTGGCATGCCTATATCTTGTTTGAGTAGTCACTTATTTATAAATGGGTTTAACTAGGTTTATCAATTAATTTTTACTTTTTACTTGGAATAATATGAAGCCACAAAAGAAAGAATACGTCCACAGTTTTAACTTATATAATGATGAGAAATACAGTGTAAAAACTATATTAGGTAAACAGTCTAGGTGACTTGAAAAACTTATTAAAACAAAAAGTTTTTCTCAAGTTGCTAAGGCACTGTTTCTGCTCTGGCAGAATAGAATTTCAGAATAATTTTTTGATTGAACTCTTGGAAAGCCCAGATGTTGTGATGCTATGATCTCATTCTCAAAGTGCTCCATGTTTATTGATAAACTTCACAATAAATTGTACACTAGCTTTATTCCATATTAGCAAGATTTTTGCAAGAAGAAAATATATATATATATAATTCTAGTTTTCTCAATGGGATATGGCACATATTAAAAACTCATTAAGAATTGACTTTCTTATTAATTATTCACTCCTTTATCATCTAGTCCACAAATTATTTTATTGCTCATCTGTCCTTGTGGAACTTACATTTTTCATGAAGGGATATTATTTTGTTAATAGGAGACAAAAATTGGGGGGAAGTGGGTTAAGAAGAATTAAGGGTGCAGACAGCAGGATTAAGGTAAAATTGAGCTATGAAGATGATGTCACTAAAAACAATTGGAAGAAGGATAGCTGAAACACATTCCAATTCCTAAGGAAAATTTTTCCAGAGAGGAAGAAAAAGAAAAAAAATCTAGCATAATAAGGGAAATAAATTAGCATTCTTATAATATCAAGAATCCAGTTTTGCTTTGATCTCATTAGCCCTCTTTAGAGAGTCTTTATGTTATTGCTTGTTTTATTATATGGCTCTGCAAATTTTTGAGACTTCTTTTCACAAAGGTGATGACAGGAAACCAAACACTGACTTTTGACACCATATATTTGCTTTCCTGCAGACATTCATTCCTTCCATCTGCAACCACCATGGAGAAAATAGAATTGAGGTGTAATAGAGCTTAAAATCAACTTTATTAAATTGAATTTCTCTGGAATTGAGAAGACATCTCACTTTTTCTATAGCCTTCAGGTAAACACCTCCAAAGAGATATTTTAATAACCATTTAAGCACACAAGGACAGCTGTTCAGGTGGTCTCAGAGAGGATGAAAAATGGCTTATGTCACCTGCCAGATAGATACTAAATTTCCTTGGCCAACATCAACTTTTTATTTTTCTAGGAGGTATTTATTTTCCCACATAAGGTTTTGGCAAAACAATAGCCCAAACTTCCTATGACAGAAAATACATCAATGGAAGCTCAGTATCACTTTAATCTTTTATTATAGACTTTGTTACCAGTGAGCTAAACTTTATGACAGAACATCAATGAAAAATCAACTTCACTTTCATTTTTGGCTTATCCTCTGTTACTGTACTTCTATGTCTATGAATAGCATATTCAATAATTTGATCACTTTAAATCAGCATTCCTTTAACACATTTTGTAATATATTATATACAAATAACACAATTATTTTAGAAATGTATGTATTTATTTTGGAGCAGCTTAATATTTTTATTATATTCTACCTTGAGTTTGCATCAGGTTGATGTAACTTCAATATAAATAATCTATAAACATTTATTAAACTACTGAAAACAATTAGTTAAAAGTAAATTTCTAATAACATGTTTTATATTGGCATCATACCTTAGGGTAGCAGCTGGTTGCAATAATTTGCAGTTACAAAGCAACCTGAAATAAGAGGGTATTTTTAGTGCTGCTAATATGCTATTTTAAATTTGCTTTTTGGTTAGAAATTGGAGATTAAAAACTCACAGTTTTTTTAAAAAAACATTAGCAACTTGTTGCCCATATAATGGTGGCCATAAACATGGATTTACATTTTCAGTGGCTAAATGTGGAAAATTTTGTGGTGGGGGTTTAGGCCACACCCAATGACTCTCAGGGGTTACTCCTGACTATGTGCTCAGAAGTTGCTTCTGGCTCAGGGGGCCATATGGCAGGTGGAGAATTCTACCACTGAACCACCAATGTCCGATTCAGGGAGCCATATAGGACGCTGAGGATTCAACCCAGGTCCGTCCTGGGTCAGTCACATGCAAGGCAAATGCCCTACTGTGGCGCTATGGCTCTGGCCCCTAAATATGGGAACTTTGAATCAAGATCGTCACAATCAAAATTGACGTATTTGTCTATGACATATGACATATGACTCTTTCTCTCAGCCTTTAATAAATTTTTAATTTTTATTTTAAATTTAATTTAAATTTAAATTTGTTTTTTTTTAATTTTCCCTTGAGACATCGTGATTATTTACTATTGCTAATAAAATGATGCCATTATTATTATTTTATCTCCATCCAACACCAAGTTATTCAGTGATCAGTTAATATAATCCATTTTATTGCCTCATATTGTCAACATTTTTGACCCAGGGCACTAAACTTCCAAAGCTACCCTTATTCATTATAAAGTTTACAGTGAGCCCCTTTTTAAATGAACATAAAACAAATACATTTTAAATCATTATTAAATAAAGCAATGAAAACTTTTTTTGTGTATCTTTGCTTGTTTTGCTAGTTTTCTATAACTTAAATGTTAACACATCCAAAATCAGTTGTTCATTCATTTCTCTTTCAACAATTTGTTTCTGTAAATTTTTTGATATTTTTCTTTATATTTTGTTAAAATATTTGAAAATTATCTGTGCATTATTTTTAGTCATGTTCATGTCTATGGCATTAAAACTTTTATGTTCCAAAAGTACATTTTTCTGTTTTTGAAAAAATATAATAATATGTTATAAGTAGGTAAAACATTTTAGAAACATTATATATGAAAACTAGGAATTTTTGTGAAATAATTACTCAAAAGCAAGGAACTTCTATTTGTACAAATCCTCTTTAATTACGGTTAAGTTATTTTTAGATCTTCATAGAACTTTGAAGTGTTTGGCCATTTTTTATCTGAGCATTATCCCATTTCTTATGTTCATAATATTTTATAATACTGATTGCCCTTATGATACTGATTGCTCTTTTTATAATGATCCAATTGTTCCTTTATAATACTATAAAATTAACAAACAATGAGTTTATACATTTGCAATTTTTAGAAAGTGCATGTATTACTAAATTAAAAACATTATAAAGGCAGCATTATAAAAATTCTGGGTCATTGTTCCCTAAGAAAACTATGACAAAATTCCATTCCACTAAAATCACATATTTTCATAATTTTACATTTCTTATTTATCTATGAACACACAATTTACATACCCACTTTACATAAATTTATATTATTTTCAAATAATCAAATTTATTTGATAGATAATATTTAATATTTATATTACACCTGTTTCAATAATTATCACTTCTGGGTAAAGATAAAATGACTTTAGTTAATGTATTCAGTTATTAGATCAATAAATCCATTGCTTTTGGAATAAAATATATGAAAATGGAACTGAGGAGTAGTTCAGAAAATTACTTGCTTAACTTTCACAGCCAATCCTTGTTTGACAAGCAGCATGAAATCTCCAGGTGCATCCATCATAGTCCCAGAGCATTTCATGGTGACCTGCATAATCCTTGGCAGCTGAAAACTCTGTATTCTGAACCACCAGTCAAAAATTGGGCCAGAGCAAAAATACAGTGGGTAGGACATCTGACCAGCACTTGGCCAACATTAGTTCTATCCTTGCCACCACATACAGTCCCCTAAACAATCCAGAGGCGATCCCTAAAAGCAGACCTTGGAGTAAGCCCTGAGCCCCCCAAAAACTAAAAAAAAAATAATAATTAGAAAGTCTCCTGGCACTGCCTAAGCAACAGTAGAAAGAAATTTTCTTTCCTCTGGCTGACATTTATTTAATGCAGAATGTAAAATCATTGAGGATAATTGGGATAAAATATATTTATGTGCTATATTTTAATATGTATGTAAGATTATGTATGATATTAATTATGCTAGTACGTGATATGTCTCAATTATAAATTCCTTATATTGCTTTACATCTTTACTTTGGTTTGTTTTTGAGTCACACTCAGTGGTGCTCAGGTCTTAATCCTGGCTCTTCCCTGAGGAATCACTACTGGCTGTGCTTGGGGGACTGTATGAGGTGCAAAAGATTGAACCAGGGTCAACTGCATGTGAGGAAACAGTTCTACTCATGATATATTCCACAGCCTTATGTACGCATTTTGACAGAATTTTGTTGCAACACTACTATAAATTATATATAATTTGTGATTTGCCTTTTCTCGAGTAACATTAGATTCTGTAATAGAAATCATTCCCCCACTTATAAATGGAATATTAAAATCAATTAATAAATTAATTTACACTGAGAGAACTTTAGTCACAAAAATGACAGAATTATTATTTTCTGTTATTCTCTAATTTTAATCTTTTATGATTAGGCTTATTTGCATTATGTTTTTCTCCACGGAGTTTTAAAAATTATATGTTGTAAAGGATTTCTTGGAGTGGCTAGTATATTCTTGTGAATCTAAGGCACATTGCATAGCGAACAGAAGATCTGTATTGTAAAAAGGTCAACAATTTCCAATTATGGGGGATTTTGTTTAATTTTTTGCAACATGTGACAGTGCTCAGGACTTAAACTGATTTTGAGTCTAGGGGCACCCTGGTTAGGTTGGGGGTCTATATGTGGCACTGGGAATTGAATTGGGCTGACCACCTGAAGTAAGCATTCTACCTTCTGCACTATCATAGAGCCTTAAGGTGTTTGTTAACAGATGTTGATCCTTTCTCTCTAAGCCCCTCTCCTCCCACTGATCTCTGTACACTCAAGTACAAGTGCTTGTGGGTTATACAGAGCTTGAGTATCTCATTTATAGTTTTCACTAGTCATCAAATTCAAATAAACATGCTAATGTAAAATATTTTACTGGTCATACTTTATCTTTAATCATACTAATTGAAGAACTTGATAATCCTTTATATATAGTTATTTTAAGAAGACTTACTTTTCTCATATTTGACTCATACTTATCTTTAATATTTTCAAAAAATTATTGTTACATATTTCCTATAGTTTTAAAACTATTTTGTCTATCATACTTAAAATGTATATCTGTAATATTAAACATTTTAGTTTTATTACAATTTTGATGCTAGGTATTATCATAGATATAATGTTAGAGGTTCAAAAAGAATGTTGTTCTTTAAGAATATTGAAAAGTTCTTTCAAGTTATTATCAATTTCTATGAGATATGTTACTATATAATATTACGTTTAAAACATTTTGATAAGTTCTAATTAATTTTTGGCTGGCAGTCTTTATTCATCTAATCTTTTAATAAGAGAATCCACATGGTGCCTCACAGATCTTTTCCCCATTGTTATTTTGCTACAGCTGCTTTTAAGTTCTGTGATGATATTTTGGTGTATGTCCTTAAATCCATAATGCCCTCACTCTCAGACTACTGCAGTTCATCATTCAACCCCATCTGGTTCTTCTAATCACATTGACCTTTTGTCATCTGCTTGATCTATGCAAACTAATACAATTGAAGAAAGACAACACTGCTGCTAATGCTCCCTGACCTCTGACATCAGGTATCATCCTGAAATAATAGATAATCTAAACGACAGCTTCTAGAAGTTCTTTCACTGAGCTCAAGTTTCTTTTCTTTTTCCACATAATGATCTTTCTCAGAAACTTCAGTTCTTCATCTCAATGTTTGGCATTGCTGTTAACAGTCTTTCTCCTTAAAGTTATAAAATCTAACCTCTATTCTGTTACATGAGGAAAAAGAGACTATTAATATTTAGGAGAATATTAAATAAAATCAACACCATGTCCAGTGAATCAAAGGCACTAAGTAAATGTTAGCAATCGTTAGTCCTTAAATACTCTAATCACCAAACATTCCTAAAATTTTACTCTGATCTCAATGACTAGGATAAGCAAAATCTTTCATCATCACAATAGTAATATTAATATTAAAGATCTCTAATATATTCATTATAAATAACACTTCTCAATTAAAAATAAACTTTCAAATGACATATTGTACTTATTGTATACATAATATTTGCCTATATTTAATATGTTAAATTTACAATGTAGACATTGAGAAAGGCAGTTGTTAATAGTAATCCATTTAAGATCTGTATTAAATAATTACAAGTAAAAATAAATGTGATCATCCTATGAACCTTCTTCTAAAGGTCTATTGAATTAGTAAATGACAGCAATAAATTGGTAGAAATAAGTGCCTCATTATAAATATTTCACATTTATTATTAATTAAACTTTTAGTAACTGGAGAATAGTTGTTTGTTATTTAGATTATAAATTCTAATAGTAATTTACAGTATGTTTTAAAAAAGTGATTTTAACTTGTAATTAAATACTGTTAATGTATTATTTTGCTTATATGATAAGAGTTTCTTATTATATAGGATTTTAATTCTTAGTATATAGTACCTATATTATAAATCTTATATAGGACCTATATTATAAATCTTATCTAAGGTCCTTAGTATATATGACCTTCTTATAAAGATCTATTAAAATAGTGAATGCTAGCAGTAAATTGGTAGAAATAAATGCCCACATTAAAATTTTTTTACATTTATCATTAGACTTTCAGTACTGGAGCATAACAGTTTTGCTATTTAATTATAATTTTTAATAGTAATATATGTTATATTTAAAAATGTAATTTTAACTTGTAATTGAATACTATTAGTGGACTATTTTTACTTACATATTAAGAGTTTCTAAAATGTCCTATCGTCATACTACAAAGAATATAAACGATAACTATCTAACAAACATTGTAAGTTTCTTTCAAATACAAACGCCTTTATTCTCATTTTATATAGCAGGGATTAGTTCAATGAATTGGTTCTTCCACAAATCAGTCTTATCTTCTCATATGGAAATTCACTCATATCTTACAGTTTCCACAACATAGTGATGTCTTTTGACTTATCAGCCTTCTCAAGAGTAATGTGATTAATTAAGATGAAGGTATATTCAGTTTCCTATAACAATTTTGAAGATCACTTTATGTTCCTAAAGAAATATATTAATTTACACATCTCATTAGCAGGTAAGGCATTGTTACAAAACATTATATATTTTAAATCTTTACATACATAAAATAAAGTATCAATTGGCTTTAGTGTATTAAAGAGTAGTTTTCATGAATTTCATGACATTATTAATGTATCCACCCATATAAATCTATATCTTTTATTCAATGTCCTGCTAAACTGAATATTCAAAGATGCCTAATGGCACAATAGAGGCAGAACTCACATATGTTCTTTAATCACATTGATTTCTCTTTCTTATATTCCAATGCCCTTTTCTATTGCTTCTTTTGCCCGAAAATGTTCGCTCACCATGTAAAATATACAAGATTAAGGTTGTTGATGAACTGATCACCATTTTATTTCAGGATTTATGAAACATATATTTTTCTTGTTATATGCATACTAACTCATAGCCTCTGTGAAACACCTAAGCTTTAGATTTGCATTTCAAAGCAGAATTGTAAACTTTCAGAAAGAATAAAGTTACCCATTTGATGCTTTTATTGGAAATGAAGTTTAAATTCTACTTAATCTGCAAGGTCAACGCTAGATCTAACATTTTTATTATCAAAATTTAAGATTCAGAGTGTTTACCCGTGAAAGCTTTTATTTAGCTATTGATTTTATGGTTATCTCCTATCTGCTATATCTGAAAATGCAGAAGTAATGGAAGTAGTTACAGAAGGATATTCAACACATTTTTAGAAATAGGTTATAATGGAAAAGCACTGTGAAAGCATCCTAGGACTACACATGTGGACCATAAAAGCGAATGCAGAAGCTAAGGAAACTCAGGCTGGAATAAATGCAGCAAAGAATTCCTTCTTTGGAATTATGGCGTTTTCTTCATTACATTTAGATCCCTTAAATTTCTTTGTGTTCTCTTTCTGTTAAATCTAACTTATAAAGCTCTTCCTTATTTTATGAATAAATCAATAGTCTCCTCAAATTTATTCTTTTACTTATATAAACTCCTATAAACTTTACATTTCACACAATCACTTCAATAGTTCTATTCTAGTTAAAAGTAATATGAATTTTTATTCCTAATTCAAACCGCTTAGTAGACAGCACACATAATTTGTATTCAAGATAAAGCTCCTCATGAAGATTGCTAACCTGATAGATATATTCAGGGATATTAAATGTTTTCCATTCATTATGATCTTGAATTTAACCCTCTAAAGCTTACCATAATTTATTTAATATACATAATTATCCATTTCACATTGCTGAGTATCTTAGTGTATGGTAAAGCATATTTATTTCAAAATTACAACTACATATTGCTAGGATATAGAATGTAATTGACTTTTGCATGCTTTTTATTCTATAACATCATGAAATATTTATTATTTCAAGTGATTTTATTTGTATATCTTATTGTACTTGATGTATAGTCTGCAAATAAATACAATTATATTTTATCTTTTTATTCTGGGTATATATGCACAGATTAGTAGCTAGTTAGATGGATGGATAGATAGATAGATGATAGATAGATAGATAGATAGATAGATAGATAGATAGATAGATAGATAGATAGATAGATAGATAGATAGATAGATAGATAATACTTTTTGTCTTTTGGTCGACACCTGGAAGGCACAGGGCTTAATCCTGACTTAAAACTCAGTGATAACTTTTAGAGAGTATCATGAAAGAAATGTGGGACAGAATTTTTTTAAATTTTTATTGTGACCAAAGTGCATTACAAATCTTTGCATCATTTATGGTACATAGTGACAATGAATGAGGGACATTCCCACCACCAGTGCCGTCCTCCCTCAGCCCCTGTTCCCAGTATGCATCCAATATCTCCCTCATCTACCCCCCCCAAGTATGCTAGTGCAACTGGTCTCCACTTTACAGCTTGTTGTAGATTGAGCATCCATTCCACCGTCATTGGAGATAACAAGGATGAGAAAAAGGGGAGAAAAAAATTTGGTGACAACTACCAAAAAAGAAAGGAGAGAGAAAAAAGGAAAAGAAAATGAAACAAACAAAAAAAAATGGACCCAGAAAAATAAAAATAAAAATAAATCTCTAAATAATAACCACAAGAGTGAAAAAGAATGAGAAATTATTGAGCTTTGTTTGCACCAGGGAAAGCAAGTGCCCAACCTGCTGTACTAATGCTTTAGGCCATGGCATATATGCATATGTATACATATACATGATATATATGCATTATTATAGTAAATATATAAATATATATTCTGTTATACCTAGTAGTGCTCAGTACTTATTGCTGACTCTGTCCAGAGTTACTACTGGTAATTAAGACATTTTATTGTGCCTTTGGATGAAAATATAATGGTATGTGCAAGGAAAATGTCTCTGCTCTGTGAATCTCTCAAACTCACATTATATTATCTTTTATTTATACTTTTACTTTAATAAATTGCTAAAAATCATTTCTAAACTCTAAGGTACTTGAATTCTCAAATATATCATCCTAGGTTGATAAAATATTACTAGATACAATTTAGTACAATTCTGTTCTAGAATTTTTTCATGTGGCTCCATGAGGAATAATTATCTGACCTATTTCTGTATTTCTATTTCTTCTTTAGTATTCTTGTCCGTTTTTCATATTAAGTTAATGCTCTTACTTAATGAGACAGTTTAGAAACTATTGACTTTGATTCATTTTCTACTAAGTGTTTTTTTTCTAAAGTGTTTATTTTTAAAAATTGCAATTTTTCTGAATATTTCCTTGGCTTTATGAGTATGATCATCCAGATCATAGAATAGTTTTTGAATAAGTAAGTTTACCAGAAGTTTGATTTCTTTGGAGATGGAAGATTTTTTTGAATTGTTTTTTCACTTCTGATATTTCAATCTTTTTTTTCTCTTTATCTTTCAAATTTTTAGACACAAAGGTTTGATAGGTTCAGTGTTACTCATAAATTAACCAGAATTGATTTTATTTATTACTGTTATATCTTTCAAGCTTACTAAATTTTATCAAGAAATAAGTGCCTTGCAATCAGCAGTCCCAGGACCAAAGGTGGTTGGTTCAAATCCCGGCATCCCATATGGTTCCCCGTGCCTGCCAGGAGCTATTCCTGAGCAGATAGCCAGGAGTAACTCCTGAGCACTGTCAGATATGGCCCCAAACCCCACCCCCCAAAAAAGATATTTCTTATTTTTCTTTGTCTTATGTGAATTTTATTATTCTTCCTTTTGTAATTTCTCATGTAATCACTAAAATTGCTCTAGTAAATCATCTGACAAGACTTACATACATCAAGATAAAAAGAATATATATTGCAAGAGTACCTGATGATATGACATATTAGAATATTAGCTAGTGATAAAGTTTATGGGACAATCTCTAGCCCATCATTGAGGAAAATATGAGTACAAGAAAGTATAATGTACAAATATTATTAAGTCTTAAAAACTAAAATACTACTCATGCAATATGCAGTATGTTCAGAACTTTAAATAATAAAGTATGACTTAAACTTTATCAAAACACCAATTATACAGACACACACACACACACACACACACATATATATATATATATATATATATATATATATATATATTTACCAAAATACACAACAACCTACTGCTTCTGAGGGGCATGAGGAAGGGTTTTGGGCCACCATACTCAGGGTTTACTCTTGGCTCTGCATTCAGGAACTATTGCTTGCAGTGCTAAGTGGTTTTATATGGGATGCTGAGTATATAACCCAGGTCAACTACATACGAAGGAAGCTCCTTACTTGCTGTAGTATTGCTCTGGTTTCTAAGTTATTGCTTTTAAAATTATTTCATAAAACTCAGTTGAACCCCTTAGAATTTAAATGATTTAGGAAACTTTGCATTTTATGGCTGAAACCCAATTACCAGCATGTTTTTAACCATGGTGCTTAAATAAAGAAATTATTATTAGAAAATGAATTCAAATGAGTTAGTATAAATACTTATTTATTACTAGTCATCAATAACTTTAAATGCTATTTTAATATAAATAATGGCTCTAATTTATGCATTAATTTATAATAATATTCTGCATACCATGCAGAATGTCCCCTTTGGAACAGGCATTTGTAAGTTAGGAGGATATATTTTTGAAGTTATTGTTTCTTGCCCACTAGAGCATTCTCATATTAATTAATATGGAGTAATCTCAGTAACAATTAATAGAGAAGTATGTTTAAAAGCCACATGATTCTGTTAACTCATGCATACCATTACAATCATCAGCAAATACTAAGCAGAGATATGACAATTCCTGACCCTAATCAGCATTAAAAAGTTAGATTTTACCAGTAATTAATTACATTATGAACTGCATATTTATCAGTTTCTAAAGTAGTTATTCTTAGTAATCCACACTCTAAAACGATTAAAGAGTAGCACTAAAGTTAAAGCTCAAATTCCCTTTATTTTTATATTTTAAATCATTTTTATTGAAAGGCTCAGAATTTTAATACTGTTAACCACATATTTATGCAGACATTTGTCCAACTGCTAACATTATACCCTTCATCAGGAGCCCATTTTTCTCTACTAGAGTTCAGATTATCCTGTGTAAACTTAGTTTAAAAGAATTTATAGTTCCAATAAGTCTGGCTTTTTAATGTTGTCTTTTTATTTTTTTCAAATGTATATAAAATAACTTTAGGATGATGACACCCACCCACAGAGATATGAGAAGATCTAATTTAAATTCCATATGATTTCCAATCTAGGATTGAATAATAAAATGCATTTTTGTCAAAAGCAAAATATTATTGAGTATTAAAAATTAAGCATGGAAAAATTAATATGAAAAATTTAGAGTTTACATAAAATTGGTTGGGCCTACAAGTAGAAAGTTTAGTTTGAGTAAAGAGAATTAAGAAAATTTAATCAAGAAAATATGAATAGGCCTATAAAAGTACAACATACTTTATCTTAGGAACACATTGATTTTATATTAGAACATGTTATTGATATTGCTTATTTTTATTATTTTGTGAAACTTTTCATACAATTCTCTTTGGATATAATATAAACAATTAGAAAAAGAACATTCAATATACATTGAATGAAATATATATGATGCATTATTTTACTATTAGCAAGTTAAAATTTTCTTAATCTATTAGAAGACTATCTCATGGGTAGAGTTTGAGAATATCAAACTGAGCAGTGTCAGTCAGAGAAAGGGGAACAAATACAGAAAAATCTACTTACTAGGGGTATATGATGAGACACATTTGGAGAATAATAAATGCCCAAAGGAAATAGAACCTAAGAATTTATCTTTAGTAGGACACTGAATATGGGGATGGAGAGTGGGGAATAGACTCTGGGACAGTGGAGGAAAACAGCCAAACTCAGAGATCAGGAAGTAGATAAAGCATGTTGAGAGCCACTTAGAGTGCAACCTTTCATTTTCAATTATTGCACCTACCACTATGACTGCCTACATGAGTTCTTCTTTAATTGTCTCAACTTTAGATCATTTTTGTCCTTCCCCTCCAATATAGCATCAGATTAATATGAATAAGTATGTGTGTATCTTGTAATAAATAATACCCAGAATTATATAATGTCTCAATTTCTCTTTCTATCCTGAGGTATATTCTGTCTCATTGTGAAAATTTCTCATGTTAAGTATCTCAAATGTTAACATAGGGTAGAGAGTTTTCTAGAAGAATTTGGGAAAAAAATATACTCATAGTGTATTAAGTAAATGATTAGGATTAGACAGGAAAGGAACTATATGTGCTTAATAACATTCAAGAAGCATGAGTTTCTGGTGTCCCAGAACCATCAAATATTCTCAACCTTTACACATTTACTTGAGCCTTGATTCCAGAGAATTTTAATGTTATGTATGCCAGTCATTTAATATGAGCTCCTATATGACTGAACTCAGATGCTTCAAGCCAGGGATACACTCTCACCCCAACCCAGAAAGCAAAGTCTTAAAGCATTACCCAAATTCCAAAGGATAAAAAAATATGTATTGGGGATTCAGGAGTTTGTCCAAGGCTATGATACTTACTTTGCATGTACTGGTCATTGTTGTATTTTGACTCTGCACATAACTCTGTGAGCAACACCATAACTCTCTAAACATTGAGCACTGAGCTAGCAATAGGACTTGGCACTGAGAGTAGCCCAAAACTAAAATAAAACAAAACTTAATTGAAAATCAACAATGAAATTGCCACAAAATTTATAGGTAGCATATATGCTTTGACATGTCTTAATATCTTTATTATTCAAAGGCACTTTAATCAGGCAGACTATTCCAAAGGTTCAGAGATTCTGTCCCATGAATGAAGATTTCTTGGGTTATGGAGACTTAAGGGGACTTTCTCCAATTGAGGCCTGCTCAGTTTAACTTTAGCACAATGAAAAATGAAATAACAATAATATGCAATAAGCAACCTCTTTCAGTGTTCTTTCTTTAAAGGGATAAAAGAAAGCAGACATATGTAAAATAAGCTCATAAAGTCATCTCTTAAAACTCTTTAACTTGAATTACTTGTTTATGCATAAAAATAGGACGAGTGACCATTAATTTTACTCTATTCAATCTTACTCTTATCCTACTATTATTTCCCTTAACTAACTTCAGAAGAATATTTTCTACCAGGAAATTTCCAGAAGAATGGGTATTCCAAATATGATATTATTTCTCATCAATGCATTTAGCTTGGAATTAGACCACTCAAGAACGACAAAGCACCAATCTCACACCTAAGGCAGACTCGGAAGAAATATAACTGTGTTTTCTGGATCTCCTCATGCTGTCTGGCACCCCTCCACGAGCAATTGGATGTAGTGGTTCAGTGTGCTTGGCTCAATTTGATGGCAAGTTTTCAAGTGAGGCTGATGATAATTGTACCACAGTTCAACAGCTCCAGGCCGTAGTGTACAAAAACATAACCTTTCCATTAAGCTCATGGCATTTGGCAGGGCACACAGATGTAGATAGGCCATTAGCAGAAAGCGCCCATTATAACTCATAGTTGATCCTTACCACTCAGAGGCTAAGGTTGTCGTGCAAAAATGCTGCTTCTCCTCTTCTCCCCATCCTTCTTGAGTTTACACATAGCCTCCTTTCAAAGGGTTTCTTGCTTTTTTCATCGATCTACTCTCCTTTCTTTAAATTTTCTCTATTCCACACAGAAACCCTAATTCATTTTAAACCGTTTTTCAACTTTTTTACACCTGTGAACATGCACTTGACATACCTATTGGCTCATGGATTTTCAATGTAAGCAAAGTGGTTGACCAATATTTTTTCCATTTTTCTACACTTCCTGACTAGTATTACTTTCAGACTAGTATTTGAAGAGCACTGGTCTAAACTATGGGTGATTGACCAATGTAATTTAGCTGCTTTGCCACTGAAGTCAACATTCAGAAATACCAGGTGATTAGTCATTGACTAGTAGAATTGTTCTCTGGATTTGAGAAACATTTAAATTCTTCTTCCTTTTCTCTTTCAACACTATAATTTTTTTAACACTTTATACTAAAGAAACATCAGGAAAGAAACTCTTTTCACTACTATTAAGTATACGTTCTATTCTGGAGTAAATTTGATGTTTATATAAATTTCAAAATAAACCTCAGATTCATATGCATAAATGATAAAAAGAAAATGATAATTGTACTTCTATATATTTTGGTCAATATGTCTTTTGCTCTCTGGGCTTTCAATGAATATTTTGTGTATACTATGTATACATATTTTGAATGAGAGAATAATAAGAGAATATATGCATTTTGATTATGTGTTTTTCTAATTCATTGAATTCATAATATTTTTTCTATGTTATATAAAATGCCACATTATTAAATATGTATGCTTTTTAAATGTTTAATAGGACTGAGTTTAAATATAAAACATTCCGGATAAGTTAAATAATTTTAACTAATCATTTCAATATCTGTGAAACACAGCCAAGTTTAAAAAATCTATGAGGTCAATCAAAAAAATTGCATAAAAATAATTTAGGAAATGGATTTTTGATTATTCAAATAATGATATTTATTTTAAAAAATAAAAATGAAATAGCGGGGCTGGGCAAAAGCACAGCAGGTAGGGCACTTACCTCACATGTGACTGACCTGGGTTCTATCCCTGTATCCCCTATGGTCTACAGAGCCTTCTAGGAGTGATTTCTGAATGCAGAGCCCCAGAGTAACTTCTGAACACCACTGAGTGTGGCCCCAAAACCAAAACCCAAAAAATTAAAGAAAATAAAGGAGTCATATATTGTCCTAGCCTGCAGAACTCAGTAATTCGTGGGTTCATGAGGGGGAACCAGCCTGAAAAATAAGGAGAGAGAAACGGGACCCAAGACAAAGAGTGTTCTGATCAAGGGTCAAATTTATTGAAGCAGATGACCAGCTTGCTTCCTAAGTGTATGTATACTTTGGAAAATGTTGCAAGGGAGTAAGTTTCTGTATGGAGGCAAAGGGTGTGAGATACCGTATCCATCAAAATGAGAATAGTCTTACTTCACTGTTCATAACATTATTTCTTCTGTCTCCTCCTATATTAATCAAATTTATGTTATTAAGATATAATAGTTTTGTTCCATTGGAATGATCTATTCCATTTCTTTGTTATTGTTATTTTATATGTCTAATTGAAATCATCAAACGTTTTCTTCTTCCAGGTGTTTGCTGAGCTGAATTACCTTGAGAAAGAATTTGGTTTTTGTTTTCAAGTTTCTTTCTCGAAAATAAAGAAATCTAGTGACTATTAACCATATTATATTTGTAATTTATTTCCATTAGATTTCAAAAAATAGAGGACAATCACATTCTAAGTCAAAAGTCAAGTCTTCTTTTCAAGTAAAAATCTTAAAATGCTCCATTGAATTATTCTACTGTAGTAAATGAAATGATCTAGAATGATAGAAATGGAAAATTATTGACTGAAAACTATTTCAGGAAAAACAGCTGTTAAAGTCAGCTGTTCTGATATAAATAAAACAAGATAAACCATAACAGCAGAATCTTAGAAACTTGGAAGCATAATTATGCCATCTAGAAATAAATAGACTAATCAGAGAATGCAAATTTAGAGAAAATAAAATAACTTGAAAAACAATAAGAAATATGCATTATCTTCCCTTCAAATATAATTTGCTTGATGCATACAAGATTGTTGTAACTATTTTATTGTACTATAACCACACAATCTCTATTAATCCCATTCCATTAAAATTATAAGTAAACAAATAAAAGTTTGCTAAATTTTATTTTACATGCATACTAAAAGTTAAGTTTAATTATGAGACAAAGTTCTATTGCCTGCTAATTCACAGAAATAATAAAATATATAATTAATATGAATATATGAATGTTTGTAAGAGTTATATATTGTGTGTGGGTGTGAACTTTTATGCATCTATGTAGAAATGAGAGAGAAAAAGATCCTTTGCATGCTTTTTCAAATCTCTTTGTTAAAATTAAAATTGTTTTATTATTAATTGGAAAAATATCTCAAAATAATAAAGATAATTTTTCTTAGTGCAACAAAGATGTCAAAAATGTGACTATTTCTATAAAATGTTCAAATATTTTTTAAGAATTTGTTACATAATATAATCTCCTAACTAACTCCTTATTTACTTTCCATATCATTGTAGCCACTATTCAAAATCTTATCACATTTTATTTTTGGGGTAGCCTTGATTTTGTCAAATGAGTCATCATACAGTCATCTTAGAAGTTGTACAGTTGGGCGCAGAGCAATAGTACAGTGGGTAGGGCATTTGCCTTGCATGCAACTGACCCAAGTTCCATCCCCAGCATCCTGTATGGTCTACCGATCTTTTCAGAAGTGATTGCTGACTATAGAACCAGGAGTAACCCCTGAACACCACAGGAAGTGACTTATAAAATAGTGATAAAAATGTTATATGGTTAACTTTCACCATATAGTTTAATTTTACATGTAATTTATATTCTTATTTGTTCCAATTTACAATCAGAAAAAAGCATTACACTGTTTAAAATATCAGACAAGATTGTGTCTTCTAAATTTCTCCTGTAGGGGTTTTTAATTTTAACATCATCACAATCTCTTTTTTTAAGCTTTTTTATTTTGTTTTAGTTTATTAATTTTTATTTTGATTGAATGAATTACAATTCTCTCACAGTAATATTTGGGCACATAGTGACAATGAGTGAGGGGCATTCCCACCACCAGTGTTGTCCTCCCTCCACCCCTGTTCCCAGCATGCATTCAACATCTTCCTCCTTTACCCCCATAATGCTAGTGCAACTGTTTCCCCCTTGTACAGTTTGGTGTAGATTGAGTATCGATTCTGTTGTCATTGATTTTGGATTTGGTATTCATTTCTGATCAGTTTTTATTTCCACCAAGTGAACTTTCAACTGTCTGACCTTGGTACCATCTGGGGGAAAAAGAAAAAAAAAAGACAAACAAAAAAAGAGAAAAACTAGGAGGAGTCTGTCTAGGTGTTAAAAATATCCAGTTAAAAAAAGGAAGGGAAAAAAGAAGAAAAAGGTAGTAAAAGAAGACAAACCAGAAACAAACAAACAAACAAAAAAACAATAAGGGAGTATCAACAAGATTAGAAAAAGGATGAACACAGAATAAGCCCAAAACCAAAACCATTAGCTACGGAAAAAGAAAAAAAGAAAAAAGAAAAAAGAAAAGAAAAAGAAAAACGAAACAAAAGACCAGCAACTATTTAAAATAAAAAGAGTTGTATTTCTTCTTCTTCTTCTTCTTCTTCTTCTTCTTCTTCTTCTTCTTCTTCTTCTTCTTCTTCTTCTTCTTCTTTCTTCTTCTTCTTCTTCTTCTCTTCTTTTCTTCTTCTTCTTCTTCTCTTCTTCTTCTTCTTCTTCTCTTTTCTTCTTGTTCTTCTTCTTCTTCTCTTCTTCTTCTTCTTTCTTCTTCTTCTTCTTTTCTTCTTCTTCTTCTTCTTCTTCTTGTTCTTCTTCTTCTTCTTTCTTCTTCTTCTTCTTCTTCTTCTTCTTGTTCTTCTTGTTCTTCTTGTTCTTGTTCTTCTTTTTCTTTTTCTTCTTCTTCTTCTTCTTCTTCTTCTTCTTTTTCTTCTTCTTCTTCTTCTTCTTCTTGTTCTTGTTCTTCTTGTTCTTCTTCTTGTTCTTCTTCTTTTTCTTCTTCTTCTTCTTCTTCTTCTTCTTCTTCTTCTTCTTCTTCTTCTTCTTCTTCTTCTTCTTCTTCTTCTTTCCATAGGCACGGTAAATATAAGGAAAATTACAGTGGAATTTCCTTGGCCTAAGAAATACAGGGTTTCTCTGTCCTTGAATCATACTGCCATGGGAACAACTACTGGCTTCATGCTCACTCATTTGCACACCCCAAGGTCTTTTTATGATGCCAGGAAACTTTCTACTCAGATATAAGTGATGATATCCTACTTCTGTACCTGGTGTTCTTGTTATTTGCATCACAATCTCTTATTAATTATTCCAAATTAATCACAAGAAACTATATAACATATATCTATACTAAGCACAGCTTTCATCAAGCTAAGAATTAAAAATTAAATAATTTTTGACATCTTTGAATATTGATTACACATATATAGCCAAGCTAATAGATGAACATATATAGTTTATCACAAAGTTTATATTTCATATTATACATTTTTGTATCTTGTTGAAGCTTTTTATTTGAAATATAAAGAACCAAGCAAGAATTAAAACAGAAAAGAAAAATAATTTGATTCAATTTTCTAATTCCTTGATCAGAATATTGCTCTCATAAATATTTAGATAGATATCCTGCTCTGAATTAAACCCAGATAATGATTCTTTATAACTTTTGCATCCAATAAATTTCTTCCCATGAGTTTCAGAATTCAATAAAATTGAAATATTAAAATGTGGACTAGAATGATAACTAAATAGACCAGAGCACATACTTTGTATGAGAGAAGTCCAGGTTTGAGCTCCTGAACTTTATGGTCACCCATACACCATTAGGAATGTCCTAGAGTAATGTGCTATGTATAACCCCTGGTAATGCCAATTGTGGTCTTTAAGCCAAAAGAGAAACTTGTGTATATTATTAAAAATTTAAAGGAATTTTTTCAGAAGCATTGTAAGCTCTTCCATATTTTAATTTAGGGGGAAAATCCTTTCTTTTAATTGGATGACTATAAGAAATTAGGCTGGTTCACATAAAGCTTTCCAAAGATACCTTCACTTCTAATGCACAAAATAGTTGCTCATGCAGCTATGATATTTTATTCATATTAGAAAGCAATAAATATAAAGCATATTTTTCACAGAAAATATCAGTTTTATATCTGAAAAAATTTCAATGCTGTGGCATTGAGACACATTATTAAACTTAGTTCAAATGAATATTGCTATAAGGCACCAATCAATTGATGTTTGGGTTTGAACTTAGGAAGGTCATGCATATTTATACAAAATATCCAAAAGAGTTGAAAAGAATAATCCATGTTCCTGTGTCAAATGATAAAATGAATACTTATAAATTTTTAAGGTATGGATTTTTTTTCTCTCTTATTTTTTTTTCTGAAAAGTCTAAGTTTCAGCTGTTGGGCTGGATTACTAGAAGCTATATTTTCCAACAATCATAACAGACATCATATGCAATAAAATGCTTAGTGCTCTTTCATTTTATAGTTTCAAAGGCAAAAAGATAACACTTCAAATGGCCAAGTAGCAACATAACAGTGTAAGTACTTATGTTGGATGGTAAAACGTGAGAAATCAAAAGATATCAGGCCTTAAGAGTTTTAGCTGGAGCACATACAAAGCATTCAAGATGCCCTAGTTCAATTTCAAGTATCTCATGGTCTTCAGGTACCATTTTGAGTATATTATTGTCCTCTATGAGCTGACAGGTACAACCCCAAACAAGAACAAGCAACAAAGAAGTCAACTCTGTCGAAGAATTTTATTAATATCCAGTTGTTGAGGACACATTTTTGTTTACAAAAGAGAACAAACTACCTAGAAAAATTTTAATTTGTAATAATCATTTCCTGAACATTTACTTGGTGACAATTTTTTTTTAAATATTAAATGTTTAATTGAATGAAGTTTCAACTGTGCAGTGACCATGGGGGGTGGAATGCCATAGGCATAAAGACAGATTTGTTCTTGTAACCAAACTGACAACATTTTTTTGTTTAAGTGTTCGAACTAGGAAACTAAAACTATTATCTATAACCCTAGACTTTTAGTGCTCTAAAAGCTCTGCATTATTGTGAATAGTTGATATGATTTTTTTTTTAAAAAATAGGCTTCAGTTTTAGGAGAGTTAGTGGATCCTTTGTAACAACAGCAAACACTAGTGAAATAATGGTCAATTACTTCCCAAGAGGCACATGGAATTTCTCTTTTGTACAGTGCTGTTCAGATCAAACAAGTGCCTTAGGCCACAACACTATTTGCCCCTAGGAGGTCACAGTAAGCTTCTCTCCCCTGCAGGAGGACTTTGAGGAGGAAGCATCCTTATTCTGCTAATTTTGGTGCAGTGTCTACTTGAGATTTACTTCTGATTCTCCAGAACTTCTTATAAAATACTTATCCACAGACAGATGCTTCAAGGTAAATAAAGACTGTACCTATCACTTGAAAGACTGCAAGAAATACTAACAACGTTGGTATAGTTTGCTGAGAATGACCGTGAACAATAAATCTGTATTCTTTCTTGCTTTAACATCAACAAAATGCTTTAATTGAAAATGCTTTAAACAATAAACATTTGTTGCAGAAAAGTCTAAACTATTTGTTGATTTGAAGGTGTTGTTTTTTTTTAAATTGGTATATGATTTGTTGGTTGCTTTTTCACTATACAATCAGGAACACAGTATGTGGAAGACAATTATGCAAGGAAGTCATTTTCTAATAAATCAGAACATAGCAATGACTTTTATGCTTATTTAAATTTTATTACATGCAATCTCCACATAGCCAAAACTACAGACCGAAAAGAACATTTTATTTTATAATCCATGTTTCTTCAAATAACTTTCAAAACAATGTAGCAAAAAAGCATGAAATTAAAGTGGGTTTCTCAATAAGAACAGTTTGCATCTGTTTTAGATTCTCTCAGCATTTTAATTTTGAAGCTATACATATACAATGCCTAATTACAAATAAAAATAATAATCAGTCAGCAGCTGTTTTGATTGTACACTGCAAGCAGCTGCTTTCACTGAATTTTTCCCTAATTAATTTAAAATATGCATTATGGTAAAAGATAGAAAGGTGGGTTTTGTCTGTATGAGTGTGTGTGTGTGCTGTGTGCTTTAGCTTAACATATAACTAAGGCTATTATTACAGTCTAAAAGTAGAAAAATTGAAAAAGTAAAATAAAATACACAAAATGCTCTATATGTCTTTCTTATATATTTTAAAATAACTGATCTAAGTAAATTAAACTTCTTTTAGTACATTTAAGTAAAGGACATAGTTTTAACTCAGTAACATTGTATATAGTTAAGGTGACTAATTTAAAAAATTTTATTAATTTTTTATTTTTAATTATGAGAACAAAGATGCAAAGAAAGAGGACAAGGTAAAGTTACAGTGGAAGGACAATTGCCCATAAACAGAATTCTCAGAAGTTCTATTTCTGATATCTTAACTTTGAACTTTTAGCCAAAGAACATTAAGGAAAATTAAACAGAACCCATGTACAATTATTTTGTTCCTCAAGCCCCCAGATTGTAGTGCATAATATTTTTTAGCAGCACACAAAGCAATCTAAAGACAAAACTTATGTAACTCCTTAAACATTGAAGGCAAAGTACTTTTTTACATTTCCATGCACATGCATATTAGTTTAAGTTAACCTCAAAAGTTTAAGTGGGTTGTTTTTCTTAAGGATTAGAATCAAAGGAGCACAGTAAAAACGGTGTTAGAGTGGCAATTATTGTTTGCATAGGCCCATCAAAATATGAGGGACATGGAAAAGAAAAGCCTTGGCCTAAATACAAGGAGACCCTACCTCTGAAGTTTCCTGGCATAAGACCAACTCTAGGCTCCAGGCAAACTAGTTTGTCCAATCCAGGTCATTGTCTGTAGTACCAATACACTTTTATTTTTCACACAATCTCTGTTGTTAGTATCATATTTTTGTATTAAAGATCCTGGAATCTGCATTATTCATAGTTTAATAAAGAGAGGAGTATTAAAATCATCTCTATATACACAATTACTCTCATAATAAATTTCATACATAACACATATACTAATATAGAATACTATTAACTACATACATGCAATATACTTAGATTAAATAAAATATATATAATAATTTATATATTAAACAAAATAATCTATTTTAAAAAATCTGATATGAGATATGATTGGAGATAAATATGTAATCATACTATCATATGCAAATGATAGTAATCAAATTTTCACAGTATTTTATAATTTTTAAATATGGATATGTTCTCAATACATGTTGTAAGAAAACTTTTTAAATTGCCTCTAAAATGTAAGAGAACATTGCATCAGGTTTTTTGATTACTTTAATTTCTATGTCACCATCCCAGAAATAACTTTTTAAAATAGTAAAATCATCTTTGGGAGCAAGGATAGTGAAAAGCCATTTTACTTTTCCAGTTCTTCTCTCTTTTCAGCCTTTCGGACAACTCTAATACCCAATTAATTGCCAGAGCCTCATTAAAACTGATGTAGCCTAAAGATTCACCCCCTATGCAGGCAGACTCTCAAGTCCTTTTATCAGCATGAAGAAGTTACAAAAGATTAACCTTCATACATTTTCCCCTTAAAACATTTTAAGGTGAAATCTCTAGGGTGGGATGAAACAGGCAAGTAGATTGGGAATCTCCCCACCCTCACCCACATGGCAAAGAGTAATAGGGAAATAAGTTATTGGCACATAATAAAATCAGGAGAAGGA
The DNA here is from genome assembly GCF_024139225.1 of Suncus etruscus. Taxonomy (NCBI): domain Eukaryota; kingdom Metazoa; phylum Chordata; class Mammalia; order Eulipotyphla; family Soricidae; genus Suncus; species Suncus etruscus. The sequence goes on along the minus strand of NC_064855.1, from coordinate 105,885,673 downwards.
AAATGAAAAAGTTACCCTTGTCTGTAGCACCCAGGCTACAACATTGTATATTCTGTAACTACGACCTGATAAGTGAAGTTCCAGCAAGTTGATCTGATAACAATATTTCCCTGGGCAAACCATAACAGAACTACAACCACAGAGGTTGTGGCAACCACAAGTACAAATGGTAGAAGGACTCAAGGGGGCAGCCTGATAGAAACCTTCAATAAGCCAACTTGGTGGCTGGAGTGATAGTACAGCAGTAGGGTCTGTGAATTGCATGCAGACGATTCAGGACTGACCAGGGTTTGATCCTCCGCATCCCATATGGTCCCTTGAGCCTGCCAGGAGTGATTTCTAATAGAAGAGCCAGAGTGACACCAGGTGTGACCCTTCAGAAACCAAACAAACAACAACAAAAAAGCCAACTTGGAACAAATGAGCCACACATGTGCTCCCTTGCATATGGTGCTTGCATGCACATAACACTGTCATGTCATATATAATGTTCCAGCATTATGCTGGTTTGTGTGTCTAGGGTTACTTTTCCCTTTGGAGAAATCCATGTTCTCTCCTGAGAATGTTACTCTCTCCTTTTCTTAAACTCTCCTCTCATTTCTCAAGATTTCTAAATAAAATCTGTTTTCCCTTCACAGATAAAATATATAAATTGGCCTCCCTGGGACTTCATAAATGAATATTTTAAACTGATAGTACATAGTTGTAATTAATATATTAAATACTTTGAATATTCTTCAAGAAGAAAAAAGAAGAGGTCAAATACATGGTTATAGGGGTGACTTTTATTATTGAACTTTAATATAATGTAATGCAGGTATTGATATATAAGTTTATAAGTACTTATGCTTATTATTTTAGTTAGGGACAAGCACATGAAACACTGCAGAGAAGAAGATGGCATCTAAAACTCTGCAGAAGCATTTATTCAAAATCATCTTACATTCTAACAGTTGGGCAACAGTGACACTTTATTTTCAAAATCAAAATTCTGCACTTTTTTCATCTTCAGGTTCAGACTCTTGAAAGTAAAAGAACAAATCTATATTCTGTAAAATAATAATAAATAAAATCATTGTTCAGCCATTTGCTGTGTATAACATTGGAGTATTCATTGAATTTAGGTTCTTCTTAAAATGAAAAGAATAAAGATTTTATTAGCTTTTATCTGATGGGAGTTATTTAATGGTATTGCCCTAAAATTATAAAGTAAATTATATAAAGTAAATTTATAAATTTATAAAGTACATAAGAGAATTATTGTCACCAAGGAAATTTAAATAATTAAAAGATTAAACGAGACAAAATAGGTTAAATATGTTGAATAAAAAATAAGATGGGGATAAAATACTTAAAATATATTTGAAAGCCAACAATAGGAGATTATAATTAGGTCTTTTCTTCTCTCAAACTTGCTTACTTCATAGGGACTTATGATCAGATACATGCATAAATTTTATTTTCATTTATATGTACATAGCATCCATTTTTGTCAGATAACTGGTTATAATATTTTTCAAGATTATGTGAAAATGATTTTCATCATGGGGTAGTTTTTTTGTAAAAAAAGAGGGAATGAAAAAATGGAGAAGGGTAGAAGGAACAAACGATAAAAAAGAAAAGAAGAAATGAAGTGAGAAATGAAAGAAGAGATTGGAAGGAAAATAAAGTTGAGAAGAAAAGAAAGATAGAAGGGAGGAAGGGAGGAAGGAAGGAAAAAAGAAATAGAGGAAGGAATAGAGAAAAGAAGAAATGAAGGAATAAAAGAAGGGATGGAGGGAGGAAAGAAAGGAGGTAGAAAGTGAGGAAGGGAGGAATGAAGGAAAGGAGAAAGGGAGGGAGGAAGAAAGTATTTGATTTTTTTCTATTCCTCTTTATCTTGGTCTTTAATTATGGCCAGATTGTTTAGTGGGCCAGATTAATCTTGTGGCAATTTATTAAGGCACATTTTATTTTACAATGGGGTAAGGAATTTGTAGTCTTAATGATTCTAAATAATTACAAGATTATATTAAGTAACCAGTAAAAAAATAATCTAGACTATTGTACCTTTAAATGTGATATAAAAGCACACTCTTAACTAAACCTGAAATGATGGTTTATTATTTTCTATTTTTGAGGAATTCTAAATATTTCCTTTATACTATTGTTGTCATTTCAAGTAAATATAAACAAATGAAAAGTATTAACATAAAACAATCAAAACAAGCTTCTCACTTTATTCCACCCTCATAATTTTTCTAATGTTTATAATTTAATTTACTCAGTATTCATTATTTAATATACCCCTTTAAAAACCTAAATATCTTTCTAAGGACAGATATAGTCATCTTTCTCTTACATGGGATATAAAGAAGCATAGGATGGAAACACCAAATGATCCAATATCTGTGATATTTTTTACTATACACTTTTTACTGTATTTTTTACTATATTTTTTACTACTATAGCAGCAGAATGACTGTAGACCATAGTTTAGGTTTGATGAAGGTAGCTTGCATGGAAGAAAACTAGATAACTGGCATTAGAACACTATGCACATAACACTAAGCATTGACAGTACTGTAAATCACTATTAATTAAAAAAATAAGCAGCTACAAGACTCTAAAATGACTAAATCAAGATGAGGTAAATGGGGGCTGATAGTACAGTTGATAGAAACCCTGGTTAAATCTCTGGCACTACATCTGATCCCCTGAGTTCACGATGAGTGATCCCTGAGTATAAACCCAAGAGGAAACTCTGAAAATTGCAGAATTTAGTCCCAGAATAACAATTAAATGAAGAGAAGTATTGCCAGGTCATGAAAAAATGAACATGTGACCATTTTTCTTGAATATGTATTTTCTTCATTTATATTAGGTAATGTCTGTGAAACTTATAAAAATCCATATATAATTCTATTATTAAGTTTTCACCTAACGTCATTTAGTATGCACTACTCTGTACTGTAAAATAATTATCTCAAATCTATGATTTAAAACACCCAAGACTTATTATATTCAGGTTCCTTAAATTAAAAATTCAATAGTAACTTAGTTGGGGAGTTCTTGCTTTCCAAGTTCTCTCATGGGCTTCCTCTAAGCTCTGAATCAGTCTCAATCTTTTCAGAGCTTGACTGAGCAAAGACCTACTTCCGATACCATAGAAATTCTTACAGGCTTCAGTTCTTTGTTGAGAGGAATCTTCCAAGAGTTCTCATAGCAGCCTTATAACAAGGTTTCAAATCTTCCCTGGAGCAAGTCATTTAGGAAGAGAACAAGAGAAAAGAAAGTTAAAAATAAGGGTAGGAAGGGATGAGAGAAGAGAACTAAAGGAGGGAGGGAAGAGAGTCAAAAGACAGAGAAAAATAATATAAATGTGAAGTAGTTTATTTTAAGAATCTATAAATTGCTTTTGTGATTGTATTTTATAAGACAGTCATTGAAATCTATTTCTACTTAAGGAAATTACTATAGGGAGAGATACAAGCATTTTGGATAGATCTTTAAAGTTACCAAACTATATTTTCCTAAAGAATAAATTCATCCTTTTTATTCTAGATTTTTATAAAAAGTGAAAAAATGTACAGTCTCTTGTTACTGAAATTTTCACTGTTTATTTTGTAAATTTATTGCTTTTTGTGCATGAGCAATAATGGAATGGTTGAAGTACTTCTCTGAAATGACAGTGACCTCAACTCAATCACAGGCATCACATATATTCTCCCAAAACTGCTAGGTATAATGTCAAAGTAGTGCCACGATCCTTACACAGTATGGATAAATAGCAAATGATATTATTTTCATATATAGTACAAGAAATTCAATTAACCCAAATTCTGCAAAATCTCGATTAAATAATGGTTCTTGAGATGGCCCAATTGTTAGTATTATTCAATTAGAAAAAAAAGATTAGGGTCATTTTGAGAAATAGGCCTAATTAGATGCTATACTAATTATAGTCCAATGTCCAGCATATATCAATCAATATGACCCATGGAATTTCCCTTACAACTTTATTTTTTCACAGCATCATATTTTTAGAATTTGTAGTTAATTTTCTCTATGTTCTGGTACTAAAATGCTTCTGATCTGAATACTCATCTTCTCATTTTACATCCATCTATGATTGAAGCACTACTCTAACTCTAGAATTAGAATATTCCAGAGAGAATATGAGACAATACTCCTGTTAATGTTTGTCTTGGAGAAAATTATTTAGGATTAAACTGTGCAGATTATAGCCAAATACAGTCTAAAGATTTTATTTTTTCATAAAGATTTTATTTATTAATTTTAATTACTTTTAATTTTAACTTGATGATACCTAATACATATATTTTTTGCTATAATGGGATGTTTCTGAAAAAAAAAGTAAGTTCTGATATTACTGAATATGTTCTATTTGCAACTTCTCAGACTTTCTATGTGTAGCTGTGCTCTGTTTGACACAAAGCCCGGCTAATGCTCTTTTTAATGGTTGAGTAAGGCTGAAAGTCTTCACATCAATTTCTTATTACTATAAAACGATCTGGGTCATGACAATCTAGCAGCCAAGTCACTAGACCATTACTAAACTACCATTGCATAAGGATAAGTTAGCAAGTTTGACCTTTTAAACCAAACTGCAAAATGTTCTTTTGATTAAAGTCTACAACAGTCCCCTGAGATCCTCAGTGCTGAATGTTAGGGATTTAACACAACACTGAGATTTTGGCAGATAAATGTACCTTTACTCATAAACTGTTTAACTCCCACAGTTTTAAATTCCCTTTCTCTACAGAATTACCATTCTGTACTTAGTTGTATTTTGAAGCCAATTGTATTTGTGTCTGAGGTGAAAACTCATGACCAGGAAACCAATTTAACCAAAGTGAGCAAAAACATTATTTTTCTGTGGATTAGCTATTTAAGGATAAATACTCTAATTAGTCAATTCAATTTACATGTATTGGTAGTTTCTTGGCTACTTTTGAATACTTTTCTGATTTTTTCCCCCTGGAATAATCCTCTTGCCTTTTCAGTATATTATTCTATTTTATTTCCTGAATCATCTGGCAGAATATTTCAGTAAATCTTTTATTGTTTTTGTTCTTTGAGCATTTTTAAAAGACAGAAAATACTTCATTTGTTTAGAATTTTTGTTTTTCATAGTTTATAATTAGATAGGGTAATATTGTTTACCAAGTGTGGAAATGTTTATCTGCTTTTGCTTTTCAAACCCATCTAGTAATTCTCAAATTTTGCTGCTCTCTGCACTCAGGAATCAATCCTCAATCCTACATGTGCTCAGAAGGACCACTTGGGGTGCTAGAGATTTAACTTGGATCAACCATATGAAGGACCATCACCCTACTCCCGGTTCTATTCTCCAGCCACCCCCAAAGTATGTATGTATAAGGTAAATCATGTTATGACACATTTTCCACCCCCCCAAAAAAATCCCACCACCAGTATTAAGTGGAAATTTTCTAAATTATTATTCTGCTTTTATGTACAATATTAATTTGTAATCTGTCCCCATAATATATTTTAAGTACAAATTTAGAATATACATTACGAATAACTGCTTTATGAACTACACTACATGAATTCATTTTTGGACAATTTTCCCCAACAAAAATTCAAACTCTCAGATTTTCAAATTTCTGTAACCCAAATTTCAGATTACTGGTCTATATCTTCTAATTTAATCAATAGAAAAATTGATGTCAATGTTTGATTACTTGCGGACTTGGAAGGGAGTAACTTTATTAGCCAGGAAATCAATTCAGTTCTGACTGAAGGTTTATGAAGGTATATTGCATTTTCTTTTAGACAAAACACTAAAAGTTGAATAAATGTTAAATTCCTCTTTAAAACTTGATAATTCACTCTTCTAAACTCTTCTCATATTTGTTCATAAGAGCTATTCCAAATATCAGGAATTATGGTTGACATATATAAATTTGTGATATATATTTATGTGCATATAAAGGTCATTTTAGGTGATTTTTTCTTATTAGTAATTAATATGTGATATTTATGAGTTGCATTTAATTTCAAATAATTGTTTTTGCTCTTCTACTAATCTAGTAATTTTTTATAGAAGATATTATATTGAGTTAAGTAAGCCAAAAGAAGAAAAACAAACATAGGGTAATCACACTTATTTAACTGCAGTATAGAAAATAACTAGATAAGGAAATGTAGGAAAGGAGAGGTTAACTTGGTTACCCTTGACTCTTGAGACATGGGAGATGATGGACAAATGAGAAAAGACATCAAGGAGGCAAGGTAAAAAATGAGAAAAGGAAGCAATGGGGGAGGGTTCAGGACTTTGGCTAAATTGGTGAAGTGGTGAAGAAATGGTACAGCTATACATCTAAAGCATAGACTTAACAACACTACAAACATGAAATCTAAACTGCAAATACCAAAATTTGTAGTGTACCTGCCAAGGCCCATTTCAGTCAAGGGGTTTGAGGGTAATGAAACACTGGTGATGGGAATGTTGTTGAAATATTATACCTATAACTCTGCTATTAATAACTTTGTAAGCCATAATTTTTAATTAAATTAAAAATGAAAAAAATAGTACCCTGTTATCTTTGCTTCTTAATCTAAGGAAGATTAGCTCATTTACCTAAATAATCAATCACTGTTTAACTCTAACCAATAATATGTCTGAAGTCCTGGGTCTGTTTCTCAAATACTTTCCAAAAGAGCCCACTGCTGTCTTCTATTCTCTTGCAGACTCCCATTTACAGTATTTTCACTTGTGTTCCCCTTGAAATATTCTAAGTCTACAGGAAACCAGGTGATTGCTGTTTGAGAAGCACTGTTCTAGAAAACTTCTCACATTTAATAAAAATTTGTAAAAAAAAAAAAAGTGTGACAGGAAGTTAGAGGGACCTTTGCAATATATTGGCAAAACATTGTCTTAAACCTAAATCTTCCCAAAAGGCATAAAACCCTTTGACAAAATAGACATTTCTGGGATCCTGGAAACACACTGAGATGCAAAATTCTTGGCCAGATTCTAGGAGTCTAAGATTAGAGGTGGTTGAACTGCTGGAAGGAGGGGCTCCTCAGCTGGAACAACACCATGTGAAGTGTATCAGAAGACCATCAGGGTGCTCTGTCACTTGACAATCACACTAGCAATGTATACAGGGGTGGGAGTTTGTTAAAACACAATATAAACTATGTTGGCCAAGGATTAATGCCTTGGCTGTGTCTGTTCTCTTAAGATGTGAACTTTCACATTTATGGTCTATTCCTTCACCCTAAACAAACAACCCACCTACACACCCATGCATGAAGATAGAGACCTTTGTGTTCTCTCTTGAGCATATTTTTGTTTATTTGTTTGTTTTGTTGAGTGCCACACCTGGTGACACTCAGGGATTACTCCTGGCTCTGTGCTCAGAAATTGTTCCTGGCTTCGGAGACCATTGGGATGCCTGGGACAGAACCCAGGTCCGTTTTGGATCAGCCACAACCTACCACTGAACTATTGCTCAGGCCCCGAGCATATATATTTTTTTACATGGCTCTCTTTTGTCCTCTTTTAATGTCCCAAATACTGTTTTACTACAATATTCATTCCTCTTAAGTTTTTTTCTTCTGTGAGGGAAGGACAACTGAACAGAATTCTCTAGATAATATTTACGATTAAGTTTCCTGTCCTGCAAAGAGCTCTCCCTCTATCCAGTTCGATTTGATAGCTCCCTGAAAAATTGTTTGGCAGAAATATCTCCTTCACTGTGCAGAACAAGGGACTTCAGCCTTGCCTGATCATTATATCCTGGGACTAGTAAGACCTGAGATCTGAACCCACAGGGGCTCATAGCAGTATTAAATTCCCCGTGCATTTCCTAGGTAAGTGAACAAGGTAGGTAGAGAGAGAAAAAATTTCTTCTTGTGGCTGCTGCCTCTCTCTGCCCACTTCCCATAAGCCACGCAGGGAACTCTATGTCTCCACTAACAGGTGTCATAGCTCAAACTTGCAAAAAATGATGTTAATAATAAATGATCGCATTTGTCATTGATGCATACACCTTCTGAATAAAAGACTATATTTTAGAATAAAAAGATGTAATTTTAAATTGTGAAGGGAAAATGAAAATGTTGAGAGACTTCAAACATTATGGGAAATTGATTATTACTATCTAAAGAGGTCATTATACTTAGATTATTGACTTTAAAAGTCAGCACTTACTGCTATGTTGAGACAGATTTTCTTACAATCTCAATATAAAGTGTATCTCAAAATATGAAGGTGGAAAGCATAAATCACGATCAAGGCTCAGAACCCATGAGGCTGGTCCATTTATAAACAACATTTTAATAGGATTATGGATATAATAATATCATGCATGGAATCAGCATGTCTATATTCATATTAGTTATGGAAATTACCTAATAAATAAAGACCTTAAGATCAGCAAGAACGAAGAGAAATAAATGGAGCTTGGATATGTCTCAGTGGGGGAGTCTTAAATATGTGAGAATTCAAATTTGATCCATCCCACATGGCTGAGCTCAAATCTGTCAGCACCATAGGTGTTAACTCCAGTGCCACACAACTCTATTACCCCTAGAAAAAAATAGGAAATAAATGAGAACAAACACACATATCTGGAATTTCCTAAGCATTGTGTCTGACATTTTGTTAGTTATAGAGAGTTATGAAATAAGAGAATAAAGTTGATATACAGAAGCCTAAGATTAGGTATCACATATAACTAAAGACTTCTTGGGTAATTTTCTAAAAAATTGATGGTTAATGCGTATTAAATATTGAATTATAGGAATGGACTGTCATAGGAAAGTATTGATAAGCATGATATGTTGGAAATACATATTTACATATTGTACAACATGTACAATATGACAATAGTTCTACAGTCATATCCTCTCTTCATTCTCTAAATTAACATTCTTTTAATCTCTTCAAAACAAAGAAAAAGTTAGTTTCATATAGTTTCTCTTAGTCTCTGCAAGTAAGGAGTTGTATCAATGGGTGAAGTACATTTCAATCATTAAAGTTGTGGATATACTAAGTCACTTATGTACTATATAACATTAAAAAAGAAAAATATTTCATATTAAATAAACATGAGTGGATCTATTTACATAAGTATCATAATTTTCTATTGTGATTTTGTTAAAAGGGTGTGGATACAGAACTTATTCAAAATCATTTTTAACTATAAGTTTAAAAGGATTTGTGCTTAAACAGAGGAGAATGTTACTTAATCCTTACTATTCTGTAACAGTAAATGAACTTCAAGAGTACGGGCCAGTGTGATAGTACAGCGATAGGGAGTTTGCCATGCACGTGGCTGACCCAGGACGGACCTCGGTATGATCTCTGGCATTCCATATGGTCCCCCAAACCAGGAGTGATTTCTGAGCACAGAACCAAAAGTAGCCCCTGAGCATCACTGAGTGTGGCCCAAAACTTAAAAATAAAAAGAAAGAAAGAAAAATAGAAATATAAACAATAACACATTATATGAAACTTAATTGCTATTAATATTAGTTAAGTATGAGGAGATAACATATATAATAGTTAAGTATATTATATATGTATATATAAACTGAATAGCTTTTGCCTATTATTTTGATATGTGAAATAAAAGAAATCAAGGTCAATAGGTGAAGGACTAGGAAGATAGAATGATGAGCCAGGGGAAAATATGTTGATTTTTTTTTTATTCAAGATATACTATAAACTCAATAGGAAGAAGATGAAATTTACTGAGGATTAATGAAGAGACATATGAAACTAGTTACAAATGACCTGTCTTGGGTCAGTGTATTTTAAAGCTGCTTATTTATCTTTAGTAAATTAAAACATAAAAAATGAGATGCAGATTATCTGATATCATTCATTTACTCAATAGAGCAAATGATGATATATTTCTATTCTATATATTCTGTATACAGAAAATTCTATATTTCTACCTGGAAATGATACATGTGTGTATAAATATATATATATGGTAATTGTCAACATATATTGTATATCCTCTTTGTAATTCCTGCTTACTTTAGTAATGAGGGAAAATTATTTTCCACTTATTTTTTGACATTGTAAGAATGACATAATCACAAATTTGAATAGTTCTCATAGTTAAATCACTAGGTAAAAAACTAATAGACTTCTAAACTTCAAATATTTTCTTTAAAATAATATTTTATTTAAACACCTTATTACAAATATGATTGTGGTTGGAAATCTGATTTTTCTAACGTGCTTGCTTTCATCTTATGACTATAAGGGAATTACTAGTTTCATCTATTTAGTTTCTCCTGAATCATAATGGTCTTTTTTTAACCTTAATAAAATAAAGTTTTCAATGTCTCAATTTTCTAAGATTTCTAAGTTGAAATAAAAGCTACAAATTATAAAATAAATAAGAAACTATGTCATAAAATAAATGATTATTTGTACAAACCTTAAGATCTAATGCAACTACTCGGGAGAGGACATTACTTATAATTTGCTCTTCAAAGCTACCAAAATCAAAAACATAGTGATCTTTATAATAATGAATTCATGAAAAGAAAGCAGTATGGAGATATGGAGATTCCTTCACAAACTGGAAATTGAGCTTCCATACGATCCAGCTATACCACTCCTAGGAATATACCCAAGAAACACAAAAATACAATACAAAAATCCCTTCCTTACTCCGATATTCATTGCAGCGCTATTTACAATAGCCAGACTCTGGAAACAACCAAGATGCCCTTCAACAGATGAGTGGCTGAAGAAACTGTGGTACATATACACAATGGAATACTATGCAGCCATCAGGAGAGATGAAGTCATGAAATTTTCCAATACATGGATGTACATGGAATCTATTATGCTGAGTGAAGTAAGTCAGAGGGAGAGAGAAAGACGCAGAATGGTTTCACTCATCTACGGGCTTTAAGAAAAATGAAGGACATTTTTAACAGTATCTCAGAGACAAGAGAGATGAGGGCTGGTAGGTGCAGCTCAGGACATGCAGCTCATCACATAGAGTGATGAGTGCAGTTGCAGAGATGACTACACTGAAAACTATCATAGAATGTGAATGAATGAGGGAAGTGGAAAGCCTGTCTCGAGTACAGGTGTAGGGGGGTGGGGAGGAGGAAGATCTGGGAAATTGGTGGTGGGAATGTTGCACCGGGAAGGGGGGGTGAAAAAAAAAAGAAAGCAGTATGCTGAATATATAAATTGATATTAATAACTCCTGCATTTACATTGAGCTTTTAATGATATAAATGATTTTCATTGTAAAATGTAGTTTAAAGCTCACTAAATTATTAGAATTCAGGAAAATGACTAATATATATCCAACTTGGTCATTATTTTATTCTGACATATTTTACTAAAGTCACCTAAAAGCAAACCCATGTTTTACATGGCTTTCGTTTAGTTTTGCCTCTGCAGTTCAGTTCTTTTTCTTTTCTGTAGATTTTCTCAGGATGAATCACAAATGTGCTGAGGATAGATCACTCTGTCATAAGACACCAGCTATCCCAATTTTATTTTTAAGTGGTACATGACTTGAATAGTTATTATCCAGGTCTCAAAAATGATAGGGGAAAAAAAGCATCTTTTTGTTTTTGTTTGTTTGTTTGTTTTTGTTTGTTTGTTTGTTTTTGCCTTACTTAATTCTGTTGTGCCTGGGTTTTCAACTCTTTATGGAGAGAACCATGCAAAAATAAGCCAAGAACCATTAATCACGGTAGTATGGTTAGTGTAGAAACTTTTTCTCAGAGAAATTATTTAGTTCAACTCAGCTGATCTCTTCTTATCATAAGAAATAGTGATTCCACTTGTGATAACGAGTGGAATATTTTGACTGAACTATATATTTCTGAGCAGTGCCCCAGTTCTGCACTATTCTTAGCAATTCAGCCTTTCAGAAAGGCAACTACTAGCTTGAACACAAACATTTTTCTCTGATATATTAGATCTACACTATTTATGTCTTACTTTGTCTATAAAATATTTAAACCGATACCATTCCACTATCGTAAATATATTACATCCCACTATTGTGAGTTCATTAACTTTCGATATAGTTAAATTTTACAAATGCACAATGGTATTTGAATGAAAAAAAAAAAAAGACAAAGTGAAAGAAACCATTTTTAGTCCTTTCTGCAGATGTACTTAATTCATTCCTTGTGGTGTTAAATGACTTAGAGTCATCATTAAAGAGACTACACTTCTGGGCAATAATCAAGAGACAGGCTTGAAAATAAGGAAACTAATTACAATACTGTATCAGCCTCGGCTCTAGAGCTCTCTAAACCCAGTGAACATCAGCGAGCAGTCTCACGCAAGAAAGTAAACAAGAATACGACAGCATAGTTCCAAGTTTAAAATGCAATAAATATAAGCAGAAAACCTTATGGAATGAAAGCAATAGCGTGGCTTTCAAAGCTTATTTCAATGATTTATTTATAATGAATTCAACTTTGCAGCAATCCTCTCTGCTGTAAAACACTGCTTGTGTACTAGTTCATACTCTAAAGTTAACAAGTCCATGTCTGCTCTGTCTCTCAGTTCTCAACTATCAACTCACAGACTATAAAATCCCGATGCAGCCATATGCCGAAGCTTCTCCAAGAAAAGATTTAGTTCTAAATCTCCTTGAAATTTGAGGGTCTCCTGAGTGAAGTAAGTCAGAGAGAGAGAGAAAAACTCAGAATGGTCTCACTCATCTATGGGTTTTAGGAAAAATAAAAGACATTCTTGCAATAATAATTTTCAGACACAAAAGAGAAAAGAGCTGGAAGTTCCAGCTCACCTCAGAAAGCTCACCACAAAGAGTGATGTGTTTAGTTAGAGAAATAACTACATTTTGAACTGTCCTAATAATGAGAATGTATGAGGGAAATGGAAAGCCTGTCTAGAGTACAGGCAGGGGTCGGGTGGGGAGGAGGGAGATTTGGGACATTGGTGATGGGAATGTTGTAAGAAAAACTCATAGGCAAAATTTAGTACTTCTTCAGCTTTTCCTACCATCAAAATACTTTAATTTTATAAATTTACATCTATTCATTAAATATATTTCAGTAATAATGAAAATATAAGAAGTAAATTCAAATGAATCCCAAACAGCTAATGACAAATCTATCCATTGTAGATTCATTTAAAGTTTATTTTTTACACACTTTGTTATATATGTCTGCGTAACATATTAAACCCTTTCCTGTGTGTTCATATATACCTAGTAAGTACATTATTATTTTTATGAGGGCAATATCATTTTATTGACCATAAAATGTTTTCATAATAAAACATAATTATATAATGATTATACTTAGGTATGTTATTAGGAGAGAAAAATATTTGGTTATCAGAATTATATTTTCTAAAAGCACAGCAATATGCTCAAATTATAACTATATTATATGCTAGTTTTTATTAGATTATGCTATAACTATTAGATACATGTATTTTTTCAGTAAATAACTAAGCAATGAATAATTTTGTTGGCCTGTAGATATAGAAGTTAGCGTACAGCCAACTTGGGTTTGATCATTAATACCCTATATGAAACCTTAAGAACCATCAAGAATGATCCCTAAACATATAGTTAGAAGTGATTCCTGAGCACCATTAGATATGGTCCCATCATAAGCAATAAACAAAAAAATTACATTATGATAGTTTTATCTATATTTTAGATATAGAATTATTTTAAAAGAGGTACTGTATAATTATTTCTGATATATTTCCAATATTTCCAATAATAGAATTGATTACATACATACATATACATACATATATATATGTATATTGGATTTGGGGTCACACCCGTCAGTGCTCAGGGGTTACTCCTGGCTCTATGCTCAGAAATCTCTCCTGGAAAGCTTAGGGGACCATATGGAATGCCAGTAATTGAACCACTGTCCTTCTGCATGCAATGCAATCATCTTACCTCCATGCTATTTCTCCAGCCCCGATTATATTTTGTTTATATTCTTACTGACTTTTTTTCTTCTTACTGACATTTTTTTCTTCTTAATGACTTTTTAACCTGTCCCTCCCCCAAAGTAATCTACTGTTTTTGTATTAAAATTTTATTTAATTATTTTTCTTATCTGTTCTTTATCAAGGAAATTCTCGGTTTCTGAATCAGCCCATTCAGAGATTTTTGTTGGCATTTACTTCACAGAATTGACTACCTGATGGAATCATTTGTTGTAACTTTAATGCATAGTTAATTGCATAAAGTTCACTGGCATTCTAGCTATCACTTTAGATTTTTCATGGATTTCCTTATATTACTATGCATATAGTAGAACTAAGCGATATTATATAAAATTTTATTTTTGCAGAAACTGTTTGAATATAATAAGATGGAAGGTAAAAGCCTTCATGTGGTGGACACCTGTTCAAATCTTCAGAACCTTATATGACTACTTATAACCACTAGCAGGGCTGTAATGGTAGTACAGTGGCAGGAAGTTTGCTTTGCATGCAGATGACACAGGACAGACATGGATTCGATCCCTGTATTTCATTTGGTCCCCTGAGCCAAGAGTAATTTCTGAGAGCATAGCTAGGAGTAACACCTGAGTACTGCAGGATGTGGCCCAAACAAACAAACATAAAAAACAAAAAATATATAACCACTAGTAGAGATTTGTAAAAGTTGAAAAAATATAGTTCCCCAAAGAGATTCATTAATATTAATAATGAAGATAGAAATGTTATAATAGCAATAACAATTACTGTTATTAAACATTTAAGTAATACAAATTTAAGATGAATTATGATTTAACTATTTTCATATAAATTACAACATGTACACTTAAACAATATAGTCCTGGATATATATTTTAGTTTTTAAATTTGTCTTGTTTGCTTTTTTTCTTTCATCCATTTTTAAGGACCATCTTCTTCGATTATTAAAATAGTTTTGCATGCCTCATATTTGTTATTGCTGATATGATATGGTGTATTAAATACCAAAACATTTAGTTTAAGTTGTGTTTAATTTCTTAATATTAATCATATTTATTTCTTCCAGAAGTGATTGAAAGCCTGCTATCTGACTAATGGCATTCAGATATATTTTCACAATGTCTTTTCTCAAGGCAACTTCAATATAGTATAAGAAATGGAGCTGTGAAATATAAAAAACAAATTATGTATAATAATGGAGATCTGCAAACTTTGCAATAAAAACACAATGAAAGAAAATAGTCACAATTGTCTGTTTTTAGAAAGCGAAATTTGGCTGAATCTACACACATTAAGTCAAGATCCTATCACGTGACCTAAGATATTTAATAGGCTGAAAACATTAAACAAACTATCCTTAAAGCCCAGGAAAGAGACTAGTAATACCATTAGAAAGATAGGTATGAGAAGAAATATGACTAACAAATTGAAGAGCTATTCAAAATTTATCATCAAAATAGCTACATAACAATATAGAAATACAGAAACATTAAATATTGAGAATGCAGCAGTGGTGCATTTGACAGCACCTTTACTGGGAGTTGTTTATAGCCAAATAAGAGAAGATTTCAAGAAGGCCAGTGGGGAAAAAAGCATAGTTATTGAACTGTGGAGAATAGATAAATACTTTAAAGGGAGAGAATCTTAGTTTTAAACTACGGTGTCCAAAATAAAATACTAACTACACATGTTACTATATAATACATGTTACAAAATATATTCTCTGTTGTAATTTGTATATATTTCAAGTGTATAGAAGTCACATTTTAACAGTGACTACCATTTTCATCAAAAAGAGTGTCGTTGCCCTATGTTGCTTCAGGAAAAATTAATTAGACTATCAATGATAAAGGGGAACTGAAGTTGCTAGAGAGAAAAACAGGATGAAACCATTCAAGTTTGCTACTAACAAATCAAATACAAGAACTATGTTTTAGATAAAATTATGTATGTATATTGGGGCTCGAGTGATAGTGCAGCAGTAGGCCGTTTGCCTTGCACACAGCTGACCCAGGATGAACCTGGGTTCAATCACCAGCATCCTATATGGTCCCCCAAGCCAGGAGCAATTTCTGAGTGCATAGACAGGAGTAAACCCTGAGCGTCACTGGGTGTGGCCGAAAACTCCCCCAAGAAAAGTATGTATGTGTGTGTATATATATATTATATTTCTAGTATTTATCTATGTATATATGTATGTATATATCTCTATGTATATATGTATATACATATTATATCTATTATATCTCTTAAATATATACAGTAATTGTGGATGAAATTTAGCAGGGACTAGTTGGATACAATCAAAGAAATTTGAGTTTCATAAAACTTTTAGATCTGTTTGCTATCATGTAGAAATTATAATCATTTCAAAACACTGAAGTAGTCTGAGTAAGAAAAATATTTAAACATGAAAGAATGGTCGGCATAATAATTTGAAGCTATATAACCCCATTTATGAGAATTGTAAAAGTACATTACTTTTGTTTTAGTAATTGGAAAAAATGATCCAAACCAAATTAGAAACTATGTTGTTTCTTTCTAGCTACTTCAGAAAAAGAATTATACGTATGGGGACTAGAGATCAGCAAATATTTTTAATGATGTCTTGAATATGATGCTTAGATGATTTCAGTCCTCAAAAATATAAAATATTTATAAATATTTTACCCCATCATTATTTTATGATAAACATATCATGAGACTTAAACAGGGATAATGCATGAGAAATATTGCACAACATAGCCAGCCAAGCAGGACCCTCTTGGTTTCTAAGTTAAAGTATGCAGGTGAGAATTTTTCTTTTCTTTTTCCTTAAAATAAGTAACTTTCTTGAATGCTTATACTATAAGAGACTTTGTTCACAGTTTGTTCCATGAATTAGCTATTGATCTTCAAAGAAAGATGCAACAAAATATCTTACAGATATCCTTATTAAAATAAGGATCACTGTTGAACAGATACCCAGACTCCTGGATGTTTACTATCATCTACTTCACTGTATTTCTTTCAGCAAATAGTTGGGTGAGAATATTCCTTTGTAAAATTTATTGTAAAGTCTTTGCTTTCTTTCTTTTTCTTTCTTTCTTTCTTTCTTTCTTTCTTTCTTTCTTTCTTTCTTTCTTTCTTTCTTTCTTTCTTTCTTTCTTTCTTTTCTCTTCTTTCTTTTTCTTTCTTTCTTTCTTTCTCTTCTTTCTTCTTTCTTTCTTTCTTTCTTTCTTTCTTTCTTTCTTTTTCTTTCTTTTCTTTCTTTCTTTCTTTCTTTCTTTCATTCTTCCTTTCTTTCTTTCTTTTTTCTTTCTTTCTTTCTTTCTTTCTTACTTTCTTTCTTTCTTTTTTTCTTTCTCTTTCTTTCTTCTTTCTTTCTTTCTTCTTACTTTCTTTCTTTCTTTTTTCTTTCTTTCTTTCTATCTTTGTTTCTTCTCTTTCTTTCTCTTCTTTCTTTTTCTTTCTTTCTCTCTTTATTTTTCTTTCTTCCTTTCTTCTTTCTTTCTTTCTTTCTTTCTTTTTCTTTCTTTCTTTCTTTCTTTTTTCCTCTTTCTTTCTTTCTTTTCTTTCTTTTCTTTCTTTCTTTCTTTCTTTCTTTCTTTTCTTCTTTCTTTCTTTCTTCTTTCTT